>NC_138904.1:5156924-6356924 GCF_965194825.1 Balaenoptera physalus | reverse complement strand
ATCGGGTTCGTCAGCAACCTGGAGGTTCCTGAAGTAAAGAACCTGGCACATCAGCAGTGCTTCATCATTGATGAATTTAATTTAATTTTTAATTGAAGTATAGCTCAATTAAAAATTAAATTAAACCTCAGTCCAGATAACATCCTGAACATTATATAGTTTGTTGTGCAGCAGTAGCAAACAAATACAGACGTGAGGCTAATGGAATCCGGCACAGGGAGATGTGGTGGAACGGGGGAAGGGAAGAGAAGTGGGTTTGTGTTATCTCTCATCCGAGGTATTCCACACCCGTTCTGCTGTGGTTGACTAGGTAGGCTGGGAAACTCCCAGCCCCACTTCCCTTTCATGGTGATCCATGCATTGTCACCACAGAACTGAGGGTGGGCCCTTCCTAGATGGGTGTGACACGGCTCTCAGCTCGCTCCTGGCGTCACCAGGGCACACGTTTCTCCTGATATTCAGGGACACACTTCATTCCTTAACGTCACTGGGTCCTGGAGAATGAGGACGTCCTAGTGAATCAGAACAAGACTTGGTTTGGGTGGAGTGTCTGGAGGTCTGGCTGCTTCCTTCAGTGTGATCTTGGGCAGATTCATCACAGTGAGCCTCCGTGCACTCATTCATAAACTGGGGCTGCTAATGGATATTGTATGTGTTTGCTCAGAGAATATACTGAGTGATGAAGATAAAACCCGTTGTCCTGGGCCAGACACATAGGAGGCCCTCAGTAAAGGGAGGTTCTGAAACCCCCCAAATCCAGTAGTTGATGGGTTAGTTTGCCATAATAAAGCACCACGGACTGGGTAGTTTAAACAGAAATGTATTTCTCACAGTTCTGGAGGCTGGCAATCTGAGATCAAGATGTTGGCAAGGTTGGTTCCTCCTGAGGCCTCTCTCCTTGGCATGTAGACAGCCATCTCCTCCCTGTGTCCTCACAGGGTCGTCCATCGTGTCTGTGTCCTAATCTCTTCTTCTTAAAAGGGCGCCAGTCTTATTTGATTACGGTCTGCTCTACTGACCCCATTTTAACTTAATTACCTCTTTAAAGCCCTGTCTCTGAATACATTCTGAGGTCCTGGGGGTTAGGACTTCAACCTATGAGTTTGAGAGGGACACAATTCAGCTCATAAAAATATTTGTAAATGCTTTCTTTATAAAAAAAGAGTATGGGATGGTCAATAAGATAATGATGATAAAAGACCTTCAAAAAGTTTAGGGAACTAAATTAATATAGATGATGATATTTATATAGATCTGAACTGAACATTTTTTCCCCCATGATACTTTCTTCACTCTTCCCTTTGAAGCCTTGAAGCACATTCACAGACCACAAGACACAAAAATCAATTTGCTAATTTTAAAGCCAGGCTAACAATTTCTACTCTTAATTTTTGGTATCTTTGCTATAAATGGATGCAGAGTGGCCCCATGTACCCATTTGTCAATCATAACAGAGTTAAAAACGTGGGACACATCACCTGGTATCCGAAAGCATGCGATAGAGATAGATTTGCAGTGACGTGGAAGAAGCAGTCTAGCGCTCCACTTTGCAATCCTATCAGTCCTTGGCATGATTCTTACACAATGACCTAGCAGTTGGTCTGACATAAAAGCTACGCATTGGGGCTTCCCTGGTGGCGCAGTGGATAAGAATCCGCCTGCCAGTGCAGGGGACACGGGTTTGAGCCCTGGTCCGGGGAGATCCCACATGCCGCAGAGCAAGTAAGCCCGTGCGCCACAACTACTGAGCCTGCGCTCTAGAGCCCACAAGCCACAACTACTGAGTCTTCGTGCTGCAACTACTGAAGCCCGTGCGCCTGGAGCCAATGCTCTGCAACATGAGAAGCCACCGCAATGAGAAGCCCACGCACTGCAATGAAGAGTAGCCCCCGCTCGCCACAACTAGAGAAAGCCTGCGCACAGCAACAAAGGCCCAACGCAGGCAAAAATAAATAAATTAATTAAAGTTAAAAAAAATTTTTTTTTAAGTAAAAAAAAGCTACGTTATGGAAGGATGCCTTCTCACGTTGAAAACCTGATAGATATGTGGCCTTTACGTTCAACCTTATTGTGTATTGTGGGGCAGTCACAGATGAAAAAGGGTCCAATGTGGTTTTTGTTTGTTTGCTTTTTAAAGCCTTTCCTCGGTGTTAGAAAGAAGGAGAGGAAAACCACCCCCCATGTTGTTCGTGGCTAGGAGAAGGCACAGCGCTCCCCTCTAACCTTGATAAACTGTCGCCAGTCAGTGCCTCACTTGCTGGCAGTGGGAGCTGAAATGTCCGCGATTACGCACTTCCATGGGGACCCTTCCCTTCACGGCTGCCGGTGCATCCCTCACACCCACGCCCAGGGCTGAGGCTGGTGCTGGTGGGCTCCGCTGTGCCCTGTGGGCCGGGCGCGAGCTGGGCGGCTGGCCCCCGCAGCTGGGTCTCCCGTAGCCCGGCTGGATTCCAGTTAGGGGTGCGCACCTGCTTGCGCGCCTTTCCACAGGCAGGACCTCGCGGGATACACACGGAGCCTCAGCCGGAATGGGTTTTGTTCCAACAAGACTCAGGAGCGGAGGCTCGTGCTTGGGCCCCTTCTGCTCTGCAAGGCCATCCTTACCACGTCTGACCCCACCTGCAGTGCTCTGCCAGGTCTCCTCTCCATCTGGAAAGTGTGCAGGATCATTTCATTGTCTCTTATTTATTTTTCACAAGGGGATTCCTTCCTTTGGTTGAGCATCTGCCATTTATGTTCGCCGCGATAGTCACTTTGTACGCGGTGGTTTGAGGATGGCGTGGGTTATATGCACATTTCTGTAGACTTCAATAGCTTTTTGTCATCCTTTCCCCAGTTGTTGTCGTTGACGTCTCACATTTGAGCAACATTTGGGCGTGTGTCCTAGTGAAAGCTGCTTCTTCGCTTGTTTACCTTTTGATTTGACCAGTATTGGTTAGATGTAAGTGTCCAGACATACGTAGGTCTGGGCGGTTTCTAAGGCAGAATTAAATAATGCAAAGTCCCTGCCTTCTGGGAGAGGCCACCTGAACAAGACTGAAACAGTTAATAGTTGGGGAACGAGCCAGGTGAAGGGCGTGTGAGCCACATCACACCCCAGGGCCAAGCTCACCTCTCTGAAGAACGGGTGACTCTTCTCACTTTACAGATGAGGAAACAGAGGCTCAGAGTTAATAAAGCAATCTCCCTATCACGTCCAGAGGGACAGCAGAGCAGGGACACAAATCCAGGTTCACCTGACCCTGCATTGCATGTACTTTCTATTAAAACTGCCCCAGGGAGGAGAGAACTTGTAGAAAATAACACGCTTGCCTTTTAGTTATTTAGACCCGTGGGCCACCATCTTGCTTTTCTACCCACAGGCGCTCTTTCTTTCTCATCACCGCCCACATACTAACTCACCACTCCTTCCAGACATTGCCAAATGTTCCCAGGGCAGAAAAATCACCCCCTTCCCCACCTGAGGAGCACTGGCTTGCGGGTATCGTGGGTAACGAGAAAAATGGAGTAAATACTGCTCCTTGCAGTTTTTCTTCCAAGTCTGGTCTGCAGATCACTTGTGGTAGGCAGAATAATGCCCAGTCTCTCCCCACAAAAGATGTCCACACCCTAATCCCGTGAACCTGTGGATATATTGCTTTACAGGGCGCGAGGGACTTTGCAGATGCGGTTAAGCTTAGGGACCTTGAGATGAAGAGACAATCCTGGATTATCTAGGGTGGGTCCGACGTCATCACAAGTATCCCTACGGGAGGAGGAAGGCAGAAGAGAGATCTGACGACAGAAAAGGAGGGTAAGAGGGATGTGGGGTGAGAGAGACAACCTCTCCTAGCTGAGGCAGGATATGTATATGTCTCCTGTATCTATGGAAGCAAGGTCAGAGAGCTGTAGCGTTGCCTGCTTTGGAGACGGAGGGAGAGAACCATCAGCTAGGGCATACCAGAGCCTCTAAAATCTAGTTGAAAAGCAGAGAAACACATTCTCCCCTAGGGCCTCCAGAAGGAACATTGCCCTGCCCACACCTTGAATTTAGCCCCGTGAGGCTCTTGTGAGACTCCTGACCTCCGGAACTGTCAAACAATGAATTCATGTTTTAAACCATCCCGTTTGTGGTAATTGGTGATAGCACTGGCAGTAAACCAACACACCAGCTCCATCAGAATTACAAATGCAGGTTCCTAGTGCTCAGAACCTTCTGGAGGTGGAGCTTGGGCATCTGCATTTTCAACCAGCACATAGCAGGTGACTTTTGACATCTTAAAACCTCAGAACTGTTGAGTAAGTGTGTCTAAAAATCATCCTCCACTTCTTAAGGAGAGAAGATTCCTAAAAAAAACTTTCTAAAAATGGTCAGCAAGTTTCCCCTAAAATTAAAAATGAAGGATAAATTTTTCACATGATGTTTGAACCAGAGTTGGGTTTGGTGCAGTGGATTTGGCTGTTTTCCAGAAAGAGCTGCCATTTGTTTTTGTCTCGGAGGTCCTCTGATGACAGGCTGGCTCCAGGGCAGTGCGTCCGATGGGACTTCCAGATTGGAAACTCTTGGTGTTAGTTAAACCCTGCTTCTGAACACAGTCAGACGAGTGCGTCGGCCTCCCCAGGGCCCCTGCCGTCATGGAGATATGAACACCAGAGTGGACTTCAGGGTAGATGTCTGCGGGAGAAGCGCCGAGTTTCCTGGAACTGATCTGTCAGTCTTGACGGAGGATCAGACAGGCTGTGCGCGCCCAGCGTTATCATCTCTTTTCAAGACGCGCCTCCGCACCGACGTGGTTACTAGGCAGGGGTGTGCAGGTGACATTTTGTTCTGACCCCTGCTTCGAGTAGGAATCGCCGCCTGGGAGGTTCTGTACCTGTCTTGCCAGATGATACATGACTTCCTTCTTATTTGTGAGGCAGAATCACAGTCATCCCTGATATTTTATTAGATTTAATGAGGGAGAAGGGCCTTATCGAGAAGCTCCGGATTGGGGCAGGGTGGAGGTTATTTTAGTGCAGGTGTGGGCTAAAAGATCGCAGGAATGATGGAGTTCAGTCTCTCTCCCATCTTGTCTCTGTGTGTAGGTGTGGCAGGGCTTTCATTTTCAAAATAAGGACTTTTTTTCCACACAATTATATCCCTAAAAATAGTAATATAAAACCGACTCCTTCACCAGAAATGCAGCTTAACAAGATGTTTCTGAAACTCCTTTAGTTTCAAAGGAATGATGATGTGTCTGTGGTCACATTGCTGCATTGACAACAGTTGTGTATCAGCCGGGCGCCAGGCATTGGATCATTACCCTCCCTAAGTGCCACGGATTTTGTTTTAAAGCTCTGTGAATGGTTTCACTGGAAGTTCTTGCAGGTTTACTATCTATTTATTAAAATTACATAATAATGGATATGTTGGTCAAGGGTTTTAACCTTTTATTTTTTGTTGTTGAGTAAAAGCACAAAACTCACATGGAGAGCCTCAAAAACTCAATACAGGATTACCATATGACCCAGCAATGCTAAGTTCTTATCCCACAGAGTTGAAAACTGGGACTTAGATATTGTATATTAATGATGTTCATGGCAGCATCATTCACAATAGCCAAAACGTGGATTTAACCCAAATGTCCATCAGTAGACGAATGGATAAGATGGGATACATACATAGAATGGAATATAGTCAGTCTAAGAAGTTCTGACGCGTGCTGTAATGCGGACGAACCTCGAGGACATTACATTCAGTGAATAAGCCAGACACAGAGGGCAACTGCCGTATGACTCCACTTCTGCGAAGTACTTTGCGTTGTCAAATTCACGGAGGCAGAAGGTAGAAGGGTGGTTACCAGGGGCTGGGGGAGGAGGGTTGCGGAGTTAGCGTTTAACGGGCACAGAGTTTCAGTTTGGAAAGATGAAAAAGTTCTAGAGGTGGATGGGGGGGATGGTTGCAAAATAGTGTGAATGAATATTGCCGCTGAACTGTACGCTTAAAAATGGTTAACGTGGCATATTTTACATGTATCTTAGCACAGTAAACAACACCAGAAGCCTGAAAGGGAAGAAAACCGTCCATAGCTTGTCATGAAAGGGCTGCACTTCACCATAGGTCCCTTATCTGTAAAATGGACCTAGTTACACTGTCTCGGTGGAGAAATGACGGGTGTAACCCAAACGTTGCCGTCTTGGCATGTGCTAAAGCTGCATGGCCTTGCTGCTGCAGCTCCGAAGCACAGAAGGCAGAAGCCTCAGGGTCTGACTGAGGGTGTGGACCAGATCTTAGGCGCTCCCCCAGTCTTTCTGGGGACTCTCCATTGTGCTGTAAATGTCAGACTCGCAGAGCGTAGGTAGGGCAGCCAAGAGTAGAGAGTGCAGCTGGGCACAGACAGAACCCACACAGATAGACACGTGAAGTGGGTCCAGCCCGTCCTCCTTTCCAGGGCAGCCGTGTGCGCATCCTGAGGTGGGCTGCCTCGGAGCTGCGAGGACCCCCGCCCCCATGCTGCTCTCCGGCTGCGCCGACCGTACCCACTCACGTCCGCACCAGCACGGCCCCGAGCCCCAGCTCACCGGCCGACGTGGCACCTCCCACGGATCGGGCCTTGGGCCGGAGGCATTTCCTTTTCCTCTGCGTTCCAATGCTCGCCCTTCATCGTCTGACTCTTCCGTCTCCTCGCTAATGAGCGTGCGAGATCCCAGTTTACCACGGCTCTCTTCTCTCCTGATACCGCCTACGTTTGATGAAACAATCCTAATTGTTCCTATACCCTCTTGAGTGTCAAGATCCAAATTTTACGTTTCATCTGTATGTGTCTTTCAAAGCTCCTTATCGTTGAACTGAATTGACCTCATTGAACCTCTTTTTAAAAACATGGCTGTGTTCAGGACATCTGTCTCCCCACCTTGGGCTCCTTAATCAGAAGTACCAGAATTTTTAAAAAAGCACCCATTGTAGGGGGTTATGGTGGTGGTGGACTTACCATGGAAGGAGGAAGTTTGTTAGGCCCTGAATGCACAGCCTGGTATCTCTTTGAACTTTTCCATATCCTTTCACTAACGTAGGCAAACACCTTTCTGCTTTGCATCTTACCAAACCAATGGCTTCTTAGGGCCATTTATCTTTGGCTGTTTTTCCTGAGTACCTCTGGGTTTTATTCCTGAAATTATTCCCTTCTGGGTTACATTTTATCGGGTGGCTCACTTCCAGAGCCCTATTAGATGACTCTGCGTTTTATGTTCCCTCCTATTTTTTACTAACTTAATAAATTAGCATCAGCAAGTTTGACTATCCCTCGACTTACCTTTTCCCTAAGGTCGTTTTAGTGAATTCATTGTGCACCATGAGTTTCAGTAACGTGCCCCTGTAGGGCGTCATTGCTGCAGAAACTCTGTATGCTTCCTTGTCATTTCTAGAGTTGAGTTCTTCCAACTGTTTACCATGAAGGCCTCCATTTTTCCCAGGCTGGCGACCCCGTTTGTGAATCATCTGATTTTCTCCCTTCTATCAGCCTTTCAAAAATTGTTTTCATGTTTACACTAGTCTATAAAGGAAAGGGCGAAATGAAGGGGAACAAATGAAAACAATATCTGGGCTGGGACACGGGTGAGGAGAGCGAGGCACTTATCTAAAGCACAAAATTTACCCCCCGCCCCCAAAAAACCCTTAATCATCAAGATACGTAACATTATAAGGCAGTATTTTCAGACATCAAGTTGGTAAACTATGGCCCATGGGTTGGCCACCTTTGTTTTTGTAAATAACATTTTATCACAGAAAGGATTAGGGAATTCTAGCTTACAATTCGGGAGCTTTTGTGTTCATTTAAATTTTTTAAATATTGCATTACAGTATCAATTTTCTTGATGACTTTTGTACTGGAGGCCAGTTACTTTCCTCACCTAGTCCTAACCTTGCAATAAATGTTGCCAGTCAGAAACTAGAAGAAAAAAATGGTCACTGATGTTAAAAAGTCTAAAACAGAGCAGCTTTTGAAGGGTTTGTGAAATTTACTTTGACCGGTTATTCACAGAGCTAAACTTGGTGTGAGGGGGTATGGGCCCACTAGGAGGAGTACGGGGTTTATTTTTGGTGATGAAGTGCTTTCCAATTGATTGTGGTGACGGCTGCACAACTCTGTGAATGTGCTAAAAACCACTGAATTGTACACTTTCAGTGAGTGACGTATATGGATATGTGAATTACGTCTTAATAAAGCTGTCACAAACAGCAAAACAGGAAAAGATAAAACAAATACAGGCAAATAAAATCATGTTGACATTCTTGCAAAGGCTGTTCGATGCACTTTGAATAAATTCTACATGTGTTTAAAACATTAAATAAACAAACTCACCACTCTGCCACCCCTCCGCTCATCTGATTTACCTGGTCAGCCCAGGTTGGCTGAACCCTGAGATGGTTTGCGGCTCTAGGCTGCTTTGGGACTTGCAGGAGAAGTGGAGGCGTGGCTGGAAGCCTCTCGCCAGACTCTTCCCAAGGGCTGTCATACCAGTGACTGGCGATGGAACCTCCCCAAAGCACATCTGGCCTGGAAGGGGCCTTGATGGTGCATTGGGTCCGTTTGCAGACGATAAGACCACAGGTCTAGGAGGCCCAGAGTCATGCAGCTGAGTCAGGCAACCTGCTGGTCAAGCTAAAATGGAGTTACATAGTGTTGCACTTCACTTGTTCACGTCTACCAAGACAATAAGGCTGGGGAAAAGGATCTGAGGGGATCAAACACTTGTGACGTCACACTCAGTGACAGGACTGTTTTAGTACTTTCCTTTTGTTATCCCAGCTTCATCCTAGGTTAAATCTATAGTAATCCTCTCACACTCGTAAAGAAAGTCTATCTGAGCTGAACTGATTTGAATGGAGGATTAGCAACATTTACAGTGTATTTTAAGATTCCGAAAGATAATTTTTTTGTGTGGTGAAAAATGTGGAAATATTTTCTTTTTTATTATTTTTAGCATGGATGATTATCATACTAGGACTCTAGAAATAGCAGGGTTTTCAGGGGAGCTTCAGAAAATCTTTGGACGTTAACATTTTCTTAAGAAATTTTAAGAAAAAAAATCAGCGATGATTTGTTTTGATTGCATATTCACTTCCTTGATTTTAGGATAATACAGAATTACTCCTTTTCCTTTAAAGTCAGTATTCTTTTTGAGGGGTTTACTTGCCTTGAATTTTTGAGTCACTTGAGTAATATGCTGAGTTTGAATCAATATCCTTTCTAAAGATGATGATGATGGTAATGATGATGATGTAGGTATTTGTCGAGTATTTTCTGTGTGCAGACCAGGGTTTCTCAACCTTGACGTCAGTGAAGTCATTTGGGCCTGGATAATTCTTTGTTGGAGGGGCCGTCCTGTGCATTGTAGGTTGTTTAGCAGCGTCCGTGGTCTCTACCCATCAGCTGCCGATAGGACCTCCCTCAGTTGTGACGACTGAAAATATCTCTAGGCGGTGCCAAGGTCCTTGAAGATGGGCTTGCCCTGGTTGACAGCCCCTGGTGTGGGCTCTGTCCTAAATGCTTTAGCACCAACATCTCATTAACTTATGTGAACCATGTGAAAAAAGAACCATGGTCATCCCCATTTTTAAAAGTAGGTGACAGTGTTAGAGCCTGAAGGGCTTGCTCAAGAAGGTCGCTCAGCCAGTACGTGTGGGAGCTTCACTGGCTGGATGTTACTTCCCAATATGGAAAAATAATAAGTGCAATGATTAGAAAACCTCTGTAGTGCATAAAGGATTGGCAGTTTTGTATAAAGTAAAATATACCCTTACTATACAACACAGCAATACCAGTCCTTGGTATCTACCCTAGAGAAGCGAAAACTTACATTTCCATAAAATTCTCTAGCCGAATGTTCATAGAAGCTTTATTTGTGTAAAAGCTAGAAACAACTCAAATATCCTTTAACAGGTAAATGGATTAAAAAAAAAAAGCCATTTGGATATGATTGTTTACTACTCAGCGATAAAATGAAACAAACTATTGATATGTGAAACAATTTAGATGAATTTTAAAGATATAATCCTGCATGAGGGAGAAAGCCAGTTTCAAAGAATTACATGCTGTATGATTCCATTTATTTGACATTCTCAGAAAGACAAACTATAGTGATGGAGAACAGATCAGTGGTTGCCAGGGGTTAGGGATTGGGGGTGACTATGAAGGGACATCAGGACAGAGTTGTCTGTCTTGGGTAGCTACTAAAAATTACAGCCAAACTTAACACTTTGTTTGAGTGACTTTTTCTTAGGCCATGCACATGCATTTTAGTTTATTTTTTTCACTTCTAGAGCTGTCTCTATTTTGGATTTATGATGTTCTATTACAGGAGTCAGCAAATAACCACAAATGGGCCACATTTGGCCCACCATCTGTTTTTTTGTTTTTGTTTTTTTAATAAATTTATTTATTTATTTATGGCCGCGTCGTGTCTTCGTTGCTGTGCGAGGGCTTTCTTTTAGTTTCAGCGAGCGGGGGCCACTCTTCGTTGTGGCGCGCGGGCTTCTCATCGCGGTGGCCTCTCTTGTTGCGGAGCACAGGCTGTAGGCTCACGGGCTTCAGTAGTTGTGGCTCGCGGGCTCTAGAGTGCAGTCTCAGTAGTTGTGGCGCACGGGCTTAGTTGCTCCACGGCATGTGGGATCTTCCCGGACCAGGGCTTGAACCCGTGTCGCCTGCATTGGCAGGCGGATTCTTAACCACGGCGCCACCAGGGAAGCCCCCATCTGTTTTTTTAACTAAAATTTTATTAGAATATGGCCTCACCCATTTACTGACATATCATCTATGGTTTCTTTTTTGTTAAAATAGCAGAGGAAAATATTTACTATTAAGCCCTTAAGAGAAGAAGTTTGCTGACCCACTGTCTATAGTATTACCTAAACTGAAAAATTGGCCTTTGTGTGGTTTCAATGTAATAAAAAATTATACACTTGAATTATCTAACTAAAGGGATACTTTAAAATAATAGTATGATTTTATACCAAGTTCCATACCTTGTACGCTCTGCCCCAGCAAATCATCCGAGTGTCCCCTCTTTCCTTTTCTTCAAGTACGTAATTTTCCTTCACATGGGCTTTACCTTCTTGTTACCACGCATTTTATTTGCAACAACATAACTTGCAACTGTCACTACAGAGAGGTGAGCGAAAGCATAACTCAGTGTAATCTAAATATGATCTCCAACATATTTCACCTCTCTTCTAGCTATCCAGAAATTGGCAAGAGAATCTTGCGTGTGAAAAGGAACTACTTTTATTTTATCATTCTCCTGTCCTCTGGTTCCTGTTTGGGACAGCTTTTCATTATTTGGTGACTGGATCAAAAGCTTGGTCGTAGGAGGAAGAAAAACAGAATAAGCCAGTGACATGTGTGGTTTATAAACCAGATCATCTCCCTTCAGTACACGAAACTAGAGGCCCTTGGAATTTGAAATATCTTTCTTAATATTCTTCTGAAAGGCCAGTGAGAGCAGCGTTATTTACTTGCATTTAGTCTTGGTATCTCTTTTTTATTTGTCTCCATGGTTTCCAGAGTTATAATATTGCCAGTGTTTATGATGTATTAGCTTGCTTACAAATACCAGTTCTTTCTCTATAACCTTTTTTCGTCAGTGTAGTTTAGAAAATTAACAGAGCTCAGCCCTGCCTTGTTTTGATGGCCTTAATGTACTGATAGAGTATGACCGTGCTGTCTCCCAGCGCCAATTATGAATCACTTTCAAGCCGACTTGAAGCATCGAAATGGAAGCACTTTTCACTTCTGTTATTTCACACGGTATTGGAGCACTGTATTTCCTGTGGTCCTTTCCCACGTCCATTCATCTCCTCTTTGTTTGAAAATAAAAGGCAAAAGTTATCAATTCCCTTAGACGTAAAGCATGTCTTACATGCTTAGACGCTTCCCTTAGACGTAAAGCATGTCATACATAGAGTGTAGACTTTAAGAATTAGACACACTGCCACTTTATAACCACAGGCATATTAGCAACTAGGAAAATATCACACACTGGACACCCACCTCCACGTCCACTAGACTTGGCAACAAGTTCTTTGTTTGGATTGTCCCAGTTCATACAGCTCTTTGGGTTCAAGAGCCACATTTCAGAGAAGAGATGATTGGCTCAGAGGAGAGCCGTGACTTGTGCAGGGTTGACTGCCCTTTGTCTTTTCACTCTTCCCCCCTCTAGCTGGACCTTAGGGAGGTCAACTCCCATGGTAGGAAACTTGCTGCTAAGTGGCCCTTCGTGACGAAGCAGGAGGAACAAGTATGAGGGGTGTGAGTTTTAGCACCTGTGGTCTTCTCCAGTGGCCTTTCTGATATAAGGTGGTTTCCACCAAAAATACTTGAAAAATGGGCCTCCAGTGACCTTCTGAGTGAGGACCAAGGTTGTTATTATTATTCAACAAAGGTTTATTGACACTATGTGAACCCTATATTGTCTTTGGCACTGAGAGGGGTTCAAAAAGGCATAGTCTTGTCATATAGAAACTTTGTCCAATTTGGGAGGCAAAATTAATCCCTATGGATCTGTTAAACAAGAGAGTCTCTCTCTAGTTTGCACACTTAAGAACTAGCAACTATTCCACTCCATGCCCTGTGTCTGGAGCTCGGAATACAATGGTGAGCTTATCTCCATGGGGCTTATATTCTAGCAGAAGGGTAGTCAGTAAACAATTAGACATATAGACAAGAAATCTCAGACTGATAAATGTGTTGAAGGGAATAAACACTGTGACAGAATCGCTAGTGGGGACTGTGCAGTTTAGATGGGATGTCTCAGAAAGGAGGTCTTTCTGAATGTGTCATTTAAGATGGAATCTTGAGGGAGCTTGTCTTCCAGATGACCACCATCAATTTTCCTGTCCCTGTGTATGCATGGCATTTCCCCATTAAGAGAAGGTGTCTCTACCCCTGTCCCCTTGAATGTGGGCTGGCCTGTGCCCCTTTGATCAGTAGAATACAGCAGAAGGGACATTTAAGGACTTCTGAGACTTGGTTAAAAGACTCTCTGCAGCTCCTACCTGGAGCTCTGGTTTTCCTTCCTCTGTAAGGCACTCGTGTAGGAAATTTGACTGTTCTGAGGCTAACATGCTATGAAGAAGCCCCAGGTAGCCACAAGGAGAGAGAGAGAGAGAGATGCTGGTCAGCCCCAGGTATTTCAGCTATCTCAGTCCAGGCACTAGGCACGCAAGTAAAGGAGCCATTGCAGCCCTAATAGATACTACATGGAGAAGAACCAAGAGCCCGCACCTGTGACCCCAGCTGAAGCCCCAGATATCACAGAACAGAGACAGGATGTATCCTCTGACCTCTGCTTGAATTCCTGACACATAGAGTCATGCAAAAAATACAGTAGTTGCTGTTTTAAGCTACTAAGTTTTGGAAGGTTTCTTATACAGCAGTAGCAAACCGGAAGAAATCTGAATGTGAGTCAGCGCCAGCCACTGAATGTGTAGTGATACCTTGTACTAGACTTTAGGTATAGACTATGCATGTGACTGTTGCCTTTGAAAAGCTCACGTCCTAATGGTGGAAATAGATGGCAAATACACAATTACAATAGGGAATAGAGAATAGTACATGGTATGATAGGTAATTACCAAGGAGAGGCACCTAATTTAGCTAAAAGAAAGGGATGCCCTGTGAGCAAGAACTAATCCAGAAGAGAACAATGGTGACGACAGAGAGAACTGAAAAAGGTAAAAACGTATGTCGTCAGTCCATGGTACAAATGGGAATTCGCAAAACAGAAATATAAATATTTGTGATGTGTGTTAGTCCGAGTGTCCTGAGAAGTAGACATCAAGGCAGCATTAAACTTCCAAGGGTCTTATTAGGGAAAATGCCTGTGTGAAAGGAAGTTAGGAAGGAGCTGGAGAAGGCTGGAAGAGGGCTCTGACCACAGTAAAGTCTGACCTGAAATGAAGGAGAGAGAAGGTTGGGTAGAAGAATCCTGGACAGCCGTGAGCTCTCAGGAAGGTTCAGCTGAGCCAACACAGGAGTCTCATGTCTCCCAGAAATGGATCTCGGTTAGTGTCTCCATCATGCTTAATCGGTGGCGGGGAGCAGCCCGTGGGACCTCGCTGCGAACGCAGTGATAGATTCTAGAGCTGAAGCTCTCTGTCAGTCAGTTACACCCAGGCAGTGGGCGGTCGGCAGGGTGCGCGAAGTACCGCTGGCTTCTCCAGGAGGCGGCTGGTGTGGGGAAGGGGCGGTGTGAGGTACTGCCAACAAGATTTCAGCTTTAGAAAGATCAGCTTGCAACTGTGGGGAAGGTAGATTCGAAGGAGTAAAGTCTGGAGGTCATGGAAATCAACAGAGTGGTTATTTGCAATAATCTGATGAAGGTATGAAAAGAATCTTCTTTGTATGTGGCTGAAGTGAGTGATTCAACAGACATGTCCAAGGCAAACTTAGGTGACTTGTGATCAGCTTAATGAGAACAGGGGATGAAGAGAAAGGGTGAACAATGGTGGTCCTTTGTAGCTAATGACAAATAAGGGACTGTGGAGTCTAGCAGGGACGCCTGTAGGGGCAGGGGCTGGAGACGTGATTGTTGGGTTTTACGGAGACGCTAAGGAAAGGGGCTTCAGGTGGAGACACCCAGAAGGTTGTTGACCTATCGTTTGGGGTTCAGAGGTGATGGAGGTCAAGATCTGGAGGCAGGGACAAACGGGAGCAGAGGAGATGAGCCAGGGACAGTACTCCTGGGCGACAGGCCCCTGCAAGACTCTGCATGGACTTGTAATTTGGATTTGAATCGGAAGAAAGCAACAGAGTACAAGTTGAGCCAAGAGAGGTTTTCCAGACAAGGGCTAATAAAGTCCATGAGAAAGCTGGAGAGGCAAGACGGATGATGACTGTACAGAACCCAATGCATTTAGCAGCCAGGGGGTTAGGGGTCACCGACAGGAGCATCTGCTGTTACTCGAGCAGCGGTCATGTGCAAAAGCAAATTTTGGATAAACAGCAACTTGCCTTAAAATAAGGTGCTTTCAGGACACAGAAGCAACCTAAGTGTCCGCTGACAGATGAATGGATAAAGAAGATGTGGCACATATATACACTGGAATATTACTTAGCCATAAAAAGAAACGAAATTGAGTTATTTGTAGTGAGGTGGAAAGACCTAGAGTCTGTCATACAGAGTGAAGTAAGTCAGAAAGAGAAAAACAAATACCGTATGCTAACACATATATATGGAATCTAAAAAAAAAGTGGTTCTGAAGAACCTAGAGGCAGGACAGGAATAAAGACTAAGACGTCGTAGAGAATGGACTTAAGGATATGGGGAGGGGGAAGGGTAAGCTGGGAGGAAGTGAGAGAGTGACATGGACATATATACACTACCAAATGTAAAATAGCTAGCTAGTTGGAAGCAGCCTCATAGCATAGGGAGACCAGCTCGGTGCTTTGTGACCACCTAGAGAGGTGGGATAGGGAGGGTGGGAGGGAGATGCAAGAGGGAGGGGATATGGGGATATATGTATATGTGTAGCCGATTCACTTTGTTATAAAGCAGCAACTAACACATCATTGTAAAGCAATTATACTCCAGTAAAGATGTTAAAAAAAAAATAAGGTGCTTTATTTCTAGTGTTAGTTTTTCAAAGATCTTTTCATTTATTATGTCTTTTAATTTTTCTCTCTACAACATCCCTGTCACTGGTATTATTACTTCCATTTGATAAATGAGAAAACGAAGATGCGGAGTAGCTGCACGGTGGTCAGAGAGAGGTTTACTAGGGAACCAAGCTGCAAAGCCTCAAGCTCTGATTCCCTTGCTTTGGAAGGAGGGTCATTGCCAAACAGGTCTCACCTTTTACGTTCTGAGAGCCTGCCCTGCTCAGGATGCCTGTGCTCCTTCCCCATCACTGGAGCTAGAAAAAGGTTTTAAATCTGCCCTTAGGCTGTGTTTCTCTGTAACATTTAATTACTTTAAGGTGACTCTGTTATGCACCTTGTGTAGATGGGTTAGCTTCTGCCATGCGTGCAGCTGAGATCATTTTGTAGAATTATTTCTCTTTGCCCGAATTGTCCAAAAGTGAAAGGAGTCACTGAACTTTGAGAAGCTTCCATCTCTCATTACAGCTATTAAATCAAAGCCTCCCGTGAATGGAGAAACACAGTGGAAAATTTAAAAATATGCCATTTGCATCTGCTCAGCAGGAAAAACCCATAGTAGCTTAGATAATCTGCTCCTTGTTTGTGCAAACACATTGGATAATGGTGCATTTCGCTGGACATTTGCACATACTGTTACCCAGTTTGTGTCTGCTCTTGCCTTTCCTCCGGTGCCTCAGCATGTGTCTGTCTGTCTTTGATGCACCTGTATTATAAACACATCCACTAGGCTCTTTGAGAAATTTAGCCCAAGGTAGAGTTTGGGTTTATTCATTCCCCCCCCCCCATTGCCTAAAACATGCAGTTATTTTACGTCCTAATTATCTTCATGACCACATGGACAGTTAAGGTGGAGTGGATTCTCGGCCTAGTCACAGTGGGCCTGGAAATCCAGTGTGGATGGAAAGAAGAACAAATTTAGTAACTGAAATCAAATACGCTCCTGGAGGTCTCACATGCAAACAAAAGGCTGAAGAATATCCAAATTTTGCAGAGGTGACCAACCCAGTACAGCGACCACAGCCTATAGACAGGAGGTGTCATAGCCAGCGCCCGACCGTAGCTCACTCTCAGGAGGACACGTGTGCAGTGGCTGGTGAGAAGAGACGCGGAACAACCTCAAGGCAGTAACCTTCTGAGAATGCTCCTGTCACCTGCAGAGCTGGGCCTGGGAAGAAGTGTGACAGCAGTCACTTATCTTTGTTTTGGACCCTTCCATCTTCATTTCTGACCTGTTTCTTTTTGATCTCTCTTCCCTTGTAAGAGCCAATCCTTGCTTGGTCTTCCCTATCTCTTTTTGTCCCAGGAAAACCATCTGATAAACAGCATGTGCAGATAACAGTACATTATCTTTCCCATGGCAATTGGCATTTGGAGACTCTGATGCTCAGTGAAAAATAACTTATTTCTCTCCGTGGAATTTCTGGTTTGTAGTGATGAAGAATGACCTCAGATTCTGCCCTTGAAGGTAAATAGATCATACTCCCCAGAGGCACTCCTGCTTTGGCAGGGCAAGTCAGTAATCAGAATGCAACGCTTTGTGATTGAATGCCTATTTCAGCCGAGGCAAGAAATGAGTTTAGAATCACAAGGAAGTGTCATTCCCTGCTTTTAAGGAGAACTGGAGGAATAAGGTTTCAATACAGATAGATACGTATCAAGGAGAAGGTGATAAATGTCGTTGGGAGGAATTGTAAAGAATCCTGGGGGTTGGCATATCAGAGAAGCCTACATGGAGGAGGCAGCATTAGAGATGGGTGAGGGGGTGGGTAAACTCTTAACACGTAGAAATTGTGTCCTCCACACACAGGTAGAAGCACAGACCTCTGCACAAGGACCCAAAGTGCAAATTCTGGAGTAGAGACAGCAACAGGCATTTAAGGGGAGATTAAGGGGGTGGGGGGAGAAGCAGGGCTAGGGAGACCACAACTTTACAGCATTCAGTGGAGAGAGGACATTCACACATCACTGGGTTTGCAAGGTAACAGCCTGTAACTACGGCCAGAAACTCAGCTGCAAATGGCTAAATCCTCTACCAAAGCTATAATATGTTTATGTTAAGGGATTTTAAAAGGTTAATATTGTTTACGTGGGCACAGGGAATAGCACATTGACTATGAATTAAATAACGTTGGTAGTATTGGAAGAGAAAAACACTTAAAAACGTTCAATCCTTATTGCTGTAAAACCCACTCATTTGGAATTTTTAATGCCATCCCTGGCTGGTCTGGAATTTACCTCTCCCCTGCTGATGGAGATATATGTAATGAGCGAGTTAATTGTGTTAGCAGAGCTTCTCAAGCATCTTAAACCAGGGCGGGGTAGCTAATATTTGCAGACAAACATTAAGTAGGTGCTAGGGGATTTTGTCTATTCATGAGCATAGGTGCTGTTTGGCAGTGGTATCTCATGGTTTTTGCTATTATTTTAGTTGAGGGTGACTAGATAGCCACAAAAGCAAGAGTAAATAGATGGAGATCTAAATTCCCTGACTGTATGGTATTCAGATGAGCACAGAGAAGGCTGATTGCTTACCCTTCAGGCAAGAAAGTCCCATGTTCGGAGGGCTTCAGGGAAAAGCCGAACAAGTCAGGTGTGTTTCCAGATGCCTCACAGAAACAAGGCTGCAGCGGCCTGCCGCTCTGGGGCCGCTGCTCACACCCGTGCCCCCGGGGGCGTTTGTGCCGATCGTTCACTTTCTGCGCTCAGGGAAGAGAGGCCAAACCAAGTCACAGCCTTTCACCTCATCCCCACTTGTCCTGTCATGGTCCCCAAGGTGAGGGGGCCTCCTGTGTTTGCCCAGTGGCCTCGCCAGAACCGGCTTCTCCCTGTCACCATTCAGGTCCTGTCATGAGCCTGGGGCACCAGCCCAGATGCTCCCATGCTCAAAAGGTGCCCTCTTCCTGCCAGCAGAACCCCCTCACTTTGGCTAGAGGCTCCAAAGAAAAGGACTTTTTGATGTTATCTCTATGCTGTCGTGGACTCTTTGATGTGTGTGCAAACTAGCCAACGGCTCTGATACCAGGGATCCTTGGAAAGGTTGCCTTTTGTCAAGGCAGATGGGGGAAGAGAGAAGTTCTCTATACCCTCCTCCCAGGGCCCTGGGTCCTACTTGCCTTAGGTTGGCTTAATTAAGTTATACTCGGTAAAACAGAGATCTGCAATTTCCACTTAGAGGAAGCCAATGAGAATTGCACTGAGAAAATGCAAATCAGTGTTGCATTAAAGCTTTTACTATTTTCTTATCTTATTCGCCAACCCCTTATCTCCCTTCCCTGCTGATACCATCATTGTTTCAACTAGTGTTTGCCCCTTTAGATGGAAACCTCATAATAAAATATTTGAAAGCAACTTCCTTCTGTGGCTTAGGGCTCGGAATGCTTATATGAACGTTAACACAAATCCGTACTCCTGTGGGTTATTTGATAAGTCATCGCAAATTTAGTACTGAAAAATATCTATTACAATTTATTTTGAGAATCTATTGTTTTCCTTGAGATATTCGGATGTCTATGTGATGATGCCTTTATCTCCCTCTTACCCACCCTTTTGAAAAAGCAAAGAACCTCAACACATTTGACTGAGGGAGAAAAGAAATTTTTGCCTGGAATTGAGTCTCCGTTTCTCCCTGTTTTATGCCACGCGTCTTTTCAGGTGCTGGTTATGTAAGGACTGTTCTGCATTATATCATCCTCCCTAATGCCTTTTTAAATGACAGTTTGCGTTTTGAAGAGTTTTCCAAAGGTTAATTGGTGAAGACCTGAGGGGTGGGGCAGCTTTCTCCTAGAACTCATCTCAGTTATTGTGTAATGGCCTCACCTAATGTGTTTGAGGTAAGAGCGATGACTTTGCCTCCTTGAGGTTCCATTTCCTACAGAGGCTCTCTGGGCCCTTCCTGCCCATGAGGAGGCGGATGCTGTAATCAGTTCAAACCTTTCTGCGATCACATCAGACCCCTCCCTCCCGCTCTGAGCCCTGTGCTGACTTTCTGAGTGGAGAATGTGTGAAAAAAGTTTTCACAGAGTGCTTATATTTTAAATGTGCTTTTCTGTAATCATGTGTTCAGAGTTCCACTGAGATGAAATGGCCTTTTTCTTAAGTGCTGGTAAAATTTCTAATTTGTTCCAGAGCCACGTAATATTCAAAAAGGCTAAGACCTTTTTTTAAGCTGGAAGTCTTCTTGGATTTGCGTCACCCTCTGTAGGAAAGTATAGGGGAAAAATCATAAACAGTCAACCTCCGTAGGCTGGGGTAGAACAGCATGGAAGGCTGAGGGGAGCTAATCCCACCTAGGAGATTGCTGATGGGTGTGCAGAGAAAGACAACAGCATAGCCATGCACCAAAAAAGACAGTGTCTCAGTGAATCAAATGTTTGTTGTCAAACGTACAGTCTCATGGGAATAGCTTTGTGCTTAGACCATAAATGCTCAGGAATAGCAAGGCTATTCGGAATGAAGCGAAGCCAGTCGGCTCCAAGAAATACTAACTGGGGGCTAATTATGTGCAAGTCTCGGGTCTAGGCACAGCCAACTCAACTATTCCGAAGGCAGAAGAGGTTTCAGCCCTTAAAAGATTTACATGTTATTATGAGTGACACTGATAATAAGCAAGCTATACCAGTACCCTCTGGAATGTGCCAGTGGGGTAAGCCCTGGGTGTCTTAGGATCAAGTGGAAGAGAAATTAAGCCAGTTATTGGTAGTTGTGATTAGGAGGAGGAGTGAGGTCTAAGCAAGGCAAAAGCAAAGAAATGTTTAATCTGTGATCTGAAAGAGGAACAAGAGGCAGGCAGGTAGAGGGGTGTTCTATAAGAACTCCGTCTCCCTGTAGCTTACCACATCATCTTTTTATTTATTTTTATTTTTTATTAAAAATTTTTTTTGGCTGCATTAGGTCTTCATTGCTGCGCGTGGGCTTTCTCTAGTTGGAGTGAGCGGGGGCTACTCTTTGTTGCGGTGCACGGGCTTCTCATTGCAGTGGCTTCTCTTGTTGGGGAGCACGGGCTCTAGGCGCATGGGCTTCAGTAGTTGTGGCACGCGGGCTCAGTAGTTGTGGCACGTGGGCTCAGTAGTTGTGGCATGCTGGCTCAGTAGTTGTGGCACATGGGCTTAGTTGCTCTGTGGCACGTGGGATCTTCCCGGACGAGGGCTTGAACCCGTGTCCCTTGTATTGGCAGGCGGACTCCCAACCACTGTGCCACCAGGGAAGCCCAAGGTGACTCATTTATACATACATATATCTGTTCTTTTTTATATTCTTTTCCATTTGCATTATTACAAGATATTGAATATAGCTCCCTGTGCTATACAGTAGGTCCTTGTTGTTTATCTGTTTTGTATTTAGTAGTGTGTATCTTTTAATCCCAAACTCCTAATTTATCCCTCCCCGCTTCCCCTTCAGTAACCATAAGTTTGTTTTCTCTGTCTCTAAGTCTATTTCTATCACATTGTCTTTTAACCTCAACCTATGTGGCAAGTTGTTTTTGTAGAAACCATGACTTCACGATGCCCATTGATGCTGTCAGTCAATTACAAAACTTCTTTCATACCAAAAAAAAAAAAAAAAAAAGATCAGAATGTTCTTCTGGGTCTTATAGATGAATTTCCTTTTCTCCAAAATATATTTTTCAAAATATATTTTCATAGAAGTTATCACTCTTTTCCATTCTTCATTATCACAGAAAGAAGGCAGACATATCCATACTTGGTATTCATCAGCAGATGTGGCTTGTGAATTTCCTGTCACAGTATTCATGGATCCAGGTTCACTTTGACATGTTAGGAGCTTAGGTGAGATTCTCCTCCCTACTCCAGTGAAGAGACTGACCACTGCCTGAGGCTATGACTTTTAGCCAACTGTGGGTTTAGAGGGGCTGAAGGACACAGATATAGCCTCAAGACCAATGATTGGACCAAGTCATCCAGTCATTCAGGGACAAGATCTGTTCTAGCTGAATTTCTCTTTCACAAAGCAGAGACCCTGAAATGCCATCATTGTATCTCATCTGGATAGGGTTTGGGGGTGTGTATATTAGTCATTACACTCCAGAGAAACTTAACCAACAGTTAAAGTTGTGTGTGTGTATATAGAGAGACAGAGAGAAAGAGACAGAGACACAGATAGAGAGAGAGAAAGAGGGAGAGAGAGAGATTTATTATAAGGAATTGGCTCCCATGATTATGCAGGCTGGCAAGTCCCAGATCCCCAGGTAGTCCAGCAGGTGGAGATCCAGAGAAGAGCTGATGCTGGCTTTAAGTCTGAAGGTCGTCTGCTGGCAGAATTCCTCCTTGCTCAAGGGAGGCCAGTCCTTCTGTTCTGTGCAGGCCTTCAACTGATTGGATGAGGCCCACACACATTATGGAGGGCAGTCTGCTTTTTTCAAAATTCACCAATGAAAACGTTAATCTCATCCAAAAACACCCTCACTAAAACATACAGAGAAGTGTTTGATTAAATGTCTGGGCACCATGGTCCAGTCAAGTTGACACATAAAATTAACCATCATAGGGGGATTGAGGGTTCAACCAGCCATGAAATCATTACACACAAGACATAAGCCTGGAGGGAAAGGGGAGAAAGGGAAACAGGGAAGGAGAAAGGAATAGAAAGGAGAAAATACAGAAATCAACACTGTAAATGAGCCACAATCCAAGATTCCAAAACCTGTGTAGAAACCCATTATAAGAATTGATTACAATCAATAAAGTCAACATTTAAAAAATTAATTAACTTGAAAAGAGTATTCTAGAGCAGTCTGAGTTTAAAATTTATGTATTTAAGATGCTTAAGTGAGTAAACAACATCCTTTCTGAAAGGACGGGAAAGTTATCAAGATAGGCAGAAATAAATATAAAAAGTTAGAAATCACAGAAAAATTGAGCAATTATCAGTATTAAAAAAAACCCCAAAATCCAGTTTTGGAGATAAACTCTTACTACACATACTCAAAGAGAAATTGGTAATTAGATGTTGTTACAACATTAGAACAAATAGGATAGCAGGAAAAATATATTTTAAAAGAAATATAAAAATATAAAAGAGTAGCTGTGAGTTTTTTTTAGTGACCTTTTAAAAAAATATATTTATTTATTTATTTGGTTGCACCATGTCTTAATTGCAGCAGGCGGGCTCCTTAGTTGCAGCTCGCTGGCTTCTTAGTTGTAGTATGTGAACTCTTAGTTGCAGCATGCATGTGGGATCTAGTTTCCTGACCAGGGATTGAACCCAGGCCCCCTGCACTGGGAGTGTGGAATCTTATCCACTGCACCACCAGGGAAGTCCTGTAGCTGTGAGATTTGAGGACCAGATTGAGATGCTTTAATATTATTTTATTAGGAGTTTCTTAAGAGACAAATGGCTGGAGAATGGATAGAGTTAGATGAAGTAATATTCAAAATTATTCAGAATTAAAATCTTCACATGAAAAATGCGCTCTATGAACTGAAAAGGTGAATAAATGTAAGTCTGTTCCATGACATATAATAGTTAGTTGTAAGCCATTGAGAATGAAGAGAGATTCTTAAGGTACCACAGTGAAACCTACAAGGAAATGACAATTCAGCTAACAGTGGACTTATCTTGTGCAGTTATCCAGGTTAGAAGGAAAGCACTTGCCATCTTCACATTCAAGAGTAAGCATCAGGGGACCTCCCTGGTGGCACAGTGGTTAAGAATCCACCTGCTAATGCAGGGGACACGGGTTCGAGCCCTGGTCCGGGAAGATCCCACATGCTGCAGAGCAACTAAGCCCGTGCACCACGACTACTGAGCCTGTGCTCTAGAGCCCGTGAGCCACAACTATTGAGCCCGCATGCCACACCCACTGAAGCCCGCGTGCCTAGAGCCTATGCTCCACAACAAGAGAAGCCACCGCAACGAGAGGCCCGCGCACTGCAGCGAAGAGTAGTAGCCCCCGCTGGCCGCAACTAGAGAAAGCCCGCGCCCAGCAACAAAGACCCAATGCAGCCAAAAAAAAAAGAGTAAGCATCAAAGACAGGCATTTTTTCACAGGCAAACTTTATATGCAAAGACTCTAGAGCTACCATTTTAAGAACTATTCAAGGATGTTCTTCAATAAGAAGATAAGTGAGAAGGTAAGAGAGAAGAGTTGGGGTTCATGAAACAGTGTGTACAGAAATGGATGGAATAATACCAACTAATTTAATTGAATGCTAAATGTAAAAATAGCATTGTGCATTGAAAATAAAAGCTGTGGCAACAGTAGCAAGATAGTAATGAAGTGTTTTGATGAAGCATTCAATTACTGAGTAACTTAAGATTTTATTAGACAAATTAGTGTATAGTATATGTAATGAAAATAACCACTATAAATATAAAATAAGATAAATAACCGAAATTGAGAAGAAATAAAAGGAAATGAAGTTAAAGTAAAAAAATAAGTAGAAGGAGAGAGAAAAGAAAAGAAAGGAAAAGGATGGCAATATAGAAAATATAATATAAAATGGTGGGAATAAGTCCCAGTATATCAGTAATTATCATCAGTATAAATGGATTTACCTACTAAAAATCCAGCTATATAAAGATGACACAGCTAAACAAAATCAAGGAGAATACTAATAAAAAGAAAGTTTAGAAATACTAATATCCCACATTATAGAATTTAATATATAGATTGTTTCAGTAAAATTAGATGGTATATAATAAACGCAAAAGGGCAAATCTACCAGAAAGATACAACAATATGAAATTGTATGCACCTTGAGCTCCAGAAAGAAAAGTGACAGAATTACTAAGAGAAATGAACACATTCATCTGCAGTTTAAGATTCTAACATGCTTTTGTCAGAAACTGATAGATCAAGATAACAGAATATTAGAAAGTAGATAGAAGGTTTAAGTAATGACATTAAGAAGTCTGGTATAATATAAATGCAAAAACTTGTACCCCAAATATAGAGAATGACCACAAGGCAATACATTGGAAATTAGTAATAAAAAACTAGTTAGTTAGTAAAACCCCATGCATTTAGGAATTTAAAAATGTAGTCCTGAATAGCTCGTAGGTTGCAGGAGAAGTAACAATGGCAACTAAAAAATGCTTAGAACCATAACAGCACTAATGATATTGTAAATCAATCGTATGCTACCAGTATCTTGGAAAAAAACAAAAAAATCAATACCTTTCAGTATGCGTTCACCCCATTTCCCTAATAAATCAAGACCATATCCATTTACAAAACTCTGCTATAAAGCTTTGTTGGAAGCATTTTAAATTAATGGCAGCTATTTGATATTATTGATTCTAATCAAGGTTCTCATTTCGCCAGCAAATGTATAAATCACTGCTTGTCCAAGCTTAACACAAAGGGAATATTTTTGCACATAATTTTAGAATAAGTCATGAATGAAAGTGTAAGATCATTTGGATGCTATTGTAAGCAGCTCTAGTGTCAGGGAAGAGTGTTCATGCCAGCCCACAGCAAAAGAGAGTACTTGATAATAAGATTCATCATATCAGAGACGCAGGGAAGGCTCCAAGACAGCCTTACTGAGGTAGGGAGAACATTCCAACCACCACTAGAGGCGGAGCAGTGGAGAGCATGGTGGCCACTTCCATATGCGTTTGTATATTTGTTGCCTGTGACAGCGTTCAGCAAGCAAGCACTTTCTGTAAAGGGCCAGACAGTAAACATTTTAGGGTTTGTGGGTCAGGTGGCCTGAACCCTGACACCTGCAGTGTGAAAGCAGCCATAGACAGTTTACCAGCAAGTGGATGTACTTGTGTTCCAATGAAACTTTATTTACAAAAACAATGGTGGGCCTGATTTGGCTTGAGAGTAGTGGTTGGCTGGCCCCTGAAACAGAGGACCAGAATGGAAAACTTGAATTGGGAGACAGTTGTTTTATCTTGGTTAGTGTTTGTGTTATCTGGAGAATGCACAAGTTTTGCATTCATTCTGTACTTGTTTTTGTCCTAAAATATACTTTGTAGAACTACATTACATTTATTCGAATAAAATCTTAACAGCGATCCAGGTTACCCTTGCATTTACTCTGAGATTATCTATGTGCCACTTTCATCAACTTTGGGTTTCTTTTCTCCTCAGCAGTGCTTATGATACAGTGGAAGTTGTAAAAATATTTGTATCCACAGTTATTATTTCTAGAGCTTGATAAATAATTGGCTATACTTTACCAGTTGTTCTTAACTGGCAGTTTATGGAAAATTATTATATACTAAACCACCAAAATAAATAATTGGTGGATAGATGGATAGATAGATAAATAGATATTTAGGTGGAAAAAAATAAAGTAAGTTTTCCCTTAGCCATTTGAATATATACACACCTAATTTCAAGAAAGAGTATTTAAGCTTACTTTTAATTTTTTTCTGAAATGCATATTTGAATTGTATATTACCCATATATGTGAAAAACTGCTTCCTCATGAAAAAGTGTTATAATGTCTGAGTTTTAAGTTTGATTATAAGCCACACAAGTAATTTCTAACAGTAAAATAGAGAGTAGGCCATGAAACCCATCTTTGAATTTCCATAAGCTTTTTCTTCCTTTACACTGCCATCCCGCTAGCTTGATATCCTAAGCAGTTTCCTTTCCCTGAATCAATGGCTAAATAATGGCAGTGTGATAACAGGAATATATCACTGTGATAAACACCTAGTTTTTATAGATCATCTATATTGTCCTTGTGTGTGTAAAGGAAAATTCATTTATTTAAATGTCATGAAAGACTGCTTTGATTAATGTTACTAGTGGCTAGGAATGAGATTCTGTTCCCTGAGATAAAAGAAGGACGTGTGATGTTAAACAGTATTCAGTAGAAACTGAAAAGGGGGAAGAACATTTAGTTTTTCTTCTCATTTAGATATTTATGTATATGGTAACTGTCACAGTCAAGAGAAAAATAATTTTGCATCTGAAGCAGGGGAAAATAACAATTCATAAATATATCCCACATCATTAAAACATATTTATAAGAATCTATTATATCATCTGTTAATGAAGAATGTAATTTATAGAAATATTTCAATATCTTAGTTTTCACAAGGCACCTACAGTTAATAATTTTTTAAGTAGCGAGTTTCTTATGAAACGTCAAGAACAACCATAGACAGCTATGGAAGCAGAAGGGAAGGCTGGAAGAGAGGGGATAACACCCCATAAAAAAACCCACAGAGCTACCTGGGGTGGCTGAAGGCTGTTGGAAGTGGAATTGCATCTCTCTTGGGAGTGACAGGTGGGAGGTTGCTTCATTAAGCTAGAACCAGGGTGCCCAAGGGGCAGTGAGAGAATCGGCAGAAAGAATTAATTTCTGCTCTTACCTCTCTCCCTGATATTGCTTTGGGTGTGTGTGTGTGTGTGTGTGTGTGTGTGTGTGTAGTCCTTGCCTGCCCCATTTGCTGCAAGGAAACTATTTCAATAGCCAGGCCACTGATACTCCTGGGGTGGGTGATCATACCAGGGCAGCACAGCGTCCCCGCTGTGGTGAAGAATTGATGAAAGGGGTCTCCCTGGGTCTGACCTACCCTCCATGGCCTCCGTGGGCATCTTCTCTTCAGCCCACTCCCCTTCTAAACCCCCAGCAGTGGTGAACCCCTCAACCTCCAGAGACAAGATTTAGACAAGAGTCTTAGAGAAGACCCTGGGCAGAGGATTGTCTGATATTGTTGAGGGAAAAGAAGTGGCCACAGTGCTTCTGAGCTGCCAGGGGCTTTCTGCCTTAGGACGCAGCCACTCGCCAGCACACAGAGCAGCTGGGATTCCTAGCTCAGAGTTTATCAGCCTCGGCAATAGTGACATTTGGGGTCAGATTTGTGTTTGTTGTGAGGCTTGGGGGGCATCCTGTGCGTTACTGAGCAGCATCCCTGGCCTCTACCCACTAGATGCCAGTAGCATCTCCTTTCACCCAGTTGTAACAACCGGAAGTAGCTCCAGACATTGCCACGTGTCTCCTGGGAGGCGACAGCGCCTCCAGGTGAGAGCCCTGACTTGGACTAGCACACACTCCTAGACTGAAATGACTAGAGACTCAATGAGTACAACCTGTAAAGAGGAAGCAAGTGGAAAAACATACCCACTGAAGCAGAATTACAGAGAGAGATGGCCCCAGAATGTAAACATAATGACTGTACTCAGTGAGATAATGAAAGAGGGTAGCAATATAAAGCCCATAAGGAAAAGTCACACAAATGAACCAAGTAGAAATATGTAGTATGGAAAACACTATAGTTAAAGAATACAGGCATTGGACTGAGTAGCAGGATGAATGCAGCTGAAGAGCACATGGGTGAGCTGCAAGATAAGTTTCAAGACTCTCTCGTGAAACATTCGAGAAGGCTAAGAAGAAGGGAATTACAATAGAAATGCCAGGAGCATGGTGAATACAAATACAGTCAGCAAGAAACAGAGGAGACCCAGAAAGTGTGAGTAAAAAATGGAGAGGAAGGATTGTTTGAAAAAAATAATGAGAATCCTCCGTTATTAAAAAGAGAAAAAGATGAGAGATCTTTGATGGAAATGGCTGCGACAGTTCCCAACATGATAAACAAGAGAAACCACACACGTAGGCGTATTAAGTGGGAAAAACTTCAAGTGGCAAAGCAAAGGGTATTCAAGAAGTTCCAAGGAGAAAACAGTAGACTTCCCAAGAACAAGACTCAAACTGACAACGCAATTCTCAACATCAGCCCTAACTCTAAGAAGTCAGTCATGACTGAATGTTTGTGTCCCTGCAAGATTCATATGTTGAAGCCCTAACCCTCTGTGTGATGGTATTTGGGAGGTAATCAGGTCACAAGAGTGGAGCCCTCATGATGGGATTAGTGCCCTTATAGGCAGAGACGGCAAGAGAGCTTGCTCTCTCAATCTCTGACTGTACTCACGGAGGAAAGGCCATGGGAGGACACAGCGGGAAGGCAGCCACCTGCAAGCCAGGAAGAGAGCTCTCACCAGGAACTGAATTGCCTGGCACCTTGATCTGGGACTTCTGCCCTCCAGAACTGCAAGGACATAAATTTCTGTTGTTTAAGCCACCTCGTCTATGGTATTTTGTTACGGCACCTTGAGCAGACTAATACAGTCAGAGTAATATTTTAGAATAACTTCGAATGTAAAAACTCTACATCTAATCAAACTGTCAGTTAAATGGGAGAGTGTGATAATATTTTCAGGCGTGCTAGTTTTCAAAAGATTTTCTAGACAAAAATCCAGTTTGAAAATAGTCTGAGAGGAGTTGCTCAACTCTAGGAAAAGGCTGTAAGAAATATAGATGAAGGGAGGTAACACCTGTTAGGTACATTTATTGTTGTCTAATAAGACCAGGATAAGAAAAGAAAAAGACAAACAAGATCTTAACCCAGAACTAAAATTCTAGACAGTTGCAAATAGTGAGAGACAGTGGGGAGATTAAAGGGATATGAGAACTTGCTTAAACATGTATCCTATTGGAGAAAGATCTACATACTAATAAGTTTAAGAAATCAGTAGTGAAAATGGATCTTAAGAAAGAGTGATCATAAGCAGAAGAAAAATAGAAAGTGTTACATTTACATCAGCCGGGGGAGAAAAAAAAAATTAATCTATCAAGAGAAAGCAGAAAAGGACAATAGAAACAAAGATAAAATATAGCAAGCGGAGATGTGACATAAGATGGTAGAAACAAATCAATATAAAGATTTAGAAATCCTATACTCATCAATTAAAAGTTGGAGGCTACAAAATAAGATTCAGTCATTTGTTGCCCAGAAGAGTCATGCTTAAAAGATAGAGAAAACATGAAAATAAGGGATGTCCATTATAAACCAATGAATGATGGGGTAACAAAATAGGACAAAACAGATTTTAAGACATATCATAAAGGACAAAGAGGTTTACTAGATTGTATAAGAAACAATACTATAAGAATTCCAAATCATTGTGAACATATATTATGGAGAAATAGATCTACCAACAATTGTAGTTTGTGATTCTTCTAAGAAATAGTTTGATGAAGCTGCCAAAAAATACCATTATAAAGATCTGAGTGATATAACTAAGAAGCTTGAAATATTATAGTTAGTTAAAACTCTACAACCAGAAAACAGTATATATTATTTTTGCAAACTCACAGAGCATATACCCAAATAGTCCAATCCTTAAACTTACCATTTCTTTTATTCTTCCTTTGCTATGGAACAGGTAGGTCATTTGCAGATGAAACAATTATCTACGTACAAAAAACAATAGAATAAATAGACAGACCATTATAATTAGAAAGAGTTCAACAAGGTTGCTGGAAACGAGATAAACTTAGAAAAATTGAAAGCAATTCTCTACACCAGCAGCTTGAGTATATAATCAAACATAAGATACCATTCACAATAGCAATAAAAACAATCAAGTATCTTTATGCGCAATGGCTATGGAGAAAAATGTAAAGTTCTCCTAAAGGAAACAGAAGAAATCTGAATATGTGAGGAGACATTTCTTTCTTGTGATGATACAATTTGAGTATTATAAAGGTGTCAATTCTCCTAATTAATCTGTAAATTCAATATTGCTGTTGGATTTCTCTAGAAACATGATGAACCTAATCTAAAATTTTTATTGAAGAGCTTGATTTTTTTGTCATTTCCATGGAAATGACAAAAGTCTGACAAAAAATACTAAAGGGGGAAGACTTGCCCTAACAGACATTAAGGCATACACAAAAGCTATTGTAATCAAAACAGCACAGTTTTGATTATGGGCAAAAACATAGACAACTGGGGTACCATAGAAAGACCCGTATGAGAACAATATAAAAATATGCAGTGTTTAATCACCTTCAGTATCAAAAGATCCAAATTTGTACTCTGAGTATTTACCCCAACAAATTCTCACAACAGGTCTTCTGGGAGCCACGTACGAGAAGGTTCATCCTGGTGTTGTGTGTACTGGCCAGGAACCGCAGACGTCCCTGTGGGCTGTGTAGAATGCAGAGGGTGCACACAGAGGAGCACGGTCCTACAGTCAGAAGCCAAGCACTGTGCGTGTACACTGCGTCACACACAGATCCAAACAGTACAGTGCTGAGTGAAAACAAGTACGAAACAGAACGTAATCTATTACACAAAACAACTGTGCTCATCGTACAGCAGCACATACCAAAAAATACATCCTGTAGACGTGTATCTGTAGCTGAAAACAGTGATGCGCATTTTACACACACAGGTCTGACAGATGTACGTTAGGAAGGCTATTTCTGTGGGGACAGGAGAGGAGCGTGGACCAAGGAGAACAGGCACGTGTACACGGGGGGTAAACACACGTGTGCATTTGTACCTAACACACTCAACCATGAGGGAGTTCCCTTGTGCAGGCAAATAATGATCATGTGCCGTGGTCTGCAAGAAGACAAAAAGGTAGTGATCTCGGTCGTCCAGCATTCAGTTCATTTAAAAATCTTGTGACAAAAAGTGGGTTCAGACCGCACGGGGTAAACTTCTCCGTATGTTTGACATAGCTGGAAGGCCCTGGCAAACGTAACCTTCCGCCAGTGTATCCTAGGGGAGGTTTCTGCAGAAGAGCATCCTTAGCTTCATATAATCAGAGGAAATGGCTGGGAAGAGTTTGTTTATCTCCCCAAAGAATTGCAATTCCAGAGGAACAGAAAAGATTGCCAATTTCATTACTTTTCACTCTCTGTGCCCCTCCTCGGCAGAGAAAATGACTTGCAAAGGTCTCCTTGGGCTGGTAAACTCATCCTGCGTGTGGACCAAGAGCGTCGCCTACCTTTCTTTCCTGGAAAATGCATTTACAGTTTGAACAGCTGGCTCAACTGTGCAAAGAAAGCACCTCCTGGCTTAGCTTAGACAGGGGGTGGCTGAAGCAGAGAAATCCAGGAAAAAGCAGTTCTCTCCACACTGTATGAACAAAAGCTGGAGAGGTGAAAAAGTGCCAAGGTTTGGAGGAAGTCCAGGCTTGCTCTGGCTTCTTGAAACTCCTTCACAATCCTAGGGGAAAACCGTGTATTAATAACACGAGGGCTTGCCAGTGTCCTAAGGTTAAACTCATATTTTCAAGGGACATTAATTATAGGATCAAACACATAAGCATTAAACTTAGCCATGAAAATTACTTTTCCCTTCCCAGTTGCACAGAAAGGTCGACTCTGGCCACAGAAATCAAAGGCAGTGAAATGTGAGCACATTTTATAAGAAAACTTTGGAGATGCCCTGAAGGGAGTACTCAGCTGAGAGAATAAAGACCAACTGTCTTTGGAAATAGAATTATCCCCCTCATTTCATTTCAGAAATGAGGTCTGAAAATTATAAATAAAGCCAGCGCTGCGTATGCTGCCTGCTGTACTCAGTCTCCCTTTTGTTGCTGTATCTCTTGAGCCCCGCTTGGGCTTATTGACGGCCTGGCATCCTGGTGTGTGGGCCCTCAGCATACCCTGGATGGTGTCTGAATACCCCGTTCCCCAGGACCAACCAAGACCCTCTTCTCAAGGCTTCAGTGGGATCCTCAGGGCCGCAGAGCAGAAGGGGCTTTGGTTTTATCTGAAAGGAACACTGGAGTTCTGAACACTATTTCATGTAACGAAAATACCCTGCTGTTAAAACATTAGCAATCATAGATTTCAAATTACTTTTTCAGAGTATGGAATATCTGGCGTGGTTAACGGAGGATGTTGGTTTAAACCGCTTGCCCTCCATCCAGTGTGAGCTCATTCGCATCCTTGAATAAGTCATTTAGCAGCTCTGAGGCTCAATGTCCTCATCTTAAAATACCAGCAGTGACATCCACCACTTCTCAAAGATGTAAGACCCTTGGAGGTGGTGTCTCAGGTGGTTAGCAATGGGAGCGGTCCCTCCAGGGTGCAGGACCAAAGCAATGTCTCTAGAGGGGAAGGTTATGAGCAGCCTGGAATGCCATGGGCAGGAGTTCCAGAGAACTAAATGCAATGATGAAACAGACTAAACGTCTGCCTTCTGTCTGTTATCACCATGCGCTAGCAGTTCTGTACAAGGTCAGTGATAAACTATTCCACCTCTCGGGGTGGGTACCACCCACTCCAAGCCCCCACCCTCACAATCACTGCTGGGAAGTTTAATGCTCTCTACACACCTAAGAGGATTCCTTGTTATTAGGCGCTTGTGGAGAAAGGGTTTAACCCAGTGGAGTGGCGAATAAGTAGATCTTGTAGGAGTTTTCTGATCTCTCCACATTCTTGCTGCCCACTCATATGTTATTTGAGGTCAGCTCACTTCAGTTCTCTGAGGTGATGACCACATAGCAAAATCAACAGTCATCCTTCAAGTCCTCTCATTCTTTGCCTGCAAGAAATATTCTATCCTCAACAATATGATATAATTGCTTACGTAATCATTAACATTAATTAAAGCCGAATCATTGCCTTGGAACATGGATTTGCATGTTGATTTTTCCTTATAGAAGCTTGCCATCAATCTTTATTTTAGCTCTTGGCTATTTTGTTTGTGTCCTTGGAGATGAAATGAAATATTTCCAGTTGGGGGAGAGACAACAATACCCCTTAAGTTTATATGTAATTTGAAAAATAATTTTAATTAACATAGGGAGAAGTTAGCCAGTGAAAGAAAAATCTATAAATTCAAAGATGTGTTTATTTGTAGCAGGAGACAGACTGCTGTCAATTTTTGTTTTGGATTTATTTAAGTGGTCTCTTTTGGTGAGAGGATTGGGAGTTTTGATTTATAAAAACCTTATATATAAGCACTGATGTCCGTAACAAATGGACAATTTGACCTTTTTAGAGGTCAAATTTGCACATGAACATTCCCACCTATTGATATTCAGTGTTTGAGTTTTCAGTAGACATATTTTGTGTTAAACTTACATTAAGAACCTTCAAAATCATTTGTCTTGCTACACACATTCTACATTGGGTTTTATCTACATGTGAGCAGAATAAAACGCAGTGGAAAAATCCTAACAGACTCTCCTTTTGTTCCATTTCCAATGAGAACAATTATTCCATATACTCACAGTTAGAACTGCTCTGACATTATCAGCTGCTCAGCTGGGAGAGCTCACCCTGCAAGGGCAAGCTGCTTTGATAACAGGAAGAAGGCATCTCGTAAGTTTAGAAAGAGAAACAGACACGTGTCCCCCGTTCCTTAATGGGGGATAATTTGAATGAGGAAAACGCTGAGTGCTAAGTGCTGTGTGTGGTGGAGGGCACCTTGGAAGGAAAGATTAAGTAGTTATGTCTCATTAGTGTTAAGTCAAGTAGCAGGAGGTAGAATTTTGGGCTTCTAAATTACCATTGTAACTCGTGCTGAAGTCATTTAGATTCCAAGAACAGTGGCTGGCAATGGGAGCGGTCCCTCCGGGGTGCAAGACCAAACTAATGTCTGTAGAAGGGAAGGAAGACCGGTGGTGTGGATTTGCATCCTGCCCTGTGCCGTTGCATGGGGCTTCCATTCTGGAGTTACCTTTGCGCCCAGTGATGTTTACATTGTTTGGGAGGGAGGGAGCGATTTAAAACACTGCCTTCAGGTAACCCGGATGTGCGTGGTCCTGTTTGGACAGACTGGCTGGAACAGTGATGAGAGCCACATGGGTGGGCTGTGAGCAGAGACCCTTCAACCGTTTCCGTTTTCAAGGTTGTGGTACTCAGAGTCTCTTTAGCAGTGAGCAGAGAAGGAAGACAGGCATTCTTGCAGAGTTCATGATTTACTTGAAGATTTGCCTGAGTTTTCTGTTTAGGATTCGGACTGTTTTGACCAAGAGTATTTGTCATGTGGAGTTAAAGCCACTTAGTTGGAAGCAGTGGGTGCTTTTCTCAGTGAGAGCAGGTCCTGAGGTCTGTGGGTGTCTCGTTTAACTAGAGACTCACCTCATGAAGTGTTGATGGCTCCTTCACGGGGGCAGTCAGAAGGCAGAAAAGGCCTTTTCGGGCAGGGTATTTCCCTTGGGTGGGGGTGGGATGTGTGTGCCTGAGTTTGCCAGCCTCGGCAATTTAAGGTGGTGTGAGTGGGGTCCACCAGCTGGCGGAAGGTGTTTCTCAGAGGTGGGCATTGTTCAGGAACCCTTCCGGTGGCCCTAAACACTTCTGGGGAAAGGAAGGTGGCATGGACATAGAATTGAAGGCTCTGATGTCTTTAGAAGAGCTTGTTAATCTATTGAAAATCTGCCCAGACTAAGAGTTGGAGGACGGCATTGGCGTGTTTTTTTGTTTTTTTTTTTTAAATTTTATTTATTTATTTATTTATTTATGGCAGTGTTGGGTCTTCGTTTCTGTGCGAGGGCTTTCTCTAGTTGCGGCAAGTGGGGGCCACTCTTCATCGCGGTGCGCGGGCCTCTCACTATTGCGGCCTCTCTTGTTGCGGAGCACAGGCTCCAGACGCGCAGGCTCAGCAATTGTGGCTCACGGGCCCAGCCGCTCCGCGGCATGTGGGATCTTCCCAGACCAGGGCTCGAACCCGTGTCCCCTGCATTGGCAGGCAGATTCTCAACCACTGCGCCACCGGGGAAGCCCTGGCGTATTTTTATATCCACCTGTCTTTCCCCAGCAATGTCCTGTAGCCACTTGTCGTCCTGTTTCCAAGTCCATCTACTCCCCAGAGCATCTCTGTGACTGTGCTGCTCGGCACAGTGATTACCCAGCAGGTGGCTTTCCTAGAAGATGCCTCCTTGCTCAGCCTTGAGGAGAGGGCTGTGGCATAAATGCCCCTCTTGAGAGCTTTCATGCCTTCTGACTTGGATGAGTGACACTAGAGAGACCAGCACAGCTGGGGGGAATCAACACCAGAAACAAAACAAAATGATTCTAACGATATCTCCTAGCTCCCTTCATGCCTCTGATTTAAACATTTTTATTTTCTGGTTTTCCAGCTTCATTTTTATTAATCGTGTTTTATTGAACACACACACATGTACATACTTAAATAAATAAAATAAAATTCCAAAGTAATCTAGAGCCACCATCCCCAGAAATTGCTAGCAGCCTTATGAGCGCTTTCTGAAATTATAAATGTATGACCAGGCAGAAACGAATGTATATGCACGCCGCTCATGCAAATGGGGCATGTTATACACAGCCTGCTGTGAACAGCCTCCGTTTGTGAATATTCTGGTTGTGTAATGAGGCAGGATGACACGTGTCCCCTTAGTAATAACCTGAGACGGAGGGCGACGAGGTCCACTCCCCTTTCCTGCCGTCCATCTCACAGAACTAGCCAACTGTGTCTTCAGCCATGCCTATTAATAGTTGCCAATCTGGACTTGTGAAAATAAAGTTCTCTTCTTAAGGGGCATTTCTTGAATCAGAAGTAGACTATCATTTTATGATTGTAAGTCATTGTTGTTTCTTTTACATGATCTGGCTGTTTGTATTCTTTGCTCATTTCTTTTAATTGAGTTGTTGAGTTTTTAAAATGGATTTGAAATCTTTATATATTAAAGGAATTAGTCTCTTTTCTTTTGTGTGTGTTACATATATTTTGTCTGTTTCCTCATTAAGCAGGATAACTGACTTTGAGATACACACAGTCACTTTTGACATCTTAGAGATGGGCACATATATTTCTTCCTTAAAGAGAGTCTTCATGGTGAATGGATGTTGAATTTCCTCCAATGCCTTTTCAAATTCCTATAAAAAATGGCCTTTTGTAAAAAATGGTTAATGATTCAGTAGCTCTCCTTAAGCGACTACTTTCTTGGGGATGATGCTTTAGTCAATGAAATTGCTTCTGATATCTGCTATATTTTGCTTGTGGTTTTTGCTTGCGTTAATAAGTATGATTGCTTTTTTCTTTATTTTACACACGTGCCAAATTGGTTAAATTTTGTATCAGTATTAATTCAGGTGACTTCCCTGGTGGTCCAGTGGTTAAGAATCCACCTTCCAATGCAGGGAACGTGGGGTTGATCCCTGGTCGAGGAACTAAGATCCCACATGCCATGGGGCAGCTAAGCCCGTATGCCGCAACTACTGAGCCTGTGTGCCACAACTAGAGAGAAGCCCTCGATCCACAACAAAGAGCCCGCGTGCCGCAACTAAGACCTGACACAGCCAAAAATAAAATAGATAACTAAATATTTTTTAAAAATATCAATTCAGATGTTATAAAGTTAAGAAAATTTTTGTCTTGCTATATACTGTGTCTCAGTTTAATTAGTTTAATAGTCATATTTAAACAGTAGAGTTTCATAGAATAAACTCACAACTTACCTTTAAATTTATTCCTCAATTTACTAGGTTTGTTCTTTCCCTTCCCCTGGATGAAATGTCTGGCAAGACCAAAAGCTTTTCTGTTTATTCTTGGGTAGTGCTAGTAGCAATACAGTATTTATATTAATTATTAATGTGTGAATAATACCATTAGTAATAGTAATTATTAATTAGTAAGTTAATACTTAGTTTTAAGTAATTAATTAAATAGTATTAATGTTAATATTAAAACTACGACTGTACTCAAATCCCTGTGTATTTCAATTTCAGCAATCCTGTGGCTTCTTTGTATTCTGTGCTCCTCTCCTCTCTTGCACTGTTACAACCTTTCTACCCTATATTTTTCCATTAATGTCAAGGGTTACATAATCATTCTGCCTTCCCACTACAGAAACAAGAAAACATCTTTTCTATTTTTAATTCTTCCCCTCACCACAAGTCACTTCATATGCTTCACTGTCATTATTTGGAATTTTATTTTATGCTTCCTCTATTTTAAGAATACTTTAATAACATTTAGTATACTTCTCAATGGTATTATTATTAATCATTTAATTTTAATTGTAAATTTTCCCAGTTTAATTGTGCACTTCTGTTTCTTCTCCCTCTATTATCAGGTCCATATTCTTTGCATTACAGGTTTTTGCTTGATTTTCTTTTCTCTGGAGAAGGCACGTGGTTGGATTGAGTTCTTGGATAATTATAGGATTTTTTTTTTTCTTCTCTTTCATTCCCACCATAAAAAGATAGATTACCCAAGTGGAGAAAGATTTTAGAGTTAGGATGAGACCTTAAAAATAAACCAAAAACATAACTATAAAGACTGACCCTCACAAATCAAATAAACTTCTCTTAGCAACAAAAAGATACTCCCATCAACCTGGCTTGAGGAGCACTTAAAAACAAAAACAATCCTTGCTGACAAGACCACACATTTTCAGACAGTTAGAATTGTTTCACCTTTATGATATGTTTTAGATGTCATTAAATCTTAAATTTTAGCAAATCATGATAGGGGTGATATAGCTAAACCTTAAACTGGTTCTTCACTCAAATATAAGAATGTAACCTTATGACATAATCTTTTCTTTGGATTTCAGTATTTAAAAATTTTTGAGTGGCTTGCCAACTTTAAAAAATGAGAATATTTCACATTTTAAAAAATCCAGATTTTTCAGCTTTTCTTGAAAAACTGGAAAAGCCGGTACTACTGGTGTTGCATATGCACTGAGTATCATCTTGCTGGCTCTAAGTAAACACCCACTGCGATGATCTTTGAATTTCTGCCCAGGTGTTTCTTTATATTTTGCACAGCCAGTAAGCATTGGAGCCCATGATGCCTGATTCTGCGTGATAGAGATGGCTGCGCCTCGTGCGGCTGAGAGGAGAAACGCGAAGTGGAGTGCAGACATCACTCCTTCGTGACTTCTGCTTTGAAAGCCCTACTGCCACCCCCCCCCCGCCCCGTTTTTCTCTTTCTTGTTTTCCTTTGTATTGTAAACACATAGCTATTTTAACACTTCTCCAAATGCACGCTTTTTTTTAATTACCAACACCGCAGTTAATGAACATTTCTTTCTCCCAGTTGTTCACATAAAAACCACGGAGTGAGTCAATCTTGACTGGCCTCGTTGACGTTTAAGCAGACTCGAAGGAGCCTGCCGAGGGTACCTGCAGGGTGTTGGAAAGAGGGGATAGTTGGGCCGCGCCCTCGGGCAGGGCTTGTGTTGGAGGAATGACAAGGCCTCCAGTATATGTAGCTGGTCTTGAGTGACAAATAACCTCAAAGCCAAGGAGGTTTGTTGACTGAGTCACACTGTAATACTATTTTCTTCTAATCATATTTGTTGCATTTCTTTCCATTATTATTTCTCTAATATCCCTTAGGGGCCACTTTTCATTGCATTCTAGGACTTCTCTCCAGTAAAAGTCTTCTTCTATGGTGGAAAAAAATAATGTCCTGTCCTGAAGGCATTCATCTCAACATGGTTTTTTTGTTTTTGTTTTCCCCAGTATGAAATTTTTGATGTTCAGTCAGGTCTGGGTGGTGCACAATGGTTGTTCATATTCAGGATATCTTTTTTATCTTTCCCAGTGTGGATTATTCGTATCTTAGATGATGTGATTAACAAATGGAGCCGTTATAACACGTTCCAGTGGAAGCTACTTCCAGATTTGTTAGACTCCTGGAATATTTTTCCTAGGGAAGATGTATTTCTGAGGTGTTATGCTGCTTGGTTTTTCCCACTTTTTTTCAAAATTGCCCCTATGTTGATAACCTTCTCTGAAATGGAACTTCACAGTACCAAGGATTTGTGTCTTTTCTTTGTCATCCTCTGGAATGTGTCTTTTTATTTATTTTTTAATAAATGAATTTATTTATTTATTTATTTATTTATGGCTGCTTTGGGTGTTTGTTGCTGTGCGTGGGCTTTCTCTAATAGTGGCGAGCGGGGGCTACTCTTCGTTGTGGTGCACGGGCTTCTCATTGCGGTGGCTTCTCTTGTTGCAGAGCATGGCCTCTAGGTGCGCGAGCTTCAGTAGTTGTGGTGTGTGGGCTTCACTAGTTGTGGCTCGCGGGCTCTAGAGTGCAGGCTCAGTAGTTGTGGCGCACGGACTTAGTTGCTCCGCGGCATGGGGGATCTTCCCGGCCCAGGGCTCGAACCCATGTCCCCTGCATTGGCAGGCGGATTTGTAACCACTGCGCCACCAGAGAAACCCTGGAATGTGTCTTTAGGAATGTCTGCCCCAAAGACAGTTCTTAGATCTTAGGCCTCATCTAAGTGTGGGCCAGGTCTGTCTTCACTGTTTAGAGCTTCTCCCTTTGCCCAGCAAAGCTTGCATTCAGGTTGGACTAATGAGTCTACATGAATCTCTCAATCTCTTCAAGCAGGTTCAGCCACTGCATGTTTCCTGGAAGAAGTCTGCCCTTGGGGCAAGGCTCTGAAAAGCCTCACAGAGCTTTCTTTCTCTTCCTTTGTCTTGGGAGAGGGCTGGGTCCTGGTAACATAGAGGCCCTTGATAAAGCAATGACAATCTGTTGGACCACAGCAAATGTATGGCTCAGGTGCACCTTGCCCCCGTGTCCCATAACCAGAAGCAGAACCCCACTGTGGTGCTGGACCCCAGGCCAACCGGCTCACTTACTGATCACGCAGTTACAAAGGCAAAATGAAAAGAACAGAGTCTACGATAAAAGAAGAGAAGATGGTAAACTTTCCCAATCTTTGCTGTCATCCCCTGACTGTGTTTTTAGTGCAACCTATCTATAATCTCATGTGTGGTTTTTATTTCTGCAGGGATTTTATATTTCTCATTCATTTCTTTCCAAGCCTCTGAGTGCCCATTTTTCATCTCCATCTCTGTTCTGGCCTTTCTTATACTCCTTGCTCCTCTTCCACGCTCCTTTCGTCAGAGAATCCATATGTAATTGCATTTAATTGACTCCATTTAGTGTGTTAATTCATTTTTTAATTTTCTTGCCGTAGATTTGTGTGGGTTCCATGTGGATGACTGTCTTATTCAAAAAAGGAGGGAATTTCCTTATTTTATGCTGGTTCTCTGGGGAAATGTTACGAGGAAAGGGGAAGGGAGAGCCAGGGTGGGGCAGCTGGGCTTTCGAGTTGATTCCTCAGAACATTCCTCTCCAACACTCTCCCTGAAGGCTGGCTCCTCGTTTGCAACCCCCAAGTCACAGGCAGTGTACTGTCTGTTTGTCGTCAGCCCATCCGGGGCTGTCGAGCTACTTGCACTCTTTCTCCTCCACCCTGCCTCACAGCAGCCTGCTTCCCGCACGTGCGGGATGCTTGCGTATGTTCTCACTCATCTCTGTGTCCCTTGCGACTCTGTGGTGTACGGCATCTCTCTATAAGCGGTCTAAAAAGCATATTCAGATTACTAAAAGGTGAAATAGAGAGGTCAAAGCAATGAGAGGTAGATACACATTCAAGCAGCCACCTGAACTGAGGTGTTTAAACAGTCTCATTCTCTTCCCTCAAGCTTTGCCACGTGGTTCGATTCAGCTAACTATTCCTTGGTACTCACACAAGAGGAAAAAACAAAACTCTTTCCTTGGTAGGGACACAACTAGCCCTGGTAGGTATAGTGGACAACATAAAAAATCACGTCTTTCATTGACCTTTCACTTCAGGTCCCAAGTGGACCTGGTTTCAAGTTTGGCTGTTCCTCCCTAGGGTAAGTGTGCCTGCCAGCATGTGACTGAAAATTCTAAAACCTCTCTGTAGCAGGGCCTTGGGTGGCAGGCATATTGTTGAGGGTGAAAATGGAGAAAACAGGAGAACACTGAGGACATATGTGCAGGTAGAAGCAGCAGAACCTTTAGGAAATGTGCCTTTCCTGTTACCAGACTCAGGTTCAGCTGCTCATTGCTCAGGAATCCAATACTGAGAGATGAGTGTTGGGCAAAAGGCAAGATAGCTTTACTGAGGAAGCCAGCAGTCCTGGGGAGAGGATGGACTTCTGTCCTAAAGAGCCAACTCCCCAGGTTTTGCTCGGAGATTTACAGGGAAAAGAGGAAGGGGCTTCGTGCTGGGGAGAGAGCAGTCATCTATTTTCAGAGGTGATTGTGTTGGTCATGCAATTCCAAGCAGCCATCAAGTCTTTCTTGCCGCTAGAACACCAAGTCATAAATCTCTCACAAGGAAGTCCTAAAAATCAAGAAACAAGGAACAAAAGCAAAGAGCTGAGGGTCCCCAGCTACAGTTTCACCGCCTCAGTCACATTCCCTAGAACTGTACAGACTTTGGGAGTTAGAAGCACTCTGATTGTGGGAAGTGCTCGTGTTTGGCATGACTCTGGTATAACAGGAAAGACATATTAGAAATGATTTCTCCCCTTATAGTTAAAGGGTAAGAGGGATGCATGAATGGGAAAAGTGGTCCCCAAATTCAGAATCACCACTGAAGTCATTAGTTAAGGCTTCCCCATGTGTCAGAATGCTGGGGGATACTAATACACAGTAAGCTTGACTTACTGGGATCTCCTGTTTCCCCACAGTGATAGAAAAAGCAGTGAGATGCGGTGAGATACAAGGTAGTCGCAGAGAGATGGGGAAATGTCAGTGGTCTGGAAAATCCACAAATTTGTAAATAGTCTATGGATAATTGTACATTGCCTTGATCTGTGATATGCTTTGGAAGCAATAAAGCAGTATGAAGATGCAGATTATTATTAGCGGCTGTATAGTTAATAACATTTTACTGTTTAAAGTAGGTGGTTCTGAAATGCATCCTTGCTTATATAGAGGGTTGACCCGTGTCAAAATGACTTTCAGGGACGTGTAATTGTAGCTCTCAATCAATTACACTTATACTGACAACCCAAGATATTTATAGCCAGCAGAGAGCTGGTTGGAATATTCTGGAGCCCCTCTACACAGGCTCTCTCTCCTTTTCCTGTCATCTGAACTCATAGCTCTGCCCCCACCTTTCACTTGGCTTGTTCCTAGGGTCTCTTAGTTTAAGCCTCACCTGTAAAGTTACTCTTTTTCCAGAAATAGAGCAGGGAAGAAAAAGGAGAGGAGGGTGAAGCAATTTTGAGGCCAAGGTGAAATGACTTAACACAAAGCCTTGCTTCTTTATCTCTCCAACAATGTGCTCAACAGCAAATGAAAGTAAATCTCCAGGGGCTTCCCTGGTGGCCCAGTGGTTAAGAATCTGACTGCCAATGCAGGGGACATGGGTTCGAGCCCGGGTCCGGGATGATCCCACATGCCACGGAGCAACTAAGCCCATGCACCAGAACTACTGAGGCTGCGCTCTAGAGCCCGCGAACCACAACTACTGAGCCCATGTTCCACAACTACTGAAGCCCGCGCGCCTAGAGCCTGTGCTCCGCAACAAGAGAAGCCACCGGAATGAGAAGCCTGCGCACCACAGCGAAGAGTAGCCCCCGCTCGCCGCAACTAGAGAAAGCCCGTGCGTAGCAACGAAGATCCAAAGCAGCCAAAAATAAGTTAATTAATTAATTAATTTAAAAAACAACAGTAAATCTCCAAGTTTGGGGGCTAGGGATGTGGGTTGCTGTACCCACTGATGAAAACAGTCTGATATATTCAATCACATGTTCAAAGTGTTGGGATTCTTCAAGTTTTCTTCTGATTTAAAAAATTCATGCATACCTCTTCTATGTCATAGTATTTTTATTGGAAAATAATATTTTATCTTACTTTTCATCAGGAAATTTCTTGCCTGTCTCTCGGTTACTGGTTGAAATACGATTACACTGAGTTTATAGATATTGGGAAACTGGGCTAAAATGAAGAGGGTGCCGCTCATGTCAGGTGTAACATAAGGACAATTTTTCTTGTCTGTCTTGGTGTCACAGTATCTCTAGAAAGAAATGTCATATAAATATGATATACAAATGCTAATACTGGTTTAATGCTTTACCACTTCTCAGGGTAATCTCTAAGGAAAGAGGTACAAATTTCCTGAAATGCCTGGAGGACACTTTGTAATATTTTAAGGTCACATTGGAGAAGTTTTTGATCAGTGTATTTGCTGAGAAATCAAGTCATTTATGCCATACACTGAAAGGGCCAACTGGCTAGTCCCTTGTACTTAGAGATATGCTCTTTAAAATCTTTTCCAGAAGAGAGAGTGATGGTTTTTTTTAACCAACAGAATAATTTAAAAAATACTAAGTCTCAAAGGTGCAGAATGAATGTTGAAAAACGTATGTCAAACTATCTTATTTGTTACTGCAAGTGGTTGAAATTGGAGGGTAGTATGGGGAGGTCATTAATTTCTTCTGTAAAAATCTCTGATTGGTTCCATAATCCCAGGATTAACGGTCTTCATTCAAATTTCAAACTTTGTTATTTCAGTTTCCAGATCTTTCCATCTCTGCTTGTCTTAAATTCCCCAGATCTGAAGGTCATGTCATCATATTATTTCACCAACTTCCAATCATCTCTATCATTCTGCAAGTCCTGGGTCATCCATGCCGAATTCTGGATGGGTTTAGCTCCTGGTTCACTGTCATTTTCTTTAACATAATTTTGTTTTAATTCTTGGTCATTTAAAAAATATATATACACATATATATATTTGACTTTCCCATAACTTTTCTTTCTTTAATGACTGTGTCCTCTACCCTAACTTAGCCACTCACGCCATTATTCCTTAATACCAGTAACTGTACACTTTCATAATCACAATTTCATGAGTCCAGCTGTCCTACCACCACCTTCCATTTTGCCAGCATATGCCTTGTAGTCATATATCCCAGCCAGTGTTTCTGTGGCTTCACTGGGAATTCCAACCCATTAGTCCGACCATCTTTGACTGTCCTTCAACTCCCTGAGACTTCTCTGCCCTCCATAACCATCTTCAAATCTATGTCAATCATTACCTCTGCATATATCCTACACTCCTTTCTACTTGCTTGGCCAAATGACAATGCTGATGAAATGAAAACCTCTACCTACGCCACATCAACATGCAGCTGAACATGGATGGAGAAAAACTGCTTTCTGGTCTCCTTCTACATCCATGACTCAAAGAATTGCCCTTGATGCTGTCAAAACATCATGTTGTAATTCCCTACGCTAGTTTATGGTTTTACTTCCTACATGGCTATTTCCCACCTTCTATCTCTTGCTTTCTAAACTCTGACATTTCTTTCTCCCATGTTCATGCATAGCTTATGGGCTTGCTTCTGACTACACTAAGGAAGTTAAAGCGATCAGAAAATGAATCCCACAGACTCCCACTGGCACACCTACCCACACACCAGCATCTGCCATGCTCCCACCCGCTGCCAGAACCTTCCCTCTAATTAGGGTGAATGATCCATGATCACATCTTATGCCAACTCCTTCATTCATTCACTAGATCCTACCCTCCACTGCCTCAAGGACGTTGTCCCAGCATTTGTTTCCCCTGCCTCTCTTATGAATTATCCTTTCTTTCTCTCTCCCTGCTGGATCAGACCCATAAGAAACCTTGCTGTTATTTCTCCTAACTAAAACCAAAGTCCTTCTCTTGCCTTGCTCAATTGCTGGCAACTCATTTCAACTTTTAATTTTTTGTTTCTAATATAGAGAAATAGTGTTATATACAAATACAGTTTGTATATTAATATTGTCTCCTGAAACCTTGCTAAACTCATGTCTTATTTCTACTAGCTTTTTAATAGATTATTTAGGATTTTCCACACGTATTGTTATGTCATCCGTGATTAGAGAAAATTTTAATTCTTTCTTTAAAAATATGTGTGCTTTTAATTTTTATTTAGTTGCTGTAGTATATTGGCTAGGACTTCAAGTACAATGTTTAATAGGAGTGTTAAGAGAACATGTCCTTGTCTTGTTCCCTATTTTGGGGAGAAAGAATTCAGTCTTTCACTAATTTAGTAGTTCAGTAGATGTCCTTTATAAGTTTATAAGTTTGGAAGCTTCCTATTATTCCTAGTTTTCTGAGACCTATTATAAATTCATGATAAATTTTGTCAAATGCTTTTTCTGCATCTATTGAAATGATTATATGGCTGGGTTTTTTTTAGTAGGTTGATATGGCAATTTTTGTATGTTAAACTAGCATTGTATAATTGGTATTATTTCTTTCAAAACTATTTTATAGAATTCACCAGTGAAGCCATTTGAGTCTGGAATTTTTTGTCAGAACTTTTTTTTTTAGCTAAGAATTCAATTTCTTAATTAGATATAGGACTACTTTGGTTTTCTATTTCTCCTTAAATAATCTTTGACTGTTTGGACAAAGAACTTGTCCATTTCACTGAAGTGGCTGAATTTATGGCTATAAAATGTTAATATTTTTTAAAAAGTATCTTTTAAACATCTCTAGGCTCTCTAATGTTTTTTTCCTCTCTTTACTTTGTGGTATTGATAATTTGTATTTTTTTCTCTCTCCTGTCTGTCTCTCTCTTTCATGATTTTTCTGGTTAGGAATTTATCAATCAGTTTTTCATTTTCAAAGAGAAAGTTTCTGGTTTTATTGATTTTCTGTTTTATTGATTTCTGCTATTTATTTTCTTTCTTTTTTCCTGTTAATTTGAGTTTATTTTTGCTTCTTTTCTTAGTTTCCTATGGTGGAAGCTTAGATCAGAGAGCAGCAGACTACAGCCCATGGGCCAAATATGGCCCAGTGCTTGCTTCTGTAAATAAGTTTTATTGCAATCCAGTCATGGTCATTCCTTTTAAGTATTGTCTATAGTTGCTTTTGTGATACAATAGCAAAGTTGAGTTGTTGCAGCAGAGACCCCATGACCCACAAAGCCTAAAATATTTACTTTCTGGCCTTTTAAAGAAAAAGTTTGCTAACCTCTGGCTTAAATCATTGATTAGTGACCTTTTTTTTTTTTATACATATGCGTTTAAGGCCATAAAGTCCCTCTAAGCACTATTGTATGTACTTCCTATGAGTTTGTCAATATGGTGTGTTTTCAGTGAGTTGTTTAATTTCCAGATATTTGCTGTGTTTATGTTGATTTCTGAGTTAATTCCATTTTGGACAAAGAACACACTCAGCAATATTGTGATGTTTCTAAACCCCGTGGCACTTGTTTTATGGCCCATCATATGATGTATCTTGGTTGACATTTTCTTCCAGTAGGTCCTCTGTCTCCATCATGGCACGGTCACTTAGATCTCTGCCCTGTTCTGCTTCTTTCCGCTTCTGCTTTTTTGGCCTGGGCCTTGTGGATCTTCCCTGGGCCTGTGCGAACTGAGAATCCGCCGAGTGTTTGGGAAGATAGAGGGCCCACTCTCTGTGTTTGCCTTGCTTCTAGGGACACTGTTCATTTCCAGCTGTTCTTCTGGGTTTGGGCTCTGGACGCTGACCCTTCTGGCTTTCTGTTGCCCAAGCTGTGCATGTTTAGAGAATGTTCTCGTTAAAGAAGATCATTAATTTGGCATGTTTTCACTCCCTGCTGCTCTGTTGTTTCACCAGGGTCTCTCTGCATCTCTGTGGTTAAGCAGTCTGTCTGCTAGTGATTTAGGCAGGGTATGTTCTGAATTTGGATTTTAATCCGTCGACGGCTCTCATCCTCCCAAGATTTCCCATTTGATTTCCAGCCTTTCCTCCCAGCCTTTACCCAACAAGGCCATGTGGATGCGGCAAGAAGCCACAACCTAGCAGTTCTTACTCTTATGGCTGCAAGTGTTTGAGGTTAAACTCCCCTCCAGTCTGTCTCTTTTTAGAAGCTTTCCAGCGTATTTGTAAAAAATTTAGCCAAGTGCATGGGATCACTTCACTCCACTGATATTACTAAAAGCCTATTACTGAATGAATGATTTTTAAGTAAACTTTTTATTGAATTAAAACACACAGACAAGTACACATATGATTATACAGCTGACTGAAATTTTCCCGGAATTAATACCTGTCTGTAACCACTACTCATATAAAAAGTAGAAAATTATCAGCACTTTAGAAGCCCCCTGGGAACCTTTCCAATGACTAACCCCTCCTCCCCGAAGGTAACCATTCTGCTGACTTCAAATGCTATCATTTACTTTTTTTTTTTTGCATTTTCTATAAATGGAATGATACAATAGGAGCCTTTTGGTCTCTGACTTCTTTTGCTCAGAGTTAGGTTTGTGGAATATGCACTTTGTAGATGCATATATTTTCATTGCTTTATATATTTTTGTTGCTTGATAGCATTACCTTGTGTGAATATAACCTAAGTTACTTTTTCTCCATCCTGCTGTTGACAGGCAGTCAGCAGTTGGGTTGACCGTCTGTGGACGAGTTGTCTCCAGTTTGAGGCTGTTACAAGGATCGGTACTGTGGCCATTCTTTGATATGATGCCTCCTGGCGTTCATAGTCACATCCTGCTGCATGTGATCCTAGGAGTGGAGTGGCTGGGCCGTGGGACGTGTACATATCCAGCTGTGACGGACATTGTGAGACAGTTTTCCAAAGTGGTTGTGCTCTCTATCCTCCTTCCAGCAACGTAGGAAGGTTCTGTATGATCCATTTTCAATTGTATTGGCTCGGGGACAGTTTCATGTCGCTGCTGCTCAGGGTTTTCTGAGTGAGACGGTACCCTCATTTCCATCTCCCCAGCCAAACCCACATTTAACAGCATTTAAGTACAGCCAGCCATCTGGATGGACAGCTACTGCCTAGGACCCCCTGTGACCTACTTTTCTTTAAGACAGGAGACTTATTTCTGGGAACCCCAGACATAAGTCCATGACTCTCAGAATCTCTCTAGATGACAGACTTATGAATTTCCCTTATTATCTTATGTTTTATTTCAATTTGGGGATTCAAGCTTTCTATTTTAATCCTTGTAGAAAATAAAAACTTAACTTTGTTTGCTTCCAAATAGTGTATGCACCAGGGTACTAATCATAAAACCCAGAAGTTTTGATACTTGTTTCATATAGATTTCTCCATAAGGTTTTCTTCCTTTTTACTCAACTATTTTCTTTATCACAGTTGTAGCCGGACTCTCAAATAATTTATGGCAACAAGTAATTGTTTATGTGGTGCACAGATATGTACCACTCACATCTGCTAGTAGGCAGAATTCTAGGCTGGTCCCAAGATTTCTGCCCTTTGGTGTATGCACACACCTGGTACGATTCCACACCTTGAGGGTGAGGAGAGCTCATGAATGTGATGGGAGACCCCTCCCGTGATTAGGTTACCGGTCGCTGACCTTGAGTCAATCGAAGGGTGATTATACCACATGGGCCTGACCTAATCAGGTGAGCCCTTAGAAGGAACTGAGCTTTTCCTGAAGTCAGAGGTATTGGGAGTGTGAGAAGGATTCTGGAGGGGCCTCCTAGCTAAGACCTGTGAGCAGCCTTGAGGAGCTGACAGCCAGGAAGAAAATCAGGACCTCGGTCACACAGACACAAGGAAATGGATTCTCCAACAGCCAGTAAGCTTGAAAGAGGGGCCCCAGCTTTTGGATAAAGATACAGCTGCTGACACCTTAATTTCAGCCTGTGAAACCGAGTGCAGAGAAAATCACCACCCTTCCCCTTAACGCCTGATGCGAATCTATGAACTAGTGAAAGGGAGTTGTTTTAAGTTGCTAAGACTATGGGAACTTGTAACACAGCAATAGAACACTAATAGGCCTCTCACAAAAATACTGAGTCACAGGGTAAAAAACCGTTTTATGCAAAAATGAGGTAGGATTCTGTTGACACTTCCTCCCAAATCACATGTTTTATCTAGAAAGTCACTGAAATAATTTGATTCTACTGTGGGGCTGCTCTTGGCTCTCAGGGATCTAAACTCAGAGCTAACTCCCCAGTAAGGGAGGCTACCGCGTTCTCTCACTCACGTGTGACAGACACTGCACTTCTTCTTGCTCAAGAGTCTTTCTGAGAACACAGATTCAGACTTTCCTTCCCAAAACTTTGGGTGAGTTTGGTGCTTGAGGCAGACCCTTGCTTATTCCGTGGCTTCTCCCACCCTTTGGTGAAGCGCACTTCCCCAGGCAGGTCATGAGTGGACCCCAGTAGTTCGGCCGTGAAGGAGGAATGCTGGCCTCATGGCGCCACAGGTCAGCTGGGTCTGAAGCCAGGTCTAAGAATGAGGAGGAGGAGCACAAGTGGAGTGACAACGGAGGCGCTCGCGGGAGCACGGCGACGGAGAATAGGCACCTGCGCATGTAAACCCCGGTAGGCTTTTCAGAAGTGCAGCTGGCTCTTTCTCTATCACAGTCGGTGACCATGCTTATGCAAAAAAAAAGGCAGAATTAGAGTTGTGGTCATGGCACACAGATGTAAGGCCAAGTGCAAATAGATCCTCTGTTTTGGGGATTTGAAATCATGTACATTTTTGTTTAGTTACTGTTGAAACTCAGCTCTGGGACTTTTCACCTCTGTGAAACATGAATGTGGTAGGAGATGACAGTACACACACAAGTGGAAATGAGGCCTGTTTCTACCCCTGGTGAGGAACTCTGAGCCCAAGGGGGCTGCATTTAAAAAGCAAAATTGTCCAGCAGTAAATTTTTTTTATTGAATTAGTTGACTTTTTTTTTTCAGCTAAAAAAGTAGCGTTTTAAGCGTGCCAGCCACGATTTGCTGCAGCTGAGTATGTTTCCGTCCAGACCGGCCACCTGATTTCTCTGCCCTGCCTCTCGTCTCGGTGACACCACGGCTGAGCATCAGGGACTTCTATCGTTGGGTTGATGCTGTTTCTTTCTCCCACACATGTGGCCGGGTCTCTTGACATACAGGAGTGTGATTTGTGCTGTAGGCGTTCGGGCAGGGGCGGGGCAGGTCAGCCAGCCCTCATCTGCGGGCACAAGGGGCAAACTGAGGCCCGTCCTCCACCCCCTCTGTGAGTTCTTTGTTTCTTCTCTGATTCCATTGCCTTTTCCTTCCTTGCATGTTCCCATTTGTCCTTAAGAATAGGTATCAGAGCACTTAAGACCTCCCGATGATGCCCGTTTTTCACGGATTCTGTATCTGTGAATTCGACAACTTGCTAAAATGTGTTTTTAACCCTAAATCCACACTTGCAGCACTTTCACTGCAGGTTGTTCAGTGACGTGGGCAGAGCAGAGGTCAGCGCGAGTTGCCTGATGCGTATGTTCCCAGCCGAGGTGGAACAGGGCGACGCTCTGCCTCCTTGTTTCAGCTCTCACGCTGGAAACTAGGGTCCTTTTTGCTGTCTATTTAGTGCCGCAGGTTTTTTGTTTTGTTTTTGTTTTTGGTAATGTTGCCATTTCACATGGCCCCCAAGCCCAGTGCTGAAGTGCTGTCTCATGTTCCCACATAGGTGCAAGAATACCACCATGTGCCATAGGGAGAAAATACAATGTGTGAGTCAAGCTTCCTTCAGGCGCGAGCTACAGCGCTGTTGACCCTGAGTTCAGGATTAATGAAGGTTTCCCCCTTAGGAGCGTGGTTAGTATTTGCTAATTCAGCGTTTGCCGCAGCTTTACGGAGCACAGCTCTGGTGAGTTCAGAGATGACCTGCATCGTGGTGGCTGCCTAGCCTCTCCGTCAGTGGCAGGGTCGGTCCCCACCTGCTCAGACCAAGTGCTCTCGTGTCAGTCTTGGCTTCTCTGTCTGTCTCTTTCACACTCCACGTCGAGTTGTGATACAGTTCTGTAGGCTCTACCATTAAAATATATTACGCCTGAATGTAACTGCTTCTCACCATCTCCGCTGCACCCACCTGTCGCCGTGGCCTGGATGACTGCAGAAGCCTCATACCTGACCTGCTTGCTTCTGCCCCTCATCCACAGCTGCCAGTGTCCTGCTCCTAAAACATCAAATGGCTCCTCAAAGTACAAACAGAAATCCAGAAGAACGTATGCCGTCTGACGTCATCCTTGACTGCTATTTCCTGCTTCTCTCTGTCTATCTCTGTTTCTCTGTCTCTCTCTGCACCAGCCACTGGCCTCCTTGCTACTCCCCAAACACACACCCAGCAAGGTTGTGGTGAACAGCTGAACAAACACCATTATCCCCAGCTGGGCTCAGTGAAAGAGCTCAGGGAAGTGTGTGCCCCCCTTGAGGGGAGGGGGCTCTCTCTTCCCCACTCCTTCCTGCCCACCACCCATTCGCGTGCCTTCCGCGGTGCGTGGTGAAGCAGAATGAATACTTGTTTCCACTTGCTTTTGCGTGGCATTTCCAGGAGGAAGGAAGACATGGTTTGAAGGCAGAGAAATAGTCAACTTCATTTCCGAGGCCTGGGAGGAGTCTGCAGTGTTTTAGGTGAGGGATCTAAAGTTTCTCGCTCACCTGCATTTCTCCATCTTTATGGAGCCCTTATGACGTGATGGGCTCTAAGTGCGGGGCATGGTGCGGGTTCCTTTGTTTAATCCTAATCGCAGCCTTTTGGGAATGAACTGTACTATCCTCATTTCACATGATCAGATGAGGCTTAGAGCCTGCCCACCTTCTGGGACCCAAGGGTATCCCTTCCATTCTTGGAGTTTGTAGCCATGCTGTGCTCTGGTGAAAGTGCGTTCTTATCCTGGGATTTATTTTGGTAGGAATAAAGGACAGATTATAACATAGTAGGATAAAGACATTGTAGTACACATTATTATTTCTGATTGTTAATCCACATGTCATCTAGTTAATATATGTCCTAAGAAGCTTTATTCTTCTAAGTTACAGCACTTGGATTAATTCAATATGATCCTTGTTGTCATTTCTATAAACATTACGCAACAGTTGCATGGTTGAGAAAAGAATGCCATATTATGCCTTTTTTCTTATGAGAAACTCACATTTCACATACAGCACATTTTCTAGGAACATAAATGACATTTATTCCCTCTTTTGGACATTTATTTCAGAGGCAAATAGGAACTTTAAATTAATAAAAGAACATCATTGAAAGCTGGAGGAAACAATTATTTTCTTGGGTTGATTCATTAGCAGAACGGAAACACCTTCTCAAAAACATTCTTAAACTTTTTGTGTAATTATTTTGCCCATATTGTAGGTAAATATGTCATGCTGTTCTGAAGAAAAGAGGTGCGTGCATAAAAAAGGAATGTCCCGAGCCTTCGTTTGCTCCCTGTAGCTCTACTAATCCCGTTTACTTCTTTGGACCGTATCGTCAGGACTTGTTTTGGACAAGAACCTTGTCAGCAGTGAATCTGCACTTCTCAATAGTCAACAAACCAAACATTTTCCTGTGAAGGCTTATCTTCAAATAGAGATCCTAGTTTTCTTTTATTTGGCACCCCACGTAGATGGGTATGAAACTGTGCTGTCCTGTACCCTCACGCAGTTCCCATGCATTTTGTTGCGCAATAAACCATCCCCCAAACTTAGTGACTTCACACAACAGCATTTTGCTGTTCTCATAATTCTGCACCTCGGCTGGGCTGGGAGAGCTGGTCCCGCTGCACGTGATGCTGGCTGGGGCTGCACGTCTCTCGCCACCTGACTGAGCTGCGCCGTCCACGGTGGCTCCCGCGTGTGGCCTCCAGTTGCCGCTGTTGGCCGGGACCGCAGCTTGGGCGGTCGTCGGAGGGCCCCGGGTCTCCTCCACAAGGCCTTTGCATGCGTCTTGGGCTTCTCGTAGCATGGTGGCTGGAATACAAGGAGCAGGAAGTTCTTAGGCCTGGGCTTGGAATTCCCAGAGCATCGCTTGTTCATTATTATTAATCAATAAATGTAATGTTTAGAACAGTTTTAGGTTCACAGCAAAATTGACTGGAAAGTACAGAGAACAAAGGCCTCTGTGCCCCGTACGCACACAGCCGCCTCCACCAGCTACACGTCCCACCAAAGTGGTGCATTTCTTACAATCCAGGAACCTACCTGGTCACGTCATTATTGCCCAGAGTCCATAGTTTCCATTAGGGTTCGCTCTTGGTGTGGTCATTCTGTTGATTCTGACAAAGAGCACCACGCGTTTTTTTGCCAAAGCTGGTTCAGAGACCAGCCCAGAGTCAAGACAAGGGAAATAAGGTCCATCTGTTGATGTACGGAGCAGATGTACATCCAGGAAGAGGAGATATTTGGGGACAATCTTTGGAGCCTCTTTCCCACAGCGACTGAAACAGACAGACCTTGTGCTTTATAGCTTGCATAGCTCAGGTCAACATTTCTCACACTTAAGTGTATGTATAGAACACCTGAGGACCTTCCTGAACTCCAGATCCGTTTAGCGGGTCTGGGAGGGCCTGCTAAGATAGGGCTGGAGAGTCTGCGTGTGTGCCAGGCTCCCAGGTGGTGCCATGCTGTTAGCCAGTGAAGCGTGCGGCCAGAGTGACGGACTCTGAAAGGTTTGCAGCCTTCCTGGTTGCCACGTGCCTCATTCTCTCCTGACTTACCAGCTTTGTTCTCCTGTTTTCTCAACTTTTTTTTTTTTAATTTATTTATTTTCTTTTATTTTTTTGGCTGTGTTGGGTCTTAGCTGTGGCATGCGGGGTCTTCGTTGAGGCGTACGGGATCTTTCATTGCGGCGTGGGCTTCTCTCTAGTTGTGGTGTTCGGGCTTCTCTCTAGTTGTGGCGTGCAGGTTTTTTCTCTCTCCAGTTGTGGCGTGTGGGCTCCAGGGCGCATGGGCTGTGTAGTTTGCAGCACGCGGGCTCTCTCGTTGAGGCGCACGAGCTCAGTAGTTATGGCGTGTGGGTTTAGTTGCCCCCAGCATATGGGATCTTAGTTCCCCAACCAGGGAGCGAACCCGCATCCCCTGCATGGGAAGGCAGATTGTTTACCAGTGGACCTTTACCACTGGGAAGTCCCTGTTTTCTCTACTTTTGACGCTGGTAGGCAATGTAGATGTGGAAGAGCCTGAAATCCAAATTCAGGGTCACCCTCCCACACAACATTTTGCTGACCACCCAATTCTCTATTCATTGTCCTAATTCATTTTAACCCACTTGGGGCTTGCAGTGCCCACTTGGCATGTATTATAAAACCCTGACATTTTCATTTTATTTTTGCCATGTTTATGTCTCTGGTTAACCGATAAGTCTTTTGGTTGATAGGGATGGTGACACACTTACTTAGATTATGGCCCAACAAGATTCAGCCCAGCAACTGCAATGATAATTATACCCACCACATCAGGGATGCTTAGGATGTTCTAGACCTTGATAAGTTGTTGTGTTTTTATTTTTATTTTTGCACAACAAGGCTTAGTGGTATTGTGGTTATTGAGCAACTTCCCGCAGTGATTATTGCAACCCTTGTGATTATTGTTTCCAAATCACAGAGGAGGGAGCTGAGAAGTTAGCCCTGGGTGGTAAGACCAGCTGGATTGGAAGCCAGGTGTGTCTGACTCATTGACCTGTGTCCTCAGCCAGTGTGCTTTTTGGCTTCTGGACATTTCTGGAGCAGATCTGTTGAATCATCCATTGTCTTTTGATCCTTTTCAGGAATGGTGTATTGGGTAAGTTTCAGGGATAGTTAGGTCCTTATAGGGGCACTTAGGTACTTACAGAGTAATATCCAGCCCCTGGTGATAGCTCACCCTTCCGTTGCCATCCCTTCAGCCAGTGAGAGTGTTTTTACTTTAAAGGATCTCATACTTTTATGACCAGGTAATGAAAACTGAAGGGAAGTAGCGTGTCCTTCACTTGCCATATGTCAAAGTTTACATTATGGAAATAATACTAGCTAAGCTAGAGTAGCTGCATCATCAGAAGGAATCCACATCTGTGTGTATTGCTTTTCAGATTCCCCAGGACAGTTGTTTCCTGATAACGCATATTTTATCTGCTACCTCCTTCACCAATTAGTGTCAGTTTCTCAGTGCAGATCTTCCCCGGTTAGCCTCTCGTAAAACCGAAGAAAACTGTTAACAAGACAAGCAAACTCTGCTGAAGATACATTTTATATAAAATAAATACTGTTGCCTGTAAAAAAACAATTTTCATGGGACTCTTTTTTGGAAGGAAAGAGAGTTATTTTCTAAGTAAGGAAAAAAAATAGCTCCAGTTGTCAGCTCGTGGTTTGATAGATTATTACTTCTCTTGTTATCTGTTTGGTCAGTATCTGCACACGCTCATGGCTGTCCTTGCAGTGAAGAAAGGAAGAACCGCCAGCGTTATTAAAAGTGAAAACGGAAATCTAGTCCATTTAAATTTAGATGCTATATCAGATTATTTTCTGTGCATTCATTTTCACTCTTAGGACAAGAACTCTTATGTTCTGAAGAACAATTTCTGAAAGACTGCCATGATAGGCACTTACACTTGGAGTCATTGACTTTGATGTATTGTAGAAGATTTTTATATACAAACATGACTAATGATATTTAAAGCCTGTTTGTGGCTAGACTGCAGATCTTCCGCTCAGTGGTGCTGCCTGCGGGGTCATTGAGTGTCCCATCCCCACCCGCTGCCACGTTTTGGATTTCTATGCCATTGCTAAAAGTCGTCCAAAATCATACTTTATTTTAAAGACCGGCTTTATAAGGCTCACGTGAACGTATGGCAGAATCAATAGAACCCTAACCATCAGTAATGGGAGAGAGTTCCTGCCTTAGAGAGTCAGGAACTGAAGCATAAGTTGATTTTAGGGGCTCTTTGCAATAAACGATGTTCAACCCTTTAAGCAGAAGCAGAGAAAGGAGGTGCAGCTTGTCATGACAGCTGTGTTTACTTCTTCCATGGAGGGAGGGACTTGGGAGGCAGACAGTTCCCCACGAGGACTGCAGGAAGTTGCTCTGGCTTCCAGGGGACCTCAGAGACTTCTAGACCTTTCCACTGACCTGAACAAGAAAGCTTCAGGGGCCAGAGCTTTCCTTACATGAGGATAGAAGTTGTGAGGAGAGGAACTGGCTGAACAAGTAATTCCTTGAAGAACGTTAGCTTTCATCTGTCAGAGCAATCTTTAGAAAACTTTCTTATTCTCTGCTGTTTTGTTTGGACCAAACTGTTACTGGATTATCTTTAGAACTGCCCCATAATTCTGCATTTTCTGGCTCCCTAAAATGAGTGTGTTTCCTTTTCTTTTAAAATCTCAAGTCTTTACACACACTGCCATGTCATTTTCTTTCTTATCTGTACTTCAGAGTAAGTCACAGTTATTTCACAAACAGATGAAAAAAAAAATGTTCCCCAAACAGTATGATCTCTACCCAGACACGCCTTGTCTGGGCTTGTGTTTCAGAAAGGAAATAGGACGGTACATCACTGTGATCCGGCATCCTAGAGAAGAAGACATCCGAACCTTTTTTCTATTATTACGCAGCATCTCCAGCATTTTATATGTCAGTGAGCCCGTCTTGCATTCTTATTAGTGTCAAATTGCGATGCTGCGTCTTTGCCCTCGTAACCTTCCCATCTGGTGGTTTAGGAGAAGTGCGGCTTGCTTGTGACAGCGCTGTAACCATCAGTGAATATGCTTGGTCACCTTTGAGGGAGGCTGATGGTCTGGTGTAAACTTGCCCCTAATTATAAAAGCACCGAGTCTGTGGGAGAGTGTTGCTACAGGCCGCTTAGGCATGTTGGAAAAAAACGTGTGTGTCATGTGACAGTAGACGGCTCATGCTCTCTGTCTGTTTAGTGGGAGTGTGGATGGGCTGGCATCTCCTTGTAGCAGGCAAAGAGAGCAGCGAATGGCAAACTGTTTCTCTCAAGGGCTACATACTAAATATTCTAGGCTTTGTGGGTTATGTGGTCTCTGTCACATCTGCTCAGTCCTGCCATTTCTATTAAGATAATAGTGACTTTTTTTTGCTCTAAAAAGATATATTTTTATTATGAAAATAATAAAGCAAGGCAAAAAAGTATACATTAAAAAAAATCACTCCAATGCCCACCATCCAGAAATCATTGTGGTCAACACTTGATCACTGTTAACAGGCATCTCTCTTAAGAAACATTCAGATTGAAAGAGCCATAAACTGTTACTAAATGATAGATAGCTAGGGGAAAAGTACATTACAAATAGCGTCAAACTTATACATGTTATTTTTAAGAACAAATATTTTATTAAGTTTTACTTAAATTTAACCAAAAACAGTAAGTGGAAATAAAAGTGAAGGAATTGTTAAATGTTAAATGAATATTTCTTTTTCAAAAGGTACTTCATTTCCTAGAAGAGTTATACCCAACTTATAAACTATGATGAAGGAGCATAAAATGTAAAAAGTTGGTTTTGTAAAAAAGATGCTTTTTTAAAAAAAATTTATTTTAGGGCTTCCCTGGTGGCACAGTGGTTGAGAATCTGCCTGCTTATGCAGGGGACACGGGTTCGAGCCCTGGTCTGGGAAGATCCCACATGCCACGGAGCAACTGGGCCCGTGAGCCACAACTGCTGAGCCTGCGCGTCTGGAGCCTGTGCTCCGCAACGAGAGAGGCCACGATAGTGAGAGGCCTGCGCACCGCGATGAAGAGTGGCCCCCGCTTGCCACAACTAGAGAAAGCCCTCGCACAGAAACGAAGACCCAACACAGCCAAAAATAAATAAATTAATTAATAATAATTAAAGGCGCTAATAATTTTTAAAAAAATTTTTATTTTAAAGATTTATTTTATTTTATTTTATTTTTGGCTGCGTTGGGTCTTTGTTGCGGTGTGTGGGCTTCTCATTGCAGTGGCTTCTCTTTTTTTTTTTTTTAGATTCCATATATATGTGTTAGCATACAGTATTTGTTTTTCTCTTTCTGACTTACTTCACTCTGTATGACAGTCTCTAGCTCCATTTACCTCACTACAAATAACTCAATTTCGTTTCTTTTTATGGCTGAGTAATATTCCATTGTATATATGTGCCACATCTTTTTTTTTAATTTAATTTTATTTATTTTTTTATACAGCAGGTTCTTATTAGTCATCCATTTTATACACATCAGTTTATCCATGTCAATCCCAATCGCCCAATTCAGCACACCGCCCCCCACCCCCGCCCCCTGCTTTCCCCCCTTGGTGTCCATACGTTTGTGCTCTACATCTGTGTCTCAATTTCTGCCCTGCAAACTGGTTCATCTCTACCATTTTCTAGGTTCCACATATATCTGTTAATATATGATACTTGTTTTTCTCTTTCGGACTTACTTGACTCTGTATGACAGTCTCTAGTTGCATCCACGTCTCTACAAATGACCCAATTTCATTCCTTTTTATGGCTGAGTAATATTCCATTGTATATATGTACCACTTCTTCTTTATCCATTCGTCTGTCGATGGGCATTTAGGTTGCTTCCATGACCTGGCTATTGTAAATAGTGCTGCAATGAACATTGGTGTGCATGAGTCTTTTTGAATTATGGTTTTCTCTGGGTATATGCCCGGAAGTGGGATTGCTGGGTCATATGGTAATTCTGTTTTTAGTTGTTTAAGGTACCTCCATACTGTTCTCCATAGTGGCTGTATCAATTTAGATTCCCACCAACAGTGCAGGAGGGTTCCCTTTTCTCCACACCCTCTCCAGCATTTGTTGTTTGTAGATTTTCTGATGATGCCCATTCTACCTAGTGTGAGGTGATACCTCATTGTGGTTTTGATTTGCATTTCTCTAATAGTTAGTGACGTTGAGCAGCTTTTCATGTGCTTCTTGGCCATCTGTATGTCTTCTTTGGAGAAATGTCTATTTAGGTCTTCTGCCCATTTTTGGATTGGGCTGTTTGTTATTTTAATATTGAGTTGCATGAGCTGTTTATATATTTTGGAGATTAATCTTTTGTCTGATGATTCATTTGCAAATATTTTCTCCCATTCTGAGGGTTGTCTTTTCGTCTTGTTTATGGTTTCCTTTGCTGTGCAAAAACTTTTAAGTTTCATTAGGTCCCATTTGTTTATTTTTGTTTTTATTTCCATTACTCTATGAGGTGGATCAAAAAATATCTTGCTGTGATTTATGTCAAAGAGTGTTCTTCCTATGTTTTCCTCTAAGAGTTTTATAGTGTCCAGTCTTACATTTAGGTCTCTAATCCATTTTGAGTTTATTTTTGTGTATGCTGTTAGAGAGTGCTCTAGTTTCATTCTTTTACATGTAGCTGTCCAGTTTTCCCAGCACCACTTATTGAAGAGACTGTCTTTTCTCCATTGTATATCCTTGCCTCCTTTGTCATAGATTAGTTGACCATAGGTGGGTGGGTTTATCTCTGGGCTTTCTACCTTGTTCCATTGATCTATATTTCTGTTTTTGTGCCAGTACCATATTGTCTTGATTACTGTAGCTTTGTAGTATAGTCTGAAGTCAGGAAGTCTGATTCCTCCAGCTCTGTTTTTTTCCCTCAAGACTGCTTTGGCTATTCGGGGTCTTTTGTGTCTCCATACAAATTTTTAAGATTTTTTGTTCTAGTTCCATAAAACAATGCCATTGGTAATTTGATAGGGATTGCATTGAATCTGTAGATTGCTTTGGGTAGTATAGTCATTTTCACAATATTGATTCTTACAATCCAAGAACATGGTATATCTCTCCATCTGTTGGTATCATCTTTAATTTCTTTCATCACTGTCTTATAGTTTTCTGCATACAGGTCTTTTGTCTCCCTAGGTAGGTTTATTCCTAGGTATTTTATTCTTTTTGTTGCAGTGGTAAATGGGAGTGTTTCCTTAATTTCTCTTTCACATTCTTCATCATTAGTGTATAGGAATGCAAGAGATTTCTGAGCATTAATTTTATATCCTGCAACTTTTCCAAATTGATTGATTAGCTCTAGTAGTTTTCTGGTGGCATCTTTAGGATTCTCTATGTATAGTATCATGTCATCTGCAAACAGTGGCAGTTTTACTTCTTCTTCTCCAATTTGTATTTCTTTTTCTTCTCTGATTGCCGTGGCTAGGACTTCCAAAACTATGCTAAATAATAGTGGCGAAAGAGGACATCCTTATCTTGTTCCTGATCTTAGAGGAAATGCTTTCAGTTTTCCAGCATTGAGAATGATGTTTGCTGTGGGTTTGTTGTATATGGCCTTTATTATGTTGAAGTAAGTTCCCTCTGTGCCCACTTTCTAGAGAGTTTTTATCATAAATGGGTGTTGAATTTTGTCAAAAGCTTTTTCTGCATCTATTGAGATGATCATATGGTTTTTATTCTTTAATTTGTTAATATGGTATATCACATTGATTGATATGCATATATTGAAAAATCCTTGCATCTCTGGGATAAATCCCACTTGATCATGGTTTATGATCCTTTTAATGTGTTGTTGGATTCTGTTTGCTAGTATTTTGTTGAGGATTTTTGCATCTATATTCATCAGTGATGTTGGTCTGTAATTTTCCTTTTTTGTAGTATCTTTGTCTGGTTTTGGTATCAGGGTGATGGTGGCCTCATAGAATGAGTTTGGGAGTGTTCCTTCCTCTGCAATTTTTTGGAAGATTTTGAGAAGGATAGGTGTTAGCTCTTCTCTAAATGTTTGAGAGAATTCACCTGTGAAGCCATCTGGTCCCGGACTTTTGTTTGTTGGAAGATTTTTAATCACAGTTTCAATTTCATTACTTGTGATTGGTCTGTTCATATTTTCTAGTTCTTCCTGGTTCAGTCTTGGAAGGTTATACCTTTCTGAGAATTTGTCCATTTCTTCCAGGTTGCCCATTTTATTGGCATAGTGTTGCTTGTAGTAGTCTCTTAGGATGCTTTGTATTTCTAAAGTGTCTGTTGTAACTTCTCCTTTTTCATTTCTAATTTTATTGATTTGAGTCCTCTGCCTCTTTTTCTTGATGAGTCTGGCTAATGGTTTATCAATTTTGTTTATCTTCTCAAAGAACCAGCTTTTAATTTTATTGATCTTTGCTATTGTTTTCTTTGTTTCATTTATTTCTGCTCTGATCCTTATGATTTCTTTTCTTGTGCTAACTTTGGGTTTTGTTTGTCCTTCTTTCTCTAGTTTCTTTAGGTGTAAGGTTAGATTGTTTATTTGAGATTTTTCTTATTTCTTGAGGTAGGCTTGTATAGCTGTACAATTCCCTCTTAGAACTGCTTTTGCTGCATCCCATAGGTTTTGGATCATCGTGTTTTCATTGTCATTTGTCTCTAGGTATTTTTTGATTTCCACTTTGATTTCTTCAGTGATCTCTTGGTTATTTAGTAATGTATTGTTTAGCCTCCATGTGTTTGTGCTTTTTACGTTTTTTTCCCTGTAATTCATTTCTAATCTCATAGCGCTGTGGTCAGAAAAGAAGCTTGATATGATTTCAGTTTTCTTAAATTTACTGAGGCTTGATTTGTGACCCAAGATGTGATCTATCCTGGAGAATGTTCCATGTGCACTTGACAAGAAAGTGTAATCTGCTGCTTTTGTATGGAATGTCCTATAAATATCAATTAAATCTATCTGGTCTATTGTGTCATTAAAAGCTTGTGTTTCCTTATTAATTTTCTGTTTGGATGATCTGTCCATTGGTGTAAGTGAGGGGTTAAAGTCCCCCACTATTACTGTGTTACTGTCGATTTCCTCTTTTATAGCTGTTAGCAGGTGCGTTATGTATTGAGGTGCTCCTATGTTGGGTGCATATGTATTTATAATTGTTATGTCTTCTTCTTGGGTTGATCCCTTGATCATTATTAGTGTCCTTCCTTGTCTCTTATAATATTATTTATTTTAAAGTCTATTTTATCTGATATGAGTATTGCTACTCCAGCTTTCTTTTGATTTCCATTTGCATGGAATATCTTTTTCCATCCCCTCACTTTCAGTCTGTATGTGTCCCTAGGTCTGAAGTGGGTCTCTTGTAGACAGCATATATATGGGTCTTGTTTTTTATCCATTCAGCAAGCCTGTGTCTTTTGGTTGGAGCATTTAATACAATCACGTTTAAGGTGATTATTGATATGTATGTTCCTATGACCATTTTCTTAATTGTTTTGGGTTTGTTTTTGTAGGTCCTTTTCTTGTCTTGTGTTTCCCACGTAGGGAAGTTCCTTTAGCATTTGTTGTAGAGCTGGTTTGGTGGTGCTGAATTCTCTTAGCTTTTGCTTGTCTGTAAAGCTTTTGATTTCTCCATCGAATCTGAATGAGCTCCTTGCCGGGTAGAGTAATCTTGGTTGTAGGTTCTTCCCTTTCATCACTTTAAATATATCATGCCACTCCCTTCTGGCTTGTGCAGTTTCTGCTGAGAAATCAGCTGTTAACCTTATGGGAGTTCCCTTGTATGTTATTTGTCATTTTTCCCTTGCTGCTTTCAATAATTTTTCTGTGTCTTTAATTTTTGCCAATTTGATTACTATGTGTCTCGGCGTGTTTCTCCTTGGGTTTATCCTGTATGGGACTCTCTGTGCTTCCTGGACTTGGGTGGCTATTTCCTTTCCCATGTTAAGGAATTTTTCGGCTATAATCTCTTCAAGTATTTTCTCTGGTCCTTTCTCTCTCTCTTCTCCTTCTGGGACCCCTACAATGCGAATGTTGTTGCATTTAATGTTGTCCCAGACGTCTCTTAGGCTGTCTGCATTTCTTTTCATTCTTTTTTCTTTAGTCTGTTCCACAGCAGTGAATTCCACCATTCTGTCTTCCAGGTCACTTATCCGTTCTTCTGCCTCAGTTATTCTGCTATTGTTTCCTTCTAGTGTAGTTTTCATTTCAGTTATTGTATTGATCATCTCTGTTTGTTTGTTCTTTAATTCTTCTAGGTCTTTGTTAAACATTTCTTGCATCTTCTTGATCTTTGCCTCCATTCTTTTTCTGAGGTCCTGGATCATCTTCACTATCATTATTCTAAATTCTTTTTCTGGAAGGTTGCCTATCTCCACTTCATTTCGTTGTTTTTCTGGGGTTTTTTCTTGTTCCTTCATGTGGTACATAGCCCTCTGCCTTTTCATCTTGTCTATCTTTCTGTGAATGTGGTTTTTGTTCCACAGGCTGCAGGATTATAGTTCTTCTTGCTTCTGCTGTCTGCCCTCTGATGGATGAGTCTATCCTAGTGGCTTCTCTTGTTGCAGAGCATGGGCTCTAGGCACGTGGGGTTCCGTAGTTGTGGCATGGGGGCTCAGTTGTTGTGGCTTGCAGGCTCTAGAGCATAGGCTCAGTAGCTCAGTAGTTGTGGTGCACGGACTTAGTTGCTCCGCGGCATGTGGGATCTTCCCGGACCAAGGCTCGAACCCGTGTCCCCTGCATTGGCAGGCGGATTCTTAACCACTGTGCCACCAGGGAAGCCCAGAAAGATGCTGTTTTTTAACTACATGTTTCAACTTTAGCCATTATCTATTCTCTCCTTGTTATGAAAATGAGGCTTTTTTTAAAATACAATTTTGTCTTTGTATCTTTCCCAATGACCTTTGATTTTTTTTTGTATTGTAATAATTTTTTTCTTTGCATGTAACCATAATTTTATTCCTAAATCTATAATTATTTGATTCTTCACCTCAGTCTGCTGATCACTCTTTCTCCATTTCTAACTTATTCTAATTGGTCTTTTGCCTGACATTTGTCACCCAGGAACGTTTTGAAGACAAGTCTGTGTGTGCTGCATTCTTTCAGCATTTCCATGCTGCAGAATGTCCATCTGTGGCATTTATAATTGAAAGGCAGCGGAGCCAGGCATGAACTTTGAGGAGGACACTTCCTTACCTTCAGCATTCTGTAGTCATTGCCTGGTGATATACTGGCATCCAGTGTTGCAATTGGGAAATCTAAGATCAAATTGAGGCTTTCCCCTTTTACATACCTCTACCTTTTCCCACCTGCATTCCCACATGTTTCTTTGTTTTTGGAAGTGGTGAATTTCATGATGTCTTCCTGCTGATAATTCCTCAGCAAATTCCTTGGGATATGGTGTCCTCTTTATCAACACGTTCAAGTGTTTATTGCAGAATGAAGTGTCATTTATTATAACTCTGAATTGATTTGCGTGCATTTGCTGTCTCATCTTCTGCAGGAATATCAGGTATGCTATGCTGGACGCCTGTCGTGTGGTGCTCATCAAACCATCTTCATACTTCTTTTATATCACTGTTCTCTTCTGGTTGCTATATTTCATGGACTCACCTCTAGACCTTGTGCTTCTGAATTTGCTCTCTGTTACAGGCACTTGATCCAGTTGTTCTTTTCACTTATGTTGTATTTTTTCTTCTTTCCCATTTTTTTCCTAGGCTCCATTGGCTAGGTTTTTAAAATTTTTCTTTTGTTGTTTTATAATTTGATAATAATCTCATACCTCTTGTGTATAATTTATTTGAGACTCTGGAGAAGTATTTGTCTGAAATCTGTGGTTTTCTCTTTTTGGTGAGATAAGTTTGGTCATACATGCACTTGTGTTGTTGGTGATCTCTTCTCTCTCTTCCTCACTCCCTTCCTCTGTGTGCAGAAGACACAGGGCCCTCCTTTCACACTTTTGTACCTTGTTGAATGGGACCTGCTCGTCGCTCCAGACACTGGGACGAGGCCCCGAGGGCGAGGAGGAATGGAGGCTGTGCACGGCCTCCGCTTGGAATCCGTGGTCCTGAGCACGCTCTTGTCAAAGCGGTTACTTCTGTGCCCTGGGACTATGTCTCCCTTTGCAAAATTCAGGCGGTTTGGTGGGTTCCCAGCAAAGCCCTCAGGAGCGTAGTTAATGGTACGGTCAACAGTTCCTTGTGGCCCCCTCTCCATTTCCCCTGAGGGTCATCTCTGACGGGCTTCCTCGCTGGACAGCTGCGTTGCAGACCGTACGAAGTGCCTGTCACGATGGCAGCTCCTCTTCCTCCTCAACTGGCTGCTAGGTTAGGTCTCCAGAACAGGGATTTGCGACCTCGCACTGTAGACATTTGGGGCTGATCGTTCTCTGTTGCGGTGGGGAGGTGTCCTGGGCGCTGTAGGAGGTTTAGCAGCACCCCTGCCTTCACCCCGCTAACTAGGTGCCAGTAGCACGTCCCCAACTGGGACGACCCAAGAACGTCTCCACTTACTGCCAGGAGTCCGCTGGTGGGGAATTGACCCCACTGAGAACCACTGATTAAAAGGAGCATTTTCTTCTCGCCCCACCCCCTGCCAAATTTGGGTCTCAGGTCTCTAATCAAAGACGTTTTGGGGGGACCTTTCAGGATACTGGCAATTAACGTGGGGAAACACGTATCCTCCTAGGAGTCCAGTGTCACACTCTCTGCCCTGGTCCAGACTTCACAATCCTAGTCAAGTTTGTTCTATTTGTGGTAGTTTCATTGACGAAATATTTCAAGTTATTGATTGTTTATATTTTGTTGTTTTTGGTGGGATTCTGAGGCCGGGAAGAGATGGAAAATGGTCTCACTGGATCTCTTTAGCTAGAAGTCTCTTGCTTTTCTTTCAAAACACAACCCTGAACTGCTTCTATTAGTTTTTCTTGTTCAGAGGGACAGAATGAGACATTCAGTTCCAAATTATCATTTTTGCCTACTACACAGTTTTTCACAGTGAATGAAGAGAGTAAATGGAAGTAAAATGCATCTGATAAATTGTATTTTAAAACATTGATTATCTCAATAATGGAGTGATCCATTTTTGTTCTGGACAAGACAGAAATGCAGTGCTATAGAATTGAAACATAATTGGTCTATTGTGATAGTGTAAAATGCATTTTAAAAAAAAATTCATCAGCCTCTTTACTCAACCCTAATAACCCTTATTACCGAAGGGTTATTACAGAAGTATGAGGCGTCATCATAGTATTAAATTGATGCTAGACCTGAATCTAAGTGATGGTGTATGATATTCTGCAGATGGAAAAGTTGTCCTTTAATTTGAGGTGTTTTTTCTCTCTCCACTGAAAGCAACAGTTACTAAGCATCTATATGGTTTTAGATTCTATAAGGAATAGTCTTTATTCACAGGGGGCTTAGCAGGGCTTCATGCTATAGATACATTGTAAAAAGATTACAGTTTTCAGTTCCACGGAACTGAAGATCAACTTCAAATATGGAAAACATATACCTCTACTTTGCCTTAATCTCGGACTATATTTTATAAAGCCCTTAATTTTAGAATCATGTTTGCTGTTATTTTATGCTCTTAGCATAGAAAGTCTACATTGTGTATTCAGTGGGTCCCCGTGGCTTCCCGTGATGGCTTATATGTGTTATTGTGTTGAGCATGCATACCTGCATCTCAGTTTGTTTGGAAGTTGTGGGAAAATACAGTGGCTATCACCATTGCACTCCATTGGCTTGGAGAGCAGAAATTGCAGAAAAGTTTGATGTCAGCTTAAGTACGTTTCTGTATTTGTGGACAGAGCGCTATTAAAAAGGTTCAGGGTGACCAATTTATGAATGGAGAAATGATTATTTTGCATTTTGGTAGATCTTGGATGTAGTGTTGGGCACTGAATAACTTTCCAAGGTAAATTCAATCTGGTATTTTCACTTCTATATGTTCACAGTTAAATCAGTACTTGTGTAGGCTTTATATCCAACATGACACAGAAATATGATGAGAGGATAAGCAAATGTGACTGGAGTTTGTTGTGTCAGTAATGTTTCTTATAATAAAATAAAAATATTGGGAATTCCCTGGTGGTCCAGTTAGTTGGACTCTGTGCTTTCACTGTAGGGGGCCCAGATTCGATCCCTGGTGAGGGAACTAAGATCCTGCAAGCTGCGCAGCTCGGCCAAAAATAAATAAAAAATTAAGTAGGCCGCTTTTGAATAATGTCATAATTCTTATTTTGTAGGTAACTAGAGTTAAGTTTGGGTATCAAATAATAATACAAATCCAAGTTAGTGGATTGTACCTAGAGACTTTTTATCATTTCTAATGTCCTAATCACATACGAAAAGCCATTTAAAGAACAACTCAAATTCCATGTTGGCCTGAGTGCCTTCCTTGGTCAGTCTATGTGAAGGCACACTTTTGTCTATTATCTGAGTATACATTTTATATCTTTACCTGATAAACTCTTAGAGACACACACACACATAAGCATAAGTGTGTGAGTGTGTGTGTGTGTGCCTGTGAGTGTACCTCACATATTTTAAATACAGCGTCTGGTATGTAGTAGTTGAATAAATGTGAGATGAGTGAATAGAAGTATAAATAAAGAACCATCAAGTGGCATTTTGTCAGCCTCAGGCACGCTTAGCTGCCAGTCTTATTCCAATCCCTTTCACAGGCACTGAATTTTAAAAGGGCTGAGTCTACCATTAGATGCATTATACAACATATCCCAGAGTTTAAAACAATTACATAGTTGCTGAATGCTGAATTCAAGCAGAATTGTTGAAGAGAGGTACAGATTGATTGACCTCAGTTAGGAAAAACTGCCTGAAATAGGTCAATCATATAAAAGTTGAGCTGTAACACAGCGGTCCCAAACCTTTCTGGCACCAAGGACTGATTTCGTGGAAGACAGTTTTTCCATGGATGGGCGGGGAGGGAGATGGTTTCAGGATGATTCAAGCGCATTAAATTTATTGTGCACATTCTTTCTATTATTATTACATTGTAATACATAATGAAATAATTATACAACTCGCCATAATGCTGACAGGAGGTGGAGCTCAGGCGGTAATGCGAGCAGTGGGGAGCAAGCTGTAAACACAGATGAAGCTTCACTAGCCCCCCGCTCACCTTCTGCTGCGCGGCCTGGTTCCTGACAGGCCTCCGACCGGTACCAGTCCGTGGCCCTGTACTGAAGTACAGGGCTGTAACAGGTACTGAAGTTTGGGCATCCATTCGAGAAGGTTTGAAATAAATATAAATGTTTTTAAAGTCCCCCCTATTTTAAGGCCAGTTACAACCTAACAATATATAGTTTCTAGACCTAGAAAATGATCCTCAGTTGTCTTATTCTTATACATCATAGTCAAACTCACTTCAAGTGACTTGTATGCGTGGCTCTGTCTTTGCATAAACCTATAAAAGACACCATTTTGAATGCACCAATAGGGCTTGAAGCCTGTAGGCCAGGACATGAATTCTGTGTGCGCTTTGGATACGTGCACACAAGAAGGTGCATGAGTGGCTGTGTGCAGAGGAACCTAAGAGAACACTGCAGTGCCTAGTGCCTTCAGTCACAGCTACGTGTGATCTGGTCAGTGGAGCCTCAGCTAAGGAAACTCCCTGTCTGGCGAGGGGGATTCATAGGAAGGGGGCTCTTAAGAGTCAGTCCCCACAGAGACAGGTGGGGGGCACGCATGCATTTGCTGAGAAGCCTGGAGGCTCCCAGCACTCGTCAAAGAGAGGTCAGGAGACCAAGAGGTGGAGGAGAGAGAGGGATGGAGGACGGGCCACAGGGAGTGCAAGCAAGGGTATGCTGCCCACTCTGGTCCAGTGCACACTTGCTTGAGGGTTTGGTTCATTTAATGACGGGAAGAAAGGACTGTGGAACTTGGCAGTTGTTCTGTGGTTGAATGGGGATTCTGCAGGCAGTGTTCATACTATTGGCCACATCTCAGCATTTAAGCCAGGTTCTGCACTCACTGTGGGTTTTTTTTTTTTTAGAAATTCACGTTCTTTTATTTATTTATTTATTTATTTATTTATTTATTTATTTATGGCTGTGTTGGGTCTTCGTTTCTGTGCGAGGGCTTTCTCTAGTTGTGGCAAGCGGGGACCACTCTTCATCACGGTGCGCGGGCCCATCGCGGCCTCTCTTGTTGCGGAGCACAGGCTCTAGACGCGCAGGCTCAGTAATTGTGGCTCACGGGCCCAGTTGCTCCGTGGCATGTGGGATCTTCCCAGACCAGGGCTCGAACCCGTGTCCCCTGCATTGGCAGGCAGATTCTCAACCACTGCGCCACCAGGGAAGCCCCTGTGGGTTTTTTTGAAAGGCCCAGGTGGAGATGAATTGAGGCCCCAAGCCAACAGCCCCACCTAAAAAAGTTCCCAGTAAATAGCCAGCACCAGCTTGCCTGCCCAGGAGAGTATCTTCCATCCCCTTGTTGAGCTGCCCCAGCTGGTACTGCTGGGAAGGGAGATGAGTCATTGCCACCTAACCCTGCCCAAATAAATGAGTGTTGCTGTTTTAAGCAACTTGATGTTTGGGGATGGTTGTTACGCAGCAATAAAATACTGGAACACTGCTCAATAGATATCTCTTGGGTGAGTGATGAGGGAAATTGACATTGTTAAAACTCTGGAATTAGGACAGTAAGATGACTTTGAATTATTTGAAGCATTTGAACAAACACTTAGAAAATAGAGAGACACTGGTAAAATGTTTTTTGAAGGAGAGGAAAAGACTGACAAGAAAAAGATGCACTGGTAACACAGTTAACAGGCCAACAGTTTTGTGAGAGCTGTATAAAGAGCTTTGACTAACTGTAATTTGATGTTTCTAATTTCATCATTAAGACTTTCCCTTTATCATGTTTACCCACATTAGAGAGACAGGCTCATTAGAATGCAAGTTCATCTTGGTTAGGGGTATTTTGCTTTGCTGTTGGCAGCTGTACTCTGAGAATTTGAACAGTGCTGGGTACATAATAGGTACACAATAAATATTTGTTGCATGAATGAACAAATTACAGTTGGCTGAAGTCCCACCTGAGGAAATGCGTGCATTAATCTAGGTTACTTGGATTTGTTTGGTACATGTGTTTTGAAAAGTCAAGCTACTGAGAGTAGGCAAACTTACGAGTCCCAGGATATAATCCAAGATGTTTCCCATTCAGTTAAAATTTTTTTTACACTTTCCATGAGGAATGTTCTATGCCCCAAATCCCACGTTTGTGAGAAAGTGGTTGGAAAATATATCTTGATTACTCAGAGACTTCAAGACATCTCCAGAAATACAATAGACACTTTTGGTTGACTTCCTTCATTCTTTGTTTCCCTTTGTAGTCACGGTGCTAATAAGCAGCAAAAAGGTAAATAGCAGGAGTGGCAGTTGCATAATTCAGTAGGGTAATCAGCTGGTGAATTGTCAAGAGCAATAATATAAGTGCGAAAAGCAATAATAGCATTTGTTTTGGTTATGCAATAGGCATTGTATTTTCATCATCCAAAAGGCAAGAACAGCTGTTGGAGTTGCGGTAGAGGAAGACTGAGACCATGGAAAGAAGGACCCATCTCTGTTTATAATAATTCCCTTTGAAGGTTTGGATTCAGTGGTGCCACCATCCAGATTGTTCCTTTGCAAACAATAACAATTTTGTGGTATGACTCAGGAAACTGACACATGGTATACAACCAAATCAGTCACATACTAATTTTGAAAATGAAATGTTAGTTCACATTTACTAAAACATACCTTTTCAACTTTAAGGCTTGGGAATAAGTCAATATTTTGCATGTCCTGAAACCAACAGGTCAGATTATGAGAACAGAAATGAACAAGACCCAAGATAGACATAGAGATACTTACATGTAAACATACAGTTATTTAAAGCACCCCATATACATATGTAGTTCCTGAAATGTGGCCTCTGATCTCATTTCACATTGCTTGTGTTGGACTCAAAGATAAAGTGGATTTGTGGTTTATTTGATGTGAAACTTGTGGCTGTTTACATCCCACACAAGGATGCTATTTGCTCTCCTATGTCCTGAAAATTTAAAATATAATATAAATATTACGTGGGGATTATGTTGTTTGTTCTCGGTTTTATTGAGAGAGAAGCCTTAAAATAGGAGTTGGCAAATTTTTTCTGTAAAGGACCAGATAGTAAATATTTTCAGCCTTGTGGGTCACATATACTCTGTTGTATACACATATACTCTGCTCAGCATTGCTGAGGTAGATCAAAGCAGCCATATGTAAATGTACTCTGGCTGTGTTACAATAAAACTTTATTTATAATAACAGGTGCAGGCTGGTCCTGAGTGACTTAACATATTGCCTTCAACTGATTCACACTGTGGTGTGAAGAATTACAGAGGCAATCCTGAGGGCAGGCTTTGACAAGGAAGGGAGGGAAAGTACAACTGAGAAAGAGTGTGAGGGGCTTCCTGAAGTTGCAAAATAAATGCAGGAAGCAGTAGTAAAAGTGTGGGCTCCCTAAGAGGGCAAGCCCAGTGACTTGAAATTATTTATACCATCAGTGAAAATCTGAGTATATTATAGCTGTCTGAGCGATATTCCAGTAACGTTGAAAGGATCCACTTGTTTGGTTTAGATTCTGTCTTAAATATTTGACAAATTAAATATTTTAAGAACCAGAAGAAATAGAAATAACTTGCAGTACTGATAATTTTTATGTACTTTGATTCTCGAAATATTTGGAGCCTATTTCATATTCCATGAGGAATTTTAATTTAAAAAACAAGGAGACTGTTTTCTTCAGTAGGTTTGAATGGGTCAAGAACCTCAACCCGGGGCACAGGAAATGGGTATTTGTTTAGTAACACACATGTGTGGAAGAATAGGGTAATGAATATTTTTGTGCATAATTCTTAGAACCATTTTCATATGAATATTGTAATTGATAGCTGCTAATCTATAACGTGTTAAAGGAACCAAGGCAAATTTAATATGTGTATTCTCCTAAGACTGTAACAATATATCACAAGCTGTGTGGCTAAAACAGCGGAAGTTTGTTGTCTCATGGTTTTGGGGGCCGGAAGTTCAAGATCAAGGTGTCAGCAGTGTTGGTTTCTTCTGAGAGCTGTTGGGGATAGTCTGTTTCATGCCTCACTCCTAGTCTCTGGTAGCCTCAGCTGTACCTTGGCTTGTGGGTGGCATTCTCCCTATGTCTTTACTTCGTCTGCCTTCTCTGCCTGTCTGTCTGTGTGTTCAAATTTCCCCTTTTGTAAAGGTACCAGTCACACTGGATTAAGGCGCACCCTAATGACTTCATCATAACTCAGTCCGGTGAAAGCCCGTTTCCAAATGAGCGCACATTCACATGAGGGTTAGGACTTCAACATCTTTTAGGGAGATATAATTCAACCCATAACAAACTCATATGGGGAAACTTCACTTCAGCTTTGAAACTATATTCATTATTGCAGAAATGGTTGTAAAAACAAGAGAAAATTTATGGTCAATTATGATTCTGGTGCTAAATCAGCTTCAGCATTCATCTTAGCAATTAAAATTGCAGTTCTGAAAAAGCTGAGATCTTTATGTTGAATACTTTCCATTTACGTTTTAAGTGTCCTTTTGCAAGTAAAAATTATATCCGACTTTCAGAGGAATGTGCGTATTTTAGAGTTAGCCCCTTTCTTCACTTAATTGTCTCTGCGTGGAAAACACATTAAATATTTTTAGAGATTTTAAAAAATCAGCTCACTTTTTTGCTTCTTGGGACGGAGAATAAATGGTTAAAAATCTATAAAAAGCCATCAAAGCACCATGCTCTTATACCCAAATCAGGTCACACTGGCTGTCCAATGATCTGAAATGCTGCCCAGGATATTTGAAGCTGGGGTTGTCCCTGAATGTGAAGAACGAGTGACATTTTGATCTCAAGTCTCCAACTTCCGTCTTTCAAGCCCAGGATCTGTGCAGCATTGAAGTACACTCACTAACGATGGGAGACACTACAAAGTCACATGACAAAGGATGGGGCTGCTGAGAGGGATGAAACGTCAGGAACAGAAGTTAACCAACACAATGGTCATTGAATTGTATTCCTTGGTTAGCACATCATGGAATGATAGGGAGGAGGGACAGAGCTTTAGAAGAAGCATAAGAAGCTGGCTGTCTTGCTCTTTGGGAAAAGGCGGGCACATAGAAAGGCATTCCAACATGATGTCACGCCGTGGACCGCTCTATAGGTCTAGAAATGCAGTCGAACCTAGAGACTTAGCTGTACCGCAGACATCTGCACTGGCTTCTTGAGTGTTCATCCTAGTGAACTTTCAGTGACACGATGATATCCCAGAATATGGCCAACCAACTGGCATTGCAAATAAACTCATCAACACGAACCCCACAACTTTTTGATTTGGGCAGTCTCTGAAGATAAAATTACAGCAGGGTTCTCGGGGAGCAGGTGTATGGAAGAAATGTGGAGGACTGAAAGAAAAATATAAGGATTCAGGGCCAAAATAAGTCTTTAGGAAAGCTGACGTAAGTAAGCTAACTACATGGAATTTCAGTTTACTTTAGTAAAGGTTTATGGATCACCAAGAATCTATCAATATGTGCTTAGTGGGTGGTTGTTAAGCTTCTTAATCAGGAAAGAGACATGTTTCATGTTGAAAAAACTATTTTCCCCTTCAGACTGTAAGCTCCTTGGAGGGATTATGTGACTCAGCTTTATTGTACCTCCAGTAGTAGACAGAATTTGTGAAATATGAAGTTTGATCCGTACAAGAAGATGTGAATTAGAGTCACTGAGAACTGGACCCACACATTTATCTTCACGAGCCCCACCATATTAGTTTCCTGTTGCTACTGTGACAGTCTAATAGAAACTGCGTGACTTAAAATGACCGAAATATATTATCGTTCTAGAGCTCAGAGTCCAGAGTAGGTCACACTGGGTTAAAATCAAGTTTCTGAGAGGCTTTATTCGTTCCGGAGGTTCTAGGGGAGAATCTGTTTTCTTGCCTTCTCCAGGCTTCAGAGGCCACCCACATTCCTTGGTTTGTGGTCCGTTCCTCCATCTGCAAAGCCAGTAGTATAACATCGTCAAATTTCTCTCTCTTTCTCCAACCTCTGCTTCCATCTTCACACCTCCTTCTCCCACTCTTATAAGGGTCCTGTCTTATAAGGACCCTTGTGATTATATAGGGCACACTTGGATAATCCAGGATCATCTCCCAATTGCAGATCCTTAACTAAGTCACATCTTCAATGTCCGTTTTGCCATGTAAGGTAATATATTCACAGATTCTGGGGATTAGGAAGCAGACCTGTTTGGGGGGGCCATTCTGCTTATCACACCCCCTCTTGTGTCCCTTGCAAGCACTACAATTCTAGCATCATTAAACTGACAAGGCAAACCAGAGATAGGTATACGTCTTGGGGGTTTAGGGGAGTGCTACAGACATTTTTTGAGGAAGTTAAATTAATAACAAGGAAAATCTGAGAAACTTTCTAGATAGTCTTTGCTGGAGCAGCACGAACTTCCTAATATTGGAAAAATCCTTGTCTCTTCTTCTGCATGTTTCACTTGCTGTAGCTTCTCTGACATCCGAAGACTAAAGAGTTGGATTCAGATCTCCCCAACATCATAAACAAAGCTGTGACTGCCCTAGAACCCCTACAAGGCCTGAGAAGAAACAGAGTGACCGACGACTTCTAATTTGTTGTTCAACTTTCATCACATTCCTTAGTCTTTCTGGGCCTTATCTGCCTTACATGTAAGAATATGATGCTCTGATAAATGACTTTAAGTTTTCTTACAGCGGCAAGATTTTGTATTATTAATCAGGGTCCTCCGGAGAAACAGAATCAATAGGATATGTATACTTGCAGAAAGAGATTGATTATAAAGAGTTGGCTCATGTGATTGTGGAACCTCGCCGGTCCCAAGATTTGCAGGGTGTGTCAGCAAGCTGGAGGCTCAGGAAGGCTGATAGTTTAGTTCTAGTGTGTGTCCCAAAGCCTGAGACCCAGGAAGAGCCAGTGTTTCCGTTCAAGTCCGAAGGCGGGAGAAAAGTTGGTATCCCGATTTGAAGGCTGTCAGGCTACCAGCGTTCTTACCTGTGGGTAGTCAGCCTTTTTGTCCCAGTCAGGTCTTCAGCTGATTGGATGAGGCCCATCGGCATTATGGAGGACAATCTGCTTTCCTCAGTCTACCAATATGTTAGCCTCATCCAAAAACTGCCTCACAGACCCACCCAGAAAAATGTTTGACCAAATATCTGGGCACTCGATGGCCCAGTCAAGTTGACATAAAATTAACTATCAGCATTTTAAACTGAGGTTTTTGAATAGCCTTTGAACTCAATCCAGTTCAGTCTTCCAGCTGTGACCCATGCATAAATGTACATGCCTGGCCTCTCTAGGGATGGAGGTGGATCAGCTTTTGAGTTGTACAAGAATTTACTTGGAAAATACTGACATCACGTTCAGCACTGACCAGGGATGGTAGGAAAATTCCCACCATGGAAGGACAATTCTTAGGGCTTAAAATCAGAGGCTCCAATTCAATTTGACTGTCTTACAATTTATTGCTTGAATGCTGAATACATAAAATTAGAACATTGCAGGCACTGGCAGGGTGATACTTTTTCTATTCATTTCATTTCCAGCCAGTGCCCAATTTGCCCTATCTATCTTTTCATGCAGCTGCTCGATCTCCCTTCATAAAAGTAAGCAGAGCCTTTCTTTGTGTTTGTCACAGCAGGGTGTTACTCATGATTTAGGCCGCTGCTCGTGGAATCTCAGTTCCACTGCTGGCTGCTCATGCGTGCTCTGTGGACGTCACACAAGTATGTAAATAACTGATAAATGCAAGTCCACACATCAGATACAGAAAGGAAAAGAGGGCTCGAAGGAAAAGAATGAAGCAGGAGGCGGGAGGAGTATAAAGAAAAGGATAAAAACACCAGACAAAGCAGCCACCAAATTGAAGAAGACTGGGAAAGAGAAGACATCTAACATCTCAATAGGAGGGAGAAACAAAACGTAGGCAGGCAGGTAAAAGTGGAAAAGTACCAAAGAAAAATTAAAAAAAAAAAAAAAAAAAGGAAGAGAAAGACAAGGCAAAATGAAATGAGTAAAAATAGAATGGTAATTTCTTTTCACAAGGTAGTCCAGAGAGTCTGGAAAAACAGCCCTGCTTTTCTCTCTCGCTAACCTGATAACCCCCTATATAATATTTCCGCTCCCCTGACTCTGCTGCCTACATTTCAACATGGTAAGGAGGCCTTCAGGGCAACGAAAGACTGAAACAAATGACGTGATCCCATAGTCGCCCCAAAGTTAATACTTGTACAATTATTTCGAAATAAGGAGCAAAATAGCAGCCGGGGAGAAATACTGATGGGGGATTCCAGTTATCCCCTGCATTAATGTGTATGTAATGGAAGTGATGAGCTCACTGAGACAAAACAAGTTTTATGTGAGGCCTCTACTTCAGTGATGCATTTTGTTGTGTTTGTCAAGCGTCTGTTGAGTGCCCGGGTGTGTAATGTGTGTGGGGTTGTGAAAGGAAAGCTCAGGTTTTGCCTTCAGGTAACATACAGCTTTTAGAGGAGAAAGCTTAGAGGTTTGGCAGGTGGTACTTTATGATGAAAGGAGTGGGAAAGAAAGTTTGGCAATGACAGTGGTTTGCGTTACTTGTATTAATGCTGGAATTAAGGTGGTAGTGCCCAGAGGTCCCTGGCCAGTCCAAAACAGGACAGCTTTATCACTGACCCTTGAATGTGGATTGATTCCCTGCCAAGTTTTTTGGACAGGGTTGCTTGCTTTGCTGCCAAAAGAAAGGACAGAGACTTTTTAGGGACAACGCATTCATTCCTCATCCTGTTACCCCAAGAGTAGCAAGAGACGCACTTGGAGTGATCTGGTGCCTTTAAGCCACTGTTTTCTGATTGATATCGCACACCATGGGGAACACCTAATTGGAATTCAAAGGATGTCTAAGGACTCATTAGATAGATCTTTGCATGTTCCTGTTTTATTCCACAGGGACTGTGTTTTTCAGTCTTGTGTTTCTATACTGCTCATGCTGCCCTGAAGTAAGAACATTCTCCAGACCGTCAGAAAAAACCCTCTATTTTACTTAAAAAGCAATTTTTAAAAGTACTGTCCTCTGCAAAACATATCGAATGTTGTGGTTTTTTAAACTATATTTTGGTCTATTCTCTGACAGTTCTCCTCACAGCTGGGTCTCCTTTGGTTACTTTAATTACTCAGTGAGTAAGTAAAGGTCATTTCATTTCAATCACTTTTATTAATCACTCACATTTTCTCTTCATTAACATTTTTTCTATTTACATGAAGCTGTGCTCCTAAGTGATTCTGTCAGAGCTATTAAGATGTTAATGTCAAGTCTGGCTGCAGTAAAGTGAGTTCTCAATGAAGGCAGTGGAGGTTCATTTATTTCCCCTAAATTGTGTTTGTTTTCATTTGCTGAGTATTAATGATGGGGCCCAGGAACAACCCTAGGTCTAATGGAGCACAAATTACTGGCCACCAGTGGGAAATTAATCTCTTTCCCCTTTGGAAGGGGTACTGCGGAGATATGCTTCCTGGTTTCACCAAACGGGGTTTTTCTTGATGATTCTGTACGTTGTCAGTACCAGCTCATCTAAACAGCCTTGATCCTATAAAGGGTATAAAGACTGTGTTTGTATCCATCAGGATCTGCCACCCCAACTTCACCACACTAAATGTGTTTCTTTAATATGTAGATATACCCAAAATGTATCAGTTAAAAGGAATTGAAACAACATTTTGGGTCATCTACTTGCGGGCTAGTAACTATGCAGTTACTAGACACACACACAGACACACACACATGCAGTGGTAGGCACACACACAAATGCAGTGGTAGACACACACACACACACACGCAGTGGTAGACACACACACACACACACACACACACACACGCACGCAGTGGTAGGCAGCTTCTAAAGTGGCCTCTAGGATCCCCGTCTCTTGCTATTGTAAAAGAAAAATTGCACTGGACTTCTTTTTAAAGTGGCAAGGAAGATTTTATTCAAGACTATTGCAATAGGGGAGAGAAATTGAACTCAACTCTTCTGACACAAAAATTGAGAGAGATTTTAAGTCCTGGGGAAAACTAGTTGAAAAGTATTGGAAGATGTTGGGGGAGGTTGGTCAGCGTGGTGAGGCCATCTGTGTTTGCTAATTGGTAGGAGTTAGCCTCCTGCCCTCCTACACAGACTGGGAGATAAGGGCCCTGTCTTCCTTGATGATTACATTTCAAAAGGAGGGCTCCCAGGTGCTTGAGAAAGACTTCCCTGGGTGGTAAAACTGGCAAGAGGCTGGAAGAAGTTGCACACCTCAAAGGGCCAGAGAAAGAGTTTGCAATTCCAGTTTTCTTAAGTGAGTGCTCTGAGAAAAGGGAGGTCAGGGGCCCCGAGTCAGGAAGCAATCTCTCTAAAGTTTCGACAAGCTGAAGGGAACGTTTTGGTCTTTTGTATCAGTATTTGCATCCTTGTGTAATCCCTTCCTCTTGAGTGTTGTCCAGATCTAGTAACTTGCTGCTAACAAATAGAATAGACCAAAAGTGATGAACGTCACTTCAAGATTAGGATGTAAACGACTGTGACTTCTGTTGTGCCTGCATGCTCTTTCTCTTGAGTGTGGCTCTTCTTGCTAGCTTGCTCTGAGGAACCTCATTGCCACATTGTGAGCTGCCCTGTGGAGAAGCCCATGTAGTAAGGAAATAAGGGCATCCTTGGTTCAACAGCCAGTGAGGAGCTACACGCTGCAGACAACCAGCCGAGTGCGGTTGGGAGCACGTCTACCCTCAGCTGAGCCTGAAGGTGATCACACCTCTTGCAAGCACTGCCGTTAGCACCTCACATAGAATCTGTGAGATACTAAATGTTTGTCACCTCCAGCCCTAAGTTTTGTGGTATTTGTTATGTAGCGGTAGATGATTAACACACACAGAACACACACACATGCACAGTATCTACCTGTCAAATCATAAATACTACATACATTAAATACTGTGTGTTTATGTATGTATGTTCATGTGTAAGAAAGGCACCTAGGGCCAACATTCTCTAGCGGAAGGTGTAAAATCATTCATGAGAGGTAGAGTTCATAGGACTCCCAGATGGATTGAATATGAAGAAAACGGCTAAATCGAGGAAGGCTTGTGAGCTGCTTGAGCAATGGGGAGAATGGATAATAGTGATATTTATAGAAGTAGGGAAAAAGTAGAGTAAGTATGTATTTTGGGACTTTTAAGTGAATATGTTAAATAGGGAGTTGAATAATCAATGTAGACATCAGGACAACATTCCAGAGTTGGACGTAGAAGTTTGAGTATCATTTTACAGGTGATCTTTAAGCCATCTGAGGTAAACTTGTAGCAAGAGAATTTAGAAAGAGGAAAGAAGAGGCCTGATAATTGAATCCTGGACTAGCCAACACTTAAAAGGTTGATATAGAAAGAGAACAGTAAAAAATAAAACGGAAGAAATTGCAAAGAGTTGGTTATAATGCACCTGTTAATTTAGGGGGAAAGTGCTGTAGGTACACAAGGAGAAAATTGAGGAACATTCTCTAATGTTAAAACAAAGATAAAAACAACAAAAAACCCACAGTGAGTGCAGAACCTGGCTTAAATGCTGAGATGTGGCCAATAGTGTGAACACCGCCTGTAGAATCCCCATTCCACCACAGAACAACTGCCAAGTTCCACAGTCCGTTCTTCCTGTCATTAAATGAACCAAACCCTCAAGCAAGTGTGCACTGGACCAGAGTGGGCACCATACCCTTGCTTGTACTCCCTGTAGCCCGTCCTCCATCCCTCTCTCTCCTCCACCTCTTGGTCTCCTGACCTCTCTTTGACGAGTGCTGGGAGCCTCCAGGCTTCTCAGCAAACGCATGTGTGCCCCCCACCTGTCTCTGTGGGGACTGACTCTAAGAGCCCCCTTCCTATGAATCCCCCTCGCCAGACAGGGAGTTTCCTTAGCTGAGGCTCCACTGACCAGATCACACGTAGCTGTGACTGAAGGCACTAGGCACTGCAGTGTTCTCTTAGGTTCCTCTGCACACAGCCACTCATGCACCTTCTTGTGTGCACGTACCCAAAGCGCACACAGAATTCATGTCCTGGGCTACAGGCTTCAAGCCCTATTGGTGCATTCAAAATGGTGTCTTTTATAGGTTTATGCAAAGACAGAGCCATGCATACAAGTCACTTGAAGTGATTTTGTCTATGATGTATAAGAATCACAAGATCGCGGATCATTTTCTAGGTCTAGAAACTATATATTGTTAGGTTGTAACTGGCCTTAAAATAGGGGGAACTTTAAAAACATTTATATTTATTTCAAACCTTCTCGAATGGATGCCCAAACTTCCCTACCTGTTTCAGTTCGACTTCTATGTGATTTACCTGTTTCAGGTGGTTTTTCCTAACGAGATCAGTTTGTTCCTCTTCTCAACTCTGCTTGAATTCAACACCTATGTAATTGTTTTAAACTCTGGGATATATCATGTAATGTGTCATTTTACCTGTCTGTGGGTTGACTCAGCCCTTTTAAAATTCAGTGCCTTTAAGAAGCATCTTGACTAAAACCCACAGCTAAACATGCTTGTGGCTGATAAAATGTCAAATGACAGCTCTTATTTATGCACTTTTATTCACTCACTTAAATAGACAGAATGCAATAGTGTTCTACTACACCAGAACTAACCAAATTAGTAAACATAAAAGGAAAATGATCTCATTCATTGTAGCAACAAACTCTATAAATTGCCTAGGAATATACCAAACAAAAGAGCTGTGAACTCTGCCTAGAGAAAAATTATGAAATAATGCTAAACAATATAGATAGACCCAGTAAGTGGAATAACATAAGTTGTTTGATGCATAGACTTTATAATAATGATACTGATTCTCCAGAAAGAGGTGAATAAGTACAAAGAGCATTTAATAAAAATCCTAATAAGTTTGTTTTGTTTGGTTGGTATTTGGCAAACATGGTTAAGTTTATGAATAATAGCAATCTTCCCAGAATAACCAGAATAATACTGAAAATTCTGAAAAATAAGAACATAATGAGGGGTTCTTTCATAGTTTGAAATCAAGATTTTTGCAAAGTGCTGTAATAAAATCATGGATGTCTGGGTCCAGAAACTGACCCATAAATATATGCCCTTTCTTAGATTTGAATTCAATAGACAGTGCAGAGACAATTGGCCTTCTATCTAGGAAAAATTTTAAAAATTCGATCTCTATCTCACAGCATAGATGGAGACAGATTAAAACCTAAAGATGGAAAACACAGCTTTGAAACTCTTTGAAAGAAAATGGTTAATATCTTTATAATTTTAGGGTAAGAAGCAACATTTTAAAGCCATATTCAAAAACCAAAACTCATAAACAAAAGATTGCTAAATATGTTTTTATCAAAATCTAAAATGTTTTCATGACATATCACCATAAATTTGAAACTTAAAGGCAAACAGGAGAACAGATGATGGTATCTGCTATCTACATAGCTATGCATCTGTCTATCCATCCATCCATCCATCCATCCATCCATCCATCCATCCATCCATCCATCCATCTATCTCTACCGTGTATGTATATCAGACCAAGGGATTATTGTTTAGGATATAAAAATCCAACAAGTCAATTGGAAAAAAGATCAGAGGAAAAATAAAGACCTTGCAGGGAAAATTCACCAAATTATGTAGATCAGCAATAACAACAATCAAGTGGAATAGCAATAACAACTTGAAAAGATGCTCAAGATCAGTGGTCTTGGGGAAAGTGCAAATTGAAATAAAAATAAGAGACATTTTCAAATCCATCAGAGTGGCAAAATCTCTGAATCTGACAACACTGTATTAGCAAGGCCGGTACGTGTGAGCAGTTTGCAAATACCTAGGGCAGTGGCGCCAGTGCCTGCTCCGCGTCCCAGCAATTCCACTCCTAGGATGCACCCTAGAGAAGTTGACGGGTGCGGAAAGACACGGCCACGGGAGGGGGTATCTGAGCAGGTGATGGCATTTCAAAGCCGACTAGAGCCATCATCTTTGCCCTCGTGGTATCTGGCTTATGCAACCACTACAGGAGTCATTACCTTCTGCAGTTATTTGCTGAAACGCGTAACAAGAGGGTCAGCTTGGAGGTTGGGTCAAGGCTCACAGAGGACAGACGTCAGACACAAAAGTGAGGTGAGAGGTCAAACAGCACAAGAGATCCATTCAAAGATTTTGACATTCTTCTTCAATATCAAGGATATGTGGAAAAGGGTTAGGAGTTAGACATTTTTAAAAAGCTCAGAGTCTTTGTCTTATAGTATTTAAAAGGGAACATGTGAGGTAACAGGGCTTCCTGACTCGCAGCATGATTTTTTCCATGCTATGAGGCTTTCTCTACTGCACTCCAGCCTTTCACTTTCCACGCCTAGGCTGCTGTACAAACTCATGCCATAAAAACATGTTGCAGTGGTTGGCGGTTGGCCAGATAATAACCTTCCAATATTTGTCTACAGGGAGAGAAGGCATTTATGCAGAAAGGATGTTTAAAAGTTAATGGCACAGCAGTCTGTTTTGCTCAACCACTGAATCTTCAGTAAAGTACCGGCTGCTGGCCTGGAGGTTTAGGGTACTTACGGAATGATGTTCTCAATTGTCCTCTCTCCAAAGTTGTTTTCTAGCTACGACCACACCCATACATGTCATTGATACAAGTATGTAAATCAAAAGTCAGCCTTCTGGCGACGAAGCACAGCTGATCTCGGCTGAGCGGATGGTGTGAACTCCTTACACCTACATCATGGTGATTGTGTACGTGGACACGCACATCCCGCCTTTCCTGGCACGGTGCAGGTTTATGCCTGCAGTCCCGGCGTAATTAATAATAACTTTCGCTTTTCCTAGTAAAAGGCTCCAGGTCTGGATGATAAAATTATACAGTCATCTTTTAGAAATTAACAATGGCAACACCAGCTAACATTTATTGGCTACTTTCTCTTTGCCAAGTCCATTGCTGAGCAATTAACTCATTTAATCTTTTTTAATCCTATTAAATGGAACTTTACAGAAGGAGAAAATGAGACTTAAGCATGTAAAGTAACTTGTTGAAAGCCACAGATCCAATATACATGCATAAGGAAAACAAATTTGTGACATATATCAGAGAATCAGTGCTTCACACATTTTCCAAGTAACTGTCGTCTCTGTTTTGATAGTAATCTTTAGAAAAGTTGGTATTGTTTTAGGATTCCTTTTACTATTCTCATAAATGCAGTTTTGGAGGGTCTGAATGAGAAAAAATTTTAAATGTGCTTGAAATCCACCACAGTCTTGGATCCCTGATGAGACAAAATAGAGCCCACAGCTGGAGCCAAGATCTCCGGTCTTGAATGACAGAGACATCTTGGAAGCCTCGGTTGGATGTGGTCCCACAGCACCGGGTTCAGGGATGTGTGTGGACCCAGGTGTGCTTGCCTGGGGAATCTGAGGGTAATAAGTGAGGGCTCTGTGCAAGCCAGAGGGCTGTGCCCTCCCGTGCTGTGCCCTGCGGTCATGTTGTGTGCTATCCAACGCCGTGATTAATGAAGTGCTGTTAGCTGGGGCGGGAAGCTATGTCATACATATCCAGACGGGCCAATGTACAGGACTCCTTCAGTCTCATGTATATGAAGGGAGCCCAGAGGTCCTCCTTCACTCAGTACTATCATCCACAGCTGTGCCCTGGCCGGACCCCCTCCCCCATCCTCACTCTCCACGGGGATCTGGAGGTCCTGAAGCACATTACTTGTGCTCCTGGCTCCACTGTGTAGCCTGGCCGCACTGACATCTTTATTCTTCTAAGGAAGTAACCCTGGTTTTATGCAGTCAAATCGGTTTCTGTTAAGACTTTTCTTCACCTGAAGTTGTCTTTTATCACTGCAGTGCTTGAGCAGTAAGATTACGCCCAGGAGCAGATGCTGTCCATGTGTGACTCAGCTCCCTGGGACCTTAACCATTTCACTGCACCAGTAACTTCCAGGACCACAGAAGGCTGATCTGCCTTTGTGTGCCACGGGCCCCAAAGTGCCGGGGAATTAACACTCCCTGGGAAGCATCTTCCGCAGATGGCAGATGCAAGTTGTTATATAGTACCCCAGCCTCCTCGCTCCTGGGGTGAGATAATTCCAGAACTGGCATTTTGCCCCATTCTTCACGGTTTGCTGATGGGAGTAAGCTCCAGTTGCTACCCATGATAGCTTGCTTACCAGCGCCCCTTTCATGGGCTGCCTTCCCTTCCCTAGCTCACCTCTCCTCTCCCCAGCCAGAGTACCGGTCCCTCCAAACAGACCACTTGTGCTTGAGCCTTTGCCTCAGGATCTGTTTCTCTGAGAACCCTGCTTAAACAGGTCCGGCTCTGAAATCCTCTCCAAGCGCTCTGTTTCTTCATTACCCCTTATCTCAATTGTGACTGTGTGGTTATTTGTGTATTGCACACCTGTCTCCCTGACTACGTGACAGGTGTCTGTGTGTGTGTCTGGTCCACGTGATGCTTGGCAGATGTAAATGCACAATAGGTACTTACTTGAAAAACAAATGAATGAATTTAGTGAAATCTGTATCTGTGGCTTAAACACCAAACAGGTCCTGAGAAATCTAGTCAGAAACAGAAGACGGTAAACCAAGGTAGATTGCATTCTTGGCGGGGGTGGGAGACAGGACAAAATAAGGTCTTTAGAATGGAGGCTTGAGGATGAAAGAGCAAATAAAAACCACTTCCAGACCCCTGCTTCTGAGTAGCATTATTCCATCCTTTTTTGCTTATTTTTTAAAAAATATTTATTTATTTGGCTGTGCCAGGTCTTAGTTGTGGCACACGGGATCTTTTAGTTGTGGCATGTGGGCTCTTAGGTGTGGCATGCGGGGTCTAGTTCCCTGACCAGGGATTGAACCTGGGCCCCCTGCATTGGGAGTGCGGAGTTGGAAGTCCTGTTTTCATAGGACTTTTTTTGCCTATTTTTATCTGAAGATTTTCCATTGAATCTAAGCATAATGCACTGAAACTGAAAGTAAGCCCATAGTTAGAAATAGTACTGCAAGGGCTCACTCAGGTGGCCACGTTAAAAATCCTGGTGTCATTGATTTTAAGAGCCTTAGAAATCTTCCAGAAAGTTTTAGGAAAAATCCAGACTGGTACGCTGGTACCCTGTCTTATTAAATATACTTGGACTGTGCAAACAAAAGGATGGACCTAGTTCTGAAAAATTACTTTAATAGACATTTTATTTAATCTTTGAGATATTTTAGCTAGCTTCCCTGAACCATGGCTGTTTTCTTAGCTTTTATTATTGCTGCTGTTATTGTTATTATTATTAAAAGTCCAATTTATTTTCTGTATGCTTTCCTGTCAAATGGAGGAACCATAGTTTACTTAGCAATACCTTTATTTTCTATGTTTACACTGTTTCTAATTTTCTACTATTATAAATAATATTCTGAGAAAAATCTCTGTGTGCAAGATTTTTCTATATTTTTGGCTTATCTCCTTAAAGAAAAATCCTCAAAAAGATTTACTCCCTCTTAGTACTTCTTTAACTCCAGTTCTGCTCTTCCAAAGCCATGATCTTCTAGAGGAGTCCCATGACGCTTGGATAATACTTATGTATTTCTTCACCAAACAAGTGTCTCTTCTGTTTGTCCTGCTTTGTCAGCTGATCAAGCCCTTGGTCCTCTTCACCTGGAATTTATCCACAGTTCCAAATCCATGCCCTCGTTCCATTTTGCATTTGATAAATCGACCCAGATTCCAACTCTTGTCTGCCTTTTGCACTGATTTCACCTCATGTACAGGGTTTTACGTGGAGCCTTCAGCCTTACCTGCTCTGGTTTTCTGCTTCACTACTGCTGTTTCATCTGCGTAATTGACAGCTCTCAGCTCTACACCTTGACCCCAGGCTCAGATCCAGCACTAGTATCACTTCCTTCCCTGGAGGACCCAAATCTGTGGTTATACACGTGTCCTCAAACGAAGGAAGTCTTATTTGCAGACCATTAAAGACAATGGTGCGTGAATTTCAATTTTTTAAAATAGAATAGCTACTTTTTAAAAAAAAAATTGTGTCCCATTTAATTTTGTTGGAATTAATTGGGGAAACATAGGACAATAAAGTAGGATATATGATATTTAAGGGTCCACACTGAATTTTATATTGTATACTAGAAATTTGAATTATCTGTATTTTCTAGAATTTAAAATTGATGCCAGTTTTAATATTTTTCTAACTCTATTTACTCTGACAATAGAAGGTGTAAAATAAACACGTAGCCATGGATTATATTTTATAAAGAAATGTTAGTCTTAATTGTTTAAAATATATATACTCAGAAAATTAATAATTTGCTTTTGAAGTGAATGTAGAGTGAGTGTGACAGATCATTATGAAGTCATTTAATAAGCCAGGATAATTATAAATCTCTTTTCCCAGGTTCTATATAAACAAAGGTATTGTATTATGATAGCTGGTTGTCATGGCTACCAGATTTTTAATATGCTCTTAAATAACTTAGTTTAAGTATTTTGGGCAAGTTTATACAAGAGACACTTTTCACACCTAGTGAACATCATGACTAATTAGAGCTGGTAGAACTAAGGCCACGAACTGATCTGAAGCATAGGTTGTGCTTTAAAGTAAATATTTATTTCATAGCTATGAAGACAAGACTGTGTTGCTGATGAAGCACGTAGGTGCTGGGTAGACCGTGGTGCTCATCTTGTCCCTCCTCACCGCTTACTTTATGTGGGTCAGAGGAAGAGTATGACAGTGCCTAAAAAGTCCCCAGAGGTGCGTCTGTTCAGTGACAGCATTGAACTCATGAAAACACCTGGATGTTCAACTTCAATATGTTTGTCACTGTAAGTTGAAAGAACCCAGGAGTACCAGCCCCGATATTCTGTATCTTTATTTATGTCTCCACCTGTGACTGTGTGTATCTACACATATACCGACTTCTGTATCCACATCTATTTCTAAAACCATCTTTTCCTTTATCTGTGTCTATGGCTATGATGATAACTTTTCAAGTGTATGTAATCTACATCTGTCCCTATACCTAAATCTAAAGTTACATCTACATCTGTAACTACAGCTGTATGTACGTCTACATACCTCTCTCTGTGTGTATACTCTCAGCCACCCCTACACTGTGTACATCCACATACGTGTGTACAGCTCCACCTCCATGTACGTCTGCATCTATACCTACGCCAGTACCCACAACTAAGTCTACATCTTCACATCCTCATCCGTGTCCTGGATGAACTTGCCCTGAAGCTGTGAGGCTGGTCTCTGGGAATCATAATGCCGTAAACCAGTGCATTTGTCATGTTTCATGCATCCAGGCTCCCCAAATCCATCTACTTCGCCTTTCTCCCTCCCCACTTCCTGGCCTGCTGCCAATTCCAGAGCCTTGTTTTCTGCCCTGGAATTCAGGATCTCTTTCCATTCTTCCGCAGAGAGAGCAGGAAATCCTTCCTTTCCCCAGTCAATATCACAATATGGATGGTCCCAACTTATGGTGATGTGAAAGCAATACACATTCAGTACAGTTCGTACTTTGAATTTTGAAGCTTTCCTGGGCTAGCGATACGGGGTATGATACTCTCTCAAGATGCTGGCAGTGGTAGTGAGCTGGAGCTCCCCGTCAGGCATGCGATTACAAGGGTAGACAACCTCTACGCTTACTACCATTCTGTACCCAGACAGCCATTCTGTTTTATTGTTTTGTTTTGTTTTGTTTTTTAACATCTTTATTGGAGTATAATTGCTTTACAATGGTGTGTTAGTTTCTGCTTTATAACAAAGTAAATCAGTTATACATATACATATGTTCCCATATCTCTTCCCTCTTGCATCTCCCTCCCTCCCACCCTCCCTATCCCACCCCTCTAGGTGGTCACAAAGCACCAAGCTGATCTCCCTGTGCTATGCAGTTGCTTCCCACTAGCTATCTATTTTACATTTGGTAGTGTATATATGTCCATGCCACTCTCTCACTTTGTCACAGCTTACCCTTCCCCCTCCCCGTATCCTCAAGTCCATTCTCTAGTAGGTCTGTGTCTTTATTCCCGTCTTGCCACTAGGTTCTTCGTGACCTTTTTTTTTTTCCCTTAGATTCCATATATATGTGTTAGCATACGGTATTTGTTTTTCTCTTTCTGACTTACTTCACTCTGTATGACAGACTCTAACTCCATCCACCTCACTACAAATAACTCAATTTCGTTTCTTTTTATGGCTGAGTAATATTCCATTATACATCTGTTTTTCACCTTCAGTACAGTTGTCAATAAATTACGTGAGGTATTCAACCCTTTATTATAATGCAGACCCTGTGTTAGACGATTTTGCCCAACTGTAGGCTAATAATGTAAGTATTACATTATGTAATGTAAGAATAATGTAAGTATTCTGAGCACATATAAGGTGGGCTGGGCTAATCTGTGGAGGGACATACCCCATTGTAAGTTGAGGAAGATGTGTTATCTCTCTGGGACCACATCTCTGCTCACAGGGGCGGAAGTTGCCTATGTTAACATGCAGAATTGCGTAACTCCTTGTTACTCTGAACTTTGCCTTTTGAGAATATGATGAAGCTTTCTCTTTACATATCAAGACGACCCAATGAGATATTGATATTCCCACATGAAAGCTCGATCTTCCTCCAATAATGAGATCTGCCTCTCCTGCTAGAATAAAGGAAGACTGCTAAGAGCTATATATCCATTTCCACTTCTCAAGCTTACAGGAATATTGGGGTCTGGCTTCAGAAATAAATATATCATATTTTTCATTGCCCCTAGGAAAACTTATAATCAAGGTGTTATTTAATTTCAGTGCACCGCCAGGCTGCATCGTGGGTGCCGCCAGGCAGGCCTTTCAGAAAGGAACTGTGGAGCCAGGGTCAGCTGGAAAAGGTGAAGTGCCAGCTGCAGCCCTGCCTGCAGCTTCCTCCGGCTGCATCCATCCAGTTGATGAGCTGACTGACCGGCCCTGGCCTGCACCCGCTGCCCGCCCTCCATTCTGGTCCTTCTAGCTCCTCTGCCCACTCTGAACCCTCTCTTTCCGACCTCCACTGAACCATCTGACACAAATCTTTTGTCTTCTTTCTTGCCTCTGCTTTATGCTGGTCTCTCATCCCCGTGCGTGTGACCCCAGCTTGGGCTCTGATCCCAATTCTAACTGCTGCTCGAAACATCTTCATCCTCTTTTTTTCCCTGCATGAAATCCTCCAAGGAATCCTCTCTTCTAAAAGTAGGCTCAAACTCCCAACAGGACCGGTTCTTCTTCATTGCCCTCTTACCACCTGGCACATCGTCTGTTATAAGGAATTGGTGCACTAAATTGCAGAGAACTCACCCGGCGCTCAAGTCAGCTAGCCTAGACCCATCTAACTTCCCGGGCTCACTCATCTCCTTTACACAGCTGACAACCTGCTGATGGGGTCTGCTGGCCATTTCCTGGCCACACGTTGTCCCTGGCCTTTGTCTACTTCCATGTGTGTCCGTCCTTGGACCTGGAATTGTGTCTTTCCTTGGTATCTGCTAAGGTCCAGCTGCAGTGCCCAGATGCCGTGATGCTGTATCTCCCTCCCCCATACTCAGTGCTTTTCACTCTTCTCCCTGGCTCGTTGTACTTCTTATACAGTGCTTCCTCTCACTCTGCCTTGTGCTTTTGGTCGTTCGCCTTGCATCTTGTCTCTCCCAGTAGGCAAGCAGCACTAACTTCTCTTGAGAACTACTTGGAAAAGCAAATTCTCAGTCCCACCCCAAACCTGCTGAGTCCAAAACGCTGAGGGTGGGGCTTGGTAACCTGCATTTTAACACACCCTGCCCATGATTCTGATGCACGACTCTCGTTTTGAAAGTGCTGACTAGACTAGATAAAGACTTTATTTTTCTCCTGACAGGGCAGTAATGCACTGCAGGTGATAGTTCTATACCAGGAGCAATATTATTAAGTGACTCCTTTTTTCCTTTTTGTTCTGTTTCTCATTTTGGGCACAGCCTTTCCCGTGGCTCTCTGACATCATCCCTCTTCCTGGCAGTGATGACACTGTGGGTGCAGGTTCATTCTCTTATAGAAGAAATGAAAGGAGAAGCATCAAGGCAAGATTTGGTTTCTGATATCAAACACTGGATTTTCCAACCAGAAAGTAGCCTGTGAGCCAGACTATAGCGCCAAGTAAGAACTACTAAATTCCTTATTTATACCTTAGTATTTCCGCAGCTGTGCTGGATGGGCCCTGACCATTGAGTTTTATGCAAGGGAGAAAGATCCAGGAGTGAGAAAAAAAGGGAGGAGGGTCATGGGTGTTATAGAAAGGAGCAAAACGAGTGAGATTGAGAAAACGAGTTGTATTAGTTTCCTGTCACTGCTATAACAAATCACCACACTTGGTGGCTTAAAATGACACAGATTTATCACCTACAATCCTGGAGATCAGAAGTGGGTCTTATGGGGCTAAAATCAATGCTGTGTCCCTTCGGGAGGGTCTAGGGGAGGACCCATTTCCTTGCCTGTTCTGACTAATACAGCTGCCCGCATTCCTTGGCTCTTGGCTCTATTCTTCCATCTTTAAAGTCAACAGGGTGGCATCTTCAAAGTTTCTTTTTTCTTTTGATCTCTGCTTTCATCCTCACTTCTCCTTCTCTCACCCTGTCAGTGCTTCCTCCCTCTCGTAACGATCCTTGTGGTTACATTGGGCCCACGCAGACAATCCAGGATAATCTTCCCGTCTCGAGATCCTTAACTTCATCACATCTGCAAAGCTCCTTTTGCCACGTGAACTAACACTGTCACAGATTTCAGGGATTAGGATGCAGACACCTTTGGGAGGAGGCATTGTGCAGTAGTATCCCCACTGTACTCCGCTATGAGAGGCGCGGTGGAGATGTGGCTAGAGAGCATGCACAGTCGCGCAGTGGTGGTGGGGCCCCTGGTCACGTGCACTCCCTGAGTTGGAGGTATGAGTGGTGTGTCCTTGGATACGATGCTGACTTTACACATGGAGGACAATACCTATACTGTGGGCTTTCCACTCCCTCATGCGTGGCACAGGGGAGAACCAACTGTGGCACAATGCTGTCTGCATGTTGTTAATGCAATCCCCTCATTAGCTTTTTAGTTTTTCTAATTGAGAAGCCGGAACACACACACAGAGCTTAGTGTCATTCAAAACTGTGATGAGATAGAGAATCCCGAAGATGCTACCAGAAAACTACTAGAGCTAATCAATGAATTTGGTAAAGTAGCAGGATACAAAATTAATGCACAGAAATCTCTTGCACTCTTATACACTAATGATGAAAAATCTGAAGGAGAAATTAAGGAAACACTCCCATTTACCATTGCAACAAAAAGAATAAAATACCTATGAATAAACCTACCTAAGGAGACAAAAGACCTGTATGCAGAAAACTACAAGACAATGATGGAAGAAATTAGAGATGATAGAGACAGATGGAGAGATATACCATGTTCTTGGATTGGAAGAATCAGCATTGTGAAAATGACTGTACTACCCAAAGCAATCTACAGATTCAGTGCAATCCCTAGCAAACTACCAATGGCATTTTTCACAGACTAGAACAAAAAATTTCACAATTTGTATGGAAACACAAAAGACCCCAAATAACCAAAGCAATCTTAGAAAGAAAAACGGAGCTGGAGGCATCAGGCTCCCTGACTTCAGACTATACTACAAAGCTACAGTAATCAAGACAGTATGGTACTGGCCCAAAAACAGAAATATAAATCAATGGAACAGGATAGAAAGCCCAGAGATAAACCCACACACATATGGTCAACTAATCTATGACAAAGGAGGCAAGAATATACATTGGAAAAAAGACAGCCTCTTCAATAAGTGGTGCTGGGACAACTGGACAGCTACATGTAAAAGAATGAAATTAGAACACTCCCTAGCACCATAAACAAAAATAAACTCAAAATGGATTAAAGACTTAAATGAAAGGCCAGACACTATAAAACTCTTAGAGGAAAACATAGGCAGAACATTCTCTGACATAAATCACAGCAAGGTCCTTTGCGACCCACCTCCTAGAGAAATGGAAATAAAAACCAGAATAAACAAATGGGACCTAATGAAACTTAAAAGCTTTTGCACAGCAAAGGAAACCATAAATGAGACAAAAAGACAACCCTCAGAATGGGAGAAAATATTTGTAAACGAAGCAGCTGACAAAGGAATAATCTCCAAAATATATAAGCAGCTCATGCAGCTCAATATCAAAAAAACAAACAACCCAATCCAAAAATGGGTAGAGAGACCTAAATAGACATTTCTCGAAAGAAGATATACACATTGCCAGCAAACACATGAAAGAATGCTCAACATCACTAATCATTAGAGAAATGCAAGTCAAAACCACAATGAGGTATCACCTCACACCGGTCAGGATGGCCATCATCAAGAAATCTACAAACAGTAAATGCTGGAGAGGATGTGGAGAAAAGGGAACCCTCTTGCACTGTTGGTGGGAATGTAAATTGATACAGCCACTATGGAGAACAGTATGGAGGTTCCTTAAAAAACTAAAAATAGAACTACCATACGACCCAGCAATCCTACTACTGGGCATATACCCCGAGAAAACCATAATTCAAAAAGAGTCATGTACCACAATGTTCATTGCAGCTCTATTTACAATAGCCAGGACATGGAAGCAACCTAAGTGTCCATCAACAGATGAATGGATAAAGAAGATGTGGCACATATATACAATGGAATATTACTCAGCCATAAAAAGAAATTAAATTGAGTTATTTGTAGTGAGGTGGATGGACCTAGAGTCTGTCATACAGAGTGAAGTAAGTCAGAAAGAGAAAAACAAATACCGTATGCTAACACGTTTATATGGAATCTAAAAAAAAAATGGTTCTGAAGAACCTAGGGGCAGGACAGGAATAAAGACACAGACATAGAGAATGGACTTGAGGACATGGGGAGGGAGGAAGGGTAAGCTGGGACGAAGTGAGAGAGTGGCATGGACATATATACACTACCAAATGTAAAATAGGTAGCTCGTGGGAAGCAGCCGCATAGCACAGGGAGATCAGCTCTGTGCTTTGTGACCACCTAGAGGGGTGGGATAGGGAGGGTGGGAGGGAGACGCAAGAGGGAGGAGATATGGGGATATATGTATATGTATAGCTGATTCACTTCGTTATACAGCATAAACTAACACACCCCTGTAAAGCAATTATACTCCAATAAAGATGTTAAAAAAAACAAAAACAAAAACTGTGATGAGAGGGGCTTCCCTGGTGGTGCAGTGATTAAGAATCCACCTGCCAAAGCAGGGGACACTGGTTTGAGCCCTGGTCCAGGAAGATGGCACATGCCGTGGAGCAACAAAGCCCGTGCACCATAACTACTGAGCCTGCGCTCTAGAGCATGCGAGCCACAACTACTGAGCCCGTGAGCCAAAACTACTGAAGCCTGCAAGCCTAGAGCCCGTAGTCTGCAACAAGACAAGCTACCGCAATGAGAAGCCCACGCACCATATTGAAGAGTAGCCCCCGCTCACCGCAGCTAGAGGAAGCCCGCACGCAGCAACGAAGACCCAACTCAGCCAAAAATAAAAAATTAAAAATAAAATAAAAAATAAAAAATAAAATAAAATAAATGTGTTTAAAAAAAAACTGTGATGCAAATCCAAAATCAGATGCGTTATTTGCCAATCTCTCTCAATCGAAGCACCATCAGTCTCAGTGGAAGCATTTCTTTCTAAGTGACAGGAGAGATCAGATTTATGAAGTGACAGATTTGTTGTTGTTGTCCTTATGGAGGTGTGACTCCTGGTGAGTCCGACACATACCTGCCTGGTGTTGTGTGATATCTCAGCCGACTCTGCAGCTCTTGAGGAACCCAGCAGTGGGTGGGAGTAGAAGAGTTCATCTCTGTTGCTTGTCACACCGGTGGGCAGTTGACTTTTAACTCATCTGCTGTAAAAATGTGAAAATTGTAAAGTGGGAGCCTGGAAATAACTCTGGAAGAAATTGCTACTGAGAACCTTGGGAACATCTTTCAGAAAACACTAACCTCAAAGTTATCTTTTCCAGGCTAGAGTCGTTGGATTATATAAGCTCCTTTACACCATGGTGCCAACAGAGCACTTTCAGAAGAGATTATGTAACTGGGTTCACAAGGCAAAGTAGAATCTTTGAAAATGTATTATTCAGAAGTATAAGACTTTCTAAAATTCCTCAATCTGCTTTAATTAGCATGGCGGTGTTTGGGGGAGACACCAAATGCTGGTTGAAACTGTATGAAATTTGTGTTTGGTGTAGAACTAGGAGCATTTGTGGGAAGAATGAGCAAATAGATCTTTCAAGGGATATTGCAGTGACAGAAGTCATTTAGAGCAGTTTGGAGTGGCTAGCAAGAGCTTGTGGTGGGTATACTTTGTCCGCCCGTCACATACACCTTCATCCTTCTCCATTCTGTCTGTAATCTAAGAGGAAGACCCAATGGACTACAGCTGTGGGCATCTGCCAGCTGGCTTCATGCTGCTTCTGGGAGGAGGTTGGTGGGAAGCGGGGGGCCAGCCTGGGGATGCAGCTACCACGGGGTTCTGGTGACCGTGCCTAGCCATTGTCACTGCAAGTCTGGAAGTAGTAGCTGCTCGTCAGTGGTCCTACCCTCCGTGCTTCAACATTCCTCTCCAACATCTTTGAAAATAATCAGTTTATTAAACTCTCCTCAGTTTCATTTTTTTCTGCTGACATTTGTATACATTATTATATTCTTAGGTTATATGCTGTATAAAATCTGTAGGAAACACTGTGTACTCTATTCATTTCAACTAATTTTTAAAAAAATTTCATTCATTTATTTATTTATTTATTTATGGCTGTGTTGGGTCTTCGTTTCTGTGCGAGGGCTTTCTCTAGTCGCGGCGAGCGGGGGCTACTCTTCATCGCGGTGCGCGGGCCTCTCACTATCGCGGCCTCTCTTGTTGCGGAGCACAGGCTCCAGACGCGCAGGCTCAGTAGTTGTGGCTCACGGGACCAGTTGCTCCGCGGCATGTGGGATCCTCCCAGACCAGGGCTCGAACCCATGTCCCCTGCATTAGCAGGCAGATTCTCAACCACTGCGCCACCAGGGAAGCCCTCAACTAATTTTTTTAAACAAATTCCTCAGGTGAAAGAGCTTTCAGATGAGAAATGAAAGCAGTGTTAACCTAAACTGGTGTTCCTCCAGATCCTTACAATCAATGCTCAGGCAAGTGGCTCCCACGGATAAGGGTCCCTGAGCAGGACCCAGCTCCTGATGGAGAAGGCCCTGGCAGGTACCCGAGACACGGTGAAGAAAGGTGGTGAAATGCCCTGTTTCCTGCGTCAGAGAGGGTTAGTTTCAAACCCGGCCTCCCTCACCTTGCGTGTGCAGAGTTGAGCAGGCTTGCCCCCAGAAGTCCTTGTCTGTAAAGTGGAGATAAGGATGCATCCCTCGCAGGGTATTTGGGAGGAGGAAGGGATGAGATTAGAGGTACGTGTCATCATCATCACCATCACCTCCTAACACAATGATAGAACCATTTGACCTGCACTTCACTGGAGAAAGATGATCTAATCTTATTTTAGATCTGCATCAAAACCATCGCTTTGTATCAGTGTTACTGATACAAACTGAATTGCACACTGTAGAACTGTCACCTTAGATCCATGCATCTCATTAGTTCTTTACATTTTTTTTTTTAAAGAAAAAGTTAACCCTCTTATCTAGAACATCCTTTTTGCCAGGATGGCACCATATTTACCTTAGCCTGGAAATTTCTTACACTGCACTCTTTAGAGATTGTTCAAATCATTCCATTTCTGGAGTCACTCTTGTTGAAATTTTGGGCATGGCCGAATAGTTCTGCTTCTGGAAAGCGTCCTGGAAAATATTTTTTTTCCGTCTGAGCGCCAGCTAGCAACTCAAACCTGTCATTCTGGTGGAATTTAAAAAACCTTGTAGGCTGAGTAACATTGCTTGTCTTGTGCTTGGTTCCTAAGTAGAAGAACTCAGGGTTCTGTGTGTGTGTGCAGAGGAATTCTCATATGGGGCAGTGGGTTTGTAATGATGTGAAAAAACAAATCTTCACGGGTCCATCATTAGTAGATTGACCAACTCATCTTGGTTTTTAAAACCCCCTCGGTCCCGGGCAAACCAGGACAGTTGGTCACCTTACCTATTGAAAACATTCAACACATTTTCAACTTTAGGTCTATGATACAATAGACACAGGAAGCCAGAAAAGCAAAGGATGTAGAGTTGGGTCCTTCCTCTATTCCAGCTCCACTATCTTCAGGGGGAACATTTTTCTAAGCATCAAGGGAATGGTGTGTTTTGCAATGTTATAAAATAGAGCATATGCGCAGTCATTAAATTTCATGAGTAGGCTATTTGCATTTCCCAAATTCTCACTTTGTATCAGGTTGACAAGTATGCAAATGGGGAAAAGACAGGAAGAAATGTAAGTTGCTGATGAGTCTTCTTAGCATTTCCCTAACGGTAAGTCATGTACAGGGTGCGTGCTGTCTCCTTGCCGAATGTCATGCGGTTGAGGAGAATGGTGCCCTGTCAGGCATCCTTCAGGATCCTTTATAGTTTCCATTTCTCTATGTAGAGTTTCCTTAGGCTATTTAATAATGAGCTGCACAGTGACATCTAGTGTAGGAAGCAGAGAGAAATTCCAGAGAACACACATAAGCTGCTCACCATTTAATGCAAAGTCCAAAAGAATATAACGAATGCTGCTGAGAACAGGGCTCCCTTTCCTGAACTACAATTCTCTGCCTTTTCTAAACTAACACCAGTGAACAACCTCATGGATATATGCTCACCTAGGATGTCTGAGTCATAGCAAGGGAAAAAATTAACCTGTCTCTGTGGGTGCTGTCAAAACTAAACCTGTTACAGTGGTCCCACAGTATTCCAGGGGAGGATTGGTTCCAAGACCCCTGGTGAAACCAAAATCCCAGGATGCAAGTCTATAATATAAAATGGCTTAGTGTTTGCATACAACCTGCACAATCCTCTCATATACTTTACATCATCTCTAGATTACTTCTAACACCCAATACAATGTAAATACTGTGTAAATACTTGTAAATACAATGTAAATACTGTGTAAATAGTTACCAGCATGTGGCAAGCTCAAGTTTTGATTTTTGGAAATTTCTGGAATTTTTTAAAAAATCGTTTTGATCTGTAGTTGGTTGAATCCGAGGATGCAGAATCTGCAGATACAGAGCACTGAGTGTACATAGCTCAGATATTTTCTATCGTGTGGTTCTCTTTTAAAGAACAACTATCTAGGGAGGTTGTCATATTAACCCACACATATAGTGTGTCTCTGATCCCCATACAAAGCAGTGATTCACCACTGAGCTTTGTTTGGATAGGAGCAGCTTCGTGTTCGGATGGCACTGTTTGGTGGGGTTGACCCACGTGAGGGGCACAGCATGAAAAGAAAGGAGCGCTTGTGTACTGCGATGCAGAGGGGAGTAGGGAGCAGAAAGTGGAAGAGAGTAGTCATCACGACAAACTGCCAGCCTCGTCATGGTGATCTAGGGCAAGCAGAGCCCAGGTTCATCTAGTACCAGTCAGCAGTAAGGGTATTTTGATCAACATAACAAAGAGAAACCATTTAATAAGTACCTACTTGCATGCAGCATTGCAAATGCAACATAGTTTTCCAGAGTTTTTATGAGTTAATGGGCAACAATTTATTTTTACAGCTCTCCTGCCTGACCTCTGTACTCAGCCCACTAGCCTTTCTGCCAGAGCTCAATCACACCAGGTGTGTTCCCACCTCAGGGCCTTTGCACTTGCTGTTCCCTCGGAGCTTTGGAGCTCCAAAGCATGGAGCTTTGGTCCCTCTGGTTTCACATGCCTGGAATCAGGTCACTATCCTGGTCTCAGCTCAGATGATCCTCCAGAAAAGCCTCTGTAATCAGCCTGTTGTCATTTCCATACCACATTATACTAGCAGCCCTACTGAGCACAAAATAAAAGGAAAACAAATAAAACCTAAAAATTGGAAAGAAAGAAAAACTGCCAGTATTTGCAGATGATATGATTATTTACACAGAGAACACTAAAGAATCTAAGAAAGTATCAGGATGAATAAGACACTTCAGCAGGTTGCCAAAAATAAGATCAAGGTACAGAAATCCCATTTCTATGCATCAGCAGCAAAGGTTGTCATTTAACACACAGACACACGACACAAGAATCATCAGAGAACGGTATGCAAGGATTTTCATGTACTTCAGTAATGCAGGTAGAGAGAAACACAGGGTATTTTTATTAAAATTTTGGCTTAGGGTCTTTTAGGCATCACTTGTACTGTGCCTTCAAATCTGGAAGCATGTAAGTGAGGACATAGGGTTTGAGAATTTTTGGAAACTAGTTTCTGCTTTTCTGCAGTCCATCTAGAGCCAGGTCAGACAAACGTAGTTCTCAGCCTCCTCAGAGCCTTTTTCCTCGTCCTTTTCTCCCCGAGGTTCCCGCCCTTCGAGGCTCAGGGTTAGGCAGGGGTCTCAGGATCGGTTTCCCCACCACCTTGGCCTCATCTCCTGGGTGCTGAGGACGTGGGCACCAGGCCAGCAGGAAGCCGCAGTGCCCCACATGCTGTTTGGGGCACCGTAAGGGCCTCCAGTGCCCCTGCAGCACCCAGGTCACGCAGTCCTGTCGTGTCTGGCCTCACTTTAGCGTTAGTGTGTCAGTTATTCCAAAGATATTGTAAACATGCTTATCCAGAAAGTATAGTTGTTCTACGCCAAAAGTGCTTTCTGGAAAGGAAAGTCCCTTTTTTATTGTAAGTTGTACAGATTCACTTTATTTCACTAATACGTGCCTAATAAATATTTGATGAATGAACACACGAGAGAGCATAACTTCAGTCTGAGTTAAGCTAGTCATTGATCAATGATGATGTGTAGATACTTATACGACATTCGCCGTGTCATCCTTGTAACACTATCCTTAAAAACCTGTGCCACTCACGTTTTCACGAGAAATCTAGCCTCGGTTGGCCAGTGTAGTGAACAGATGCTTAAGACAGCACTGCTGACCCCTGCTCCTGGTGTTCACATTCTTGTGGAATTCCCTCCCCGTGAGTGTGGGTGGGACCTGTAACTTGTGTCTAACCAATAGAATATGGCAAGGTTGAGGGGAAGTTAGTTCCATGATTGCGTTACGTGGCACTCGGACCTCTCTCTCAGAACCGAATTCTGCCCGTGACAGCTTAGAAGCAGATCCCTCCCCACACCAGCGTCAGGTGAGTCCCCAGCCCGAGTTTCCTCCCTGCTTGCAGACTCACGAGAAAACAGTGAGGTAATAACTGCTGTTGTAAGCTGCCAAATATGTGGACCTCTTGTTACGCAGCAGTAGGAAACTAATACAGTGAGTGGATTGGTTATAGAGGCTGTTCAAACACAACCCTTTTCTGTAGGCGAGGACATTTTTCCAATAAGATATTTGGGTAATTGATATTAAACTACAGTATTTTTGGGGTGACACCTAATGCTGTTCTAACTGAAGTAGAATTCCTGACCATGGAAACAGCCTGGGAAACTCCCACCACAGCCGTCTTTCTTAGCCATCCACAGAATCACAGGTCCTGAAGAGCTCCCCTGAGTTCATGTGTCTGATCTTAGATTAATACCTAAACCATTCCTCTTTGTCACTCCCTTCATGGCTTATCAGTACTGTCTGATGATGAGTTTCAGTCCTTGCAAGGCTACAGAGGAATTAATGGAGGCCGTTAGGAAAGGTTAAGGGGAAAGGCAGGTTAATCTGGTTAAAACTGAAGCTGAACATGAAGCAGAAAATCACTCCACTCCATCTCTCTTTCCTTCTCCCCTCCCCCTTTCCTCCCCCCCTCCTCTCCTCTCCTCTCCTCTCCTCTCCCTCTCCCTCATGATCTCCCCACCCCTCCCCTACCTCTCCTCTCCTCTCCTCTCCCCTCCCCCTCCCCTCCCCCCTCCTTTCTTCCCCTCTCCTCTCCCCTCCCCTCTCCTCTCTCTCTTACTTAAACATTTATTGAGGTCCCTCTATGTGACAGGTATTAAGCACTAAGTTAGAGTATGACCTATGTCTAATATGTCTTATTTAATGAAAGACCTAGAGGTCTTATTTATTAACGTATGTTTGCAAAGACTCACTTCCAAATCAGGAGTGGGAACAGATACATAGTCAAATAATTGTTACAATCAGATAGATGCCAATAAAATCATGTGCAAATACTAGAGAGCCAGGATTTGGCTGAATGTGTTTGGCAGTTTTTCTTCCTTTCATACCAGGACTCACAGGAGAAGAGAGTAGAAAAGAAAGATTCACAAATACTTCAGTTAGGAAAATGCGATGTGTGGTGTCATGGGCTGGATGGTGTCTCCCCAGAAGATTTGTTGAAGTCCTAACCCTCCGGACCTATGGTTAGACTATGAAGTCCTAACCCTCCGGACCTATGCACGTGACCTTATTTAGAAACAGGCTCTTTGCAGATAAAATCGTGTTCGGATGAGGTCATCAGGGTGGACCCTACTGCAATGACTAGTGTTAAGTGCAGAGGGACACCTGGGCAAGGAGACACACGGGGAGGACCTGTGTCACAACGAGGCAGAGGTTGGAGCGATGCAGCTGCAAGTCAGGGAAGGCCAAGGACCGCCAGCCACCTCCAGAAACTAGGAAGAGGCAAGGGAGGATTCTTCCTTAGGCACTTCAGGTGGACAAGGCCCTGCTGACACGTACATTTTCTACTTCTGGCCTCCAGAGCTGTCCCGCAATCAGTTTCTCTTGTTCGAAGCTACCCAGTTTGGGGTATTTTGTTAGAGGTTGGAGCGATGCAGCTGCAAGTCAGGGAAGGCCAAGGACCGCCAGCCACCTCCAGAAACTAGGAAGAGGCAAGGGAGGATTCTTCCTTAGACACTTCAGGTGGACAAGGCCCTGCTGACACGTACAGTTTCTACTTCTGGCCTCCAGAGCTGTCCCGCAATCAGTTTCTCTTGTTCGAAGCTGCCCAGTTTGGGGTATTTTGTTAGAGGTTGGAGCGATGCAGCTGCAAGTCAGGGAAGGCCAAGGACCGCCAGCCACCTCCAGAAACTAGGAAGAGGCAAGGGAGGATTCTTCCTTAGACACTTCAGGTGGACAAGGCCCTGCTGACACGTACAGTTTCTACTTCTGGCCTCCAGAGCTGTCCCGCAATCAGTTTCTCTTGTTCGAAGCTGCCCAGTTTGGGGTATTTTGTTAGAGGTTGGAGCGATGCAGCTGCAAGTCAGGGAAGGCCAAGGACCGCCAGCCACCTCCAGAAACTAGGAAGAGGCAAGGGAGGATTCTTCCTTAGACACTTCAGGTGGACAAGGCCCTGCTGACACGTACAGTTTCTACTTCTGGCCTCCAGAGCTGTCCCGCAATCAGTTTCTCTTGTTCGAAGCTGCCCAGTTTGGGGTATTTTGTTACGGCAGCCCTAGGAAACCAATACACATCGTGAAAGCGCGTGGATCTGGCCCAGGATGAGGGAATGATTGGAAATATGCTGTATGAATCAGCAAAAACTCGCAGCCCGTGGAATGCAGGTGTCTGCCCTTTTTTAATCCAAGGCAATAGAGAGTCTAAAGTCCGTGGGTGCATTGCTGGTGTTCAGCTGGCAGTATTTGGTAAGCACGGTTGGAAGCAAGTATTCACACAGCCCTTATCTTGAACTTGGTAATTGTTGTAAGCCAGAGACAGTGTAGCTTCTTGGAGAGAGGCACAGGCAAAGATAGATGCAGCCAGCAAATGGAAGACTCCCAAAGGGTTAATACGAATTATTGGGATTCACCGTGCATCCTAATGTGTGTTTGAAACACACACACACATACACACACAGACACCCTAAAGCAAAAAGTAGCTCTTCTTTTACTTGGAGGTCTTCATGGTTCTGGAAAGATTGCTTTACTGCAGAAGTACACTCAGCGCCCCCCGCGGTGGGCGCCAGTTGACTCTGTGCCCGCCAGCTCACCGTGTTCTCTGCAGCCCTCATAGTGCTCCTATCGGGAGCCCCACGGCTTTTCTCCCAGTGAGTGGAGGCTCCGTTACACACCACACGGCATCCCTGCCGTGCCCCCAGCTCCCTCCTTACCTGCTCGCCTTCCTTCCCCAAGCCCTCTCCATTTTACCCTGTGAATAGTTCTCAGGTCCACTCACTTCTTTCCTTCTCGGCTCTGATCACTCCCCTGGACGGCTGGCAGAAGCATCAAAGCTGGATGCGCCATTTGCACGTGGCCCGCCAACCTGTGTCGCCATAGCAGCCAGAGAGTTCATTTCAAACGGCGGGGTGGCTTCTGCCACACCTCCAGTTCCCCACTGTATCCTCAACACTCTTATCTTTGACTGCCCCCCCCCTTGCCCCGCACTTGTCTGGGGATGGGGTCCAGAACCCCTGCCCCAACTCTCAGGCCCAGTCCTGCGCACACCGCCTGCCTCCGCGTCCCTCCCGCTCCTCCTCACTTGTCACCCAGGTGCTCCCTCGCGCTAGTAGGCAGCTGCTCTGCTCTCATTCTTGAGACATCACCCAACTATCACCCCTTCTTGGGCAATGCCACGCCCCTTGGTCATATGCCCTCAGCGTGCCGGCACGTTTGCATAACTTGTAAATGGTTCTGTTTCTGAGGTTCCTTGATGATAATGTCTGTCATCTGCATGTGATGTCGGCTCCCTGATGCAGAATATACGTTTGTTTGAGTTCACTCTTGAGTCTGCAACATTAAGGGTAGTGTTTTCTTGCATCAATAAGTGAAAGAATGCAATAAAGACAATGTATTTTTTAAAAATATTTATTATTTATTTGTTTTGGCTGTGCCAGTTCTTAGTTGCAGCATGTGGACTCTTAGTTGTGTCATGCATGAGAGATCTAGTTCCCCGACCAGGGATCCAACCCGAGCCTCCTGTATTGGGAGCACGGAGCCTTACCCACTGGACCACCAGGGAAGTCCCAAGGCAGTGTATTTTTTTTTTTTAAATAAATTTATTTATTTATTTATTTATTTATTTTTGTCTGTGTTGGGTCTTTGTTTCTGTGCGAGGGCTTTCTCTAGTTGCGGCGAGCGGGGGCCACTCTTCATCGTGGTGTGCGGGCCTCTCACTGTCGCGGCCTCTCTTGTTGCGGAGCACAGGCTCCAGACGCGCAGGCTCAGTAGTTGTGGCTCACGGGCCTAGTTGCTCCGCGGCATGTGGGATCTTCCCGGACTGGGGCACGAACCCGTGTCCCCTGCATTGGCAGGCAGATTCTCAACCACTGCACCACCAGGGAAGCCCAAGGCAGTGTATTTTGAATAATAATTGTGTTCTCAATACATGAACTTGTTTATAGCAGGATGGGGTTCTTCATTTTTTTGTTGTTTAGTGTTCTGGTTCATTTCTTTCTCTCAGTGAACATTTGGATGAAATGATCTTTTCCCCTTTCTCTGAAATTAACCAATAAACAATGAGTGCTCAAACCTGAATCTTCAGGGTACAAGAGGGAAATAAAGACACTTGGAAATTCACTTTACAGTAAAACTCATGTATGTTCACAGCAGGGGCATGTCAAATAGAAAAAGCTTGAATTACCCTCAGATAAATATCTAAAGTGTAAAATCCATTAAAATAATTTAAAATCATGAAAGCCTCTCCTACTATGTGATCATGGCTCCCAGCTGCATGGAAAATTTTTGTCAATAAAAGCAAAACTGATTGCAATTATGTCTTACACTTTGTCATGCTATTTCATTATCTGTAGTGATTCAGTTTACTGATCATCATTAATATTTATTGAACTTCTATGATGCTTCAAGCTGTATATTTGCTTAGATGATAATAAGCTACTTTGTGTGTAAATTTAATAACCCATCATGTACAGTGCATTAATGAGTAGAGTGGTGTGGAAGACCCGTCCACACAGGAAACAGTGTCTGGGGCTGTTCTGTCCAATGTGGTCGCCACTCAAGAGCTATTTAAATTTAAATATAAGTTAATTAGAATTAAATTAAAAATTCAGTCATTCATATGCATTAAGCATATTTTAAGTGCTCAATAACCACAGGCGGTTAGTGGCTACCATACTGGACAGCACAGACAATTTTCCATGATCCCAGAAAAGTTCTGTTAGACAGTGCTAGTCTAGGGAGCTTTGTTAACTGTACCCTCAATACACATGGGTAGTATGCTTTGGGTTTTGTTTGTTTAAGTTAAACTAGATTAGCAGAAGTGTAGTATGCAGAGGAGAGCAGTCATAGTTTCCCAGGGATCTTTTCTGTTTCAGACTCATCTAGATGAGTGATCAGCAGACCATGCACATCAAATCTAGCCTGATTGCTGTTTTTGAAAATAGGGTTTTATTAGAACACAGCCACCCTCATTCATTTATGTATTATGTACATCTGCTTTTGCAAAGAGTGGCAGAGTTGAGTGGTTGTGATAGAGACCATATGGCTTGCAAAGCCAAAAATACTTACTGTCTCTCCCTTTTCAGAAAATGTTTGCCAACCCCTGGTCTAAATACTCGTGTCCCACTCTAAACAGAATCTTGTTGGATTGGCGACCCACTAGAGAGTGAGCAGCAGTGAGGCACCATTAATAGAGACACGTTTTCTCCATTTGCAATAGAGACACTTATTCTAGAGGAGAAGTGCTTTGAGATGCTAGTTGTCTTCAAATACTTTAGAGGCATCTTTCATCTAGAGGAGAGAAGAAGACCACAGGGTAGAATTTATGATGAGGAAGAATTACAGTCAACATGTTGGGGTAAGTTTCTAACAAATGCACTCTTTGATGGGTAATGGGACAGTCTCTTTCACAGAGTAGTTAGAGCCTCCTTACTACGAACGTTGAAGCCAAGTGGAGTAAACATCCGATGGGCACTTGTAGAGCAGATTCCAGCCCAAGTGAAGCTGGATGATGTAATGTCCCAGGCGCACCTTTCTGCTTCACAAATCCACTGAAGACCCTTTTGAAAACCCCTTTCCAAGAAAAATACCCTCTGCCGATAGCCACAGCACCTTTCATGAAATGAGTTCATGAACCCTCTAACTGTGCATCTCTTAACTCTGAAAGAATTCTTCCGTTCTCAAATTCTATGAAATAAAAATATTTTCACTTGTTCAAAATCTACATCTAAAAAAATTCAAGACAACTCATAATTATCAATCCACTGTTACATGGTACAAAATTTGGACAGACACATAAGCAATGTGCAAATGCCTTAAAAACATTGTCTTCTAGGAATGTTACACCAAAGACTGACAACATATGTCAAAAACCATAATGCTGACAACATTATCTTCTCATTTTCATGGGTATTTTAGCATTATATTTAAGGTAAAAGTTTAAATTTCTGAAAAATGGAATATATGTGAAATAACCACATTCGTACAAACATTATCTTGCGTTGTAGCCATTAATTTCTGTTTAGGGTCATTCGAATGACTGACTGTACACCCAACTTCAAATCCTTTATCTCTTCCTATCTACCTTCTCACCAAGGGTATTATGGTGGATAATATTCAGTTTTCCTTTCATTGAAAAAATACTTTGGTTTCCTGTGTGACTGAGATTTAAACCCAGAAATTTTAAGAAAGCCAAATCAAGTACTGAGAAAATTCACAAATGAAGAATATCTTAATATTGTTATGTGTATTTATTATATATCCAAATCATGTTATATTATCAGAAATCATAATAACACCATTATGCTCTGCAATTACATGCTTCAGTGGCAACTTATCATGTGTTTACTGTAATTACACCATTTGACTAATTACAGCAATTATGCCACTTAGTGGCTGAATTCTTAGCTATGAATTCCATTGATTGGGTGGACTTTCTCCATCATTCTGTGAGGTTTTGTGCCCTGAATTTGGTGAATGTAGACTTGAATTTTGTGGTGCTAGATTTCTCTCAACTTCCAGTGATGATTTTAAGGTTTGGGGATGAATGCGTTGTTTACATTTTTTATTACAGTATCAAAATGTCTAAAGGAGAACAGATTGTTCCTTTCTTGGCCCCAGGCACTAACGCTGTGCTGGGCTGTTGGATGAAATCCTCATCTTCAGAGCAGGAACTCACGGCTGTGTCATTCCTGGGAGCCAAATGGTTGGGTTGGACTGACAGGCTGCTTAACTGAAATGAGAAGTCAGTTTCGTCACTTGGTGAAAATAGTCAGTTTGATTCTTTTTCATTCCACTGATCACTTGTTAAGCTAAACGGATTAAATAGATTTTTTTTTTTTCTTGAGCCTTGTATAGCCAGAATCTAAAGGAGGGCGCTCAATCATTAACACATGCTGGACATAGAGGTTCAACTACAAATTCCATCCACAGATATGATCTAATGTCTGTTTCACACAAGGCACTTTACCAGCTTCTGAGGAAGGAACAAAAACATTTAAGACAGACTTCCCATATTCAAAGACTGCCTATCTACCACATACTCTCCTCATGACCGCTAGGATAATTTAGACTTCCAATGAAAGTCACATTAAATGTGTTTTACATTCCATGGTCAAGTTCAGTGTTATGTCCCTGTTCACCTTTGGGAAGAAGGGAAGTCATCATCGGTGTTGAGTCCGATCTTCAGTCCCTTTCTTCAGTCACAGCGGTGGCAGGGCAGGTTGAGTAGACCTGGCCAGTATGTCGAACACGTGGCTTTGCAATTTCAAAGCTCTTAGACTTTGGAAAATTCACTAAATGTCCAAACCTCAATTTTCTCAGATCCTATAAGGAAATTAAAAGTAGCTACTCCATAGGACTTTTGTGAAGTTTAAGTGAGAATATGAAAGCTTTTTGTCAACGATGTGATATGTGAATATATGGAACTTTTGCCTCACATGTTTCAAGGGGAAAATTGACTTTATGAAGGAACCCACGCTTCTCTGCCTGAGTCAGAGTTCTTAGAGATGATACCATTGGTTGCAATGACATAAATATCTGCACCTCTTTAGAGCCTTTCTCATCAGATACGTATATTGAAATAAGCAAAAGCTTTGGAATTGAAGGCTATGTGGGGTTGAGTCTTTTTTGCAAAATTAGAATAACAAGGATTCAGATGATCACATAGGACTACTTGGAACTTGAAAGTAGATCTTAGAAAAAGTATCAAATATTTACGAGTAATCAAAATTTTATAAACAACCTGAGAACATAACAGAATGTCACCCCATATCAACTTTAGTATCTGATATTTAGGTTGCAGTATCTATTTCCAAGTTGTGCTGAATCATTAATTACTTATGGAGTGACTGAATATTATGATGAAAGAGAGAAACAAGAGTGGAATAGAGCACACACATTTGTCTTCTCTTTAATTTGATGGTGGGGTATCAAAAATAATAATTGACATTGATGGGTATTCATAAAATATTATTTCAGCACATTCAGAACAAAACTTATAATGTATTTCATTTGATTACTCTGTATTACTAATTCAAGAGTGGTAAAAATTATGAAACTGTGTCCTGCATATTTATTTGTTTCTTTTGGCTACTCTTGACCTCTTAAGAGCTCATTTTTATTGGCTTGACCTTTTACTCGGCTATTATAAGCATCCAAAAATCCTTTCAGGGTTTCTGGGGGCAATTCAAAGTGGCTTTATCTTTAGATTATGATCATTCTTTTCTGCCACATTTATAAATGATAAATCCCAAATGACAGTAATGATTGAAATAGGCCAGGTAATTTTATAAACAACAGAATTGTGAATTAACAAAAAGCAAACAATGAAATGTTATTTCCTCTAATATTTCAAGCAGGACTCACTCCTCCTGCTCAAGAAGTCATTTAAACAGTGTTTGTGTGACAAAATAGGAGGATTACATTTTGCTTTGTAAACGAATAGCCCGGGTCAAAGGTCAGCGTGGGCAGCCATCTTACAGAATGTCTACACTGGAAGGCACCTTAGCATTCACCTGCTCACTGCCTCCAGCACCATCTGGTTTTCCCTTCTTTAGGTGACTCAGCACCTACCTACACACTTCCTCTGAGCACCTCATGCAGTTGTGCTCTGTGGGTTGCCTTCCATTTAAGGGCTCGTTTCATCAGTCCCTAAAAGTGGCTCCCAGAGCTGGACTATATTTTAGATGTGGCTTGTCAGGCACAGAATATTATTACCTTTTTTTCCACCAAACACGAATATCCCCATTGGTACAGCCTGAAATTGCATCCGCTGCTTTTGCACGACATATTAGTGGTTCTTAGGGTGATGTATACATTTGTTCCTTGTTTTGCACAAAAGTGACAAAATATTTGGACATGTGAATTGCTCTTCATTACTTAGGGAATTATTATTGTGATAAGGGTGAATTATTTTCATCACAAATTAGGATCATTTTTTCTTCTTTCAGTGAAATGTCCATTGTTTGTTTCTTTGATTAGGGATATAGAATACCAGGTGTTAAATTTAGTCAGTCCAGGATTTGATTCCTGGTTTATCCATCTAACTATCCAGCTAACTATGGGTAATTTACACACTTCCCATAACACATTTCTCATTGGAAAAGTAGAGATAAATTAGTTTGTGTCTTAAAGGGTTGTCATAAGGATGAAAGTGATAATAGATGTAAAGTGCTTACCACAGCATGGAGAACATAATAATTACTTAATACAAGTTGTAATTGCTTCTTTTTCAATTATTCTGGTGGCTTCCTTGAGAAAAATCAGTTCCTTTACACTGAATCTTTGTTCCTATCTTCTGTGTTTTTTTGTTTACTTTTTATTTCTGTTCTTTTTCTCTGAGTTTTTAGAGTACCCCTTGTTTGTTTTGTACGTACTTGATTTGGGTTTTTCTCTATGTCAGTTTTGATCTTCTGCTATCCAGTGTGGGTTTTAATTCTGCCTTTGTCATTCTGGCTACCTTGAAAGCCATGTGACCTGTATCACTCAGCTTACTCTCTGTCCCTGCTGGTTTTTGCATGTCATTCTCTTAGGCTTTTCATTTTCCCTTGTTCTCTCCTTGTGGACTTCCTGCCTCTTTTTCACAGAAACCATGTCTTCTTTAGAGGCAACATCTTAACTCCTTTTTTTCCAGTTCCGATAATAAATACTTTTGCAGAAGTTCCCATATTTGAAGGTTTTCTGTTAATTTTCTCTTTTCTTATTCTTGAGAAGCAGTTCACGTCCAACTTTGGTAACTGTCAACCGTACCACAGAACGGAGTTCCTGAGGTTTAACTACCCTGTTATGCAAAGGTCTGCACCACGGGTGAGCAAATTTGTTTTATATGGAACCAGAGAGTAAATATTGTAGACTTTGTGTGCCACGTGGTCAGCTCGGCCCTTGTTGTGCAAAAGCAGCCACAGACAATAAGTCAACATATGGGCATGGTATGTTCCAATAAAACTTTATTTACAAAAGCAGGAGGCAGACCAGATGGGCTTGTAGCTTGCTGACCCCTGGCCTAGCCTGTCAGCACCAGGAGGGCAGGGACCATTGGCTCACTTCTGTGTCCATAGCACCCAGCATGGTGCCCGGCTCAGTAAATATTAGTTGACCAGCTACCGTTATTTTATTATGAGCTGCTGAAGCAGAGGATCATGTTCTCCCCTAACCCAGTTTCCATCATCTAACACGCCTTCACCAAGTGGGGATCTGCTGAAACGTTTTAGGGTGTGGTCTGCCTTTCTGTTTGTGGTTCGCTCTCGCTGGACTGTGCTGGTTACTTTTGCGTGTCCACTTGACTAGTATTTGGTGACAAAATGTATGTTCAAGCCCTAGTCTAGATGTTGCTGTGGAGGTATCTTTTAGATGTGATGAACCTTGACAGTCATTTGACTTTAAAGCAGATTGCCCTCCCTAATGTTGTGCGGGTCTCATCCAATCAGTTGGAGGCCTTAATAGCAAAGACGGAGATTTCTCAAAGAAGAAGGAATTTTGCCTCCAGACTCTGCAGACATTCTGCCTGAGTTTCCAGCCTTCAGACCCAAGACTAGAGACTGAAACATTGGTACTTACCTGAATCTCCAGTCTGCCAGCTTACCCTACACATTTCCAACTTCCCAGCCCTCACGGTTGTATATATGCATATCTTATTGGATCTGTGTCTCTGGAGAGCCCCAGGTAATACATGCATTGATGGAGTGCATGAGAAAGTCTGGTTCCTCGCAGGCCCTGCCAAAGGCCTGCTCTTCTCGCCCCCTTCAATCAGCGAGGCCCAGGCTACTAGACGTGCATGCGTTGTCGTGACTCTCCTGGCCCTGTGGCCTGCCCAGAGCTGCAGTCTGCAGTAAGCGTGAGCACACAGTAGCGTGGTGTGGATGGGGCAAGGGAGAGGAAGGGGACCCCTGCTTCAGCGCCGCCTACATTGTGCCAGCGGGCAGCCCCTGTACTTCGTCTTTTCTTCCCGTCTCCTTGCCCTTTCCTCATGCTTCCATCGGAAGGGCCAGGCTTTCCTCCGGGTGCTGCTGCCAAGCAGGAAGGACTCCGGGGGTCCTGGAGGAGCACCCAGTCAGTTGGTGGGCTGCACAAGCCCTGTCTTTCAGTCCCTCCGCCATGCTTGGTTGAGCTGGTCGGGTTGGCTGTGCCCAGTGGTCCGACTTGTCTTCAACTCAGGAGAGAGGGCTGCGGATGCCACACTTGGGCATCAGTCCTGGGCCATGTCTCCAAACCAGCTTTGGCCACAGAAGCATGAACTCTAGGGAATATTGAACACTGGCTTGGCCACTAAAGACAGTGTATTTTTGACTCCTGTTTGGAAATCAGTTCCTTTAGAGAATCCTAAAGGGAAAGAAGATCTTCTAATATTCATGGAAGCCTTCTACTATGTTCTCACCTGGAATCTTGTAAATACCTGTGTGCTTTTCTGTAGCAGCCCTTACTTATCGCTGTCAGGGTAGCACATTCTAACCAGAATGCTGCCTTAGAGCAAGAGATTGCATTGAGGTCCTTTTATGTACCATGTATCTATCATAGTGAGTGGCTTGGGTGGGAGCCGTATAAGTAGTTGCTGAATGAATGGATGGATGGTTGGATAGATGGTTAGTTCTACAAGGATCTTTCTCTCTAGTAGCATAGTAATCAAGGACATTTGCATTATTTGTTTAAAATCTAATCAGGAATTAGTGTGATTTAGTGTGATGCTAAAAAACAGGTAGTTGAATATACCCATCATTCCCTTTATGAAACCTGGGGTGTCTTCCTGAAGTCTGGAATTTCACCCACTCTCTATCATCCTCAAACTATTTGATTGTACTTCTGTGCTCTTGTCTTCATGTCTTCCCAGTAGCCACGATATCGTTTGTCCAGGCGTGGACATAATTGATTTTAAGCAATTGAGCATTCTCTTACGCTCACTCATAGTAGACTTTGGTTTCCTGTAAATCATGTTTTCCTGCGTATCCACTCTGGAGACTTTTCAACTACACCCTCAAGACATAGTAATACAGAACTCTAAAGCTCTCTCTCTGCTTCATTCACCGCTCTTTCATCTGCCCCAAGCACTGGGTCTATACTTCCTTTGCTCCACGTTTTCCTTCAAATCTAGCTTTCAAAACAATTTTGGTTTGAGAATTTTTGCCAAACCTGTTAAATGATTCCTAGGATTTACCACCTGGTGTATTATTTGGAGTGAGAAGCAAAGAAATGAACATTGTGACAATGTGTGATACAGTTATGATTCGGGGCATGAGGCAAAAATACCCTTTGTGTCTTCACCATTCCTAGTGACATAGAGTCCCCACTACAGTTTTGTCTGCTGGAGAGAAGCACTGCGTTTGTTAGTTATGGAAACAGCCAAGAGAAAGAAAGACCTCCCTCTATCAAAGTTCTCCCAAAGGCAACTTGCATAGGCAGCATTACCCTTCCAACAAGCTTCTGACTGGTGTTATTTACTGGAAAATGTATATTAAGGCAGGTTTATCCAGAAGGCAATTAGTCTTTAAATCACTTGTAAGAACTTAATTTTGGGGGGAGATATCTAGAAATTTACATGTGAATGGGCTTGACTTCATTAGCATTTCATAGGCTTGCCTCTTCTCAGGCGTGTGGAGTGAAAGAATTTTCCAGCTGAAGTGGAAATTCCACTCTCTGTATTTGCAGTTTGAATGAGCAATCTCCTTTACTGCCTCCAAATTCCTCTCATTCTTTGGCGCTCACTCTCAAAAAGTCATAGTCTGTGGGGTTTGCTAATGAGGTGAAAAAAAGTGCCTTTGCTACGACGAAATCTGTGCTTTTCTCTAGAGGAAAGTTGTAGAGGCCATTCTTTGTTGGGTTCTAATACCCCATGTGGGGTGTGGGATGTCTAATTGTTAAACCTCAGGCAGCTCACAGAGGCACAACTTGCTCTTGCTCTTCTTGGCTGACAAAAAACCTGAATGGTGGAAATGATTTTCAGGGTATAGATGGATTGAATCATATCATAAATTATCGTATTTGGTCCCATGTTTCCAGAGCAAGGGAATAAACTTTTATTGAACACTTGGTGGTTGAAAGGCCATGTGCAAGGTACTTTTAGGTAAACTGAATCGTGATCTTCACAAATCTCCTCATGTTGTATGACTACCATTATATCTGGTACAGAGAGAGTAAACTACTTTCCATGCAAGGTGAAGACATTAAATGGTATATCGGGATGTAAACCAGCTCTTATGATTCCACGTCCTGCCTTTTTGACCAGGCCTCTAGAGATTTTCAAATCTGTTTGGGGCGATGGAACCTACCTTTCCCAAAGGACAGGTGATTCCGTGAGTCTGTCATCGTGCACAAGGTCCAGTGAGGGACAGAGACCACAAGGCCATGGGAAATGATGGGATATGGAAGCCAGAGTGAACAGCAGTGGTCCAGAACGTCTTTAGTGTACCTCCTCGCTACCTGGGCTGGTCTAGCATTCAAGTGAACATGGAGGTGTCCACTTACGCGGGGAGAGTGGAAGTGACATTTATTCTGCAGAAAAGTAACTCTTCCAACTTCTCGTTCTGCTCAGACCACACCTTCTTTTCATTCAGAAAGCGTTTCTCCTGCTCTATAGCATACTCTAGGTTATAAACTATTAATAGTTTAATTGTACCTGTTTAGTGATAGCTAACTGAGGAATGCTTTTTGCAAGGTGGTGGATTTATTTTCTCTTGCTGCATGACCAATGACCACAAACTTAGTGGTTTACAGCAACACAAATTACTATTTCCCAGTGTCCATGAGTCATGAATCCAGGCAGAGTTGAGGTGTGTCCTCTGCTTTGGTCTTAACCAGGTAGAAATCAAAGTGTGGGCTGGGCTACGTTCCATTCTCATGCGCAGGGGCCTCTGCTAAGTTCGGAGGGCTGTTGACAGAATTGGTTTCCTTGCGGCTGTTGCTTGAAGTCTCTGTTTCCTTGCTGGCCATCTGCCAGGGCCACTTTCAGATTTAAGAAGCTGCCTGCAGTTCCTTGCCATGTGGTCCCTGTGGGCACTTCACAGCATGGCTTTTGCTTTCTTCTTTGATTAGGACCGTATCTGCTGCTGCTGCTTGTCACTTTTTTCAGGCCAGCACAGATGATCTCCCTTTAGATTAACTCAAAGTTCATTGATTAGGGACCTAATCATTGGAGGGCTGTCCTTCATATTCACTGGTTCTGCCCATCGTCGTGGGGAGGGGATGACATAGGATGCATACACCAGGGGGTGGGAATCTTGGGGTCCATATTATACTTCTGCCCATCACAGATTGAAAACAAGAGGACAAAAGGATACAGGTCTCTGATGGGGTAGGCCAGAGCTTTCACCCTGCTCACTTAGAAGTGGCTGCCTGGAGAAAGATTATGAGACTGTACCAAGGGTTCATAGGACATAGTGTAGCCAGGACTGAAGGGAATTGTTTTCAGGTCCACCTTGCCTTTTGTGGTTGATCACAGCTCATATCAATCCACGGACTGTGGCTGTAGAGGTACCACAAAGTTATTGCAAGAAGCATATGAAGCTATATATGCATTGAAAGTGTGTAGATTGAATAAATAATCATTTTCACACTGAATTTGCATACTAAGTTTTCACACGTATTAGGTAGTATATCAGTCTCCTATGGCTGCTATGACAAATTACCACCAACTTGGTGGCTTAGAACAACATAAATGTATTACCTTCCAGTCCTGGGGATCAGAAGTCCAGAATGGTCCTTACTGGGCTAAAACCAAGGTGTCAGCAGGGCTGGTTCCTTGGTTCTAGGGCAGAGCCTTTTCTAGCTTCTAGAGGCTACCTGCATTCCTTGGCTCCTGGCGTCTTCCTCTGTCATCAAAGTGCATCACTTCAAACTCTGTTTCTGCCATCACTTTCTTTGTTTATTTATTTATTTATTTTTGCTGCCCCAGGTCTTAGTTGCAGCATGTGGGATCTTAAGTTGTGGCATGTGAACTCTTAGTTGCAGCATGTGGGATCTAGTTCCCTGACCAGGGATCAAACCTGGGCCCCCTGCATTGGGAACGTGCAGTCTTAGCCATTAGACCACCAGGGAAGTCCCACTTTCTCTTTCTCATTTTGGTTCTCTTGCCTCCATTATTGGCTCGACTCAGATAACCCAGGAAAATCTCCCTCACTTAACGTCAACTGATTATGGACTTTAATTACATCTGCAAAATACTGTCATTGCAACATGTAGATTAGTGTTTGATTGGATAACTGGGAATTGTAGCCTACTCCGTTGACACATAAAACTGACCATCACAGATTGGAGTGAATAAAATACAAATGTATTTGAAAGCATTACTGACTTATTAAAAAAAAGTGTACTTCGTCAGTCATGACTCGCATGTATTGTCACAGGGAAGAGGGTCTTTTGAAGCTATACAGTTGTCTTCGGCTGCAAAGAATAGGAGCACAGGTTGATGACGGAGGACATCTCTTAGGAAGGAGAACCTCCTGGGACCCTGCAAGGGAGCCTCAAGGCCCTGGGTACTCAGACACCCACACCAAAAAGCAGGTCGAAGAGAGAAGGAAAAACACAGATGACAGGATGCTGGGACAAATTTCACCTAACTCATAATTCCCGAGGAGTTAGTCTCTGCTTCTGTAGCCTTAACCTACTTTGCACAGATTCTTTTTGTTTGCTTTGGTCTTGGCCCAAAATGAAACGCGAGGCTGTCATCAGAAATTTAGTGCCATTAGCATTCAGTGTCTTCAGAAATTTACTGCCTAAAAATCAGAGAGAACCATGAGAACAATGATTTGATTTTTTTCTCCCCTTCATCAAGCAATTAAATGTGATGAATATGTTATACACAGTGGTGAATGTTGGAATTAATAAGCTGAAATGTCAATGCATGACTATTTGTATACTTGACATCTAACAATTACATCATTTATCATTAAAAAGATCTTGCAATCTTAAATAGAGAGCATTTATAATTAATTTTCTTGGCCTGGAAAGTCCAATTCATTCCACAGTCAAAAAGAGTCAGTGTTAATTTCTTTTCTGTCAGCCGTGGGCCACAAGTTAATGTATTAAAATCAGAACATTTACAAAAACAGACTAATTAAATTATCTCCTCTACTGTAGTAGACAAATGCACGGTTCTTATGCTGATAATCAGTCACCACAATAAACTCCAATGAATTCTCCTTGAAAGTCAAATTCTTCCCAGTGGCAATTTTAAACTGTCAAATGGCTTGAGAAATTCAGTTTGCTAGAGTAATAAAGACTATTGACTTTTGCATATCATTATTGTTAATATACTTTAAATGAGGCTGATAGGGAACTCATTAAAACAGTATTTTTCAATAGATGAGCTTGAGTTATCAGCAGATGAATGAAGCAAAAAAGAAATTATCTTAATTCTATAGAATGAGCACAGATTTTAAAATGTTCGTGCTGATGGACTTTCTATAATAAATATAATTCAGCAAATAAGATATATCTTTTTTGTATTATTTATTTATTTATTTATTTATTTATTTATTTTGGCTGCATTGGGTCTTTGTTGCTGTGCACGGGCTTTCTCTAGTTGCGGTGAGCGGGGGCTACTCTTCACTGTGGTGCGCGGGCGTCTTATCGCCGCAGTGGCTTCTCGTGTTACGGAGCACGGGCTCTAGGCGCACGGACTTCAGTAGTTATGGCAAGTGGGCTCAGTAGTTGTGGCGCACGGGCTTAGTTGCTCCACGGCATGTGGGATCTTCCCGGACCAGGGATAGAACCCCTGTCCCCTGCATTAGCAGGCGGATTCTTAACCACTGTGCCACCAGGGAAGTCCCAAGTAAGATATATATTTTTAAAGAGAAATGCAGGGCATCTCATGACAATTTTCCACTTGAGGGCAAGATCTGGATCACCAGGAGCAATAGAAAAAATGTGAGGATATCAGTTTTGAATATTCAGAAATATGGCAGAAGAAAATGTTGTCCAGAATAGTTGTTCAGAAAACATAGGCAAGAAAAAAATGACACAGGTGGTATCTATGTGTTCTAAAAGTGTAAGAAAATCTTTGTGTGTTCTAAAAGTGTTAGGAAAAAAGTGAGTGTGTACATAGGCTGATTTTATGCATGACATGACAATAATGAGAATGACATAATGGCACAAATCTATTTCGGAGTCCCCAGAAGAAAAGAGAAAAGAATGATATTCTTTGGTGTCTCTAGATTAAGATTCAAAGACTATTGTCTCATCTACTGTCTGGTAGAAAAGGAATTTTCCAGAGAATTTTGTGACTACACTAAAAACATTTCCTTATTAAGAATCACAGAGGCTCATCCAGGGAAGATGGCCTTCTTGATATGGCCAGTACTTCCCAAATTGCCTGGCATATGATAGGTGTTTGATATATATCGGTGACATAATTGTAATTTCTTCCATGATTCATTATTGATCAATGTCATATGGTAGGCCAGCCAAGTTTTCATATGATATCCTTCTTACTTTGCAACAGCTCTGTGAAATTGGCATTGTCATTAAAGTGTTACAGACGGGGTGGGTGACATTCAGAAATGTTCATGAGGGTCAAATAAGCTGGTACTTGGCAAAGCAAGGATTTGAGTCCATCCACTTTTCTTCAGTTCCAGACTTGATACCTCCCAGCTGTCAGCTATGCGTTATGGATGCAACAATGAGCAAGGCACAGCTTCCTACGTTCAAGGAATGTTTTAGCACAGAATGACTGGGAGGTAGCATACTTTCTCTTACAGTCGATGAAGAATCTGTATATATCTGTAAGGAATAAGGAGGAGGAAAAGGAGGGGAAGGAGAAGGGGAAATTGAAGAAGGTTGAAGAAGGAGAGTTTGAATTAGAAGCAGAATCAGAATTAGAATTAGTAGTAGAAGAAGGGGGGGTGGGCATTAAATCATGGCAAGAGAGACCCGCCTACAACTTAGAATCAATATCTTACTTTTGGTGAAGATAAAGGGCCTAAAAGAAACTCATGAAGGAAGGTGTGCAATCTTTAGTACCTTTAGGATCTTTAATAAGACCTAAGGACTTTAATTCTCGTTGAGGATTTCCTGTATGCCAAAGACTTTACTTAAGCGTCAAATTTAATCCTCCTAATCCTGTAAGGCAACTCTCCTGATTTACATTTTACACAAGAAAAATAATTTGCACTCAGAAGAGGTGAGTTCACCCATTTAACAATGGACAGAGCCAAGGTTTGAACCCAGTGAAGATGCAGGCAGTGGAACTCCAAAGGAAGGGTTTTGGGGCCAGTTGGGATGAGTCTAGAGTTGGAGCTCCAGCTGTGGCCGTGGGTCTCTATGCACTCCCCGGGGTCGCGTCCTGAAGTGGGCGGAGAACATGTCCAGAAGAGGTATAAGCCCTGGCATTGGTACTGGATGGGTCCCCTTCATCATCCCATTTCCAGTTTTGCCGCGGGCGCCCAGTACCTGTGGCTCTTCCTCAGAGGCTCTGAAAGGCCTAGGAATTCCCCCCCCTTCCCACCCAGAGGTGTTCAGGTGTCTTCATCTTAAAGGTACAGGGGAGGGGTAAGAGCACCTGTTGTAAAGATGCTGGTCCTTCAGAGCAAGGGCAATGGAGAGTCAGAAAAAGGGCCTCTAAAAAGACAGCTTGGAGCGTTTGGAAAATACACCACTGGGTACTCTTCGGGGAAGGCCCGAGTAACCAGACCTATTATTACTATTATTATTTTTTTTATGAGACTAAAGAATTTATTGACTACCAGGGGAAACGTAACTATTCAGCTAGATATATAATATATGGTAATTTTTATACTATTTCATATAATCTGTAATATATATATATATACAGGAAAGAATGATGGATTCTACATTAGAAATTGCAGGTGATGTTAATAAAATGAGCACCTGAAGAAAAAGAAAGATCTTATCAATTAGAGAAAAAGGTAACTGTATTCAACACAGAGGCACTTTTTTTTTTTTTCTAATTAATTAATTAATTTATTTATTTATGGCTGTGTTGGGTCTTCGTTTCGGTGCGAGGGCTTTCTCTAGTTGGGGCAAGCGGGGGCCACTCTTCATCGTGGTGCGCGGGCCTCTCACCGTCGTGGCCTCTCTTGTTGCGGAGCACAGGCTCCAGACGCGCAGGCTCAGTAGTTGTGGCTCACGGGCCCAGTTGCTCCGCGGCATGTGGGATCTTCCCAGACCAGGGCTCGAACCCGTGTCCCCTGCATTGGCAGGCAGATTCTCAACCACGGTGCCACCAGGGAAGCCCCCCAGAGGCACTTTTAAGGAGAGGAGTTCGTCATGGAGATGAGACCTAAGGTTCCAGTGACTAGTTCTTCAAGCTAGACAATAAAGAGAGAGAGAGGAAGCAAAAATAGGATACAATTTTCACAGCAGAGATTGAATAGAAACTGGAGCAGCATTACTCTGGGCAGTCTGAATCCCTTCCCAGACGTGCTTTATTTTGCCCTTTGGCTCTCGAACCCTCCCCTCCTTTAACTGTTCCTTTCGATAAATTCCAGGTCCACATTCTCAACTCTAACACTCACTCACATGCCCCAGTGAATGACTGAGGCTTCACTCTGCCGGTGGGGATTTTCATCTTTATGTTAGGGGAACTGTCAGGGTCAGACACTTCCTCTTCTCCTCATCCGCAAGTGAACCTCCTATCGTCATGGACTTCAGAATTGCAAATTAGCTCACAGGACTTCCTCTCAGCTCCAGCTGTCTACTCTATTAACCATCCAGCTGGCACAACACCCCTACTCCTGGATTCTAGCCTAGACCACAGGAAGGTAACATCGTCAAGTGACCCATAAGTTCAGGGTCCCCAGTCATACAAAATTCCATCACCATTCTTCCCTTCTTTTCTTCTTGCTGTCTTCCGTAAAAAGCTGTTGAGCATCTCCTAGGTATGAGGCACAGTAATTTAGAGATAAAGTTGTCTTTATCCTTAAAAAGGTATTAGTCAAGGTTCTCCAGAGAAACACAACTAATAGGATACATAGACATATATACGAGGAGATTTATTATTATGGGAATTGGCTCACACAATTATAGCATCGGAGATATGCCACGTGCAGGCTTGAGAACCAGGAAAGCTGGCAGTACAGTTCTGTCCACATCCAAAGGTCTGAGAACCAGGAAAGCCATGGTGTAGCTCCCAGTCCAAGGCCAGAGGCCTAAGAACTGGGGAGGGACGCTGGTGTAAGTCCCAAAATCTGAATCTAAGGCCCTGGAAGCAGGAGCTCCGATGTCCAGGAGCAGGAGAATATAGATGTCCCAGCTCGGGAACAGAGAGAGAGAATTCATCCTTCCTCCACCTTTTTGTTCTGTTTGGACGTTAAATGAGCTGGCTGATGCCTACCCATTGGTGAGGGAAAGCTTCCTTGTTTCCATTCTTTTCCTTCCAATAGACTGATGTCATTGAATTTGAAGTGGGTTTCTTATAAGCACAGTATGGCTGGGTCACATTTTTTAATCTACTTTTTACTGATATATTTAGATCAATTACATTTAAGATAATTATTGATAGGTTAACATTTAAGGTTGCCATTTATTATTTGTTTTCTATTTGTTTCCTCCAGTCTCATTTCTCTGGTTCTCTTTTCTTACCTTCCTGCATAATTCTGAACATATTTTAGGATTCCATCTGGATTTATTCATAGTGCTTTTAAGTGCATCTCTTTGTATATTTTTGGTAGTGCTTGTTCTGAGTACTACTGTATCTACTTATCTATATATCTATCAATCTACGAATTATACTGTCTAATATAATAGCGTTTTACCACTTTGAGTGAAGTGTGGAAACCTCACTCTTATTTAAGTCTCTTTGTCTTCCCCATTTAAAAATATTATTATCTTGGGAATCAGAAGGTGCTACAAGTTTTGTTCCAGTCATCAAATATGGTTTTTCTTTTTTTAACATCTTTATTGGAGTATAATTGCTTTACAATGGTGTGTTAGTTTCTGCTGTATAACAAAGTGAATCAGCTATACATATACATATATCCCCATATCTCCTCCCTCTTGCATCTCCCTCCCACCCTCCCTATCCCACCCCTCTAGGTGGTCACAAAGCACCGAGCTGATCTCCCTGTGCTATGCGGCTGCTTCCCACTAGCTATCTATTTTATGTTTGGTAGTGTATATATGTCCATGCCACTCTCTCACTTCGTCCCAGCTTACCCTTTCCCCTCCCTGTGTCCTCAAGTCCATTCTCTAAGACCAGACCTATTATTGGTGAGGGCAAACATTTTCCAGAACTCTGTCATTTATACTGCTCCACACTCTGTTAAACGACCCACATTCGGTTATTTAATATAAATGAGGTGACTTCAGATTGGGCTGCTTTCTGAAACCGACAGAAAAGGCTATTCCTCTTTGTTTTTCTTATTTATGGGGAAAAAAAGCATATATGGAAGCACCATCTGAACTCACATTATTCACAGGAGCCCTTTAGAACGTGTTCTTGAAACCATATTGCATAATCTAAAACCTGACTCACTTCAAGCTTTGCTTGCAGTAGAAGATAAAGCCCTTCCTTCATTTTCCTCACATTTTCCACCATGCAACTTATGCAGATTCTTGTAAAGCACACACGCTAAACAATTACACACACACACACGCACGCACGCACCTTGTAAGCCAGAATCCATGCAATGACTAGCTCAAAAATCTTTATTGATTTTGTGTCATCAGATGTGACTTTGGAGGAAGAAATTTAATAACTCAACCAGTATTGCTTAATCATCTCAGAAAATGCAATTGTTTATTTATCTTCAGAAGAGTTTTCTTGCTTCAGAAGTTGCAATAATTGTTTACCTTATGCTTATTTTGACCTAGTATATGTTTGGCATATGTCAGTAGAGGGTATAGAATTCAGCCAAGTTTCTATATTTCTTAGAAAATCAAACTGAAATAAAACTTTACCAGCTTATAGTAACAGTTGATATTTCAAACTCAAGTTGAAGAAGATCTGGCTTTGAGAAAGAAGTGGTTCCTGGCAACTCTTGCTAAAATGAGTAGATAAATTATATACTTCATTTTATGCCAGAACCATAACCAGTGCATTTATACCAAAACAACCAAAAAAGCTATTGTGCCAGTCTCAGATAATTATACACTTTAATTTTGAGAACTACTTCTTACCGCAAAGAGGTCATTACTTTCAATAGACTTGGAGTTTTTTAGAATGTGTTACCTCTGTTTGAGGTCACACATGTTATTTCTGTGCGTAAGGAAATTATTATGGAGTGAGCTGAGCAGTCATAAACCGAGCTGGGCCCTGAACGTTTAACAGCCTTGCACACAGAGGGAAGGAGACCAATATTCATCGCCTTCTTAATTACATCTGCATTTCAAAGGGGAGACATTTATGGAGACTAGCATGTGAATGCATGTTGAAACATGCCTTAAGGGGAACAAGAGAGCTGATGTTTTTCTTTCCTTTTTTTTTTTACGGCTGTGCCATGTGGCATGCAGGATCTTAGTTCCCCTACCAGGGATGGAACCCGCGCCCCCTGCAGTGGAAGCGCGGAGTCAACCTCTGGACTGCCAGGGAAGTCCCTGATGTTTTTCTTTAAAGGTTGATACTTCCTAAATAGCACCAACAAATAAATACTGTATTTCCTCAACTCGAAGATAAGGAAATATTTTATCTTCTTTCCCCATCTACACTTTTTGTTTCAGAAACCAAGACACATCTTACCTTCAGTTTAATGTAGCAGGTTTCTTCGTCCTGAAAATCTTCAGTATTAGACTTTTGCTATGATATACAACTGATGGTGTCTTAGAATTAAAGGAGTACAAGGAATTTGTAAGCACTGTTGAGAATTCGGTATTAGTGGCCTACTGCTGCCATAAAAATTTATCACAAACTTAGTAGGCGACATACATTTATTGTTTCACAGTCCTGTAGGTGAGAAGTTTGACATGGGCTCACTAAAATCAAAAGTCTTGGCTGGGCTGAACTTTTTTTTTTTTTTAATTAATTTTTATTGGAGTATAGTTGACTTACAGTGTTGTGTTAGTGGCAGGGCTGAACTCTTAACTGAAGGGTCTGGGGGCTGTCCGCTTTCAAGCTGTTGGCAGAACTGAGTTCCATGCTGAGGTCTGAGGTCCCCACTCCCTGTTGGCTGTCAGGTTCTCAGCTCCTAGAGGCCCCTCTCTTTCCCTGCCTCACGGTCCCTTCCGTCTCCCAGGCGAGTAATGGCAGGTGGTGTCCTTTTCATGCCTCATCTCTCTGACTTTGTTCTGCTGCTGCAGCTCTCTGAGCCCAGCGGGGAGAGGTTCTCTGCTTTGAAGGGCTCCTATGATTCGTTGGAGCCCACCCGGATGATCCAGGGTACCGTCCCCCGTCAATGTCCTTTACGCATCTATAAGATCTCTTTTGCCACGCAGCGTAACATATTCCTAGGTTCCCAGGATTAGAAGGACATGGAATTCCTTGGAGGCCATCCTTCTGCCTGTGACAAAGCATAATGTGTCCTGCGTGAATGGAAGTCTTCTTAAAGCCCCAAGGCAGACTGAAGGGTCCTGCAGAACAGCGACAGGGCCAGCATGAACGCAAGGAGATGCGGGAGAGAGGCTTTCAGACCTACAGCAGAGAGCACTGCTGACCCTTGTTGAAGCACACCAGTGAACACAACTTGTGTGTATGTCTCTGTAGAGTTTTCTGTATACTGAAGGAATGCGTGCCAATGACGCAAGAGAGCCGAATTCGGGTTACCTTACCTCTGGTGTTTCTGGGGTGCCATTGACAGGTTTGGCTCCTGTTTACAGCGGAAGTGTCTGGCAGCAAAGCCCCTGAGCAGGTTACTTCCTAACATTCACTTCGTGGAGTAGCAAGAAAATAATAATGTTCTCGGGAAGACTGGACCGTATTTCCAGACAATTGAACATTCCTTTATTACCTTTTCATGAAAGAACTGGCCTAAAAATGTAGCTCCTCTTGGGGTCAGTGGTGTGTCATACAGTTCTAAAATCTAATACTCTCTGCCGTTATTTTGGAAAGAGTGCCATTATTTCCATTTTGTAGATGATACCGCTCCTTTAATGAGCTGTCTCGTTTGTCCTTCAGTATTGGCGCTGCAGATGACCCTACATGGGGAGGCATAATGAATTTAAAGGCCATGCTATGACTCTGTAAGAACCTCAGAAAATGGAAGATACAACACCTGTTCCATAAGGGCAGGAATTGACCCATAGGGAAACTCGGCTTGTAAATTTCCTCGTACCTAGCTACATGACTGTGCGCTAGAAACAGGAAAGCGCTTTTATAACCCCAAATTGCAAACCGCATACGTTGTCTTACACAGGGCAGATTAGTAATATGAGTGAGTCGGATATCACCTCCTTAAGTAGAAGATTTCATATCAATGATTACCACACTTATAGGAAACTTATATATGTTTAGATGTGTTTAAACCCACTATTTCACCATTTAAGCTCAGTAATATTGAATACTGAGTCTCCATTTCTGCAAATGGCTATTTCAGAAGACAAGCTGTAATTTCCAGCTGAAATAAGATTGGATAAGTGGCCGAAAGTAAGAATATTCTGCCTTCCAACAATTTCCCAATCTTGAGAGGCAGTAAAAGGGGATTTTATGGGACCAAATATGATAGTATTTACATAATGCAGCTTAAAAAGTGCAACAATAGGCCTTTTTTCCCATGTGAAGAAATTTTAAGCAGAGACAATTATATTTGTGTAGATAACGTGACTTTTGACTCAGTAACAGAATTGCGTACCCAACAGGGGTGCAATGATAAAAATACCCAGCATCTGCTTTGGGGAAATATGACTCCTGAATTCTTCAGATGAAAGATAATCAATTCTGGCACCCATTTTATTGCATCTGAACATGTGATGCGTATCTCTCTGCATTTAAACTATCTCAGTTCTGTGTGTTCTTTCTCTCTGCGGATGGTTTGAAATGCACTTTCCTTTCAACACTTTTCCAGCCCTGACTTCTCAGGGTGGTTGTTTCCTCTGATTTGCTCCCTGCCCCCTTCCCCAGGCAGGACCATCCTTTCCTTAGAGGAAACCGGGTTCAAGCCCTGGATCCTGCTGCCCTTTGCTCTTCTTGGTTCGCGATTGGTGCTGACTGATGTCCCACAGATGTGGGTAATGAGACCTCCGTCAAGTGTGATTATTCTGAATGGGCTACGACACTGTGGCTTTGCCGTGTGCCCCCCCAATATTCTCCCCAAAAGACCTTTTTTTTTTTTTTTTTACAAAACAAAACATTTTTATTTGGTCCATCAGAGCCTGAGTCTGGAAACACCCATGCAGAATCATCCTACAGGGATGGTACTGACAATTGATGAAATAGCCTCTGTGCCAGAAGAGCTGCCGTATGTGCAGGGTAAAAATACTCACAGCTCAGAGTAAAAGGAGGAATATAAAGGAGGCCCAAAGGGGAGTCTAGTGCTTCTGGGTGCTTCTCCAGGTGTAAACCCAACCCCCCGCAAGCCCCATGGGAAGCGAGGGCCCACAGACTGGGCCACCCGCGGCCTGGGGGCTGCAGGGCAGCGAGGCCAGGCGGCCCGGGAAGCCGGGCTCAGTCATCCTCGGGCAGATGCAGAACTCAGGGCTGACCTGCTCCCACCCAGACTGTGGACCACAGGGAAGTCCCTAGTTTAGTGCAAAACCTGGGCACGTCAGCCCGAGTCCGTCACGTGCACGAACCTCAGTGACGCGCTTGCACAGAAGGCTGGGGACCTGGGGTGGTGGAGCTGAGTGAGCATAGGGTTGGCGCTTACCGAGGTGGAGGGCGGGGGTGGAGGACGCTTGCAGAGGCGGAGGGCGGGGGTGGAGGACGCTTGCTTACCGAGGTGGAGAGCGGGGAGAAATGGTGCTCAGGAGGTGGGTGATAGGGTGGATGGTGGTGCTTGTTCCTGAGCTATAACATCCTGGAGGGAGGAGCAAATCAGGAAGAAGATGGGAAACGCAATTGGGCTTCAAGGGTCTGTGGCATACTCACGTGCAGCTTCCTAATATGTAGTTGGCTTTATGAGTCTGAAATGTAGCAGACAGGTCACATGAAAAGGCTGTTAATGTTGAGAGGGCAGCTGGGGAGACTGGCATAAACTGGGGGTTAGCATACTTTTTCTATAAAAGGCCAGAGAGTAAATATTTTAAGTTTTGTGCACCATAGGGTCTCTGTTGCAGCTCTTCAGCTCTGCTGCAGCAGCTCAAAAGCAGCCATAGGCCATATGCCAAACAGTGGGTGTGGCTGTGTTCCAATAAAACTTTATTTACAAAAATGAGTGGTGGGCCTGAGTTGGTCCTTTGGCTGCAGTTTACCAACTTCTGCTATAAATTGTGAATTGAAGACATGGAACAGGTCTCTGAGGAATATAAGTACTTATAACAGAGCCTCTGAAAGTATAAAAGTATAAAAGAATCTCCTGGGAGCTATTTCAAAGGCAGAGATTTCTCGGCCCCACACAAGTTTCACTTGCAGTAGAAATCCAAGCTTGGATTTAAGGGTTGGACAGTGAAATGAGCATAATGAAAAAGGGGAGAGGGCAGCTTCCTGGAGCCTGGTGGAAGGGGCCATGTACAGCACCCCTAAGAAATCAAGAGTAATTAGGACCACACTTCATCCATTGACCATAGCAACAAAAGTTTGGGTTTAGTGGGGGGCGCAGAAGCCTGCCTCTGGTGGGTGGAGAGGCACAGGGAAATGAAAACAGAAAATAGTGGCTCTAGACAGCTTTTTAATGAAGGGGAAAGCGAAGGTGGTTTTTAATTGGAAGAAGAGTTTCCAGGGAAATGTTTGTTTTAAGGTCGGAGAGACGTCATCACATATAAAGGCTGATGGCAAGAAGCCAGTGGAGAGGGGAGGTGAGGAGCTCAGGAGAGAGAGGGCAGCTGACGATCAGAGCCAGGGTGCTGAAGATGCAGCTGTTGGGCGACCAGGGTTTCATGGGAATCAGCATATTTATAAAGAAAATAAAAGCGAAGTGTCAGTTGCAGGTAAATTTAGAGGCAAGAAGATAAAGTGATGGCAACTGACGGCCTCTTGGGTTTTCCTAAGCCAGGCCTTAGGTCATCTGCTGAAGGTGAGCAGGGAGGTCCCGCAGCTGGTAGGCTGGAGGGGATGAAGATCTGCTGCAGAAGGTGGGAGAGAGAAGCAGGTAGGAAAGAGGAAGAGTTGTGGGTGCGCTCTGCATCGGATTCAAGTCCAGGTCCTCCAACAAGCCTTTGTTATCCCCTCCTGGGTGGTTTTCGCTTCCGTTCATTCAGTCTAAGAATACCCACGGTGTGCGCATTGCGTGCCGGGCTAGAGTGGAAGATGCAGCTTCAGTGGAACGTCATCCTTGCTCTCAGGGAGACATAGAAAATATTTGCAAACAAATCAACGGACAAAGGATTAATCTCCAAAATATATAAACAACTCATGCATCTCGATATTAAAAAGACAAAGAACCCAATCCAAAAATGTGCAGAAGACCTAAATAGACATTTCTCCAAAGAAGACATACAGATGGCCAAGAAGCACATGAAAAGCTGCTCAACATCACTAATTATTAGAGAAATGCAAATCAAAACTACAGTGAGGTATCACCTCACACCAGTTAGAATGGGCTTCATCAGAACATCTACAAACATCAAATGCTGGAGAGGGTGTGGAGAAAAGGGAACCCTCTTGCATTGTTGGTGGGAATGTAAATTGTTACAGCCACTATGGAGAACAGTATGGAGGTTCCTTAAAAAACTAAAAATAGAATTACCATCTGATCCAACCATCCCACTACTGGGCATATACCCAGAGAAAACCACAATTCAAAAAGACACGTGCACCCTAATGTTCATTGCAGCACTATTTCCAATAGCCAGGTCATGGAAGCAACCTAAATGCCCATCGACAGATGAATGGATACAGAAGATGTGGTACACGTATACAATGGAATATTACTCAGCCATAAAAAGGAACGAAATTGGGTCATTTGCTGAGACGTGGATGGATCTAGAGACTGTCATACAGAGTGAAGTAAGTCAGAAAGAGAAAAACAAATATTGTATGTTAATGCATATATGTGGAACCTAGAAAAATGGTACAGATGAACCCATTTTCAGGGCAGAAGTTGAGGCACAGATGTGGAAAACAAACGTATGGACGCCAAGCGGGGAAAGCTGCGGGGGGGGGGGGTGGGGATGGTGGTGTGATGAATTGGGCGATTGGGATTGACATGGATACACTGATGTGTATAAAATTGATGACTAATAAGAAAAAAAAAAATGAATGCAACTTCAGTGGAAAAAAAAAAAAGACTTACGAAGGATGTTCATAAGTTCACTCCTAATAGCCTCAAAATGGAAAAGACCCAGATGTCCTTCAACAAGAGAACTTATAAAGACCTGGTATATTCACACAATGGAGAGCCACTCAGGCATAAGCACAAACCTCAGAGAAACTCAACAATGGGGCTGAATCTCAAAGCCATTTTGTGGAGTGCAGGAATCCGGACACAGAAGTTACATAGTGTATGATCCCGTGTACATGGGGGTTGGAGAGGAGGCAGCAGTAACTAGTGGGTGATAGATGTCAGAACAAGGGCCAACCCTGGGTGGAGAGGATGGGGCAGTAACTGGGAGGGGCAGGAGGGAACTTTCTGATGGATCAAAGTGTTCTTTGTTTTGACCTGGGCGGGGGTTTATGGTCATTGACAGATGTAAAAGTGATGGAGCCCTAGGCAATTAAGGTTTGTGTTTTACTGCATGAAAATTATTCCTCAATATATAAAATGCAGTGGGGAAAAAATGGAGGTTTTTCATGTAGATTTCACCTCCCCACAGGCAAGGATCAGCTCTAGACTAGTTTCTTTGGCCAGCTGAGCTCGTTAGAGAGAAACCTCAGCCATAGTCGTCGTCTTTCTGAAGCCTCCCTATTCTCCCTCTTGGGGAAAACTTAGGATGGTGAAGTCAGAACCACCCCATTTGGTTTTCTTAGCCCTCTTGAGACACCACCCTTTCTAAAGCCTCGGAATGTTATCTGGAAAGTAGTAAGTATGTAGCTGTCCTGTGCCAAGTGATTTAAGTACATAAGCTCGAAGGATCAGAATGTCCCTGAACACTGGAGTGAGTGGTTCCATTTTCTCCATGAGCATTTTCTAAGGAAATATTTGCCCTGGATCACCCGGCTAAAGGGCAGTAGTGCCAGGATCTAGCGCATGAGGCTTCACCCCCAGTACCAGAGAGAGAGAGCATCCATTTCAACTCAAATAAAGACATACATACCCCGTATAACAGTTTGCTGGAATGATACGTCCATGGTGTGAGGTAGGAAGGCAGACGTGTGGAAACACTGCAAGAAAAGTAATTTACTTTATCCTGGTGTCTAGAGCAGGCATGCTCCAGACTGAGAATTTTCCTTTGTCCAGTTTTGGTCGTCAACTATTTACATACAAACTGGTCAAATTAAAGGAAACCTCTAGAATCAGATGCATCAACCGTTTGACACTTGTTCTTCCCGTGTGGGTAAGTGTCCACTTTGATTATGCCCAGTTGTAGCAACAGTCATTCTTTTCTTTTTAATTGTGGTAAAATAAAATAGGCCATTTTAGCCATTTTTAAGTGTACAATTCAAAGACATTCATTATATTCACACAGTTGTGCAACCCATCACCACTGCTTCTAAAACTTTTCCACCGCCCCACACAGAAACTCTGACCCATTAAGCAATAACTGCCCACACCCGCTGTTCCGAGCCCCTGCTAACCTCTAATCTACTTTCCATCTCTATGAAGAGCAGCAATCTTTCTTGACGTGATTTATGGGAGGTACTAATTTCTTGCAGGTAAAGGTTTACTTTATTTAATGCCCTTGGTTGAGGATGCTAAAATTAGGGTCTTGTTGTTCCCCTCTCTGTCGCCATAGACATCTGGACAAATAACTGAATCACTACGTCATAAAGCACTAACATTTCCAGGAGAGAAAATAACATCTTTTCTCATCTTAAAGGACTGTATTTATTTCACCAGTAGAGAATGACTGGTGAAATGACTCTGTCAATTAATGTGTGTGTGTGTGTGTGTGTGTGTGTGTGTGTGTGTGTATTACAGGTATACATGGTAGAATGAATCATCTCTGATTTAGACATCTATCAGATTCTTCCTTATATAAAAATACATTAGTAGAAGAACCATTTCTTTGCCAAATTCTAACATAATTATGGACAGTAAGTCACCCAGCAAGTCATGTGTCCTACACTATAAATAAGCAGTGTCCTCCATCCCGGAGCAAGTGTGCAGCCAGAAGGCCTACTTGGCCTCACCTCGCACAGCAAAAGAGCCAGGCATCATCCTGTTATCTTCATCGACTCCTGTCTTCACAAATAGTGTGGCATCTCGCAGAGAAGCCGAGATAAGATTTTTTTTTTTTTTTCTAATGCTCACTTCTTAGAAGTCTGTAATCCATTCCCAGTATTTAAAGGTGGAACAATCTGACTGTTTTTACCTGAGACAGAGTTCTGAGGTCAGATTCAAAGCTAAGGGCAGTAATCTCATGACAAAGGAGGGGGCCTCATTGAAACAAATCTCTCTCTCTGCTTTCAAGATCTCATTCTTTAGACAATTTGCATTGTATATTAATGATGCCGTTTTGGATTTTCTGTGTTCTTCTCATATCTGACTACGTGTTTTTATTGCAGATTCACAAAGGTGAGATTTGGCTGTGCTGTCTTGCCCCAGGGAGCAAGGAGATTAATATAACGAGGCAGTAATGTAGGGTTGATTTCTCTCTGTTCTCAGAGATCCTCTGTGTGATTTCTTTTTCTTATTGTTATCACTGTCAGTTTCATCTTTTTATCAACAGACTCTTATCACAACCATTCTTTTGTGTAGAGTAGACAGCTGTCAACATTTTCCTATCTGTTAGTTTGAATAGGAAAAGGTCTAATATTCCAAAACTCTTTTCACCCTCTTGTACCCTTGGCTGATTTAAAACTTTTTATTATTGCGATTCATTGTGACTAGGTATTGCGTCAAATCTCAATTATGACTTTAAGTATCATTCTTCTTCCCCTAACCTCTGTCCTTCTTCCCAGTAGTGCCTCAGGGGGTTGCCTCAAATGCGGAACTGAATTTGCTGGGTTTAGTAGTTAATCAAAGCGATTGAATGTGAATTAAATTCAGGCCTCTAGAGACCAGAGTTTATTCACCCTTTGCCAAAGAATATTCACCCTTTGCCAAAGAATAGCCTCTTCTTTTAAGGACCAAAAAGCCTACTAAGTATTTCTTGGCCTTCTGATAGTGTGTGCAGGGTAACTTTGTGGAAATGAGTAAGATGTGAGTATAGGGATATATCAGTATAATCCCCAAAGGGGAAACTTTAAATTACAGAAGTGAGTTATGATGGACAGTATGTACACATTTTACAGGCCTTCAAAATGATTATCTTGTAGAGTCTGTACTCCTTATGCTTTCAGAGTATGGATTGGTTTTTAGAAAAGCCTTGAAAATTCCATGAAGGCATCTGTACCCTAAAGGGAGGTGTTTAGGGGAGAGGAGAGAATTTGTTTCTGTGGGCATTTGGTGCTGCCTGCTACTCTTCTCCCAAAATGAAACATTATCTGGAGGACCATCAGTGAGGCAAGGATGTCTCTTATTAGCAGTACCAGCTGGAATCAACCCCGTTTGGGAAGAATAGCATCACGTATAATGAAAATGATACTTGTTCATTCATAAAGGAAGGCTAAACTTGGGTCATCAGAATATTGTCCAATAGGGCTTGTGAAGCAATGGAAATATGACCCTTTCGTGAAGAAAAGAGTTTTCCAAGGCCCCTGTCTTTGACAACATCAGACAGATGGGAGTGACAGAAAGGAGCCTGAGTGGATGGAATTCTCCTCGTGCTCTTCCTGTGGAATAGTACTGGGGTTAAAGCAGGATGGGAGCTAGGTGCTGGGAGCTGGCTGGAGCACGCCAGCCTCTGAGAGACCAACCGAGAGCAGAGCCTAGTGTCAGCTGCACACGGTGGGCAGGTGCTATCAGAAGCTCGAGTGGATGGGTCTCAGGAGAAGAACAAGATGAGTCACACTTCACACAACCGGAACCTGTCTGCAGTGCCATCATTGTCCAAGACGGGGCGTCCCAGGGTGCCCAGCTGTCATCTGCGTGCACCCAAGGGAAGTCGGGTAGATGGTGGCGATTTTCTCACCTCTGACCTTAGGGAGATAAAAAGAAAAGATGGAACTTGGTGCTGCTGATCGCTTTTCCTTTTTCACTTATCACACCGACTTAAGCAACCTCTCCTCCTCCATGTTTTAATGCCTGGTATAAAATGTGCCCAAGCAATTTTAACCATGCTTATGTTTCAGATGAAGATTGAGTTGAACTAGGCTGTCTGTAATCATTCAAACTAGCTGCATGCCATTGGGCAAAAAGGATATAAATGTTAGTTAAATGATTCAGTAAACATTTATGGACCACTAAATCACTGGACCAGAAGCTCTTTAAAAGCAAGGACTGTGTCTTGTTCACAGTGTACCCCTGGTACCCCCTGCATCAGGGCACAAGATTGCGTAGGTTCATCAGGGGATGGTTGGTTGAGTGAATAACATGTTCTTGTTGTGTATCTGACACAAAAACAAATAAATGAATGCTATTCTCAAGGAACTCCCGGTGTGGAGGGATAACTGACTTCCTACTAGTATCGTATCTGTACTATAAAAGATTATGGTTTATAAATGACAAACAACAGAAATAGGGAGGAGGAAGGCATTAATTCTGCCTTTGGACAGGGGATCAAGGCGGTCCGTGATGCCCAGTTAGGAATGCGTTTGAAAGGTGAAGAGAGGTCCATCAACGAGAGGAGGGAGGAAGGAGGTGGCTTTCCAGGAAGAGCAAAGGTGTGGACGCCTGAGTGTGCGTGGCTTGCCCAGGGATCCATCAGGTGTCTGACATAGCTCAAGCCTAAGATTTGCAAAGGGGTGTGGCTCAATATGGAAGAAAATTGCAGGATATGATCAGATTTAAATTTTCCTATGGCTTCATCCTTTTTATTCAGTAGGAAGCCCTTATATCACATGATGGGAGAGCCTGGATTTAGTGAGCCCATTAGAGACTGTAGATGTCATTCAAACAAGACAGGACTAGTGTCTGTAGTAGAGTGTGGGGACTCTTTGGGGGACAAAGACGTTGTGTGGATAAACATGTTGGAGATAGAAAGGACCACAACCAGGGACTTCCCTGGTGGCGCAGTGGTTAAGAATCCGCCAGCTAATGTAGGGGACATGGGTTCGAGCCCTGGTCCAGGAAGATCCCACATGCAGCTAAGCCCATGCGCCACAGCTACTGAGTCTGAGCTCTAGAGCCCACGAGCCACAACTCCTGAGCCCGCACGCCACAACTACGGAAGCCCATGCTCCACAACAAGAGAAGCCACCACAATGAGAAGCCCGCGCACCGCAACAAAGAGTAGCCCCTGCTCGCTGCAACTAGAGAAAACCTGCACGTAGCAACGAAGACCCAACGCAGCCAAAAATAAATAAATAAATAATAATTTAAAAAAAGAAAGAAAGGGCCACACCATGTAACCTGTGATTGATGGTGTGGGGCAGAGGGAGGGGGGCAAGCTGACAGAAGTTTCTCTCTTACTCCAGAATATTTTTGCCTTTCGTTTACCTGTGTATCTATACCACCCCCAGAAACCCAGGTTAATTGTGGTGAGAAGAACAGGGCTTTGGGGTCACCAATAGCCAATGTTTGTATTCCTGCTTTGAGTGTTTTGAGGAAATACTGTTTACAGTTTTGCCAAAATCTTAGCCCAATGCAATATTGTCCCATGAATGAATGGGAGGTTTTTTAATGTGCTGGAGAAGGAATCTTGCATAAAACAGAGCAAAAAAGAGTTCACATTTTTATTGCAGAATTAATTATAGAAGCCCTAGATAATTACTGACAGTCAAGGCACCTTTTCCTCTAGAAGATGGATACATTGTTGCTGTATCACACGACATGTAATTTATTTAATTCGAAAAAGAAACAAGATCTCAGTTGTCCTAAAGATCATAAGATTAGGTGTGGTTCTTGCTAGGAAGCCTAGAAGATGTGCGATAGGGTGCAATTTGGGGTACCCATGCAGCAGAAGAAAATATAACAAATAAAAAGTTCCAAAGTTTTCAGTAACATGAAGGCCATACTAAGACACAAGAAAACTATAAGAAAATAAAAAATAAAACATTTAATTTAGTAAAATCTAGAAAATGGTAGACTTCTGATAAGATCGTAAAGGTGTTTCTCACAGGGTTAGGGATGGCTGATGTGTCAGCCATCTGAGGAAGCGCATCAGATTTCTTGAAAAGGGAGATATAGGTACGCACGTATCTCTGTGTGTGTGTGGTAGATATTTTTGTATATGTAATTAGTAAATGCATATGCTAGCATTGTAATTTCTTTGATTTGGTTTTTGGAATTTTAAATAACATTAAAGAATAGAATGTCATCTTTTTATTTATTCACATAGGACATGTTTCCTTATATTTCTTTTTCCTTTAAAAAATGTGTAAAATGGTGACTCTAGTTAATAACCCTGTATTATATCGTTGAAGTTTTCTAAGAGAGTAGAACTCAATTGTTCTCACAAAAAAAGAAAGGAAGGAAGGAAGGAAAGGAGGGAGGATAGGTGATGGATGTGTTTAATTTGATGGGGGAAATTCTTTCACAATGTGTGTGTGTGTATAAAATCATACTGTACACCTTTATTATCTTAGAATTTTGTCAGAGGGAAATTGGGGAAATTGGTATAAACTTCTATGGTTTAATTAGCACTGCAAATTAACACACAGTTTTGTTCTTTTGTCACATTAATGATCAGTTTTGTTCTTAAAGTCTTTATGGGTTACCAGGGTGTGAACACCAGGGACTGTTTTCTATGTAGCGGAATATTTGACTGCATGGTATTAAGAATTTAGAAACTGACTTTAAAATTCTAATAGCCTATCTAATTTAGCTGTGGAAAAGCATCATTATTATTAGTTATCTTATTCCAATGAAAAACATATATGCAAAAATATTTTTGGAGAAATTAAATTGCAATATCAGTTTTATCTTGAGCAATTACAATTAATGTGCTAAGTGCAGTGAAACGTGGTTTTTAGAACTTCTTAACTTATATGCTTAAGGAGATGTGGGATACTTTATAGGACACTTTTTCAGAAGAAATACTGAATTTCAGAAAGTTTGAAAATGTCATACAAATTGAGGGGGAAATCATACAACTTGATAGCCACATAAATTGACTTAAAAATACCACTTTATAAGGTGCAAATTTAATTTTTAGAAAACCAAAAGCAAAGTTATTACCTAATAAAAACATGAGAGAAATTTTACCTCACCCTTCTGAAGCATTGTCTTTAGTAAAGCAAGTCTCTTAGTCTGGGCTGAACAAGGGTCTTCGGGGGGTTTTGACCCCTTTCAATTATATACAAATTTTGTGTGCATGTTTTAGAACAAGGTACACGCCTAGATGGACGTTAAAGACTTTCTTCAGTATGTGTTTTCCTTCTGGCTCTGCCTCCCCATCACCTAGTACTGTGTTCAGAATACACTAGCATTCAGTGGTGCTGTTGTTAAATTACGGATGAATGTGTAAAACTGGAAATTATAGAAAGAGTGCAAATTTATAGCTGATGGAAGAGAATTAACTTATTAATTGAGGAAGGGATTTAGCAACAGGGAAGGTCATTAGGGGCCGGAGAATTTACAGGGAACCAGATAAAAAAATAAAAGCAACAGGGTATTTTTGATACTGCACATATTGTAAGGTTACAGCTTGGTGAATTTTCACTACTGTGAACACATGCAACCACCACTCAGATAAGCGAGCACAATATTCCCAGCCACATAGACCCTTTCTCATGCTCACTCCTGGTCACTAAGCATCTCCCTCTCCACAGCTAACCGTACAATTGACTTGACATTGTAAATAACTTTTGTCTGTTTTGAACTTTACCTACATCATACGTCATACTGTATGTTCTCTTTGTGCCTGTCTTCTTTCACTCAGTGCTAAGTGTGTGGGATTCTTCCATGTACCTCCATGGAGCAATAGTCCCTTGATTCTTATTACTGTCTTGCAGCCTATTGTTGTAGTTTTACCACCGTTTATTTATCCATTCTGCTGTTGGTACACGTTTCCCTTTCTTCCTCTATTACAAATGGCACTGCTCTGAGTATTTATTTATTTATTTATTATTTGTACATTCACAACAGTGTGCAACCATTCCCTCTATCAAGGTCTGTACAAGTTTCATCACCTGCAGATGCTCTAAGTATCCTTCCTTGTGTGCATTTTTGATGGATGTATACATGCATTTCTGTTGTGTATGTACATATGAGTGTAATTTCTGGGTCACAGCTATATATTTGGGTTGGCCCAAAAGTTCGTTCGGGTTTTTCCATAAGATGCTATGGAAAAACCTGAACGAACTTTTGGGCCAACCCAATATGTATTTAAAAATAACGATCACGAGGGAGGAGATATGGGGATATATGGATATGGATAACTGATTCACTTTGTTATAAATGAGAAACTAACACACCATTGTAAAGCAATTATACTCCAATAAAGATGTTAAAAAAAATTTAAAAAATAAATAAAGATAACGATCACGAAACTGCCATGTAGCTTAGACATTGATATTTTACAGGATAACACTGTTTGGATTTTAAAATACTATGGTTCATTGCAGACAGTTTGGGCAGTTCAAAAGGTCATGAAGTAAAGAATAAAAATCATGCATAATGCTCACATCCAGAGACAGCCACTCTTAGTGAGTCAAGGTGTCCTGGCTAACCTTTTATGTGTGCATTTCACTGACTACTTTTAAACCATTTATTTTTACTCAATTGTGAATTTTATTTTATAGCTATTCCTTTAGAAAATATTTTTAGTGGTTGAATAGTTATTCTGTGCTACGTGTCTATCATGGTTTATTTTCCAATTTTTGGACTCATAGGTCATTTCTAACTTTCACTGTTTTAAAATACCAATGTTGTGGGTCATTGTGCATCCGTCTTTGTGGGTATATATCTCTATTTTCTTAGAATTACTTCCTAGAGGTGGAATTTCTGGGAATAAGGTATTATCAGTCTTAAGGTTTGGTATGTATTTCCACCCTGACCGTACAAGGGCATGCCAATTTGTGTCTCATCTTAGCAGTGTGTGGAATGTATGAATCACCGTTTCTCCACATCTCAGCTATGCTGGTGGTCTAATGAAAATTCTTTGGCAATTTGATTAGCATAGGTCATACTGGAAATTATGTGTGTCCTAAAATACAACAGCCAGATTGTTTACACAGAAATGCATCAGTTTCTTGTAGTAGAGATGAAAATGGAAGTTTAAAAAATATTAGAATGGTTCAAAAGATATATGCTGATCTATAGGCAGTGTAAATGTTTATCAGACTAGTGATATGTAGAATGTTCTAGAACTGTCTCCTGTGCCTCCATTCTCATATAAAACATTTACCAGCATTTTATTATCGATACAAATATTCATGCTGTGCCTGCTGGGTATTATTTTAAAAACAGCACACCATCCTTGCCCTGTGTACAATGTAGTAGGGAAATCTTACTTTAAGTCCATCAAAGAGTTAAACAACATTATAGGAAATAAGAGTTCAGGACAACAGTAGAAGCATTTTCATGAGGCATTTGATGATAATAATCACAGGCGTTTCAAAGATAGGTGGCTGTTACAGCAAAGAAGGTGAATTGGACAGATTTTCAGGGAAGGAGGGACTGAGAGTCCCTGGGTTGTTCCAAGTGGGGGAGGCCTTCTAGGAGTTCTGAAAAGTGTGAACAAAATCCCCAAAGAGGAAAACTCAAGACATTTTTTTCAGCTTTACTGGGGTATAATTGACAAAATTCTAAGATAATAAAGGTGTACAGTATGATTTTATACACACACACACACACACACACACACACACACATTGTGAAAGGATTTCCCCCATCAAATTAAACACATCCATCACCTATCCTCCCTCCTTTCCTTCCTTCCTTCCTTTCTTTTTTGTGAGAACAATTGAGTTCTACTCTCTTAGGAAACTTCAATGATGTAATACAGGGTTATTAACTAGAGTCACCATTTTATACATTGGCTCCTCAGATCTTATTCATCTTATAACTGAAAGTTTGGACCCTTTGACCAACATTTCCCTGTGTCCCCAGCCCCAACCTTCTGTTTCTATGAGTTTGATTTTTTTTTTTAAGATTCCACATATAAGTGAGATGATGCCATATTTGTCTTCTCTGTCTGGCTTATTTCACGTAGCGTAACTCTAGATTCATCCACGTTGGCTCAAATGGTAGGATTTCCTTCTTTTTTATGGCTAAATAATTCAAAACATTTTGGAAAAGTGCAGTTAAATCTTTGGACGCAAGGATTGACTTCTTTGAAAATCTGAATTCCGGAGTTGAAGAGTGGGTTAGGAAAAGAGAGTCCATTGGCGCTGAGCGGCCAGAGACGGTGGTCTCAGTGCAGACTGGTTCATGGTCTTCTCCTGCGGGCCAGATCTTAGGTGATTGTGAGAAGTGGGATTTAAAGGAACAGAGAGACAGGACGCAGAGGGAAGGACACTTGTGAAGCCTAGTGTGGCCAGGTGATTGGTAGGCTATATGCAGTGGACAGAGAATTGGTCACCTTAGAAGTTAATGTGCACAGATCTGGAGGAATGAGAACAACGTGTAGACAGGAGTATGCAGGCACCTTTTACTGATTTAGTGATTTTGCTTTGTGCTTGCCATTGTCATCTTATGATTGCCCCTGAAGTGGGCGAAGGTTTCCTGGTGAAGACAACAGAAGGGAGGTACTGTGCCGTATATTTATAGGTTTTTGCAAAATTGCCGGTGCACACCTGTTCAGGAAATTATGGTAGAGCAGCAAATACATTTGCATGTGTACAGCAGCTAAGGAAGTTATGAAGATGAATCGAAGTACAGGCTCCAGAGAATTCAAAATGCTACTTCTCTCCCTATTCTACTCTCCCCCAAAAGCTTTATTGATCATCTTTAGGACTCCAACTGTTTATTCTTAAATTTAATAAATGGAAGGAAAATATCACACATATATTCTGTCTTTTCTGAATGGATTTTACTTCAAGGTAACCAGATAGTCTATGATGGAAAGCCATTCTTTCTATCTATGTAGAGAATCTATTGGAGGCAGAAGCAGTGTGTGTAGAGAATCACATTAATAAACAAAGGAGGGATAATAGAATTAGAACATCACGCTTTGCTGCCCCTAATGATGTCATACATCAAGGCAGTGATCATCGGTGGCTGCTAAAATCTTTAGGTGAAAGTTGATGGGAGCTTTCAAATGGTTCCATCAGGGTGACCCCTCCAGAACCCCATGTCAGTCTTATCTGTATTAGCAGTGCCTCCTGCTGGGATGCAATAAGCTCCACCAAGGAAGTATTCTTGCCTTTCCCCCGCAACAAAAAAAATCAACCCTCAATCTAATCAAGTCTCTAGAGCTAAACAGCACTTTGTTTAGAAATGCATGTGATAAAGGAGCATGTAAAAAATCACCACAAGAACACAACGTGTAACATTCTAGATTGTGGGAAATCTTATAGGAATATCGACTCAGGTTCTGAATGATATAAGTGACATAGGAGAAGAATGCTGGGGAGCTGAAAGAAGTTTAGGTGACGTATCAACCATAAGAATCCTGATGCAAACAGGTTAACTGCTGAAACTTTATCTTTCTGCAAAAAGTCAAAAAATAAATGATGATGGCTGGTATTAAATGATACTTAGGAATACTCGTTTTGTTTGATGTGGTATTGTGGTTAAGTTTTTAAAAGCCCAGATTAGAGATATCTGGTGAAGAAGTTATAGGTAAATGATGATATTTTGACTCAGAGGGTAGTCAACCATTCTGGTTTACCTAGGTGGATTCCTGAGATACGGGACTTTCAGTGCTATGGGATGGTCCAGGGCAAATATGGACAGTGGGTCTTTCCATCTGAGGTTTGCTTTAAAAAGCTCCATTAAAGGAAAAATAGAGAGAGCGCTTTTGAAAAATGTTGATGGTGAAATTGAGCAGTGGATACCTAGAGGTGTACGACTTCATTCTGTCTATTTGGGACTAGGTTTGAGAATTTCTGTTATAATAAAAAATAAGATAGTAAAGATAATAATAAAATGATCTCTACTTTTAATAGTGTTTCTGAATGATAAGGGTATCTTTTCTCCATTTTGTCATCATCTGGGGAATCAAGGAGTCAAAATAAGAAGGAATCTCAGGGAATTTGTGGATATGGTGAAGGCCACTCAAAGTGTGTGTTATAGGGAGAACTTTTGGCAAAGATGCAAAGCTAGGAAGATTTCCTTCTATTTGGACCGTATGTATTTCCACTGGACACGCCACGCCAATGATTTACTTACCGGCTAGATAATGGCAAACTCAGGAAATAATTAATTTACAAAGAACATTATTTATATCGGAGACTGGGTGTGAGGTCTTGTTGGAAATACAGGGCCAATATACTCATATAGCATCTTTCTCCAAGGAGTGCTATCAACAGCAAGTTAATTCTGTGGTGCTGAATGTGAGGTCGACAGGAAACAGATATTTCTGAGAAATTGAATTGAATCTTTTGAGTTCAAATGGCAGTTTAATGGCATAAGGAAAAACTCGTGAAGGAAACAGAGACCCCTGTCACGTAATCTAATATTTGACAAGTTTTGCACAAACGTTTTGACAACTTTCAGGTCAATGTTTGACAGTGTTACGATTATTCAACCTGAAAGAGGCAGCCAAATGCCAGGTTACCTGTATAATGTTAAAGAGATAAAATAAAACGGTGTCAGGAGATTACAGTCAGCCCCAAATATTTTCGCTTTCTAGTTGGGTACAAGTTGACGCTTATTTCTAAAAACCCTTTCGGCTTACGTCAATAAAGAGAATGTGAGAAAAGCAAAGGCGCCTGAAAACGGCAGGGTCGGGCGGAGCAAGCCTGGAGGAGACCCGCCGCCCGCCCCGGCCTCCGAGCTTCCGTGGGCACCGCGTGGGATGCCGTCCACACGCGTGTGCACACGTGCTCGTGCCGAGCCCTGCGCCCGGCCAGCGTGCTCGTGCGCGGAAATGCCCGACTGCACGAGTGGAAGCGACTGGCCGGGCCCCTGGTCTCTGCAGACCAAGCTTCCCGGAACCGGGTCATTCTACCTCGCAGGATGGCTGTGTGTGGTCACGTGCGTGTCACAGATGCGCATGTGTCCATCCCCGAACCTAGACGTGAACTAGGACACCACATCCGTATCCGGGGCAGGAAACCCCAAAACCTGACCAGCAGAACAAGGTGGCCGGGGAGAGAAGTGACTAGTTTTTTATTTGAAGCTGGCGTCAGCACCCTGTGGGAGGAAGTACTGGGATTCCAGTACTGGGAACAGCCAGCTTTGCTTTGTTTTACTGACTACAGATCCTTGAAAGTCTGATGACGGGGATAAAATACGACCTTTTGTCTGTGATGGCGTTCAGGTGAGAGCAGCTGGGATTTGGCTCCCGGGAGCTCTGCAGTAATAGAAAATATCATTTGTTTCAAAGGTTCAGGAAGCAGGCTGTGCCTTCTGGAAAGGCCGGTTTGGGGGTTCACATGTACACAGCGCCATCACCAGGGCAATCTGGGACATGCAGGATCCCCAGAGCTAGTGCCTGCAGTCGGGAAGAACCCTGCAGGGAGGAAACACCTAACCTGTTACCATCACCATCATCATCATCATTAGCAGCAGAAGCAGCAGCCTCATCCGTAGGACCAGGAGAGATCCGTGTCTGCAGGCTCCATGCCAGAACTGCAAATAAATAGGGAGCTCCCAGTCTAAGGAGTTGCGCTCGAGAGAGCTGAGCAGAGTCAGGGGATGCAGGCTTGGAGTCAGAGTAGGAGGGAGAAGCCCAGAGGAGGCGACGGGTGGAAGCGGGCGATGGCTGGGGCGCTTCCTCCGCGACGGCTGGGCTGGGCTGGGCTTTGCCCCCGAGTTCCAGAGCAAGCCTCACGTGCGAATGATAAGCCCCAACTCCCAGCAGTCTTCTCCACAACTTGTCTGCTCAGCTGGCCTTTGTGTTTCCTCTCAGGAGGAGAAAGAAATGTCCAAGGGCAGCGTGGAGGGTTAGCCAGTACTGTGGGAATTGCCAAAAGACAGAGGTTTGCTGAAATCGCGGGGATTCACCCTTTACTTGCCCTGTAACCTAAGTCACAACGCTTGCTCTGTGTTTGTGTTGTCGAATGAGCACATTGGGATAAAATTTGCAAGTTTTGCAGAGTAAATGAGATACAAAAAGCACCAACATAAACGTGCTGAAATAGTCTCTTTTAAATAGTTAATAATAATGTATAAAATCTAGTCTTGACGGGGAGAGATCCTGGGTGCAAATTGGTCCAAAAAAGGGTGTAATTGGCTTGATACTGCATTTGTTGGGGCAGCAAAGTGTAGGAAGGAGAGGCTCAGAAGCTAAAAGTCCCCGATTTCCCTTGGGTCGGCCTTTTTATTGAAGAATTCATACGCTACGTGCCCATTTTAAAGAAGATCCTAATAACAAGCAATAACTAATCAATGATTATTATGATTGTTTTCATGAGCACCTGCTATGTGATGTGTGGTCCATTCAGCAATTTCCCACTGACTCGCTCTTTCACTCTTGAGAACCAGGTGGGTGAAATTGTACCTCTTTTTAGAGAGGAAGGAATTGAATGAGGCACCAAGAGATTTTTTTCTTATTGCTGTAAAGTTCATTCAACTTGGAAGGAGCAGGCCCTGAGGTCTGCCTGGCTTTACAGATAGAAACTTTTTCAGGTGAATTCTGACATCAAAAGAGTGTATACAGTATTTTTTGCAATCAGTTATGGAATATGAAAAAAAATATTGTGACCCTTTCTTAAGTGTGTGTCTAATTTTCGTGTAATATATAAATGACTACAAATAGTCGCCTATGTATTAGTCATCTATGTAATTATATTAGACTTGGGTAAAGTTACATGGTTTGTTACTTAAAGAAAAAAAACTTTAAATTAAGGCATAATTTGCTGATATCACATGCTAGTTTGGCAATTTCACTTTCTACTTTTTTCTTTATTTTTCCTTTTTACTCTCTGTCAGTATTAATATAGGTAACCTACCTATACGGTGTTGCCTTCATAAATTAACAAAAAAGATTGGTAATTGTGAAATACTTTTTAAGTGAACTCTGGGGAAAAATGTGTCACATATCTAAAGTATAAAGAGAATTCCCTGACTTACACATCTGTACTTAATGGCAATACTGATTTTAAAGTCTCCCCACCTCACTTTTGTCACCATAGAAACACCGACTCTTTTTCTACTTGAGTATGTATGGGAATTAAAGGATGAAATTACTGCCATCTTGTGTTGCATTTGTTAAATGTTATTCAACTGCCCTAGAGAAAAATTGAAATAAATCTTCACATTTCCAGCCCCTGGGTTTCACTAAGTAGGGAAAGCTCTTCTTCATCACAGGATGAGGATTATAAATATATTTTAAGTTCACTTAATGAATATTTAAATTTAAAATACAACAAAGCACCTGCATGATCATTTCTCTTCATACAGAAGAATCACTCTTTAAGTCTGACAATGCAGAATTTTTTTTTTTGCCTTGATCTCATTACATCAAAATATTACTTAGTTATCTCAATAACTTTATTTAAGTGATAAAGTTACCTGTATTATTTAAAAGCTGTTAGGGTGAACGACTAGTACAGGCATACCTCATTTTACTGCACTTTATATCGCTTTATTGCACTGCAAGTTACTTTGAATTTTACAAATTGAAAATTTGGGTCAACCCTGTGTTGTCAGTTGATGGGTAGCACTTTTTAGCAATAAAGCACTTTAAGGTATGTACATTGTTTTTCTGGGTTTTTTTGTTTGTTTTTTTAAACATAATGCTATTGTACACTTGGTAGACTACAATATAGTGTAAACATAACTTTCTTTAAATAGATCTTTACTGGAGTATAATTGCTTCACAATACTGTGTTAGTTTCTCTTGTACACCAAAGTGAATCAGCCATGTGCATACATATGTCCCCATGTCCCCTCCCTCTTGAGCCTCCCTCCCACCCTCCCTATCCCACCCCTCTAGGTGGTCACAAAGCACCGAGCTGATCTCCCTGTGCTATGCGGCTGCTTCCCACTAGCTAGCTATTTTGCATTCGGTAGTGTATATATGTCCATGCCACTTTCACTTTGCCCCAGCTTCCCCCTCCCACCTGTGTCCTCAAGTCCATTCTCTATGTCTACATCTTTATTCCTGCCCTGCAACTACATTCATCAGTACCATTTTTTTTTTTTTTAGATTCCATATATATGTGTTAGCATATGGTATTTGATTTTCTCTTTCTGACTTACTTCACTCTGTATGACAGACTCTAGGTCCATCCATCTCACTACAAATAACTCAATTTTGTTTCTTTTTATGGCTAATATTCCATTGTATATATGTGCCACATGTTTTTTATCCATTCATCTGTTGATGAGCATTGAGGTTTGTTCCATGTCCCGGCTATTGTAAATAGTGCTGCAGTGAACATTGTGGTACATGACTCTTTTTGAGTTATGGTGTTCTCAGGGTATATGACCAGGAGTGGGATTGCTGGATCATATTGTAGTTCTATTTTTAGTTTTTTAAGGAACCTCCATACTGTTTTCCATAGTGGTTGTATCAATTTACATTCCCACCAACAGTGCAGGAGGGTTCCCTTTTCACCACACCCTTTCCAGCATTTATGGTTTCTAGATTTTTTGATAATGGCCATTCTGACTGGTGTGAGGTGATACCTCATTGTAGTTTTGATTTGCATTTCTCTAATAATTAGTGATGTTGAGCATCTTTTCATGTGCCTCTTGGCCATCTGTATGTCTTCCTTGGTGAAATGTCTATTTAGGTCTTCTGCCCATTTTTTAATTGGATTGTTTGTTTTTTGGTATTGAGCTCCATGAGCTGCTTGTATATTTTGGAGATTAATCCTTTGTCTGTTGTTTCATTTGCAAATATTTTCTCCCATTCTGAGGGTTGTGTTTTTGTCTTGTTTATGGTTTTCTTTGCTGTGCAAAAGCTTTTAAGTTTAATTAAGTCCCATTTGTGTATTTTTGTTTTTATTTCCGTTACTCTAGGTGGTGGGTCAAAAAAGATCTTGCTGTGGTTTATGTCAAACAGCGTTTTTCCTATGTTTTCCTCTAAGAGTTTTACAGTGTCCGGTCTTACATTTAGGTCTCTAATCCATTTTGAGTTTATTTTTGTGTATGGTGTTAGGGAGTGTTCTAATTTCATTCTTTTACATGTAGCTGTCCAGTTTTCCCAGCACAACTTATTGAAGTGGCTCTCTTTTCTCCATTGTATGTTCTTGCCTCCTTTATCGTAAATTAGGTGACCATATGTGTGTGCATTTATCTCTGTACCATTGATCTATATTTCTGTTTTTGTGCCAGTACCTTACTGTCTTGATTACTGTAGCTTTGTGGTATAGTTTGAAGTTGGGGAGCCTGATTCCTCCAACTCCATTTTTCTTTCTCAAGATTGCTTTGGCTATTTGGGGTCTTTTGTGTTTCCATATGAATTGTAAAATTTTTTGTTCTAATTCTGTGAAGAATGCCATTGATATTTTGATAGGGATTGCATTGAATCTGTAGATTGCTTTGGGTAGTATAGTCATTTTCAGAATATTGATTCTTCCAGTCTAAGAATATGGTATATCTCTCCATCTGTTTATGTCATCTCTGATTTCTTTCATCAGTGTTTTATAGTTTTCTGAGTACAGGTCTTTTGCCTCCTTATAGGTTTATTCCTAGGTATTTTCTTATTTTGGTTGCAATGGTAAATGGGAGTGTTTCCTTAACTTCTCTTTCTGATTTTTCGTTGTTAGTATATAGGAATGCAAGAGATTTCTGTGCATTAATTTTGTATCCTGCAACCTTAACAAATTCATTGATTAGCTCTAGTACTTTTCTGGTGGCATCTTTAGGATTTTCTATTTATAGTATTATGTCATCTGCAAACAGTGACAGTTTTACTGCTTCTTTTCCAATTTGTATTCCTTTTATTTCTTTTTCTTCTCTGATTGCTGTGGCTAGGACTTCCAAAATTATGTTGAATAAGAGTGGCAAGAGTGGACATCCTTGTCTTGTTCCTGATCTTAGAGGAAATGCTTTCAGTTTTTCACCATTGAGAATGATGTTTGCTGTGGGTTTGTCGTATATGGCTTTTATTATGCTGAGGTAGATTCCCTCTATGCCCATTTTCTGGAGAGTTTTTATCATAAATGGGTGTTGAATTTTGTCAAAAGCTTTTTCTGCATCTATTGAGATGATCATATGGTTTTTATCTCTTAATGTGTTAATGTGGTGTATCACATTGATTAAGTTGCAAATATGAAGAATCCTTGCATCCCTGGGATAAGTCCCATTTGATCATGGTGTATGATCCTTTTACTGTGTTGTTGGATTCTGTTTGCTAGTATTTTGTTCAGGATTTTTGCATCTATTTTCATCAGTGATATTGGTTTATAATTTTCTTTTTTTGTGACATCTTTGTCTGGTTTTGGTATCAGGGTGATGGTGGCTTTGTAGAATGAATTAGGGAGTGTTTCTCCCTCTGCAATTTTTTGGAAGAGTTTGAGAAGGATGGGTGTTAGCTCTTCTCTAAATGTTTGATAGAATTCACCTGTGAAGCCATCTGGTCCTGGACTTCTGCTTGTTGGAAGATTTTTAATTACGGTTTCAATTTCATTACTTGTGATAGGTCTGTTTATATTTCCTGATACTTCCTGGTTCAGTCTTGGAAAATTGTATCTTTCCAAGAATTTGTCCATTTCTTCATGGTTGTCCATTTTATTGGCATATAGTTGTTTGTAGTAGTCTCTTATAACCTTTGTATTTCTGCAATGTCAGTTGTCATTTCTCCTTTTTCATTTCTAATTTTATTGATTTGTGTCCTCTCCCTTTTTTTCTTGATGAGTCTGGCTGAGGGTTTATCAATTTTGTTTATCTTCTCAAAGAACCAACTTTTAGTTTTATTGATCTTTGCTATTGTTTTCTTTGTTTCTATTTCATTTATTTCTGCTCTGATTTTTATGATTTCTTTCCTTCTTCTGACTTTGGGTTTTCTTTGTTCTTCTTTCTCTAGTTGTTTTAAGTGTAGGGTTAGATTGTTTATTTGAGATTTTTATTGTTTCTTGAGGTGAGATTGAATTGCTATAAGCTTCTCTTTAGAATTGCTTTTGCTGCATCCCATAGATTTTGGGTCGTCATGTTTTTGTTGTCATTTGTTTCTATGTATTTTTTTTTAATTTCTTCTTTGATTTCTTCAGTGATCTCTTGGTTATTTAGTAGTACACTGTTTAGCCTCCATGTATTTGTGTTTTTTATAGTTTTTTTCCTGTAATTGATTTCCAATCTCATAGCATTGGGGTCAGAAAAGATGCTTGATACGATTTCAGTTTTCTTAAATTTTCTGAGGCTTGATTTGTGACCCAAAATATGATCTATCCTGGAGAATGTTCCATATACACTTGAGAAGAAAGTGTATTCTGCCACTTTCGGGTGGAATGTTTTATAAATATCAATTAAATCTATCTGGTCTATTGTGTCATTTAAAGCTTGTGTTTCCTTATTTATTTTCTCTTTGGATGATCTGTCCATTGGTGTAAGTGGCGTGTTAAAAGTCCCCTACTATTATTGTGTTACTGTCGATTTCTCCTTTCATGGTTGTTAGCATTTGCTTTATGTATTGAGGTGCTCCTATGTTGGGTGCATAAACATTGATAATTGTTATATCTTCTTCTTGGTGTGATCCATTGATCATTATGTAGTGTCCTTTGTCTCTTGTAATAGTCTTTATTTTAAAGTCTATTTTACCAGATACAAGTATTGCTACTCCAGCTTTCTTTTAATTTCCATTTGCATGGAATATCTTTTTCCATCCCTTCACCTTCGGTCTGTATGTGTCCCTAGGTCTGAAGTGGGTCTCTTGTAGACAGCATATATAGGGATCTTGTTTTTGTTTCCGTTCAGCCAGTCTGTGTCTTTTGGTTAGGGCATTTAATCCATTTACATTCAAGGTTATTATCGATATGCTTGTTTCTATTACCATTTTCTTAATTGTTTTGGGTTTGTTTTTGTGAGTCTTTTTCTTCTCTTGTGTTTCCTGCCTAGAGAAGTTTCTTTAGCATTTGTTGTAAAGCTGGTTTGGTGGTGCTGAATTCTCTTAGCTTTTGCTTGTCTGAAAAGCTTTTGATTTCTCCATTGAATCTGAATGAGATACTTGCTGGGTAGAGTAATCTTGGTTGTAGGTTTTTCTCTTACATCACTTTAAGTATATCCTGCCACTCCCTTCTGGCCTGCAGAGTTTCTGCTGAAAAATCAGCTGATAACCTTATGGGGATTCCTTTGTATGTTATTTTTTTTTTCCCCTTGCTGCTTTTAATATTTTTTCTTTGAATTTAATTTTTGATAGTTTGACTAATATGTGTCTTGGTGTGTTTTTCCTAGGGTTTATTCTGTATGTGACTCTCTGTGCTTCCTGGACTTGGGTGACTATTTCCCATGTTAGGGAAGTTTTTTACTGTAATCTCTTCAAATATTTTCTCAGACCCTTTCTTTTTCTCTTCTTCTTCTGGGACCCTTATAATTTGAATGTTGGTGCGTTGAGTGTTGTCCCAGAGGTCTCTGAGATTGTCTTCATTTCTTTTCATTCTTTTTTCTTTATTCTGCCCCTCGGCAGTTATTTCCACCATTTTGTCTTCCAGCTCATTTATTCGTTCTTCGGCCTCAGTTATTCTGTTATTGATTCTTTCTAGTGTATTTTTCATTTCAGTTATTGTGTTTTTCATCTGTGTTTGTTTGTTCTTTAGTTCTTCTAGATCTCTGTTAAACATTTCTTGTATTTTCTCAGTCCGTGCCTCCATTCTATTTCTGAGATTGTGGATCATCTTTACTCTCATTACTCTGAATTCTTTTTCAGGTAGATTGCATATTTCCTCTTCATTTATTTGGTCTTGTAGGTTTTTACCTCGTTCCTTCATCTGTGACATAGTTTTTTGCTGCCTCATTTTTTTTTTTTTATGAGTGGGATTGTGTTCCTGTCTTATTGGTTGTTTGACCTGAGGCTTCCAACACTGGAGTTTGTAGGCTGTTGGGTAGAGCTGGGTCTTGATGCTGAGATGAAGACCTCCGTGAGACCTCACTCTGATGAATATTCCCTGGGGTCTGAGGTTCTCTGTTAGTCCAGTGGTTCTGACATGGAGGTCCCACTGCAGGAGCTTCAGCCCGACCCCCAGCTCGTGAACCAAGATCCCACAAGCCGCTGGGGTGGCAAAAAAAAAGAGAGAGAGCAATAGCAAAGTAAAAAATAAAATTAGACTAGGAAACTAACAGATATGTTAGAAAGAATATAAAAATAAAAATATAGATGAATCAACAACCAGAAGGTACATCAGTACCACAATAGTAAAAAAAAGAGTAGGAGGGAAAAGAGAAAAAAAAGGAGGGGGGGAAGGCCTTGGCTGTGGAGGGCGGGGCCTAAGCAAGGGCGACGTTTGGGCAGTGGGCAGGGCCAATGCTCAGGACCCACAGGGCTGGAAAAGGCCCTGGGGGACTGTTGGGGGTGGGGCTTAGGCTCAAGGAACAGAAGGGGCCCAGGCGTGCCCCCCACCCCTGGTCTCAGAGGGCAGGGACCTCACCTGGGAGCCCAGCAGGCTTCCTGGGCTCCAGTGGGTGGGGCAAACGCCCTCCGCTCCTCTCTTCCCAGAGGGCCCCTCCCACCTGCCTCTCCTGTTCTCCCCTCGGCCTCCTTCCTATGCCCCCAGGACCAATGTTGCCAGGGGGATGGGGGGACATGGAGGGCAGGGGACCGGCCTGGGAACTCAGCAGGCTCCCCAGCCCACGTGGGCAGGGCAATCACCCTCCGCTCCTCTCCTGCCCCTCCTGGAGGGCCCCTCCCGCCTGCCTCTCCTGATCTCCCCGGCTTCAGGGGCGCCGATCCTATCTGACCTCTGCTTCTCCTCCCCCCTCAGTCCCCCCCTGTGTCATACTGGTTCACTTGTGGGTTCCTCCCGTCTCCTTGGGCATCAGGTTCCCCCACCGGCGGCCAGCAGGTGCCCTAGTTGTGGGGAGACGCTAACTCGGCATCTTTCCACACCACCATCTTGACTCTGCCCCGTAAACATAACTTTTACAATACACTGGGAAACCAAAAAATTAGTTTGAGTTGCTTTATTGCAATATTAGCTTTATTGTGATGGTCTGGAACCAAACCTGCAATATCTCCGTGATATACCTGTATATTTGGATTTGAAAATTTGCTGTTCAAAATGCTTTTGGGCTACAAGAGTAGAAAAGGCATGAGGACTTTGACTGGGAAGGGGTTTATCCCTGCTCATCCGTCTGGAGTCCCCTGTGCTTTTTGTGAATTGGATTGGTCATGTGTACAGCCATGGTCTTCAAACATTCTCACTTAAATACTCTCTAAAAGGATCTTGCCACCCTGCGCAACTTCTAGCACACTTTGGTTACATCCAAAATTATACATCATCGTTTTAACTAGATAGAAAAAATAAAATTTCCAGCCTACTGTCAATATAGACAGCTTAACACAGACCTGTAAGATCACTCTTTTAAACATGTTCAATGTAATCTAATCACTACAGCAATTTGATACCTATTATACAAGTAATTAAAAACCCTGAAAAAGCACTTTTTTAACAGGATGAAATTTTACATCATTTGTTTTCTTCCTTAAATTTTAGTTTCCATTCTGATTTCCGCAGAGAATTTTATCTTAAAGTAATATTATATGATGCTCGAAAATCTTTTATTGATAACTTGTTTTACTTACTGCTATGGTCCGAATGTTTGTGCCCCAGCCCACCACAGTTCATGTGTTGAAATGTTAACCTCCAATATGATGGTATTTAGAGATGGAACTTTGGGGGGGTCATGTGGGTGGAACCCTTATAGATGAGACCCCAGAGAGCATCCTCCCTGCCCCCCCCTCCTCCCTTGTGAGGGCTCAGCTATGAACCAGGAAGAGGGCCCTTGCCTGACCATTGTGGTGCTTTGATCTTGGACTTCCAGCCTCCAGAACTGTGAGAAATAAATTTCTGTTCTTTATAAGCCACCCAGTTTCTGGTATTTTGTTATAGGAGCCTGAACAGACTAAGACACTTACCTGAAACAATACTATAAATTATTTTAAATGTTACTTTTAAAAAATGTCTTGTAATCATAAGACTGAAGAGTTTAAAATTTTTTTCTACTTTGTGTTATCATTACATTTATTATTATTACATAGTTAATGAAAGCAACATAAACAGACATTGTTTAATTAAAGCATAAACATTCATAATTATTAAATAAAATTTCTTTAAATGAATCTTTTAATGAGATAAGTAGAGGTTTTTTCCCCATTTTAAATTTATTTATAAATCCGTATATAAGCATTTCTCAACTTGGACACTGTTAACATTTCGGACTGGATACTTCCTTGGAGGCTAAGGAACCGTCCTGTGCATTGTGGGATTTTCAGCAGCATGTCTGGCCTCTTCCACTAGATGTCAGTGGTATCTACTCGGTTGTGTCATCCAAAAATGCCTACGGACACTGCCAAATCTCCCCTGGGGAACAAACTTCCCCTCGCCTCCAAAATGTCCCTGCTGGCTATTACATCAGGTCATCCTTCAGTTTTGTGAAAACAAACACTTGGAAATAATGATCTTCCAAAGGATTTATTACCCATCACTAAGTTAATTTTTCTCAAATTATCATAATTAAACCAAAAATAGTTATGAGGACTTGTAAAATGATTATTAATTTTACATTTTTTTCCCTTAGAGGTACTCTTTTAACCCAATGAACAGAGTTGAGAACAATCTAAATATTGTTGAATTACAATAAACCTTTCCCAACACTACATTTTTTGATAAAAATGTGCCCTACATGTGCTTTTGTCAAAACCTTGGATCTATATATGAGCCTTTCTCAGTAAATGAGAAATTTCTACCATGAAACTAATAAGCAAATCAGCCTCTTTTTCAAAGTAATCAACCATATCAGACTTCTTTCCGTCAAAACATTCAGACAGAATAGTTCAAGTGAAATGAATGAGTTAATTTATGTTTCAAAGAACATCATAAGACCTACTGGGGAATAAATTACAGTAGACATTTGTAAGACTAATTATCAAAAGCAGGAGAGAGCTAATGAATTTATCCATTTTTATTGTAGGTTATATAAACAAGAATAAATCTATATCCTGTTACTCATTATTTAATTTGCAGTAAATGTAATGTGATGTGTTGTATAAAATTGCAAGTTTTTATTAAGCAAGGGTTGTGATAAATGACATGATATTCTTTTGGTAAATATGTGTGCTGTTGATAGGCTTTTGGGAATAATTAAGAATCATCTATAAAAATTCAGATGTAACTATTAATTCTGTGAGACATCATGATCTTACTTTTCCTCTTTGTTTAATGAAAAAGAAAAGATAAACTAAAAATTAATTATCCCAGGAGCCTGTATGTTTTATGTCTCATTAATGAGAAATAAAATGTTAAACATTTTATATGATGAAATGAGGTGGGATTGACTATAATTTAAGTAAATACAGCATTGCTTTTTTTGGTAAAGTAGGTTTCCATTGTTATTGGATAACACACCAAATCCCAAAGAAAGCACATCAGATTTTTTTATTCTGAAGATTTAAATCCAAAGTAATGTGAAGATTGGGTAGATCCTGACTCCCGTCAGTTGCATTTAATAAAATCAAGGTTACTAGCCTGTATCGATTCAGCTGGTTGAAGATGTTTTTCTTTCCAACTCATGACACACCACTTGCACTGGACTGTGTGTTGAGACTCTGAAAAGGATTGTTTGCATTGAGCTACGTGGGAAAAATAACTTTTCTTATTCAACATTTTAAAATAATGTTCTTTATGCTTTGTTAGCAGCAAAGGATGTCTCTTGAAAGACAGCCTAAGATAATGGGATAGGTGAGATTGAGGTTGGTTAAGGAAAGCTGACATCAGTGTCACACTGCCCAGACTCTGCAGCATATCTCAGGCCTGGCCTCTCTCCTCAAACGGAAACAGAGTGTGTGAACAGAGCTTGGATTGTAATTCTACTCGCTTTCCTACTCAATGAGCATCTTACATTCACTTCCCAATTTCCAAAATGTGTTAAAATCTCCTCTGCTACCGTCTCCTCCCGCATTCTGTCTGTCATTATGAATTAATACATTGATTGACATACCATTATTGTGAGCTTTGAAAAGGAGAGAGAGAGTATATGTTGTTAATCCACCATGGGTATGTAGACCTCTTAATTTTTCCAAAACTCCAAATTTAGACCTTATTTAACAATCTAGTTGATTTCATTAACAAGATAACTAACTCCTCCCCTTAACTATAATGGAGAGTTTGAGTTTTTGTAATATCACCAAACCAAATCCCTTGTTATTGTATTAGAGCAGATCGACAGCATTTAATAATTCTTGCAGTTGCTGTTTCTTCCTCTGAGTAAAAAGCTTATCACTGGTGTAAGGAGCTCCTAACAAACTCTTTGTTTGCCCTAGGTCAGGGGATGGCAAACTAGAGGCAGTGGGTCAAATCCACCCAGCCCCCTGTTTTTGTAAATAAAGTTTTATTGGGACACAGTTACACACCTTCCTTTCTATACTGTCTGTAGCTGCATCTGAGCTACAGTGATGGAGTTGTATAGTTGGGATAGAGACTGTAGATTTCTACATAGGGCATGTTATCCCACTTGCTGGTGTTGGCTTGGTCTGTGCCAAGCTGTGTTAATTCTTTGTAGGAGATTTCAGATGCTGCAGTTACAGCTTTGGAGGATCTTTCTGACTCTAATATATGTACCATGCTTTATTCTCGCCATGCACATTAACATATGTCTGGCACATGTGAGCAAGTCTTTCATTTTGCAGCTGATCAAAGGTTTGCTTTGATCAAGGGATTTTCTATCCAAGCCTTCCTTGTTACAACCAATATGATTATTGACTTGTATCCTACTTGTATTTTCTTATTTATGTTATTTATATTTTTCATGAATGGAAAAAATATTAATTCAGTCTCCTCTAATGCCCTTTTATGGATGTGCACAATTTGCATTTATGGCTAGCTTTACCAGATTTAGCAAATAAAAATACAAGATGCCTAAAGCTGAATTTCATATAAAATATATCAGATCATTTTTTAGGAGAAGTATGTCCCAAGAAAATGTAATTCAAACTTAATACGGCATCTTGGGTTATATCTAGTAACTCTATTTATGATTTAAATTTATAGTATGTGTGTTTTCTAGGGTGGCAGAGCTCTAGGGAATTACCCCAACGATGGCAAACAGACTCGAAATAAAGAACTGAAAACTCCACTTTTACAAATGCATGCCATTGTGGTGCTTGATGCCAGCCATTGAAGAAACAGATTTATGCAGACAGTAGTTGATTCCTTGTTGGAAAGGAATTATGCTGTAACGAAGATTGATTAAATATTATACACACGTAGGGAAAAACCCATGTTCCACAGGTCGGAAATTAACACAGAGTCCGGCACTTCATAAATATGTGTCGAATCGTCTCTGGATGGTAGGTACAAATGGAAGCAAAAACGAGAGATTTGGGAGTGTGCCGAAATTGCCAGAAAGTAAAAACAACTTGCTGGGTCGCAGCTACAATGATTTCATGCACACTTCTGCCAGCACAACTCCGTTCCGTATCTCACCAATGTTTTTTTAATCTCCTTCCTAAATCTGTGTTCTACACTGTTTTCTTATCAGCTCACTCTCCAAGAAATACTAAGGGCAAACACCTTCAGATTTTACCATGAAAGTATTTTAGAAAAGAGAGACAGTAAAGGAATGAGTGAACACCATGTGGCGTCGACACATGCTGCTTGTTGCTCGTGAAGGGTGTGTTGGGGACTTCACGTCAAGGAGGAATCCTGCTCTGAGAAGAACATCTAGATGCTGTCCTTACCGGAACCTGATATACTGAGACTGTAGGTTTCAAATGGATGTTAGTGAGCGCTGGTTTTGAATATATTTAACTTTTCATTCATTAATGGCAGCATCTGTAACGTCCCACTCGTAAACATAATCTTACATTCTATAAATCCGACTCTGAAATATTTTGCATGGGGCTCTTCTTAGCAACTTGACGTGACGTTTACATCTAAGTCTATTCCTTTGGTAAACATCTAGTTAACCTTGCAAGTACAAAGAAAATAAGAGTGTCCTTGACCTCCCCAGCCTTAGATGGTACCTGGTTTTGAACTTGCATTCCTTGAGAGCAAACTTTGGTTTTTAAGTAGTGGATGTGAGGTTGTGACAGAGGCCCTGATGATGTTTACATGCCTCAGAGGAGCAATAGCTGACCATCACTCATTCTCCCTCCTTCCACACTCTCAGTCTCCCAGCTACCTGCTCTTCCGGCTTGTGGGGTATATTCGTCTTTCCTGAGTAGCATGAGACCCTCGCTTTTATACTGATCTTATTACCGTCACAAATGATAGGTTCTGGCTTTACTAAATGACCCTTTGAGTCAAAATAAATGATTATGGATATTTATAATTACAGTTATACATGGAATCAGCTCAGTAATGGAGGACGGTGTGGGTTTCATTGATGCTCTGTTTTATGTATATCAGAATAATTTTATGCGCACAATAATATATCATATAGGATGCTCCAGAGGGTGATTTTAGGGAACTTTGGCTAAAAGCTCTCCCTAGGGTTTGCATACAGTTTTAATAATATTCAACTAAACACATAATCAGATGTTTCTCATATATTTTCAAAAGCCCCATATGGTGAGAAATGCCTGCCAGATTTCTCTGTTTTGATAAACAGAATGACATTTATTTAAATAGTTCTGAAAAATATCTTCTTTCTCTACTTTATACTCAGGAGAGTTAATGCAGCCCTTGTTTCAGGCAATACCATGCCACATTGCCGGGACCTGTGCTACTGATGATTCTGATTTTCTCCCTCACATGTCATTCTGGAGAGACCCCAAGGACACTAGCCTTCAAAGATTTAAGAGTTTTAAACCAAGGATGGATGATGGCGAGTGTCTGACCTCAGTGAACGGGTTGGCACTGAGTTTTTAAAAAGTGATTTGTTGTTTGTTGCCTGTGAAACTCGGTATTCTCTAAAGAATTGTTGTTACTTTTACCGCATGACATTCAATATATTTACCATAAATTCCAATAATAGAAATGCAAGCAGAATGGCTGAAGCAAAGCAGATAGGAAAAGGAGTAAATACTTTGGACATTGTTATGTTACGTTGACATATTTCCTACTCTGCTTTGGACATTGTTATGTTACGTTGACATATTTTCTACTCTGGCTCTATGGGTCACTGAACCCCATTATTTAGATAGCAAGGAAATCTAATTGAACTGAAAGTCCCCTTCCTTGAAAAATGCGCTGTTTTGTTTTGTTTGGCTTTTTCCCTGTCAACCTTCCCCATCTCTGAGGTTTGCTTTGACAGCTCGGAACTTTGGGTTATATACAATAATACACACAAAGTAAGGAAATAATTAGGTTGTATGGTATATTTTCATCCAGAAAACCACAGCTTTAAAATATTCCCATTGTTTGCCCCTGTCCTTTGCTGCTTGCTGACAGTTAACAAGGCCTTGTGGGCAAAGGGTTGGAGGCATGTGTGCCATGCAGAGCTCTGCTTCTCCTGTCGTCCCGCCAAGGGAATCAGCGTGTGCTGGATGAAGTACAAGTGTGCGAGAGTCATCTCCCAGTGCTATCAGTGAATTAGAAAAAGGGCCTTTGATTCCAAACACAACACTGAATAACTGGGAGAATTGTGTGTTGTAGCTGATTGTTGAGGGAAGTCTCCACATCATTTACTCTCTAAGAAATGTGGGCAAGACATACCATGGTATCAGAATATCCAGGATCTGGAAAATGTGGATTCATCCTGCAGAAGCCAAGGACAGTCTAGACAGTGAGCTCTGGCTGGCGCCCCACAAAACGTATTTCCATGGGAGTTTCCGAGCTGTTCAGAGGGTGTTCTCCATTCTTTTTGGCTTCACATTTGTGCAACTGGGTTCTCACAGCTTAGTTTCAGGATTCGACTTCCATGTTTTCTTTGAACGATAAAGTTTAAACAATGCTCCAGTGAGTCCTTGTGAGAAGCTTCGTAATAATGATAATACTTATTTTATCTTACACCAATACTTATTTATTAGGCTTACACCAATCCATACTTTGCCACCTTTTTATAACTCTCAAAGATTATGGGTGAAGCTTTCTTTTTCAATACTCAAAATGTCTCTTCAAAAATGTCATAGTGTGTTTTGATAGAAAGAGCCTACATTAGGTAGTCCTGGTAATTACTAAAATGAATGCTTAACTCACTGAGATGATTTCCACATTCATACAATGAAGCAAGTTTTGAAAATAGACCAAAAGGTATTTTCAGATAAATTCGGGCAAGACCATCTGCTACTGGAGATTGAAAATTTCTATTTTAAAACTGCTGAATAAAATGCTATTTTAATTTGCGATTAGAGAGAGAAAAAAATGTTGATATTGCTTGCATTAGAGGAACTTTGGAGCCTAGAAATTTTTAATAGAAAGACTTGGTCTCTGACCCAACAACTTCACTGCTGAAGAATCAGAAACAGACGTATATCTGGGATCAGGTGGGGTGAGCATTCTGCTTTTTCACAGTGAACTGACAGAAGGGGCTTTCAGGGGATGTCTGTTAATCAGCCCTGTAGCTGTCTGACAGGTGCATCACCGTTGCTTGCAATCCCATCATTTGTTTCAGTTTCCCAACTGCTGGAAAACTGGAATGCTGTTGGGGAGAAATGAATAATTCAGCTTAAATTTAAAGTAGCAATGTTGATTGTCTACATCTTGTAGAATTAGAAAAGTAATTTTGAGTAATTTCATAAGAAGAGAAGACTAAATCTGTAGAAAAGGGAGCCTTTATTGTAAAAACACGACTCTCAGAAACAAATGAAAAATAACAATGTGAAGTAAAAATTAAAGAAAAAGGTAGGAAATAATTCAGGTAATCTCCACATATAAACACATATTTTTTAATAATAGAACATCTGACTACCTTGCTGAATTCAAAGTATCTGAATATGTTGCACAGAAAAATGTTCTGAAAGTCTTATGAAAATGAGTAGCCGAATAGAACTTTCTGCTCACGGTCATTTCTGACTTATCTTTGTAATAAAGTTTTGTTTTATAACATAACGTGAACAGGAAACCCATTATTCATGTTGTCAAAGGCAATCAATTTTTTAAAAGTCTTCCCAATACTGATGGGATATTGCATGGGGTTTTACTATTCTCTATCAAAAACTGGTTCTACTTTATGTCTGAAAACACTGCAACAGAGCTCCCACAGATACAAATGTGGAAGATGTATAATCAGGTAACACTCCTTGTATATTCCAATAAATCTTGGCACCAAAATATTTACGAGGAGAATTGCATTTTAAAACAAGCAAACACAAAGGAGAAATACATAAGAATACATGAATATTTTATTACCTCTTCAAATAGCCTTACTTGAAAAGACCATCACTCCATGGCATATGGACCCAGTTGACCCTGAAATAACCTTGAGTTTGGTGTGTCCCTTGACCATCAGCAAGCCAACTGTAAGGCAACGAGAAGGAAGACCCAGGTCACCTTGGGGCTCCTATGGCCAACTTAAATGGGAAGGATGAGCAGGGAACTAGCTGACGTTTTTTTTGTTTGTTTGTTTGTTTTAATTTATTTATTATTTATTTTTATTATTTATTTTTCTCTGTGTTGGGTCTTCGTGTCTGTGTGAGGGCTTTCTCTAAATGTGGCAAGTGGGGGCCACTCTTCATCGCGATGCGCGGGCCTCTCACTGTCGCGGCCTCTCTTGTTGCGGAGCACAGGCTCCAGACGCGCAGGCTCAGTAGTTGTGGCTCACGGGCCTAGCTGCTCCGTGGCATGTGGGGTCTTCCCAGACCAGGGCTCGAACCCGTGTCTCCTGCATTGGCAGGCAGATTCTCAACGACTGCGCCACCAGGGAAGCCCCTAGCTGACGTTTATTGAAGAAGAAATGGCAAAGGTCTTCCACTTGGTACCTTTCAGTCATCATTGCTTGGAAACAAAGACAGATCGTGTACTTGTATGTAGGAAAATAAATCTAGTGTGTACTTTGTAAGAGAGCCAGGCAATTAACAAGTGGCGATGGCAGTCCCTAGAATCTGTATAGTCTTTGTGTTGGGCAGCATTTCGATAGAAGCCCGGTAAGTAACCCAGATCAGACAGAGGCAGGCAGATGGCTGGATGTCTCTATTCCATGCAAACCCATCACTCCTCAGCGAAACCCCTAGAAGACCCTCCGCACTGCCTTCCAGTGTATCGGAGTCTTTGCATCATTGCAGTATGTCGCCCTCCTGTTACTACTGATGCATGTTGCTAGTATTAAGGTCTGAAGATGATTTTGACTTTCTTTTCTTAATTAAAAATAGTAAGCATGTTCTGTAAATTAGTGGCCTCTTTTGCATGTGAACTTCTCTTGTACTAGCCCTTGAAGAGTAAGAACTTGAGAAGAATGATATTTCAGTCTCTTTGCAGCTAAAAGGATTTTAATCATATTCCTCGACATTTTCTTGGCTTGTACGTGGACTGTGTTCCAGAATGCAATGCACACAAGGACATTTACGTGTCATAGCATCTTTGACAAGTGAAATTACCCCATTAGACTATAAATAAAAACAGCTGTGCAATCTCAGACAAGTTACATAAACTGAAGATGTGTCAAATTTAAAAATGAAACAGCTATTATGGAATTAAACTCCTCCAGCTTTTAAATATCATTACAGACAACTTAATAATGCATTTCAGACTAACTGTGGCTTTTCAAAAATAAAATCAGAGGCTTCCAACTTTAATCTAGAAAATTGTTTTTGTTGGAGATCCTTCCCTATTGTTGTTATGAAACAAAAAGCAAAATGAAAAATATAGATAATTATCTATGAGTAAGGTTGTTAAATTGCATATTTGATTAGAGCTTTTTTAAAATAAATTTATTTATTTTATTTATTTATTTTTGGCTGCATTGGGTCTTCATTTCTGCGCGTGGGCTTTCTCTAGTTGCGGCAAGCGGGGGCTACTCTTCGTTGCGGTGCACGGGCTTCTCATTGCAGTGGCTTCTCTTGTTGGGGAGCACGGGCTCTAGGTGCGCAGGCTTCACTAGTTGTGGCGCACAGGCTCAGTAGTTGTGGCTCACGGGCTCTAGAGCACAGGCTCAGTAGTTGTGGTGTGCGGGCTTAGTTGCTCCGCGGCATGTGGGATTTTCCCGGACCAGGGCTTGAACCCGTATCCCCTGCATAGGCAGGCGGATTCTTAACCACTGCGCCACCAGGGAAACCCCGATTAGAGCTATTTTAAAGGAAAATCGGAAATCCAATGAGGCTGAGAATACATCTACTGAAAAAGCCAAGTTGAAAATGTTAAACAGTCTTTCGTCATTTAAATAGAAGCCATTTATTATGTAGAGCTCTCTACTAGATGCTGTAAATATTTTATAAACGATGCATACCAGCCTAATCTACTGAGAGTTTAACAATGTTCTCTTAAAAATCTGGGTGAATTGAGTCTCATTCAAATACAAAATAGAAGTAGAGATAAGTCACCAGAACGGTTTGAAAAACTGTATGTGGTGGAGGAAAGAGAAATCCGTTAACCTAGTACAGGAATCCTGCAAAATAATATATGGTTCCCTAATAAAGACCAGAAGACTGCAGTCCATGACCTCATTACTTCATGGCACTTCAAGGTTAAATTAGTCAGTCCAGGCCCCTCTATTTCACAGAAACTCCAGGTACTTTATTATCTTGCCCAAAGTTGCACAGCTAGTTAGAAGCAGACTCAAAACTGGTCTATTTGTTCTACACCTGATTGATTTTACTGTAATAGCAGAATATTTACATTTTAATATGAAGGTTTCCAAGGATTTGTATTGATCTACCTAAAAATGTTATAGTTGGATTCCTGAAGATGTCCCAAGTTGCCTTTGAGGGTCATGTTCTTTGATTCTCTTTCTAGTTGCATTTTCTTTAACCAATAGACCCCGTACACTGAGTAGTCCCAGGTATGACGGAAACAGTAAGCAGGACTGGTGGTTTTGGATGTTTCTGATGGGAGAGAAGTTACAGAAACTCTGGAGCATATGCAGAGAAAGGAGTTCTCATTTTGCCCCGAAGATTGCAACTCCTGATGCAACCCATATAAACATCAGAGCATTTGCTTTGAGAGATTTTCTGAGGCAGTGGGTGATGAGGCTGTTTGAAGCATGTTGTTCTCTGTTACTGACGCTGAAGATCATAAAAGTCGATCTCAGTCTCCTGTGCATTTCCTACACGACCAGTCGCCATGCAAATGTCCCCCTGACCCTGTCTCGTTGAGCCCCATGTGTATCTTTGCTTGAATGTCCCTCAGCTCTGAGAAAATTGACCGGACCAAGTGTGGGCAAAATTCATGATTCACCTAGACAAGATGACAATGGTTGGGTTATGATAATAAATGATCCCTGCATTGCAATTGTCTGTAGATTTCTATGCACAAAGGTAAAATTTAATCCAGCCACAATGTTAGGTACATACTTTGAGCCAAAAAATATAAAGTAAGCAAAGATTTTCCTTTTATTTTCATATAAAGGCTAAACAGTTGGGGTAATTATACTGATGGCATAAAATGCACATATTTAAGCCTCAGATATTTGAGCCAGGGAATATACATAAGCAAGATTTAAGAACTACTGTTGCATTGCTTCTCTTTCTAATTGTCTTGTCAAACATTATAGAAATGCTTATAAGTTTCATCTTTATTATCCGGATTGATTTTAACCAAAGCCTTCAGGTAGATCAAATAGATGTAATTATTTATTCCTTTTTTTAATTTCAAATTTGCTGAGGGCTGTGACAGCCACGGAAGACATACAGAGATGAAAGTCTTGTTCCTGTTTAGTGAAGTCTATTGAAACCAGGGATATGATATTTGATGTCTCTTAAACCATAGAAAGGTGACAAATACTCCATTTGAGCACTCTTTTGATGTCCTAAAAGCTAATGTGATCAGCCTCTCCTGTTAACTAGACAGACCATCTGGTTCTGGACAGAAGTCTCAGCAGGTGTAATCCGTTGGCACAGGCCAGACAGGTTAAGAGGGCTGATCGCTAACAGGGCTCCAGGATCAGCGATTCTAACCTTATACAAAGTTCAGGAGACTAGATCTAGTGAAGAATGTCTTCTTGAAAATGAAAACCTGCTGGGAAAGGCAACACAGCCCACTCTTAAGGGGAGAACAAAGTAGTAGAACTACTTTAGCAACTACCAAGAGGGACTCATCGTATATTTTATTAGTAAGATGTTCACACTTCTGGGCTTGGATTCATAAAAATGACATACTGATTAAACTACGGTATTTAGTTTAGGACCAGGAGGAGGTTTTGTTGAAGAGAAGGCATCAAGGATACGTAGCATCCTTTCTTTGTCTATTTCTCTCTCAACTCCGGGCCTTCCAGGAGCCAACATGATGAGAGAGGGGTGTCACGTTGAACCTGTAGTGAGCTGGAGGTATGACCTTACCCATCTCTGTCATTATTTTAGGTCTAGTTAATTTCACTCGTGTAGCTCTTGCCTCTTCCTCAAAGTTGTGAAAATTGTGTTAACTGGGATTATGTTCCTTTGCAGCATCAGCCCTCACATCCCAATGGGTTGTGTAATAGATGTTTGGAAAACCTCCTTTTGGCAGCTGAGGGAATTTTGCCCTATAAACGATACCTCGGTCACTTGCTATCTAACCTCAGCTCATTCTCTCTGCCCGTCTCCCAGTCAATCCTTTCCCTCTGCAGGGGCAATCAACAGTGTTTGGGAATCATGGTGTCCTCGGAGAATCCGGTGAAAGCTGTGGACTTTTGCCACAGAAAATATCCAGTCCACCCGAGACTTTGTCCTCAGGGTGTTCCTGACCCGTGACTGCCAATCCAGGATCCCATGAAACACCCACCTGCTTGCCGCCCAGCGCTGTACATTTTGGCGTGGTCTGAGGCACACGAGGTGCTCCTCCATGGCCCACCATATCCTTGAGTTCTTAGGTCAAGCGAAGGTGGCTGCTGCTGGATGCCATGATCTCCCCTCACGGGTTTATGCTTCACATTATCATATTAATCTGAAATCGAACAGGAAAAAAATTCTGTTAATTTTTTTCACTAGGCATTTCTGTCTTTAAAAATTTTTTTTACTGAGGAAACATGGATATATAACATTATATGTTTCATGTGTACAACATTATATTTCTTCTTCTGTGTACCCTACAACATACTTACCACCCAAATTTAGTTTCCATCCATCACCATACACTTGACCCCCTTTACCCATTTAACTCTCCCCCCACTCCTCCCCTTCTGATAAACACCACGCTGTTCTTTGTATCTACATACTTGTTTCTGTTTGATATGGTTTGTTCATTTATTCTGTTTGTTTGTTTATTAGTATTTTATATTCCACATGTGAGTACAATTGTATGGTATTTGTCTTTCTCTGTCTGACTTATTTCATTTAGCATAGTACCATCTAGGTCCATCCTTGTTGCTGCAAATGGCAAGATTTCATCTCTCTTTATGGCCGAGGAGTATTCCATTGTGTGTGTGTGTACACACCACATCTTCCTCATCCATTCATCCATGGATGGGCACTTAGGTTGTTTCCGTATCTCACCTGTTGTGGATAATGTCATATGAACGTAGGGATGCACATGTCTTCTGGGTTACTGCTTTCATGTTCTTCCCATAAATACCCGGAAGGGGGATAGCTGGGTCATGTGGTAGTTCTAGTCTTAATTATTGGTCACTCAGCATTTCTTAAAGTGATAGGTCTGAAACCTGTTTTGAATGATGTTTACTAATAGCTGGATGCAGTGGCATTAAGTGGCCAAGACCTCCTAGGCTGAGGGAAGAAACTTCCAGAACATTTGGGTGAGGAGCTCAGCAAACCCTCTCCCCCTAAAGCCTTGATAAAACTGGAAGAGACTGTCAAAAGTAACATTTCAGGTCTCTAAAATCCAACCAAAGGACATACAAGATCCCGCAAAGCATTTCCCCAATAATTCTCCCGCCAAAAAGTTGAGATCTCACATTGTCTTCCTGTTCTGCCCATTTTGCCAAGCCCAACCCTAGACTGAGAGGACCATCTGCTCTTTCTGATCCAGCATCAGACAACCATGCCCTGCTGGGAAAAAAAGAAATAACCAACCAGAGCACGCCAGTGGGTGCCGACGGGGCACTGCTGTGGATTCCAGTTCCACCTAGGCCCTTGGTGCCACTTAGAGATGCTTCCACTTTCCCCTCACAGCTTCCTCCAGCATCTTATCCAAGATGGTTATGCTGCATTTCTACTGCTCATGTGAGCACCCCTTCCTATCCTTGCTTCCCTGGATTCTCAGGTAACAAGTTTCCCTTTTATTCTAGAGGGAAAAAAGAAAAGATCAAGTCAGAGCTACGTGAAAGTGCCTGCTTATTTAGCCTCTTCTCTTTCTTGCCTGTCAAGGTCATCTCCTGCCCGAGCGCAGAGCCCTCTCCTCGGCAACCCCTCTGAGTTCTGTCTCTCCCGGGTTCTCCAGCTTCAGCGTTTCTATTTGCCCCTTTGCTTCAACGCGTGGAAACCTATAAAAATGTACAATTATCTCTTTCCTAGGGAAAAAGTGTTCCCATCACCTCACACCTGTCTCTACCTCTCTCATTATCCCTTCCTTCCATAGCCATATTTTTAGTGTGTGGTCAAACACACACAACATAAAATAACCATTTTAACCATTTGAAAATGGCATTCAACCGTTTGTTTTTTTTTTAAGTGGAAGGTTCTCCTTTTAATTATTCTTTTTGGCATGATTTATTTCTGCTTTTTTTATTCGTTTAAATTTTATCCTTATCAGGTTATTTTAGACATTTCTGTATTAAAATCTAAGCTCTTTTAAAAAATTTTTATTGGAGTATAATTGATTTACAATGTTGTATTAATTTCAGGTGTACAGCAAAGTGAATCAGTTATACATATACATATTATCCATTCTTTTTCAGAGTCTTTTCCCATATAGGCCATTACAGAGTATTGAGTAGAGTTCCCTGTGCTGTACAGTTATCTATTTTATATATAGTAGTGTGTATATGTCAATCTCAATCTTCAACCGTTTTAAAGTGTACGATTCTATGGCATTTAGTACATGCACAGTGTTTAGCAACCATCACCGCTGTCAAGTTCCAGAACATTCTCAGCACTCCAAAAGGAAGGAAGGTAGCCCTGTAATCATTAGTAGTCACTCTATCCCCCCGCCAACCCCTAGCAACCACCAAACTGCTTTCTTTCTCTATGGATTTTCTGATTCTGGTTGTTTTGTATAAATCCACAGCCACAGTTCTTGCAAAGATGATAAAAGCTACCAGCATCCACGAGTTCACTTTCCATGATCTTCTCATCCCTCTCTAACCTAAGCTTGCTCTTTTCCTGTGCTCTGCGCCCCGAACCTGCTCTCTCTAGGACCTCCGATGACAGTCTCGTTAGCCATCCAGTGGGTTGTCTTGTCTTTTTCCTTCTTCATACCTCTGAAACACCGGAAATGGATCACTGGCTTATTTGGGGCTTTTGCTGCAATCCATGTTTCTTTTTGCCAGCCAGGAATAAAAGATACCAACATCACTGTGGGAGCCACTCAGGACATCACATCCAGTGGTGGAAAATTGAAAACTATTGCAGCTCTGATGCCAGGTACCGAGACTGACTTCTCACCCCTGTGCTTATCCCATTGGACATTAGAAAACACCATCTTGGGTTCATTTGCGTTTTAGATTTTTCGTATACATTTTGATTTCATGTGTTAGGACAAAGTGGTTTTTTTTTTACATGCTACCATTGTCTCCTGAGTTTATATTTTCTACGTATGTGAATGGTTTTTGAGGGTTTAGTGCATATGCATGTGTTGAATTGGCTGTCTATAGACTTTCAGGCTTTACCAAGAATGGTGAGGTCTCGTGAAGCTTGAGGAGAAAAACTAACCCTAAAGACATAGGTCCTATTTTATCATGTACCTTTTTAAAAAATTTTTTTAACATCTTTACTGGAGTCTAATTGCTTTACAATGTAGTGTTAGTTTCTGCTTTATAACAAAGTGAATCAGCTATACGTATACATATGCCCCCAAATCCCCTCCCTCTTGCGTCTCCCTCCCACCCTCCCTATCCCACCCCTCTAGGTGGTCACAAAGCACCGAGCTGGTCTCCCTGTGCTATGCGGCTGCTTCCCACTAGCTATCTGTTTTACATTTGGTAGTGTATATATGTCCATACCACTCTCTCACTTCGTCCCAGCTTACCCTTCCCCCTCCCCGTGTCCTCAAGTCCATTCTCTACATCCGCGTCTTTATTCCTGTCCTGCCCCTAGGTTCTTCAGAACCATTTTTTTTTTTTTTAGATTCCATACATATGTGTTAGCATACAGTATTTGTTTTTCTCTTTCTGACTTACTTCACTCTGTATGACAGACTCTAGGTCCATCCATCTCACTACAAATAACTCAATTTCGTTTCTTTTTATGGCTGAGTAATATTCCATTGTATATATGTGCCACATCTTCTTTATCCATTCATCTGTTGATGGACACTTAGGTTGCTTCCATGTCCTGGCTATTGTAAATAGAGCTGCAATGAAAATTGTGATATTTGACTCTTTTTGAATTATGGTTTTCTCAGGGTATATGCCCAGTAGTGGGATTGCTAGGTCATATGGTAATTCTATTTTTAGTTTTTTAAGGAACCTCCATACTGTTCTCCATAGTGGTTGTATCAATTTACATTCCCACCAACAGTGCAAGAGGATTCCCTTTTCTCCACACCCTCTCCAGCATATATTGTTTGCAGATTTTTGGATGATGGCCATTCTGACCGGTGTGAGGTGATACCTCATTGTGGTTTTGAGTTGCATTTCCCTAATGATTAGTGATGTTGAGCATCCTATCATGTTTTTGCTGGCAATCAGTATATCTTCTTTGGAGAAATGTCTATTTAGATCTTCTGCCCATTTTTGGATTGGGTTGTTTGTTTTTTTGATATTGAGCTGCATGAGCTGCCTGTATATTTTGGAGATTAATCCTTTGTCAGTTGCTTCGTTTGCAAATATTTCTCCCATTCTGAGGTTTGTCTTTTCGTCTTGTTTATGGTTTACTTTGCTGTGCAAAAGCTTTTAAGTTTCATTAGGTCCCATTTGTTTATTTTTGTTTTTATTTCCATTTTTCTAGGAGGTGGGTCAGAAAGGATCTTGCTGTGATTTATGTCAGAGAGTGTTCTGCCTATGTTTTCCTCTAAGAGTTTGATAGTGTCTGGCCTTACGTTTAGGTCTTTAATCCATTTTGAGTTTATTTTTGTGTATGGTGTTAGGGAGTGTTCTAATTTCATTCTTTTACATGTAGCTGTCCAGTTTTCCCAGCACCACTTATTGAAGAGGCTGTCTTTTCTCCATTGTATATTCTTGCCTCCTTTATCAAAGATAAGGTGACCATATGTGTGTGGGTTTATCTCTGGGCTTTCTATCCTGTTCCATTGATCTATATTTCTGTTTTTGTGCCAGTACCATACTGTCTTGATTACTGTAGCTTTGTAGTATAGTCTGAAGTCAGGGAGCCTGATTCCTCCAGCTCCATTTTTCTTTCTGAAGATTGCTTTGGCTATTCGGGGTCTTTTGTGTTTCCATACAAACTGTGAAATTTTTTGTTTTAGTTCTGTGAAAAATGCCATTGGTAGTTTGATAGGGATTGCATTGAATCTGTAGATTGCTTTGGGTAGTAGAGTCATTTTCACAATATTGATTCTTCCAATCCAAGAACATGGTATATCTCTCCATCTGTATCATCTTTAATTTCTTTCATCAGTGTCTTACAGTTTTCTGCATACAGATCTTTTGTCTCTTTGGGTAGGTTTATTCATAGGTATTTTATTCTTTTTGTTGCAGTGGTAAATGGGAGTGTTTCCTTAATTTCTCTTTCAGATTTTTCATCATTAGTGTATAGGAATGCAAGAGATTTCTGTGCATTAATTTTGTATCCTGTTACTTTACCAAGTTCACTGATTAGCTCTAGTAGTTTTCTGGTAGCATCTTTAGGATTCTCTACGTATAGTATCATGTCATCTGCAAACAGTGACAGTTTTACTTCTTCTTTTCCGATTTGGATTCCTTTTATTTCTTTTTCTTCTCTGATTGCCGTGGCTAAAACTTCCAAAACTAAGATGAATAATAGTGGTGAGAGTGGGCAACCTTGTCTTGTTCCTGATCCTAGTGGAAATGGTTTCACTTTTTCACCATTGAGAACAATGTTGGCCGTGGGTTTGTCATATATGGCCTTTATTATGTTGAGATAAGTTTCCTCTATGCCTACTTTCTGGAGGGTTTTTATCATAAATGGATGTTGAATTTTGTCCAAAGCTTTTTCTGCATCTATTGAGATGATCATATGGTTTTTCTCCTTCAATTTGTTAATATGGATATCATGTATCTTTTTAAAAATACAATTTAAAATATATTCTCTCTTCATTTAGAAAGCATTTGTGGGGCCACTGCCTATGTACAGAGGAGGGAAAATATTTAAAACTGATTTTAAATGAAAAAATTCAATATGATAGTAATATGGAAAAATGGGGGTGGGGTGGGGAATGGATTTATTTTTGTTCTTAAAATTTTTTTTTTCTATAATAAGAGAGATTGTCACTGCTGGTCTGAAGGCTAATGTCAGAAGTAATTAAGAGGCTTCCAGGGACGCTTTGGTCTTGCAAGAAGTTGACATTTACAGTTTTGGTGAAGGTCATCTTTTCCCTTCGGCCAGAAGACAACATAACATTAATTTTCCTGTATGATTAAATCAAACAAAGGGACAAGTAATCTCTATTGCCTAAAAATTATCCCCCAGTTTGGAAGAGTAATGGAGAAAACAAGAGAACATTATTTTTTAATGTCAGTGTATAATAAGGTGGTGATTTTGTTCTCACAAGTCATTCTCTCAACACACTGAGCTTTGGTTTCCTAGTATCAAGGTAATCAGCTTATGCTAAAGTCAATAGACTAGGTTAAAAACATTTCTTAATTTTTACATGCTGGCTGCTGAAGTTGCCACTTTCTTTATGATTGGGGTTTTTGGAAGTACTCCTTATATGTGAAATGAAATTCAGATTTTTTTAAAAAACTGTCTATGCTGTAAGGGACAAGTATTTTGATTGTTCAAGGGTTTGGGACCATACTGTAGTTTTAAAACTTCTTTCTTGTCATCAGATAGACTAGATGTCTTTTTTCTCACCTATTTAAACCATATTTTAAGCTTCTGATTAATTCAGAATTAAGTAGTGATTGTCCATCACTTCTAAAGATGCAACTGCCTCCGTCCTTCATAAATGAAAGGGGTTGAGTTTTTGTTTGCTTGTTTGGTGTGTGTGTGTGTGTGTGTGAGAGAGAGAGAGAGAGAGAGGGAGAGAGAGTGCATTATTTATTTGTGACAACATGTGTGAAATGTCTTCTACCAGGGAAGCTCATTAAAGAATCGTCACCCAGGGTTTTAATTGGGGCTGGTCACGTAGGTACCCTCTGCCTAGCTCGTACCAAAATTCCAGATTGTCAAGGGAGCAGGTGTTTATCATAAACCACATTGTTTGTACAAACAATTTAGCGCAGTGAGCCATTCTTAACAGGAATGGCAACCACATTTCTGAGCTCCATGTTCCCAGCTGCCAGCTGAGGGCTGACCTTGCAAGTGGGATTTTCTCGGAGAGCCCTCTCAGGTCTGCTGTGTGAGACTCTTCTGCACCACCATCACGTCCCTCATGCCTGGCCCTGCTTACCCAGACCTCCAGATCCATCCCCCATCCTGTGTCTCATTGACTCTTATGCTCCATCTGTGGGAACTGCTTGCCTTCCCCGTGGTCCTCCCTCTTCCCCGCCTCTTACTCCTTCTTCTGCCTGGGATGTAGTGGTGATGACGTACACCTTGGTAAGCTAACCTAAAATACAGTGCAGTCACTCTAGACACACAAACATGGGCTGATGTAACAAAAGGCCTATGTTTCTGAACATTAATGTTTGGTCCATTGATGTTTTTGAACATGAATGTTTTGCATTATATTTTGAAACAGGTATGTTTTTATACAGATTTTACTATTACTTCATTTTATAGATGATGCCATTAAGATTTCATTCTGAAGCTTGTCTTAAAATCTGTTTCATTTTCTTCTGATCGTGCTCTTAAAAGGATGAATTGAAATGTAGTTATATAATAACCAATTATTGCTAACAAATATTAATGTTATATTTTTCTTCTGATTAATTAAGGAGATTTGCACTTCCTGAATGGCCACACTCTTTAGTTTTTTCCCACTTATAATGTGAAAATCAAACATTAGGTTATTTTTGTCACAGGAACTCCTGTCTCTATGGAATATTCATCATTTCTCCTCAGTGCTGAATTTCAAAGTGTAACAGAGTAACAGGTGTTGGTGATGATGTGAGGAGTTTAGACTCCTCAAATACTGCTGGTAGGAATGTGAAATGGAGCGGCCACTTTGCAAAACACTGGCAGTTTCTCAGAAAGTTAAACATAGAATTTCCATGCGACTCAGAAATTTCACTCCTAGGTAGATACCCAAGAGAGCTGAAAGCATATGTTCCCCAAGAAACTTGAATATGAATGTTTGTAGCAGAATATTCATGCAAGACAAAATGTGGAAACAACCCAAATGCCCATCAACTGATGAGTAGAAAAACAGGATGTGGTCTACTACCATGGAATAGTATTCAGCCATAAAAAGGAATGGAATACCGATTCACGCTGCAACATGAGTGACCCTAGAAAACAAGAAGCTAAGTGAAAGAAGCAGCCATGAAAGGCCACCTATTGTATCACTCAATTTATATTAAATATCCAGAATTGGCAAAAGAGACAGAAAGTAGATTTGTGGTTGCCAGGGGTTGAGAGGAGGGGGAAATAGGGAGTAACTGCTAACTGGTATGGGCTTCCTTTTTGGAGTCATGATGATATTCTGGAATCAAGAGAAGTGATGGCTGAACAACCTGTGAATATAGTAAAATCCCTGAATTGTGCACTTTAGAATGGTGGATTTTATGGTATGTAAGTTACATCTCAATTGAAAAAATGAAAAAAATCATGAATTTCCATTTGAAGATAAAGAAAAAAATACTTTAAGTTTCTCTGAAAGAATTTTACAACAGAGGATCTAACGGAAATTTAAAGAGAAATGAGAACTAAGAACCAAGGTCAATCCTACTTAATTCAACAACAATTTTTTGAAGAATCATTTAATTCAGCAATCGGTGTTTACTTTGTCAGAGAGTCCCCAGTCACACCTAATAATGCATAATGATGTACAGCTAGTGATCCTGTTAAAGTAAATAGCTTTCTTCATGTCAGCCTTTGCTCTGCTTCCAATGTTTTGAAGTATTGCAGATTTTTTCACAGATGCATGAATAGTGTGAGGGAAAGACATATTGAGGGCCTTTGGAAAACCTCGTTTCTCCTACCACTCCGTCACCAGTAAAAGTAAAAAATGTGTCTGATGGTGTATACATAAAGCTCACGTCTTTCTCTCTCATTACAACTCCACTGAAGCGCTGTTAGGTTTTTCACCCTTGCTAGCTTTGGTAGCTTGTATTTGCGCTAAGAACAATTGGTCAAGAAGAGGAATTAGTTTAAGCAATTCCACAGTTAATATTGCATTTCCAGTTTCCGGCTTTTCAAGTCTGATGATTTTGTTGGACCATGAAGTAGTTTCTCAGTGTTTTTGGCTACTTGGAGGAATGTAATCATACTTTCACAATTTTTCAATGTTGGTGCTTTTTTTTTTTTACTTGCAACTTATGCTTAAGATAATTTTATCTTTGTGCTGTGCTATGTGATAAGCTAAAATTGCAACAGACTACTTCACTGATAACAGGGGGTCAGTTGGAATACCTTCACTCTGTGAACAGAGGATAGTGGAATAGGTTAAATGTCCAAAAATGATGACAGTTTTTAAAAGATCCTTTTTTTTTTTTTTGGTTTCTGTCTTCATTAAGATGTTATAAAATTAGTCATGCTCCTTTACAGGAAAGTAAGAATAAATATTTATTCACTTACTTAAGGACTATTACAAAGTAGGTACCATCTGTCAGACTCAGGGACGAGGGGGATGAGTAAGAATACGAAGCAGCTCTCCAGTCTGCCGGCGCACCAGGAGGGGCCTCCAGTGGGCAGCGGGTGTGTCCCACATCCCCGAAGCAGATGACCATGGACTGGCCCTTACTTTCTTTCTACAGCTCAAAGGTCCAGCAGCTTCCCTTGAACCTAGAATGAACCCAGAAGTGAAGCCATGCACAGGTGCCAGGAGTAAAAATTGCCAAGACCTAGCAATTGTATATGGTCCACCTTTGTTACTTGTCATCCCATAAAATTATAAATCAATGACAAAATACCAGAAAATGTGAACTACTTGGGAAATTGGAAATACTTCAAGAGAAATCTGAATCAGAGCATCAATCAACATTTTAGGGAGGGGACTGGACCACAGTTCTGCCTCCCGTGAAACCTTTTGCCAATAAAAGACAACATAAAAAATGATACTAAAATGACAAGAAATTCTAGAAGAGAAAAATCGGAGGTATGACATACAGTACAGTCCAGGGAGCCATTGCACATAGCTTTGGATTGCTTCATGTAAATAGCAAGAACAGAACTTTCATTTCCTGCTCTGTGTTGTTTACGAAGTTACTTGCATCCTTCTTAGGGGAGAGGAAGAGAGAACAGAAAACCATTCACCCACCATTGGTGGTGGAGGAAGGGGCGGTAACCTAACTAATTGGAATGTTCCACAGGGTCAGCCTTTCATGGCCATGCGCTAAGCGTTTAAGGCTTATTATCTCAATTGATCCTTTTAATAGCCTGTAAATTAGGTATTATTAGTATCTCTATTTTACAGACGTGAAAACAGGATAGAGAGCTAAGTGTCGATATTTTGCCTGGGAATGAATTGTGAGTATTTGGTAAAGATGGATGTAATTGATGTTTAATCATCATAACTGGTCTATTCTCTGTCTATACCACACTTCCTTTCATCTCCTGATTCATTCAAGACTTGGGTCAAAAATCACTTTGCACTTCACCTTTGCTAGAATGCATCATCTGTTTGTTCTGAAACAAAATTGTGACTGTCCTTATTCTGTTCTCTGTAGTGGTTCCATAGCTCTCAAACCACATATTATGGCGGTAATTTACTTAACTGGTACCCGGAAGTTTTATTGCATTCTTAGTTTTTTTATTCCTGGAACCTGGCGTACTCCCGGGCGTATAGAGGTGCTCAGTAAACGTTTGCTGAATAAATGATTGATCATTGAAGGAGTGAACTGGATAATGTTGAACAAACGTTAATTCTCCATTCTCTGTGTTTACATACATATTAGAATTAACTTCACCTAGTTAAAACGTTGTCTTGAAATTTGTTCAAACTTCCCATTTTCTGTGAATTAACCAGAAATCCTCTGTCTTTAGATTTTCACTAGTTAACGAGTTAAATCTCTTTTGAATTACATCATTTGAAACTATCAAGTGGGACAAAATCTGACACTTCAGATAGTTCACGTCTCTTTAAGGAGCAAAGGTCGCCCAGCTGTCTGCTCCCCTGTCTCAGTACTCAGCCAACACTTGCCCTGATGTCTGTTAATGCACATTAAATCACAACTCCTTACCTGGCCTCCAAGTGTGCCTTATTCAACAGGTCACTTGGTTATTATTATCTTCTACCGAGGAACAAGATAAAATATGTGCCAGAGAAAGATGTCTTATAGAGATTCTCGAAATGGGCTAGTTATACATAAACAAATAAATTACCAGACCGAACACTCCTACCTTTTCGAAAGAGAAGATTTGTTCTAGGGGTTGAGAGTGAAGAAAATCGATCCCTGTTGAACTGATAAATGTCCCTTCTAGATAGTTTATGTTGCCATTAAAGCATAAAGTTGCCATTTTTCTTTATCTGTCAGCTACTTACTTCCTGCATGAGCTATTCAGGCTTTCTAAATCATATCTGTTGGTCTCTTGCCAAATGCTTGGCTGTTGGGTGTATATGGAATAAATTATACAATGAAAAACATCTCGATCTTTCCAGCTATTTGATCAAATGCACCTGTAACTCTTGAAATGCCTATAAAGAAATGTCTAACAAGCACCTTGGACACAAGATACAAAAATCTCACAGAGGACAATAGTAACTAAATTTCGGAAGGTTCACTGGACTTAGGAGATTTCGATAGTTAGGAAAAATCCCCAAACCAAGTCTTGAAATTCTAATAGATGGTAACCACTATTTATACACATTTACATTACTCTTCGTGTTTGGGAAACTGATGGGGAAATGGATAGTGGTATTTCCTTTTTAGGGTAGGAGGGGGTATTCCCTAATAATGGCACGGGAGAGATACCCAGGAAAAAGGAGCACTCTTTCAAGGCACCTCTTTTGCCAACCATGGGAAAGGCTCCCGTTTCTGAGCGGCGCTGTCCTGTGTTACTTGTTCTCCTGTCGTGGATACTTGTCAAGGCTGCCTGTTTTGTGAGAGCTGTGTCCTCAGGCCCAGCATACTGGAAGAGTATTAAATATCACTGAATAAATGTGTGTCACTGCTAGTTCCTACCTTTGCACCTCTGTCAAGGTCATCCTTTCCTGCACCTGTCTCTCATCAATACCCCAGCACGGATTATCTGCATCCTTCAAGGGGAAGACTTTCTTCTTCTGCGGGACATTTTCTGAGTCTCCCTTGCAGCCTACCTGGGGGAAACTTCTCCATCTTTTTTTCTTTGTTCTACAATTTGCATGTTGGAAACCTTTACCAATGCCCTTGTTACACTGCGTTGCTGTGTTTTACAGTATTTGTTCCTTCCATTACATGTGTTGTTTGCATTCCCAGGGTCCAGTACATAGTTTTGTTCAATAAATAGCAAACGAACGAGTGAGGTGATGAGGGAGTGAATAAAGATAAGATGTCCCTTATTGCCTTTTCTCATTGAAATACGTCCTTGTTCTGTGGCCTCTTCCAAAGAAGTGCAAGTTCACTGAGCATAGGGTTGCCAGATTTAGCAAAACTAAACAAAGTCTTACCATGCGATCCAGCAGTTGTACTCCTTGGTATTTACCTAAATGAATTGCTAAGTTCTATTCGCTTGAAAACCTGCATGCAAATGTTTAAGCAGCTGTATTCATAATAGCCAGAACTTGGAAGCAAGCAAGATGTCCTTCAGTGGGTCAATGGATAAGCAAACTGTGGTCCATCCAGACAATGGAACATTATTCAGCAATGACAAGAAATGAGCTATGATGCCATGAAAAGACATGGAAGAACCTAAAATGTATATGGCTAAGTGAAAGAAGGCAATCTGAGAAAGTTACATACTTCGTGATTCCAACTCTGTGACATTCTCGAAAAGACAAAACTACGGAGACAGTAAAAAGGTCAGTGGTTGCCAGGGGTTAAGCGTGGGGAGGAATGAACAGCAGAGCACAGTGGAGTTTTAGGGCAGTGAGACTACTTTATATGGTGCTGTAATGGTGGATACATGTCACTGTATGTTTGTCGAAACCCATAGAACACAGCACCCAGAGTGGACCCTCGTGTAGACTATGGACTTTGGGGGATGACAATGATGTGTCAGGCTTACTTCGCTGATGGTAACAAGTGTGCCGTCTGGTGTGGGATGCTGATAAAGAGGGAGCTGGGCATGTGTTGGGGCGTGATCTATGCGTATGGAAACTCTCTACTTTTCCCTCAACTGTTAACTGAAAACAATTCTAAAAGGAAAAGTCTACCTCCAGAATGCAGGGAACCCAATTAAATGTGAATTTCGGATAACAAGACCTTTGTAGTGTAAGTATGTCCCATGCAGTGTGTGTGCATGGGTGCACATGTATGTGTGCGCCTGTGTGTGTGCACATGTGCATGTGTGTGCATGTGCGTGCAAAGACCTTCGCATACTGCTAAGTGTTATTGTTTGTTTTAGTTGAGACATAGTTTACATACCATAACATCACCACTGTGAAGCATACAGTTTGGTGGTTTTTCGCGCATCTGCAAAGGGGTACGACCATCACCACTGTCTAATTCCAGAGTATTTTCAACACCGCGGAAAGAAATCCCACAGCCACTAGCAACTCATCCTCCTTCACGCCTCCTCCCGGCCATTGGCAGCCACTAGTCTTCTTCTGTCTCTGTGGATTGGGGACTGGTTGCTATTTAAGGCTCCCTTGAACTTGGGGATTCCGTTTCTGTGTCCCAGCTCACAGACACAAGCAGGCCTTTCCTGAGGGCAAGGAAGGCTCAGCAACTGGAGGTACTGTTACACTCACGTTCTGAATACAAAGAACTGACGAGGCACCGGTCCTTATTTATTTATTTTTTAACATCTTTATTGGAGTATAATTGCTTTACAGTGGTGTGTTAGTTTCTGCTGTATAACAAAGTGAATCAGCTATACATATACATATATCCCCATATCCCCTCCCTCTTGCGTCTCCCTCCCACCCTCCCTATGAGGCACTGTCTTTAAATCTCACATTGATCTCATGGCACTCTCCATCTGAATAACCCCTAAATGTTTACTGCGCATAAACATGCACTGGTGAGTCTGTGACTTAAAGGAAAATCCTAAAGTCAAAAAGTGAAAACTACATTTTACTCATAGCCTCATTTGGTTCTACAGGAAATCTTAGTTTCTATTCTTTTCTGACTATTATGCAGTTACGGATTGGATAAAAGTATGCATTGCCTTCCTCTCTCCCTTCCTTCCTTTCTTTCTTTCCTTCTCTCTCTTTCTATCTTCCTTTCGGAACTTGTGTTCTGAAAAGAGGAACCAGGAAATTCAGACCGCGCTTGACATAGCGTGACTGGAGAAGATGTCCCTGGTCACAGTCATGATGAAGACGGGGGCGGGTCCCCCTTGTTCTGTGGGGACACCGGGCGCACCCGTACTTGTGCTTCTTGTCTTTGCTTTGGCAGAGCGTGCAAAGCCCGGCTACAGTCAATCACTGAAGCGCCCGAGACATTCGGGATCAGATATGTTTTACGATAGGAGTATATTTAGGCTGTGGTGGAGAAATCTGCTTTTTATTCCAAATATATCACATCTGGGTTGTACTTAGCCAGAGGACAGTCATGTTATAATTAAAAATGAATTTGAGTTCTTATAGAATTCAAAACTAACAAGAGCCATGATTGAAAACACATGACAGTGACCGCTGAAAAAGCTAACACTTGTATTTATTTACTGCAAAGCTATCGTAAGAAAAGGGCTTATGTGGCAAAAGTAAAATACTCTGCAGCTAGATCCAAATACTTTCCCTAATGCTGTTCCTGCTCCTGGGTCTGTTCAGAGGGCTTTATGCATATTTGGAGTCGAGGAGAAGTTTCTATTCAGTACATGTGTAAGTTATGCACTCTATGATGAAATACAGCGTATTCTTGGCCTCTAAATTTCATGAACTCACTTTTTTTTCTTAAGGAACTATCTTTGAATTTGATATAATTAAGGACAGTTAGTAGAGTCACCTCATACACTTGGAGCGATATGAGGATCTCATGGCATCAACTGTTTTACCACATAAATGCCTAGTGAATGGTGCATACAAGTTCTGGGGCTGCACAAGGAGAATCCTGACCTGCAGACCTGTGGGAAAAGTTGGCAAACCATCGAAAAACAGCACAAGGTACATGTGGCTATGTCACTGAGAGGACATCCTACATAATTGTGGCAAGCCACGACAGCCTGTGCTACGGAGCATGGGGACCCCAGCATGGGGCACCGGAGTCCATTAACAGAGGGTGCAAGCCAAGATGAAACCACCACGTGGCCCTGCCATCGCTAAGCACGGCCTGCAGCGTCTACTGTCTGCTGGTCGGGCTGGCCACTCCTCCATGGACGTGGCCAGTGGGGACACAAGGAGCCCAGACGGATGCAGGCAGGGAGCAGGGTCAGCATGGCATTGGCTCCCCAGGACTCTGGTGTCGCACGACAGCACAGAACTCAAGCACGCAGAGGGCAGAGGCCTTGAGCTGTGGGTGGCTGAAGCTAGGGACGTGGAGCAGTGAGCCTCGGTGGGGGGAAGGGCTGGGAACGTGCCTCGTAGCAGCTGCTCCCCAGGCTCCTCTCCATCAGCTCCCGAAGGAATTGCAGGATCTCCCACCAAGACGTGGGTCGGAGTGTGGTCAGCCTTTGCACGGGCGGCCTGTGCAGCACACACGAGGGGCCAGGACACCACCGCGGAGGCGTTTCCTACAGAGGGTTGCTCAGTGTCGGTGGGGGGCATCTGTGCCTCCACGGTCCACAGCCCGGTCCCCTCGAATCTATCAGAAGCTTGCGGTAGTAACTCCCCAAGGAATGTCTGGAGCCACGCTTGGCTACGGGGGTGTTTAAGATTGCACGGGGCTATGTGCTGGCGAAACGGGGACCAGAAGTCAGTGAATCTTCCTTATCTTTCTTGGCTACTCATTCAGGCCTGGCGATAACACCCTGGACGACAGGATAAAATAATTCCTCTGTCTTCTGTCCTCCCCCCACCCCCATCTCCTGTTCTGCGTCCTGCATCTATTTCAGGGTTTGTCCATGACACGTCAGTGCCCTGAAACGTGCGTGCAAGCCCATGGGGATGACCTCCCCCATACAGGTCTGAGTTCTGAGTATTTCTCTCTCCATCCTGAATGTCAGTCAATCACTGTGGCCTGTTCCAAGATGTCCAGAGACTGAGGAGAAGGCAGTGACCACAGCTGTGTTTACTGGGGGTTTGGCCTGCCAGGTGCCCCGAGATCCACCAGAAAGGCCTTCCTCTCGTGATTCCCATGCATCAGTACAAACGTTTGCCCTCAGCAATTTCATGCCGCAGACTCGAGGGATTTTTCTTCATCCAGACGCTCATGGGTTGTCAGAATTCTTGTGCTATCTTATACTGTAACGTGGAAAGCGCAGCGGATGGTGAGGGCACGGAGATAAATTTAATGCGTCTCCTCATGTAATTAAGGCCTCATGATGAATGACTTTGCCGTGTATGCCTGTGATTCTACTGTACATCGGATTATAGCTCTCGTCTACAGTGGTGATTTATGGCGCATCTCTCCTGTGATAGTGGAGGAAACGTTACACCGGAGCTTATCTGCTAAACCTGCTGAGAGGCTAAGTCACTTGGTTTTACTCCGTGGTGAGTCACGAGTGTCTCACTGGCCACTGCCTTGCTTCACTTCCTCCTACCTGACTTCCAAGAAGGCGTTAAACACAAGGAAGGTAAATGTGTATTTCAAGGTCTACCAGGAAATCGGACACTACTCTGAGTATTTAAAACAGAGGGCACTGAATTCAGGAAGGTGATGGCAGTGGATGGAAGAACTAAACAGCCAACGTGGGATGGGAAGGCAAAGCAGAGCACAGCCTCCAGAAACAGTAAGCCCCCTCGGGATGGAATGCAGGACGGAAACAATGATTTCCAAACCCAGGACCAGCACCGCCTGCTGGAAACTGGAGGCACTGGAATCTGTTAAAAGACACAGCAGCCCAGACGCACCGCCCATTGGGCAATCCCAACTGGAAGCCTGCTCCCTGGAGAGCCTGGGGACCAGCCTGGGGTGACCAGCCCCAGTACCAGGAAGGGACGACAGTGCAATACACAGAATGTTTGTGCCCCCTCCCGCTGCCAAATTCTGCTGTTGAAATGCTGTTGCCCAACGTGATGGTATTAGGAGGTGGAGCCTTTGGGAGTGATGAGGTCATAGGGTGGAGCCCTCGTGAATGGATTAGCTCCCTCGTAAAAGAGACCCCAGAGAGCTCCTGCACCCCTCCACCATGTGAAGTTATATTGAGAACGCAGCTATCCATGACCCGAGACGTGGGCCTTCACCAGACACTGAATCTGCCTGCACTTGATCTTGGACTTCTAGTCTCCAGACTGTGAGAAACAAATGCTTGTTGTTTACGCCTCCCAGGCTAGGGTATGTTTATATAGCAGCCCACACAGACAGGTACAAGAAATGGAGCAAATTGACAAAGACTTGAGCCTTCCTGAAGCTTACCTTTTAGGGAGACATGATAACCAATAAGCATTTTATATCATTCATAATTACATTGCACATTATTATTATAGTTTACATAATGATAATTTTACGCTGCATTTTTTAGACTTTAAAAGGGTGGTGAGTGTCACAGGGGAAAACAAGTGCAGCAGAGGAAGGGGGTCAAGAGGACTGGGGTGGAGGCAGTTCCCAGCCTGAGACGTGAAGGGCAGGGTGTGCTGAACTGACAAGCTTGCCTCTGAGCAAAGACTGGACAGAGGCAAGTGTCGCTTATGTGAAATTCTTTCCCCTGGTGTATTTCAGGCAGAGGACACTGCAAGGACAAAGACCTCAAAAGAAAGCAGGCCAGAAATGTTCCAGAATCACAAAGAAAGAAAGAACAAAAGAAAGAGAGAGAGAGAGAGAGGGAGGGAGGGAGGAAGGAAGGGAGGAAGGGAGGAAGGGGGGAGAGAGGGAGGGAGGAAGGAAAGGGCAGTTTCAGAAGAGGTCAGAAAGGGAAGGGGGCAGCAGATCACACACCACGGGGAGAGGTATGGGCAGCTGTAAAGTAGAATCATCCCTTCAATTTGGTCCAAAGGTTGTAAATTATGTCAGCATAACAACAGGATCTGTGTATTATCAAGTAATATTTTATCTGTAAACCTGGACAACTCACCCAATATTCGATAAATGTTGAGTTCTTGTTGTGTGTCAAGAGTGGCAAATTTGATAGAAAAAAAAAGTGCTTTCATGGAGATTCTATTCTAGTTAGAGATAAAGAGCAAACAATAAAATAAATAAATGTACAAATACAGAATACAATTTCAGGCAGAGATAAGTGTTAGGAAGAAACATGAAGCAGTGTCTAGTGAGTGATTGGGGGTTGAGAGTATATACGTGACTAGAGATGGAGAAATCAGAACTTGACAAAAACATATTTTTCTTGGCTTATTACAAGCCATTTTACAAATTTTTTTTGGTTAAAGTGATGATAGGGAAATAAAAATCAACTTATGTACCATCTTTTATGTATTGAGAATTTTGAGGAAATTTGTCATTTCTTGTTTAATGACATTCAAAATGCAATTCTCATAAAGACTAGGGGTATTTCTGCTGGAATTTGTGGAATTATTTTCCTTGCGGCAAAGAATGCGGTGGTGACACTTGCACGGGTGCTGGAGGATGAAGGGCTGATTGGGTGTAAAAATGTCTTTGGCTGTGGGAAACATTTGCTCATCTTCTGAGGAAGGAACAAGCTTGAAGTACAGCAAGATATGCATTGGGGCTGGAGCGGACAGAACAAGGAGAGGACACAAGAGGGAGCCTGGGCAAACCAGGAAGGGCTGGAGGACAGGAAAAGAGATTGGGTTTAATCTACAAGTGATGGGGAACCATGGGGGGGTGGGGAGGAGGAGAGCTACATCATCTACTTTGTGCTTTGAGGGCTCAGTCTGCTGACATTGGTCAGTAGTGGGAAGGGCAGGTGTGAAGGTGAAGACCCCCTCGACAGCTATCAAAGTAGTGAACTCAATATTACCCTCAACAGCTATCGAAGTAGTGAACTCAATATTACCCTCGACAGCTATCGAAGTAGTGAACAGAAAAGAGCAGTGTCAGAGGAGGTGCTAACAGAGGTCAGATGTGAAATAGGTGTGTCAGGGCTGTGTAACACGATATTGTTGGCAAGACTTGGGCAAGAGTGCACAGGCAGGAGGCAAGCCACGTGGTTCCATCACATTGAAAATGCCATTTGCCCAACACTTGGCCTCTGCTTTATACTAGGGGTGGGCAGACTTCTTCCATAAAGGTCAGGTAGTCCATCTTCTAAGCTTGGTGCATCATAAGGTTTCTGTTACAACTACTCACCTCGGTCCGTGTAGTGTGAAAGCAGCCATAGATAGTATGCAAATGAGTGGAAGTGGCTCATTTTTTGTTCCAATAAAACTTTATTTATAGAAACAGAAGGCAAGCAGGATTTGGCTCCTGGGCTCTAATTAGCTGGCCTTGTTTTAGAGTCTTGGGCCACCCGTAAAATTTCCTGACCTCTGCTCCGTGTAAGAGATTGTGGCCAGGTACTCTGGCCGTCCATATGTCCAGGGACCCATGCTTCTGGACATTTTGAGCCGTTCAGTACCCACCACCACCACCCCCAACCTCTGACCTGTAGGTTCACTTAATCTCTGGACTACAATGAGTCTTTTGAGCAGTTCACTGAAATAATACCATTCTTCTTGGTGTTTACTTTTTACTTACAAATCTTTCACTTCTGTGTAAGATTTTAATGCTAGCCTTTAACTTCAGGTTATTACAGATGAAGCCATGGGTGCATTTATTCTGCCTCCCAATTACTTTCTTCCTTCTATTAAATCCTTTTCTGCATTTTTGGTGTCTGGAAGGATGGTCTATTACAAAACGTGTGGAATTTGGAGTACCTGGACCTGGGTTTGGATAACAGTTCCACACTTACCCACTGGGATTGGGCAATTGCTTAACTTCTGGGAACCTTCATTTCCTCATCTGAATACTCAAATAATATTTCCTTTGCAGCCTAGTTAATATTAAACGATAACCCTAAAGTACCAAAGTACCAGACATTGAAACAACTTAGGATTTCTTTCTTATTTTTTTAATTAATTTTTATTGGAGTATAGTTGATTTACAATGTGGTGTTAGTTTCTGCACAGCAAAGTGAATCAGTTATACAGCAAAGTGAATCAGTTATACACATACATATATCCACCCTCTTTAAGATTATATTCCCATATCGGTCATTACAGAGTACTGAGTAGAGTTCCCTATGCTATACAGTAGGTCCTTATCAGTTATCTATTTTATATATAGTAGTGTGTATATGTCAATCCCAATCTCCCAGTTTATCCCTCCCCCACTTCTCACTTGGTAACCATAAGTTTGTTTTCTACATCTGTGATTCTATTTCTGTTTTGTAAATAGGTTCATCTGTACCATTTTTTTAGATGCCACATATAAGTAATATCATATGATATTTGTCTTTGTCTGACTTACTTCACTCAGTATGACAATCTCTAGGTCCATCCATGTCACTGCAAATGGCATTATTTCATTCTTTTTTATGGCTGAGTAACATTCCATTGTATATATGTACCACATCTTCTTTATCCATTCCTCCGTCGATGGACATTTAGGTTGCTTCCATGTCCTGGTTATTGTAAATAGTGCTGCAATGAACATTGTAGTACATGTATTTTTTCGAATTATGCTTTTCTCCGGATATATGCCCAGGAGTGGGATTGCTGAGTCATATGGTAGCTCTATTTTTAGTTTTTTAAGGAATCTCCATACCGTTCTCCATAATGGCTGTACCAGTTTACATTCCCACCAACAGTGCAGGAGGGTTCCCTTTTCTCCACACCCTCTCCAGCATTTATTGTTTGTAGATTTTTTGATGATAGCCATTCTGACCAGTGTGAGGTGGTACCTAATTGTAGTTTTGATTTGCATTTCTCTAATAATTAGGGATATTGAGCATCTTTTCACATGCTTTTTGGCCATCTGTATGCTTTGGAGAAATGCCTATTTAGATCTTCTGCCTATTTTTTGATTGGGTCGTGTTTTGGATATTGAGCTGCATGAACTCTTTGTATATTTTGGAGATTAATCCCTTGTTGGTTGCTTTGTTTGCAGATATTTTCTCCCATTCTGTTGGTTGTGTTTTCATTTTATTTATGGTTTCCTTTGCTGTACAAAAGCTTTTAAGTTTAATTAGGTCCCATTTGTTTATTTTTGTTTTTATTCTCATTACTCTAGGAGGTGGATCAAAAAAGATCTTTACGCGATTTATGTCACAGAGTGTCCTGCCTATGCTTTCCTCTAGGAGTTTAATAGTATTCAGTCTTACACTTAGGTCTTTAATCCATTTTGAGTTTACTTTTGTGTATGATGTTAGAGAATGTTCTAATTTCATTCTTTTACATGTAGCTGTCCAGTTTTCCAAGCATCACTTATTAAAGAGACTGTCTTTTCTCCATTGTATATTCTTGCCTCCTTTGTCATAGATTAAGTGACCATAGGTGTGTGGGTTTATCTCTGGACTTTCTATCCTGTACCATTGAGCTATAATTCTGTTTTTGTGCCAGTACCATACTGTTTTGATGACTGTAGCTTTGTAGTATAGTCTGAGCCTGATTCCTCCACCTCTGATTTTCTTTCTCAAGATTGCTTTGGCTATTTGGGGTTTTTTGTGTTTCCATACAAATTATTTGTTCTAATTCTGTGAAAAATGACATTGGTAATTTGATAGGGATTGCATTGAATCTGTAGATTACTTTGGGTAGGATTTCTTTCTTAGCACATATCAAGTCAAATAGAAGGCGCTGAACCCACTAGAAAATGCTAAGATTTGTGAAACCTCCAATTAATAGTTTACTGTTTTCTAATATTTTCATAAAGTTCCAGTGACCTCTTAATTTGACTGTTTATGAACATTATGCAAATAAAGCACATAAACTTTAAGTATATATTTAGAAGAGATATTCAACTAATTGGTTATTCTTAGGGGATACAAGATGTAGAGCAGGAAAACCACATTTTCTAAATTTTTGTTAAAATGTCCTACCAATATACAGTGACAGAAATAGTGAATAGCTCTATAAGGGCAGAGATTTTTAATATAGTGAGATAGGTAACAGTCACAAAACTCAGAATGTTTTAAGCCATTTACCAGTGCTTCATAAATAGATATAAATACAGATCTCACATTTTGCATCTATAAGCATCGACATTATAATAGCATCATAAAAAGTGCCACACATTTTCTTTTATTCATTCCTAGTACATCAACTTAATGTTCATGCTAGGCTTGGAAACCCAGCTAATAATCATCTACCAGCACCTTTATGTCCCAAGTTTCATTACATTATTTTGAACCAACAATTTCTTTTTCACTTAAATCTCACAGTTACTAGACTAGTCATTTAGCATGAAAAATAAAAATCAATACAGTCAGTCAGTGTAATTGCAAAGTCTGGGAGGATGGTTCCATAATTGCTTTTAAACTATCTTCTAGAAATCTTGTGAGATTGGAAATAAATAATGGCCACACACATTTAGAATATAGAGAGAAAATGCAGCCAAGTTGTAACCAGGGTGGCAGTTGTAGTCATACTGACTACAAGTAGAGTTGAAGTGTGTTCGAGCCCCATATTAGAAATCACGGCATCGGGTTAAGGTTTTTGAAGAGAATTACCCTCTTAATTCATTTTTATAGCTTTATTTTACAGAGATATTCATTCCATTTTTCATCCTATAAAGGATTTTAACATCATATGACAAATGTGTGTTCCTTTCTTATATTCTCTTGTGTCTTCATGGAAGGTACCAGGGTGTAGACAAATTCAGCTGGCCCAGAGAAGAAAGCAGGCAAGTAGTGCATGGCTTAAATGAGAATGACACTGAGTGTGTCCTATGACGTCCCATGCTTGTGCGCACGGAATAAAGATTAGTGCATTTAAGCCTCACAACCCAGCTATGAGCAGGACACTGCCCCCTAGTTCACAGATTCAAGAACATCTATTTTTACACATATTAACCTCTCTGAAATTGAGGTGGGGCTCCCAGCACAGTCACAGCGTCTCACGGTCACCGGTGGCCAGACGGCAGGTGAGAGACAGTCATCTTCCCTGAACGTTGTCATGGCCATCGTTCACTTCTGCTGGGTTTTGTGAACTGTTGGTGCTACACATGCTGGTTCTCCATGCCCAGCAGATGACACTAACAGTGGGAGAAATCTCGAGCTCTCCCCTTTGAGGAGCGGCTCTCAGAGTGCTGCTGGGCTCCTGTCAGCGCTCAACACGGGATCCGCAGAGGTTTTGTGAGTCTCCCACCTGATAGCCCCGTTTCAGGGCGGGTCACCTTTGACTCAGTGCCTAAGGACGTGGGAAGGGCCCAGCAAGCCGCCTCGCTTGTCCCGTGTGAACGGGGCATTCAGGGAGGCACCGCAGCTTCCCACCGTGGCTGCGACCCCTTGGCGGGAACCTCTCGCTCCCACTCTCATCATCTGAGGCAAAGCCCTTGGTTCCCAGAGTTTCCCCTAAGTGCCGGGCTCCGGTTCACCAGTGGCTTGGCTGAGATGAAACCCAGCAGTGTCCACCGGGCTGCAGTGGCCGTCCACCCTCAGCACCAGCGAGGCAGGTCCAGAGGTGGACGGCACGTGAGGCCATTCTCACAGCGCTGAGCAACTCTCGACTGGATGAACCCTGTTTTATTTTACTGATCCTCCGGGGGTTGCCGTTTAGACCACTCCAGACCTGACAGCTGTGATTAAACCCCGTGGTCACCAGCGCAGGTGACCCCAACCAGGGCCCCTTTTCTGCTGAGAGACTGATGGCAGTAAAGCTGCACCACCCAGATGGTCCCCAGTGCTACCTGGTGATGGGTGACCTTGGCCCTGCAGCTCCCCATCCGGGCTCTTCATGGTGCCCTCCCCTGCTTGCTGTCAAAGCGTTCATTGCTTTTGAACTTACTCGACACAGTGTCAGTAATGCTTGTCAGACACCTCAAGACCAAGTGCAATTTGCTGGCTGGTTACAAAATGATCCCAGCAGACCAGTAACAGCCTTCACTTGCCTTCAGGTAGCTGGGTAGGCAAGTTCAACATTTAAAAAAAACCTCATTCTTAGCATTCTTTGGAACTAGAAAAGTTGAATGGTTGAATATTTGTTGAAAAGAGAAGCCCATGCGATAAGGAAATGCAAACTGTGGGACTGAATATCATTGTCTAGAGTGATGTAAACATCTCCACCTATGAATAAGTAACCTCCAGAGGGTGGAGACTTTATTTTGTCTATTATTGCGACACAGTGTCTGGAACAGTGCTTGAAACGTAGTGAGAGGCTCAGAGAGTCACTGAATGAATGGATATTATTTAACTTGTTGCTGGACAAGTAAAATATAAAACTAATCATGTTAAAATCATGAGGCGGAGGGAGGAGAGCAAATGAGAAACAGAAACTGATTTAACTGTACCCCTCTCCTGCCAGGCGGAGGAAAGGAGGAGGAGAGCCGGTGAATGCATGCTCTTGTGTCCCGGGGCTGCTTCTGGTCGCTGATTCAGGGCAAGAGGCCAGCCAAGTGCAGCCTGTGGGGATGGAGCTGTGGAGCCCGTAGCTGGAAGTGAGGCTGTGGAAGGGGGAGCTCGTTACAACCTTCCAGTAGTTAGGGAGAGGGAGAGAGAGAGGGAGAGGCTTTTATCTTCCCAAGAAGTTCCACTGAGGCAATTTGGAGAGGGAGTGGAGTGAAGGCGGGGTAGGGGTGGAGATCCAGAAGCGAAACCATACAAGAAACGGAAAGCTTTTATATGGTTCACTTCTAATTCAAAACATCCAGAACTTCATTTTGAAATATTCTGTCTCCTTTTTTTTTTTTTTTTTTGCATGGTTATATATTGTTGTTTTCATTGAAGGACACATTTGTTTATTTGTTTCGTTTTTCCTAGAAGTACTGCTTGGATATCCTTGATGTAGGAATTAGTCACATTGGTGGTTCTCAGCCTAGGAAAGGGAGCAAGATTGTCCCCCAGAGGCACGTGGCAGTGTCTGGAGACCCCTTCGGTTGTCACACTGGGGAGAGGGTGCTACCGGCATCCAGTGGGTGGAGGCCGGAGATGCCACTCACCATCCTACAGTGCCCAGGACAGACCTCGCAGCAAAGACGGATCCTGTTCAAAGTGTTAATAGTGCTGATGTTGAGAAGTCATGAGTTTCCTACCATCTTCATCAAATTCTCATAGTTTTTCTCAAATCTCTCATTTGAATCCAGGGACAAAAATTCTTGTTGATTCTCAACTCTGGTGGCTTCAAAATCACCCAAATGCCTTAAAAATTACTGATACCTAAGCCACCCCAGACCATTAAATGGAGATGTCTTGAGTGGGGGCCTTGAGTTGGGCATCTGCATTTTTAAATTACTCATGGTCACAAGCATTGAGCAGCACTGATTTAAATGATGCAACACAGGAAATTAAAACCACCAGAGTTGATTTACCTTATCTGTGTTTAAAATATCTACAAATAAAATGATACAGCTCTCCAGCTTAAATGAGAATATAATAGCTACCGTTACTCTGTGGCTTCCTATGTGCTTCTTATATTTTGTAAAAGGATTTTCTTTCACTTAGATATGGAAAAATGTGCATTAAAAATGTTTCCAGTCTTGTAAAGATAGATCTGGAATAGGATAAAAATATTTACTTCTTTTTCTTGACATGTTGGTAGCAATGCTTAACTTCTAAGTCCATTTTTTTTTTAGTGAACATTTCAGTGACTTATTGGAGATGCAAAATAATAGTAATAATAATAAAAGTTATAGAGTATTTTATGCTATTAGTGTGCTAGGCTGCAAGTCCAAATATAAGACCATTATAATTTCTCTATAAATAAAAACTGGGACATACAATACCTATGGATTGATAACTTTAAAATAACTTTTAGAATAATTGTGGTTTGGATTTAAACATTTTAGTTTTGGATTGGATTATTAGTTTATTTACTTTCCTTTTAACTAAGTTTATGCTAGTGTGCAAGTGTTGTGTTTTTGTTTTTCTTTCTCTTCAATGCCCAAGACTTTTCCAGAGTTACTTATGAGGTTAGAAATAGAAGCAGACTTTCATGTATTAGGATTCTCCAGAGAAACAGAACCAATAGAAGATAGGTAGGTAGGTAGATAAATAGATAGACAAACAGATGATAGATAAATAGATTAGATACATGGATAACAGATAACTAGATGACACTGTAGATAGATAGATATGCTAGATAGAGAGAGCTAGCTAGGCAGATAGATAGATAGATAGATAGATAGATAGATAGATAGATAGATAGATAGAAGAGATAGAGGTTTATTATAGGAATTGGCTCATGTGGTTATGGAGTCCAAGGAGTCCCACCATCTGTCATCTGCTATCTGGAAAACCAGGAAGGTCAGTGGTGCAATTAGGTCTCAGTACCAAGACCTGAGAATTCTGGGGCAGATGGCGTAGGTCCTGGTCCGAATCTGAAAGCCCAAGAACCAGGAATGTGGATGTGTGTAAGCAGAAGCAGGGGAAGAAGCAGAGAGAGAGAAAACGCCCCTCCCCTGCCCTTCTGTTCTGATCAGGCCCTCAGTGGATTGCATGGTGGCCATCTGCATTGGTGAGGGCCATCTTTATTCAGTCTACTGATTCATGCGCTCATGTCTTCCAAAGACACCCTCTCAGACACACCCAGAAATAACATTTTGCCAGCCATCTGGGCATCACTTAGCCTAGTCAAATCGACACGTGAAATTAACTATCACAGTTCCTTTATCATATTAATAAATGGTTTCCCACGAGCATGAAAAAGATCATGTTTGAAGAGAATCTTTCCTAAAACTCACTCAAGTAATCAAAAAGATAGATAAGTCTAACAAACATGGAGAAAACAATTCAGTAATATCATAGTAACAGAAAACCCTCAAATGGCTGATAGAAGGATTTAGGTTAGGTTAGGTTATATCTGATATAGATACAATCAGGAACATATCTTTTCCTAATATTACATTACTTGAGACCTTCCCCAGATTACAGGTCTGGGTTTTCCAGACATCACCAATCCATGAGTCTAGGGGAGGCTTTATTATAGTAGGAACTATTTTCCTGGCTTGGGACGGCCTTTAATCCTTGTAGCTCTGCCCTTTTACATATATCCATACTTGCTCCCTATGTGACCTCATTCAGCCCGTGGTTTTGAATATCATCTGTGTGATGATGAGCCTTAAAATTTTCTGTTAGGAGAGTGAAGAGCTGAGAAACAAGGCGTCCCCTATCAGTGGGCAGGCAGGAGGAGCACAGGAGACCATGCCATGGGCGGTGGTTGTTTAAACCCCGCAGTTCTCATAGTCTCCCAGTGAGTCAGTTCCCTGTCTTGTACTTTTAACTTCTCATTTTTCTCACAGTCACATATTGTCTTCCTAGGGACACGAAACAGTTCTACAAAGTCCGGAGCTATTGCATTCTCAAGGTCAACATTCTTCAGTCATTTGAATGCTACCTTTTTGTTCCTTATTATTCCCAAGAATAACTTTCGACTACTAAGACTTATTCTTCTCTGGCTTTGTACTCAGAAAAAAAAAGAATTGCTTTTTGACTCTTCTTTCAACAAGAATACATTTAATATTGCTCTAGAAGACCTGGGCCCTGAATTGCTGCTTAAATAAACATGTAGTATCTGGTACTGTTAATTTTACTTCATTATATATATATATATTTAAATTTATTTATTTATTTATTTATCTATTTATTTATGGCTGCATTGGATTTTTGTTGCTGTGCGCGCAAGCAGGGGCTACTCTTTGTTGCGGTGCGCGGGCTTCTCACTGCGGTGGCTTCTCTTGTCGTGGAGCACGGGCTCTAGGCGCGCAGGCTTCAGTAGTTGTGGCATGTGGACTTCAGTAGTTGTGGCTCGCGGGCTCTAGAGCACAGGCTCAGTAGTTGTGGCATACGGGCTTAGTTGCTCTGCGGCATGTGGGATCTTCCCGGACCAGGGCTCAAACCCGTGTCCCCTGCATCAGCAGGCGGATTCTCAACCACTGCGCCACCAGGGAAGTCCCCCATTATACTTTTAAATTAAATTTCAGGAACATGGAGTTGGATGAATTATAATTCCTGGTCCAGACATTTTCACCATTTTCCAGCTATGGCCCCTTTTACGTATTCAACTAGCTATTTAATTAGTTATTGTTAAGAGTGTAATGGATACCAGAAAATCCCATTACCAACAACAAAAGCCAGGTGTTTTACAATCAACCAACCCTCTTGCTTTCTTCACCATAACCCTGCAATCTAGGTCAACTATCCCTGGTTCTTTCTTTTTAATGTAGATTTATTGCATTTGTCTGCTTACTAATTAATTTGATTCTACTTATCTTTAACTTTATGAAAAGGATATCCTGCCATACTAATCTCTTGGCAGTGTTTTTCACTGCCAAGTTGTTTTTAGTTTTTAAGGTTGATCTTTAACATGCACATCTCAGTAATTAATTTGTTTTGATAGCTGTATACGACTTCATTATGTGTATGCATCTGCTCTTCCAGTGATGGACATTTTGTTGGTTTCAAGGTCTTGCTAATTTGAGCTGTGCTATTATAAAAACTTGCTTGTCTGTGGTTTTTGCAATACACATGCAATAGCTTCTCTTGGGTTGCCCAGGAGTGTAATTGAGGGATCATCAGCTGTGTGAGTGGTTGGTTGTTTACAGGTGATGTCTGGCCCTTTCCCCGAGTCATTACATCAGTTTACAGCCCCACCAGCAGTGAATAAAAGCTTCTGTGGAGCCACCTACTCTCTGAGAGGTAGCATGGTCGGACTTTCAGTTGTAGCCGAGAGAAAGGGTGTAAAATCACATCTGCTGTGGTCTTATTTTAGATATTTGTTTTCCTGATCATCAGTGATGCCAAACATGCCTTCATCTGTCTTTTAGAAATATGTGTTTCCTCATCTGCCCGTGCTTGTTCATAACTGTTGCTTATTTTTCTTTTGGTCTGTTTATGCTGTTTTTATTGATTTGTAGGAATTCACTCCCTGGTCTTCACTCTAATATTTTGTCAGTGGTGAAAATATTTTTCTTCCACTTTGTAATGAGTCTCTTTTCTTTCTTTAAGATGTTTTTGATGAACACTATGTCTTAATTTTTAATATAACTGAATATATCTTATTTTTAAAAAAGTGAATGCATTGTGTGTTTTATTTAAGAAATGCTTCTCTAGTCTCTAGTTCTGGATTTATCTTTGATCTAACCTCTGATTTGTTCTCTCATGTCAGATGATGGTTTGAGGACTTCCTCACTTCCCCGGGCCTAATTCAGGTTTTGCTGGAGGGTAAAGCTGAAGCTTTGAGCTGGAAGCTCTCTCACCTGGGACTGAGCTTCCGGCCTCAGTTCCACATCTCTGACTCTGGGGGCAAATGTTGGTGCTGCATCCCAGCCCTTTGCCGCCCCCTGCAGGCAGCTGTAACCAGGGTTGCTGCATTAAATCAGTCAAATTGCATGCTGGGAAGCAGAGAGAAGGGTGTGGCCTGATGCATTTCCATTTGTTTCAGGTCTCAATAATTTCAGATAATTCTTATGCGGTTCCTGAATCCCCACCTCATACTTTCAGAACCTCACATAGTTACAGGAATAAACTATTTCTGCATCAAACATGCTGAATTCAGAAACATCATGCTCCGTGGAAAAAAGCCAGAGACAACACTTCATACTGTCGTTTATATGACGTTCTGGAAAAGAGAAAAATGGAAGGACAGAAATCAGATCACTGGTTGCCAGAGACTGGGAGCGAGGGCAGGAAATGGGTACAATAGGGCATAAGAGAACTATTCGTGGTGCTGGGAATATGCTATATCACAGTTGTATTGGTGGTCACACAACTGCATACTTTAAGACAAATTACGTCTTAATCAAATTGCTCATTTAAAATTTACAAATTGTATTTTATGTAAGTTAATTCTGTTTTTAGTAGATTTACCTCCATAAAGCTGATGAAAAAGTAAAGAGTTAAATGAGGAAAGAATGTATAATTTAACTCCCCAACGATCAAATTTTATGCAGCAGGCACCTAAAGAGGTGTGTTTAAGATCAGGTAGAGTGTTTGACCAGGTGTAGGAAAACGGCTCTGGTGTTCACATCTGCTGTGCGAGTTCTTTTTGGATAACATCCGAGGTTTGACCGCTTGTCTTGGACACTCTGGAGAGGCAGATGGTCGTTGTACCTGGGTATTTGCTTTTCTCTTTAGTCTGTCATCATTTATATATTGTCAAATAAGCTGTTTTGAGAAATCCTTTTAGAAAGTGGACTTCGTTTTCATGTTCGGAAGCTAATGTTCATTTCAGAAGTCGTTTGAAAATCATCTTTACTTTTCCATCAGTGGGAACTGACTCTTCCAAACTAAAGATGTATTGCTCTAACACGGTGGTTCTCAGCTGGGGGTCACTGAGGGGACACACGGTGCTATCGGGAGACAGTTTTGTTAGATGATCGTGTCTAGTGGGTGGAAGCCAGATCGGCTCCCCGTGGTAGAGGACGCTCCCCATGGCAAATTATCCCCAGATGTCAATAGCGCTGAGGTTGGAAGCCCTGGTATAAAATTTGTACTAAAGGAGTAGTTAAAAACAAAAACAAAACGTACGTTATAAATCCCTTCATTAATACTGTGAATGCTATATGTACCTTGCCTAGTTTGGGCACTTATTATTAACTGAAGGTCTGTACCTAATCTTTTCGAAGTATTACCTCAGAATAATCCTGGGAGGTAGTTTCTGTTACGATCTCTGTTTTGCAATGGGAAGATTCGGGAACGCAGGGAAGGGAAGGAATTTGCCTAGGTGGCACATCCCTCGTTGCTCCTGTTGAGATTTTAACACCAGGTTGATTCCGAACTGATATTTTTCACCCCTTCTAGTCTTCAAGCTACATCATTTCTCACAATCCCTTAGCATCTGAAGAGGCAAGTATGAAGTCATAACTTTATAATTTTTACAGTTACAGCTATAATTTCAGTTAATTATTTGGCAGGGAGGGAAAAATCTCTATCTAGGGTAAAAAGTCTTTGGTATTAAATTAACATTGATTAACATTGAACAGGTGCACCTAATTCTCTGAAAACAGGAAGGGGCTTAGATCACTTTCATTTCTTTCGTTGTTCGTAATGCCAGGAAGCAGTAATTCACTTAGTGAGATCTTGCTGATGTGACAGAGTCAGCCAGATCTCACTGATCCCAGACTCCTCTTAACTCCTCTTACTATGTCTCAGTGACCCAGGTACACGTCTGCCGGTACGGTTGCTCTCAACTGAACACTTTTCCTAGCTCAGTCCTCACATATGAAGAACAGTATGAATATCAACATGTCGAACGTAAATTTCTCCAGGATGACTGCGGTCTGTAATCATCCAAAAGGGTAGCTACTGATTATTTGCAGGAGAAGAAAAAGAAACGGATTGAAAGTTCTTCTTGAGCTCAGAAGTTGTTGCATTGTCACCAACGACTTTCTCTACATGATGCAACATCCAGAAGGACCGTAAGAAGAATATTCCCACTAGGAATCCCACTTAAACACCAGGGGAACTCCATTTACCGTCTTTGATATCCAATTCTTGTCCATCTGTGTCCCAGAGAAGCACAGATTGCTAAGAAAACAGAGTACACAGAGCAAAGTAGCCTTGGCATTCCTTGTCTGGAACTCAAAGTCAACCTGTTGTGTGAGAGGGCGTGTGAGCCTGTGAAGAGGGGTGGGCAGGAGGGCGTCCAGAAGCAACTGTATGGAGAGAGGAGGGAGGGGAATGACCTTTGATTTCTGATTCCTGGAAGCACCCAAAGGCAATCAGAGGGCAGAATGTCCCCCAGCTGGTTCCTGTTAGCCACTATAGAAAACCCTGGAAGTAAACCCAAACGTTTTTGTTTTTTGTTTTGTTTTGGTGCTGGGGGACACTTTTTTTTTTAGCCCCTGCAGATTCAGAAGAGAAAAAGATTAATTCCGACCTTAGTTACATTCATCAGTCTATTATTCCCTTGGTCCCAGGGTATCACAATGCTTCCCTCAAATTCTTAAATGTGTTTATCTTAATCTCTTGACTGTTGGTTCATCTTGTGTAAAGTGGCCAGTGAGCGATGAAAGGCAGTTTCTGGGTCTTCTTTCTGTTTGCTAACACTGAAGATAAAGGCTGTCAACTTTATTTGCTTTAGTTTCCCCTGGTGTTGAATTTTATTCACCTAAGTCTCATATTTTAGGAAATCTTAACAAGCAAGCAATGCGTGAGCTGCAAAGGTGTTTGGAACAGGAGCTACTTCAAATATAATTCACGCGCAGGCTGCCTTTGTCGTTTAGTTTTGTAGTGAATAGTTTGAGAAGTGCTTGAAAGCTGGGAAAAAATTCATTTGAAGACAGCTGTGCTCATTTCCCTAGTTTAGTTCAGTGTGACTGTAGTTAAGGAGGAAAGCTTTCCTGTGTTGAAGTCCACAGTGGAATTAGTCTAGTTGCTATTAATTGAGAACGTTGCATGATTATCCCAGTCAGATTTATGCCTTAAAGTTGACGTCCTCAAATTAGGTTATCAAACAGAGGATTCTGTCGACTGCCGTCACGTTTTATTTAGATGGCCAGCGTGTGGCGCTGTTTCCTGCTAAAAGTTGCCTTTTTCATTTTCAGAAACTCCTCCGAACCTATGGTATTTACATGGCTCAGTGGAAATTTCCATGGGCTGAACAACATCAAAGAAGAACAACCCCACTTCAGTCTTTCAACAGAATAGAGCTTCAGTTTTCTGAGGAGCACCTGTGTAGGTTTCTTTTCATGTTTAGGAATGAAAATCAGAATAAAAGCATGATTATTTGAGCTTCCTTTTAAAGAGCCAAAAGTCTCATTTTACAAAATTTTAAATATGAATTTTACTGCACAATTTATTATTCATTTCCCGTGAATAGCAGGCCCTTCAGAAGTGAGAAATGAGGTTTTCAGTTAAAGTTACCTCATTTAAGATTTGGGATAAAATTATATAATTTACATTTCTTTCAACTCGCTTATGCTTCTCAAAATGTATGTTTGGGGGCAAACTGGTAATATTTTGGTCATGTCAAGAAGCTGAAATACACAAGTTACTTTTTATATTTTAGTGTCGCGCATTTGGCTGTTACATAGTATTTCTTTTACGGCTATTTATATGTTTTTCAGTATCTACAGCTTATATATAAAATCAAATGTGAGAACCCTGACTCTTTCTGGTTGCTCATGGTAGTGTTGCTAACATTAAAATTTGTGTAAAATCAGTTAATTGCCTGGTCTTTGGGACAAGTGTTCAATTCTACTGACATTGAGCATTCTTTGAAATCATTGGGTTTTAAAGGCCCAGTGTTCCTTGCATGGGCAGCAGCTGTTATGCTCAATAAGACGCTAAAATCAACAAAAGCCCTCAAATAAGCTACAGTTAAAATTTCCTGGGGCTGCGAGGGTAAAAGTATTTACAGCTGGATATCACCATCACCATACAATTGATCCCTGAAACATAAAAATGCACACACTCCTATACATTTTTTAAATAAGTATTTAAATTTTAGTAATTATTGCAGGGACAGAATAAAACTTTAGTGATGACTTAATCTAGAACAGGCTCTTAGCATGACTGCAGAACAGGTACCAAACAAATTTAACACTAATTGATGGATTGATGGTGACTTTGGGGGAGGGAAGGGAAAAAGGGCAAGGAGACAAATTCTTGAAGCGTAGTAGTAGCTTGAAATTGTGATATTTGACAATTCTTTGTATATTTTTCAGAAAAAAGTTTAAAATTTTCATTAAAATATTCTTCAGCACACAAAAGTAATAGCAAACACATTTCTGATACTTCTTAGTAATATCTTAGTAAACATCGAGGTAATTAAAAATAATACCTTTAAACCTGTGTATACTGCAACTGACTTTTTATAATCTTGCTGAAGAGGAACATGTCTTGTAAAAACTAAAATTATCTCCAAATAGGATATTTACATTGCAAGACGAAAAAAGCAAGCAGATAATTGCAAATGGATATGCACGTCCTTTTCCAAAAAGCTGAGGGTATATTCAGTGACCCAGTGCAAAAAGCTATAATTTTCATTTGTAAATGATTAAATTTGCCATCAGGGAACAGATTGGTACAGCGCCATAGAGGTTCACCCCATTCTTACCTGAAATCATATTACAAAGGATGCAAATCTGATATTTAGACATGCAGTTCTTAACTGCATCCGAGCTCCCCATTTCACTCTTTTTTTTTTTCTTCTTTTTTTTAAGAGCTCTCTCTATGTTCCCTGGATCATGCAGTTCAAAGCTGAGCAGACGAGAGTTAAGTCTGGAGGAGGGGGAAAGCCCAGTTGAAGAAGAGATCTGGAAGAGTCTGGCTACCAAATTCTGACAACTCCGCATGCAGATGTAGAGGTGAGTATGGGCCAAGGCTCTAGCATGGCTCACTTCTTGGTTTTTCTCAAGATGTTAATTTTTAATTTTTTAAATTTAATTTTAATTTCTCTGATGTTAACTGCAGTTTCTGAGAGAAGATGCATGTTATTGCATCATCCAGTGAAAGCAATTGAAAGGAAACTGGGCACCATGTGTGAGTTCCCTGCCCTCACTTCACTGTCCCCTATAAACCAGTGACCATGGACCACACTAGGTTTAAAACTCATAAATGCCATCGAATTAAAGTATTGGTCTTCTCCAGCTTTAGAGCAAGCTCTCAATTTGCTTTTCCAAGAGGGGAATGCCAGAGAAAGATTGTGCTTGCTTCCTTCACAGTTTATCCTTATCGAATGCAGCTGAAAAGCCTTTAAAAAGACAAGCCGCTGGCCCCCAAAAATGACTCTAAGAGTGTCTTGGCTAAATGTTTTGGAAAAAATATATCAATATGATTATTAAGAAGTAGATAGGTATGTCCAATCTATATCAACACACATACCTAAAAAAGGTACTTTAAACAAAATGAAGTCATAGATGCTACTGAAATCAAAGCTTCCACTCCATTTTCAATGGGGCACATGTTTTCTAAATCAGTTCTCTCTCAAACCTGTCCGTGGCTCACTTGCTATAGGATCAGGAGGCGTTGTTTCGAAGCTGAGATTCCAGGGCTGCCTTACGTCAGATATGCTTACTTAGAATCTCTGAACGTGGAGTCTTGGAGTACATCTTTAACAAACCTCTCAGGGGCCTCTTATTCTCTGCTTAAGGAAAAATATATATATATATAAAAAGGAGAAGAAACTGATAACCTAAATCAATTGCAAGGAAGAGCATAGCTAACTTTTTGGAATCTGGGAATGGGGGCCTTGTTTTGTGTTTCTTCTGTAACCTGACTGAGATGGACCACACATTCGGGTCCATCTGTGTTCATATACATAGAGATAAGAGTCAATTAAGGCCCTTTTCTACTCTCTTTAACAGATGGGTGTTTTGTCTATTTAAGTCCCACTGAAGTCAATATGAGGTTCATTTCCTCTCCAAATTCATACCATGAGGTCCAACTTGGCTTTGAGGAAAGACATACTAAGCATGTTCTTACTAAGGCACCTGGACGAGTCCCACCCATCCATTTACCTGTCATTCCTCCCATACCTACTTCTGGTTCCCCTCTCATGTGGTTGGTCTCCAGGAACGTAGGGTATGGCTTACCCAGTCATGTCAAAAGTTAGGGAGTTTCTGTGCCAATTCAAAGGGTCAGCTGTGTAATTGATTGCGCATATGTGAGCAGAATAAAATAGTAGATTTTGACTGTTATTCCGACTTTACCAAAATGCTTTCCTTTTCAAAGTTGCTTTAAACTGCAATTAAAATAAATAACATGAAAAAAGCCAGCATAATCACAGAAGATGTCTGTGATAATTCTAAAAGAAGAAAGCAATATAACCGCAAGTATTATTTTAACATGTGCATAATAAAGCAGCCCTATCTGTTTAATCCTAAGCTTTCTGTGCAACTCACTAGATGTTCTTTTGTGGTTTATCATAAAATGCATTTATTCATGGAAATGAATATGTTATGTAACCCATATAAGCAGAACACACGTCGCTTTTTAAAAAAATACAGTGATCCCTTTGAACATTTAAAAGCTGTTTTAAAAGCTCAGCACGCTTGTCCTTGTGATTTCACTTTCTAGACTATAAATTTCATGATATAACATGCAGAGTTATAAATCAAAGATACCATAAGAAAATATAGGCATGCATAATACCCTTGCCTTCATCAAGACCAGGTATTTGCTTAACTTTAAAACTCAAACACTGTGGGAAGGATCCACTGCAGCTTTTGGAAACGTTTTTAGTAATTCCTGAATGAAAGTGATAACATTCAGAAGACAATCCCTGTATTTAGATGTCTCTCCTCCGTTAGTTGACCTAAGGCTCAATGCACCTTCCTGCTTGGGGTCACCACGGTTAGCTTCTTTGCTCTTAGTCAATACTGAGTATGTTTAACATTCTTTAAAAAGACTTCCATCCACAGTTCTGAGCATCTTTTAAACAAACATGAGTTCATGTGAGCTCACATCTAAATTTTTTATGTTTCCGGCTCACGTGTAGCATTGTCATGCTAAAAGCTACAGGTGCCGCCGGCTATGTAATTCGTGGGACCTAGGGCGAAATGAAAATTCGGAGGACGGTGTTGAAAATTACCATCAAGGTTGTGACAGAAGAACATTAAACAAGGTATGGGTCCTTCTAAGGCCGCACACCCATCAGGCCAGCTCTGCCCACAGAACCTTTTGAACAAAACAACCCTGGTTTTTAAAACTCACTGGGAAACACGCTAAGCAATTAATTGCATTGGCCTTGCTGATTTAAACTATATGAAGAAATATACATGTAAGATGATGTAAAAGAAACGTGGGTATAATAGGATAACTGCACATGGTTGTCGTTACCATTGAACAGGAAGATCTCAAAATCTCAGAGTGGAAAATCTGCAGAATTTTAGGGGGACAGGATTGGAGGTTGGAAAAAGCCATGGGCTCTATGGGAAGAAGACTCCAGCTTTGCGCGGTATCTTTGAGCAGGTTGCGTGCATCTAGACGCTCCAGCTACGCTTAGTGGTGTATTTAGGGAGATACTGCGTTTTGGAATGTGCGAGTGCAGTTCTGTATGAGAATGTGGCAGTCAGCTCATGGGAGTATCGGTCAGTTGTCCCGCATCCGAATGAGTGTGCATGAGTCTTTCGGACTCTGTTGCGTTCCGTAAGTATCCCCAAGTTTGGAGCACAGCCTTCCTCACGTCCCAGCCCTCTGTAGGCTCTCCTACCGGCAGGGGGCTGGAGCGCAGTCACTTCCCAGTGGAGCTCAGGGCAGGACAGAGCTTTGTTAGGGGTGGTGTAGCATAGATGCTGCAGCGTCTCTTCCTCTGGTGGGGCCCTGGCTGGGGATGGAGAACGCGTGTGGTGAAAGAGCATTGGAAGAGAGTACAAGAGGGGACAGGGCAGTAATTTTGCTGCTAAAAAGGCCAAATCAAAAGACTTGGGGCAAAGACAAGGAGAAGAGTGTAGGAAAGGTTTGTCTTGAATAAGTCACTCAGGCTGGGCGGGTAGTGCTTACTAGAACAACACACACCTGAGGAAACTAGGGGTGTGGGTCTATGTAACAAATGTTCCTGGCTGCCCGCTCACATCGGTTTCCACGGGATAATGGGAAGGAGGGAAGGAAAGGATTGGAGGAAGGTCTGAGTGGAGGGAGGAAGAAGAGGGGGAAGAAGGAAGGAAGGAAGAGAGGAAGGGAATGAAGGAAAGAAAGAAGGAACGAGGGAGGGAGGAGGAGGGACGTGTCAGTCAAACGTCCCTGCCTGGCCGCTGTCTCGCCTTGTTACACCCATCACAGTTCTGTCACTTAGCTCTTTTCCACTCCTCGGGAAAAGGGAAATTCAGATAAGCGAAAGCGTGAGCGGAGCTGAGCCCGGGGTAGGAACCGGGGAGAAAGCCCACAACGTAGGGGCGCTCCATCCTTCCTTAGCCTCTTCCCATGCCTTATGGGTCCCGAGGCCCTGCTGCCCGAGGCAGCGCCTCACATCCAGGCCCGGGCTTGCGCGCACCTGACGTTCACCTGGATGGCGAAGGGGGAGGTGGGGCAGGAAGGAGCGCAAGCGGACCGTGGGGGAACCTGCGCGGGAGCGGACCACCTGGAGAGGGGCGCACGGCGGCGCTCGGCCGGCATCCCCCTGCGGTGGAGCTCCCGGCTCGCTGCCCCTCAGACCTGCCCACGGCCCTCCGCCCGCCCCCCGTCACTCACTTCCCTTCCAGCCAATGGCGCGGCCGCCTGTCACCCTCACCCCACCCCTGGAGGCAGAGCGGGGAGGGCCTTGGCAGGGAGGGCGCGGGGCCGGAGTTGAATGATTGAACTTTCCAGCGGAGTTGCGGCGGCCGCGAGGTTCCCGGCAGTGCGGCCCCGGCGCGGAGCTGGGAGCCTCGGCCAGCGCCCGGCGCCCGCGCCCCCGACCCGCAGCCATGGTGCCCGGGGCGCCCCTGACCCTCTGCCTCTGGTTGGCGGCCTCCGGGGGATGCCTGGCGGCCGGCTCCGGCGCGACGGCCGCCCGGCGGCTGGACGAGTCGCTGGCGGCCGGGAGCGTCCAGCGCGCCCGCTGCGCCTCCAGGTGCCTCAGCCTGCAGATCACGCGCATCTCCGCCTTCTTCCAGCACTTCCAGGTACGAACCGCCGCCCGCCCGGGTCCTCCCCGGCGCTGCGGGCCGCGGCGGGTGCGCACGGGGCGCGCGCCTCCCAGCCTCGCCGCCCAAACTTCTCGCCCAGCTCAGCCGGCAGGTCCGGCTTTCCCTCCGCGCGGATTTTACAATCTGGGTGCGCGAACCCTCTTTTCCAGCCCCCTCCCTGCTCCCGAAAGGGAAAAGAAGCCTGCGGCATCTTTACCTGACTCCCTTCTTCCGAGGGGGAAACGAAAGGCGGTTTCTTTGGGAAGGGAGAGCAGTTTTGTGGCTTCCAAGGGTGGGAGTGTGGGTTTGTTAGTTGCCCGGGACTTCGGCGCGGGACTGCGGGCTGGTGGCGAGTCCCGCAAACTCCGGGGCGCTCCGGGCCCTCGGCGCGGCGGGCGCGGCGGGCACAGCGAGCGAGGCCGGGAGGCGCGCACCGCTGCGCCCGGGGACCCGCGCGACGAGCCCCGGCCCCGCAGGTGCCCGCGGGCGGACACTTTTGTCTCTTTCGAGCTTTGCTTTCGCACTCGGCGGGCCGAGAGCTCGCGGCCCACCCTTCGAGCCCTGGGGGGGCCAAGTCGTGCGTTCCAGCGCGTTTGTGTTGGGGCCCGGGGAGGCGGTGGTGATGGTAGCTGTGCGCGCCCCGATTCGGAGCCCCAGAGCTTCTAGGTCTCGCCAACGAATGGCGTGGATGCAGGGGATCCGGGACTTGGAGGCGCCGTGTTTGGATGCTCTGAGCGGACTCCCGGGGGCCAGTATCTCCCCCAGCCCTCGTAGGTTCTGTCGGCTTGAGGGTAGGAGAGCTTGTGGGAGTGTGGGTGTTGGGTGTGTAGACGGTTCAGAGAACGGCACGCTTGGTGCTGTGGATGGCCGGGATCCTGGGGCGGGGGCGGGGGGGGGGAAGGGAGGGCGCCACAGAGGGGAGGACCCCCGCGGGACTTGCTCAGGGACACTGGCTGAGGGTGGGCGCACGGGAACCGCTCCCGGCCCCGACCGAGGCGCGCCTCACAGCTGCCTTCCCCAGCTGACCCGAGTGCGCGCACTCTGAAACCATTCACGCAGATAACCGAATTCCTGTCGTCTGCCGTGGTTCTCGCCCTCGCCTCTTCGTCTCTCTCCTTAGTTGCTCACCTGTTCCAAAGTTCCGACTTCTCGCCGCAGGGAAAACTGCGGAGGCCAGAAGGAGACCGGGGCTCCTGGGTGGGGTTCTAAGCCGAGCCCTCTGCCCTTGAGAAATAAACTGGGCGTCTCTTCCACTCGGGCGGGATAAATGGGCCTTCCCAGAGGCCCTGGGGACTAAGCTGCGACGGGAGGCCATCGTAATGACCGTGGAGTTGGGGACGAATCTCCGAAGTCTGAAGCCATGTTCATTCTGGCTTGAGAACTCATGAAACCTCGCGCCGAATGGTACAAGGAGAAGTAAAAGTTGGGATCTTCAGAGAGTGAACCAGCTGGCGAAGTTTGCGTGCGCCTGAGTGCGTGCTTCTCTATGTTCTCAAAGAAGCGACATCCGGTGGGTGTCAGAGAACTCGGCGCGCTCTGCTGTCCTCGTGGGTCCTCAGGGAAAGGGAAAAGGGAGTGTGGTCTCGTGCGCTGAAATTACGCCGACATCCTGGAGAGGGCCCCTCCCCAGCCACCTGGTTTCCAAACCGCCGGCCCTGCGCTCAGTCACTCTCCTGAGGAGATGCCGCGCTACTGTGTAAACGACAACAGAAAACAAAACAAAACGGCAGCCTGTTCCCAGGGAGAAAGAGTATCTTTTCTTTTTCTTCTTCCCTTCCTTTCTTTCTTCTTTCTTTATTTTAATTGAATTGTCAGTTGCTGTAATTTATTTGTTTTACAGTTTCAGCGGCTAAAGAAGCAGTTTAGATCAAGCCAATTCCTGTGAAAGGCTTTTCTTGTGGTCTCTTGGCATGATTCCTCTTCGGAAGAAAAACTGCTGACAGAATACACATTGCCAGACAATCCTGATTACATTTTAATTAGCTGGGTGAAATAAGCTGCAAATTACTCAGTTAGGACTTAATAACTGCTGTTTTTGCAATCAATTGCAAAGCCATTCTTGGAGGTTTAACCCTAACCTGGTAATGCCTATCTGATTTATCTAAATTGCAGGGATTAAGCGTTCTTAAGATTTGAGAAGACAGAAGCACACACTCCTTATAAAGCGGCAAGCTTCCCTGCCCCTCCCCCTTCTTAAATAATTGGAAGGATGTGGAGGGATCAGCCTGCGGGCAGCTCATTACTCTGCACGTGGAATGTATTAGTGGGCAGGAGAGGCTGGGCTGGTGGAAGGGGTCGGAAGAGCCCCTTCTCTCAGGGTCACCCCACCCACTTGGGCAAATAAACCGTAGCAGAAGGCTGTTTCTGGAGCAGGTGCCGGTTCCCAGCTTCTCCTGCTCAGTTCCCAGCCTCCTTTGAAGGGGCTGCCAGGGCCAGTGACCTGGGCTAGCAGGTCTGCAGAGGAGGCTGGGGTCCAAACGTCTCTGCCCCAATTCTGCACGCTCTCCAGTGCCTCCCAGCCTTGCAGCTCGAGGCTGAAGGTGGATGGGGCGCACGCGTGCCTCCACATGTGTGGGGCTGGATCGGCTTCACCTGTCAGTCATGTGGCTGTCAACCTTGCCTGACGGCACAGGGGACTCAATACTGATGCCTGGAAGTGGGGGTGGTGATGGGGATACCGGAGCATCTGTATCCTGAATGGTCTGCCCACGGTCCCCGACCTGAAGGAGCTTAGGATTTCATACTGCAAGGGAGACGGATTCTGAACTGTCATTGATTTCACCACTGAGGGCTGCCTCTCATTTGTGGAAAGCAGTAACGGCTAGCATCGCACAGGTTATCAGTACCCGGCTCCACGATGCCGTGCGCAGGGCATTTGGCACGTTGCCGTTTCAGGTTCACACGTATCATGCGTGCACGTGGCTAAAAGCCTGGCAACGGAGGCAGTTGGGAAGGGCGTCCTTTCCTCAGTGAATGCAGCTGTGGGGTAAGGAGCAGGGAGGTGGGCTCTGGAGCCGGGCAGATGGGCTCTGCGTCAGGCTTTGCCACTTGGCAGATATGTAGCTTGGGGAAGATCACCTTCCTGAACTTCCAGCCTCTCGTGTGCCCGGTAGGACACCTGCCCAGCAAGGTGGAGATCATAAAACTTGTTGGGGATAATGAAAGCGATGGTAATAAAGGGGTCACTGTTCTGGGGGTCTTACAAGTCTGTCTCATTCCATCCCCACAACCATCATACAAAGAAGGTACTGTTGGTGTCCTCCTAGAACTGATAAGGACCCGAGATGCTGAGACGCTAATAGACGGGGAACCTGGGTTCCCAACCAAGACAGCTACAGCTTTGGGGTTTGTTCTTATCTCTAGGATTTTATTGATTAGTGGTTTAACTTACTTCAGAACTGGCTGCCTTTTTCTCAGGCCCCAGCGCCAAATGGAAACATGCCGTCCATTATTCAGAGAGCAAGAAGTGTTGTCGAAGGAACTAAAATATAAAACTTGTTCTTTCTTCTGTGACCTTTCTCTCTTGGAATTTGCTATCCAATGCTGTTCTCGGTAAAGCATAATTTAAACATGAAGTCATTCGCATGGATTTCACTGTTCATCTTTCTCTTGTGCAGTGCCAGCGTTACATGCAAACATCAGATCATTTCACTTATATGTGGAATCACCAGCAGTGCACAGTTTTGATTTCCTGGTCCATCCCTGGAGGGAAAAGTGGGGACCAGACTCAGGAAGGTGGGAAGGAGGAAGCGAGGACCCCCAAAGTGCCCTGTGTAGGGTGTGCCCAGTGGGTGCCCCACAAGGGGATCTTGCAGGACGTGTGTAGACCGTCGTGGGTACCAAGGGTCTGGCGAGCACATACGCCTGCTCGGGCACGGCACTTGCCCAGTGCCCTGTTCTGCCAGCTGCTGGACCAACGCATTGCACTTTGTTCTAGCCGGGTCCTCAGGAACCTGAGCCAGGCGTCTCCCCCTCCTACTGCTCAAGCCGTAGCAGATGGTCAGCCCCCAGGTGTACTTAGATCTGCTTGCCAGATGCAGTTAGCTACCTGCATTAGGGACGGGCAGTAGGCTTGTTCCCGTGGAGTCTCGGACTCTGGCTGGCCATCCACCAAACACAGTATGATGGTCCCAGCGTGGGACGGGGACAGCTACCACTGAATTCTGGGACACATCACCGCACGCATGCGCCGCCCTGACCCTCCTTGTGGTCACTCTCAGGTCCCTGCAGAGGGTAGGGTGTGACCGTGATTTGGGGGTGAGGAGGGGGAGGCTGGGAGGGTTGGGGTGCCGGTGGGCCAGGGAGTGGGCAGCCGAGAATCTTGCCTGGGGAGGAGGGGGTGGTGAGAGGCAGCAGCATGCCTGCCGGAGCCTCCAGAACATGCTCCTGTATCCCACCAGACTGCACACACGAAACGCACACTCCAAGATAAGATCATTGAGGATTTCAGTGTGGCGGTCTCGGCACATTACCCCTCAGGTGCAGGGCCCCTTCTGAGCGTGGGCCACGTGCACCGGTCATTTGTCCCTGAAGCTGGCCCTGGTTTGGGTTTTTTTTTTTTTTTTTTTAAATAAATTTATTTATTTATTTATTTATTTATTTATTTATTTATTTATTTATTTATTTTTGGCTGTGTTGGGTCTTCGTTTCTGTGCAAGGGCTTTCTCTAGTCGTGGCAAGTGGGGGCCACTCTTCATCGCGGTGCGCGGGCCTCTCACTATCGTGGCCTCTCTTGTTGCGGAGCACAGGCTCCAGACGCGCAGGCTCAGTAGCTGTGGCGCACGGGCCCAGTTGCTCGTCGGCATGTGGGATCTTCCCAGACCAGGGCTCGAACCCGTGTCCCATGCATTGGCAGGCAGATTCTCAACCACTGCGCCACCAGGGGAGCCCTGGTTTGGGTTTTTTAACCCTTGGAAGAGGTAGGTTAAGCCCACTTGTCCTGGTGGTTCTTCATATTCTGTCCATCGTGTTCAAGGGTACAATGCTGACGTGCTCACTTGGGAATAACCTGCTGTGCCCTTGTTTTCTCAACCTCACTAGAAGATTAAAGAAGAGGGAAAACAGAGACAGTGTGCCTGAAATAAGCTCTGTCTCTTTTTGGGTGACTCTCATTTAACTTGAGAGTGGCCTCCTCTTCTGCGCTCGTTGGGACTTTCAGGGCGGAGACCCTGCCTGTCTCGCTAGGTTCTGCTCGTCACGGCAGTGATGGAGCTGAGTCTCAGCTTTACTGATAGAGTCCTTGCACTAAATATTAGCAGACCTGCAACCTGCTCTTTCTCTGCCCGAGTTTTCCCAGAGGAGGCTCAGTAGAATGGGGCTTGAGGAAAAAGAGTAGCCCACGTGTAATAAAATAGGAAGAGTGCGTCTATTTCTTTGCCAGATTTTGGGACCTGAAAATTTTGGGAAAAGTGGGTGGAATCTTGTTGGAAGATAAGTAGCAGGTTGCTGGCAGCCTTGGTCCTAGGGCTCTAGAATTTTATTAGTGTTAAGAGATTCCAGCTTAATGGGACATTAGTCACTCTCCAAACTACTGCTGATAGACTCGTTTAGGTAGCTGATTAGAGATCGGAGGCTTTTTTCTAGCAGTAATTGGAAGCTGTTTGTTTTGGCAAAAGGGAGAACTAAGCTGGTGATTACCTCATTCTGCTTAGAGGACTAGCCTCTCCTCTCAGAAAAAGTAAACAAACAATTACTTTGTTTGTTTCAAACAAACAAAGCATCAGAAACCTTTAGCAGCCACAAATCTGCCCCAGGCTCGCAGATTTTTGGAGGAGCGATTTTGTGGTGAATACACTCAGCTGTGGTGTGTCCGTTTGGCCTGCCGTGAGATTGAAGTTATATGCTAGAAAGTCTCTGGGAAGAGAGTCCATCCTCAAGTTTGACCTTTATATTTCCTGGTCTGGGTCACTGGATCTCTGGCTGTGTTTCTAAGAATTTCTGAATTTGACCCAAACTAAACATTAGGTTATTCATGGCAAATTTTCATGTTTTTAATACAGCATTTCTCCTTGAACCGTGATTTACAAGTGTATCTTATTGTGACTATTACAGAACATTAAGAAAACACATTAGAAAATACCAACTTATTTATTTCTTTGTGCACTGTACTATTAGAGGAGAAATATATTTATATTTATATATCTATATATGTTTATATATCGAGTATAGTATATATTTTTATATATTTCAATATATTATATTAATAAAATACATACATGTATGTATGTTTGGAGACCTACATTTAAAAGTTAAAGTTAATGTTGTTGGTTTAAGCATTCCCACCTTAATAGCCTCCTAACTTATCATTTTTTTACGTTTTTTTGAAATAGATTGATCAGATTTCACTGTATAACCTACCTGGGTATGTTTCGGCAAATGGGCATAAAACTTTCAGGCTAGGTAAAGAAACTTATCAAAGTGTCAGTGGGCACTGCTTGTATTCACTCAGAAATGGAGAAGTTCCTACGTGTGACTTGCTATTGCCTTCCGGAAATCTGATTCTCACACGATTTTGAGGGTTGGGCTTGAGACAATGATCAGTGAAGCGTATCTGTATTATTGAGAGACATTTTTTATATGAACAATAGTACTGGGGAAAATAGCAAACACCCTGTTGGAATGCTTTGTCAAATTACCCCATAACTCATACTGTTGGTGCAGTGTCTGAGCTCCAAGTCCTTTCGAGTGCTGAAGCCAGCCACCTTTCAACATTTCCACTCACCCTGCACTCCATATTTTGGAAGTATGTTGTCTATCAACATATGGCCTTTATTAAGTATGACCTAGTTTTTCCTCGTCACATTAATCAAAGATATCCATAACTCCTTCAAACTTCAGATCAGCGTGAGGTCGCCCACATTACCACAGTAGACTGATAAAACTGACGTTCTTGACATTTTAGTTATTTTTGTACCATCTATCTTAGGAGAATGTGTAATTTGTTTTGGATTCTCTGAATATTGGAAATGGGTCATAGACACCTATTCCTTCTTAGGAGACGCTGTTGGTGACTTTCTGTCCCTCACCCCACCAGCTCCCTGGCTCCTGGATCGGCAGCTAATAGCTTACAGCTGCTGCCCCAGAGAGACTAACCTTTAGCCCCTGGGCACCATCTTGCCAGCAGGGCAGTGTACCCTCCTTCCCTGATGAGGGCAGATCATAGCCATTGGCTCACCGCTGGGGGATACAGGAGGCCAGCCCTCTGCTGGGATCAACTCTGGTGCAATTTATGCTGCAAAGCATTGCACGGGGCCAGGCTTATCAGGGCTGTAGCCGAGATCACATCCCTACTCAGCTCCTCCTGCATCCTTCCCTCCCCTTCCACTGAGAGTTTCCCCCTGATACATCACATTCACAGAAAGACCCCTTTCAGCCTCAGCTTCCACAAAACCCAACCTCAGACACCTACCTTCAGATACCTCATCTGATTCAACCCTTTTGTTTTGCAGATTAGACAGCTTGATGCTTATAGGAATGATTCATTCAAGCACATACAGATAATAGATAGTAGAAGTAAAGATATAACCCAGCGTTCACAACTCTCAGCTCAGACTTTCCCCACTATCCCCTTTATTGTTTTTTTTATTGTTTATTTTTTTAACTTAATTTTTATTTTACATTGGCGTATAGTTGATATACAGTGTTGTGTAGTTTCAGGTGTACAGCCAAGTGAATCAGTTATACATATATCCAGTCTTTTTCAGATTCTTTTCCCATATAGGTTATTACAGAACATTGAGTAGAGTTCCCTGTGCTCTACAGCAGGTCCTTGGTGATGATCTGTTTTATATACTGTATAGTAGTGTGTACATGTTAATCCCAAACTCCTAATTTTTCCCTCCCCCTCCTTTCCCCTTTGGTAACCATAAGTTTGTTTTCTACGTCTGTGAGTCTGTTTCTGTTTTGTAATCCACCATTCCCTTTAAAAAAAAAAAAGTGAGAGTTTATACAGATTAAAAAAAATCCTTCTAGATGAGGAAGCACGTAAGAGTCGGTACGTCTTCTGTTATTTGAATTTAGTTTATCTCTCCCGATGATTTCAGTAAAAAGTTTCAAATCTTGATCCTAAGACATAAGCACATCGTGCTCCTTCATTGCCTCTGTGAAAAAATACGTATAGTTGGCGCTCCGTGTGTTCTGGTTCTGCCTATCCGCAGTTGCGTGACTCCACCAATGAGGAACCCGCGGATACAGAGGACCGGCTATACTCTTATTATAACACGGACCGGCTGTCCGTATTTACATAACGGACTTGAGCATCTGCGGATTTGGTATCCACAGGGGTCCTGGAACCAATCCCCCACAGATCTCAAGCGACGACTGTACTGTTAAAGCCAGCTTGAAATAGTTGTCTGGTAGGTGGACAGTAGGTGGGGTGAGGGGACATCATTAACCTCAGTACCCCTGGCAGGTCTAAGAGGATGGCAAAGAGGGCCAGTTAGTTCAGATATTAACCAACTTTGCATTTACTCAGCAAGTGACCAGGCTGCCACATCCCCCAGGACCTAGAGTCCCCTCCATATCTTTAAAAGATTATGCACATGGTTTCAAAATAGTGAGCAGAGGCGTTTTCCCTGATGGTGATGGAGAAGGTTGGATAAAAGTGGTTACCCCTGATAGCCGATAAGTAAGGAAAGATTTATGGAAGCAGCGTTTATGGCTCATTTTAATGTAAATCTCAGACTGTAGATGCTGGGTCTGTTTCTCCCTTAAAAAAAAAAAAAAAACCCACAGAAAACGCCGCTTTAATCACTTCCACTTATTTCAGCTAATATCGATGGATTGCTGCAATTTCAAAGATGAGGTGGTAAAATCCCTACTCCTGAGGGGATTTATACTCTGGTAGGGGCTAAGACTTGTAAACAGACCACTGCAGTCCACAAGGGAGGGCTCAGGGAGAGTTACTTGTGTGAGATCTCAGGCTTGTTGCCATAGGGGACGCGTCCTAGGGGAGACGACGCTTGAGCTGAGCCTCAAACGCTGGGCTCTTCCAACGCAGAACAGCCAACGTGAGCAAACGCAGAGTCTCGCAGGAGTTTGCTCTGTCTGCTGGGGGCTCTCGGTGGCTCCTCACGGACGGGATGCGGCGTCAGCCCGCCCAGCCTGCAGCCAGGCATTGGGAACTTGTTGGTAAGAGCTGGTACAAAGCTCAAGTGCTTTGTTCTGCAGGACGGGTTGAGAGCAGGTCATCACACTTAGGAGTGTCTTCCTGCTTCGTGCTGATGTGGTTGGACATCAGGCGACACTACCAGCTGCCCTCATGCTACTGAGTTGACCTCTGTGGAGAGCCTCGCCAGCACCCCTAAGAAAGAGCCCCAGATGAGCATGAAAAGGAGAGAAGGGGGCTGCGTCTCCCGTCTCCCTGCCATCACGCTTTGGCTTACGGACGGACCCCAGTTCCGATTGGTGGGGCTGGATCCTAACTAAGAAACTCTTCTGAATCACTGAGCCACAGGGGGTAGAAGGTACTTAGCGTTCATCGCATTTTTTGCTTTCTTGGTGCTGAGAAAGTAGTTTCACATAAAATATCTATTTGACCTTCACAGCAACTCTTTGAGGTCAGGAGTGTTATTTTATTTTTACAGATAAGACAACTGAAGGTTGTGAGCTGTTGGGAAGTGAGATAACCAAGTCTTCGTAGCAGAAACTCAAGCCCTAATTGTCATGTTCCCAAATATTTATACTAAATGATCTGCTTCTCAGCATGTTGACAGTGAGAGAAGACAGAGTGAAAATATCAGCTGTAATATCATCGACAGTCACGGAGTTTTGGGGGGAAACGGACCTCCATGTCTCACTCTCTCCTTGTCCCTTGGAGGTACCACTGCATCACGAAGTGCCACAATTGTGGACGATTGAAAGGTTGCTGGTGTGATAGAAAAAAACCCATTAAAAATATCAGTCCATCAACGACATCCGCTGTGCATCTGTCTACCCCAATCCTTCTTCCAACCAATACGGATCTGTCACACACAGTTGTTTTTCAGGTAGCTTAGATTCTGGGGACCCAGCATAAGTGACACGTGCTTCCTGCCCACAAAAGAATTATTTTCTACTAGAGACAGAGAGAGAGAGAGAGAGGCAGACATTTACGCAAATAGTTGCAAAGAGTTGTTGAAGTGAAGAAAGTGTTATAATCATGAATCATCTTTTAAATCTTTATAGAGAATTGTTTAACACATTATCATAATTTCTTAGATGAAGATTTTTTTTTCCCTTATAAATTGATTTTGTTTAGGTCCACCCAGAATCCCACTTGTCTAGCAAAATAGCAGAGTAGTATTGTGATCCTTGCAGGCATGTTTCACGAACAGCTGAACTCCTTGATGCCGTGGAGGATGGGTTTGTTGTCTGGGAATAACAGAGGTCTCAGGGCTTCACCCTTGACCTTCATTCTTGGCTGCCATTGCTGTTTTGTACAGTGGTGGGACACATTTGGAATATTTGCAAGTGGTGTTCATGGCTTGTAGGTATGTGACAGCTACTTCCAAGAACTCAGGGTGTCTTATGAGTTTGCTCGCTTTCCTTTTGTTTTGGTTTTGGGAGTGTGTGTGTGTGTGTGTGTGTGTGTGTGTGTGTGTGTGTTTACATTTTATCATTCTTTGCATCATCTCTGTAAGATATAAAAGTTGGACAATAAGGAATTCTGAGAAAAGAATTTAGAAAATTCTCAAGGCTGCACATGAAAAGAAAATGGTGATGAATTGGGGTTCTTTAATCCCCCAGAGTGCAAAAATCTATCCTCAGGGGAATCTGAGAAACAATGGCTCATCAAGAGGGAAGAAAAGCTCTTAATTCACATGCTATTTATCCTTTAGTTTTAAATTATAACTTTTGTCATTTAATAAGCGTTTCGGTCTCCAAGTGATTAATATCCTGCCAACTTGAGAAAATAACATTCTGTTAGAGTGACCTCAAAATATATGATTTTGTATTTCATATTACCTTCTTACTTTGAAAGATAAGGCAGATATGCCGTCACCACTGAAAACAGTCGAGTAATGTCTGGTGACCGCCATCTTCATTTTAGGGAAGTGCGTGTTCTTACTGGCGTGCATAGGATCTCAAATAACCTTCAGCGAACAAGAATGCATGTTTCCCCTCAATTCAGTATCTAATTATCACGGATGACTTTTTAAATTTCATAGCTAATTTCTGGTTATATCCAAAGAAGTGACAATTTTATAAGTCTGTAAGTGAAAACACAAAACAGAGGGTCCTTTTAATGAAACAAGAAACATTAATTTTGCACAGTAATCCATCACCTTACGAAAATGTTGTTAATCATACTGGTGCTGGGGACAAGAAAAATGATGGGAATTCATTCACTTAAGCAACTTAGAGCTCTTTTCTCCATATTCTGTTTGCAGTTTACACCTTTTTCAACCCACTTTAATATTCTAATGCATTAATAATTCTTATGTGTGAAACACATCACAGTGTTTTTGTTCTTCCTCTCTCCCTCCAATGCAAATGATGGTCTTGTCGGAGGACAAACCAGGTGGATCACATTCTTGGGAGATTACTGACAGCTTCTCTAAAAGAAAGACTGAAACAGTTGAGAAATTCTAAATGCAAACAAATATAAAGCTTTCAGGTTAAAGGTGATTTTACCTATTACTTATTGTGTCTCTATTGAGTTCATATAAACGGTTCATCTGATGAACGTTTATCAACTCTTGTTTAATTCTCTGATAACACATAATTGAGAGAGACAGCACTTTCTAGACTTAAATAAATGCCTCTATTCCTGTCTTTAAATGCCTACACTACTGGAATGAATAGCACTCTTTTGAAATTTATACTGTTGGTTATACTTTGTGGTCTGGAAACAAAATTGACAAAGACTTGCAATAGCGAAAGAGATTTTGAAGAGGATGCACGTCTTGTAGTGATATGTCACCCCAGCCGCTGGACAGGTTTCCAAGTGCTGTTACAACAACCCAAATATGGCAAGGATCCTGGCATCTCAGGATCATTAGCTTGCTTTCCAACGGATGAGCAGACCCCTTCAGAATGCAAATACCAAGACCATTTCCAATCATGAGGGAATCATCACCACCACCACCACCATCATCACCATTATCATCATTATCACCATCACCCCCATCATCATCATCATCATCATCACCACCATCATCATCATCATCACCACCACCACCATCACCATCATCATCACCGTTATCATCATTATCACCATCACCACCATCACCATCATCACCACCATCACCACCATCACCATCATCATCACCACCATCACCAGCACCATCACCATCATCGTCATCATCACCATCACCATTATCATCATCACCACCATCATCATCATCACCATCACCATTATCATCATCATCACCACCATCATCATCACCACTATCATCACCATCATCATCATTATCATCACCATCATCACCACCACCATCACCATCATCATCACCATTATCATCATTATCACCATCACCACCATCACCATCATCATCACCACATTTGGAAATATGACACTGTTCCCTGAGAAATCTCTGTACAAACAATTCTGTTGAGATACTCAGATTTCCATGCCTATCCATCATGACAGGCTACTTATTTTTGCCCCTGCTTACTGATGTCTATCCTTCCCTTGATGGCCATTCCCCCAAGAAGAGGGTTTTGCTCACCATAGAGGAGAAACCTCGTGTGAAACAAGGCTCAGAAGACCACCCAGGCATCTGGGGTGGCCCATTCTTGCCCAGCAGTCCTGCCATATGGATGATTCAAATAGAGGTAAAGTTACGAGCTGCAACATAGCATAACTTGGAGCTTGCTTTCTGGAGTGGAAGTGTGTTAATGATAAGGATGCCAAGCTTATGCAGAAGTTACTGATTACTTTCAGGAACGATGAGCAGAAAATAGGAGACTGGCCGCTGTTAAAATGCTTTGGTAACTGCAGTTCTTTTACATTTCTTCTGTGGCAAGGAAGTGCAGAGAAATCACCCAAGATGCTGTCCACGGTTAAAGATAGTCATTGGTTGAAGGTGAGCACTTTCTTGGCTTCTCATTTTCTCATCCACGTTTTGGGCTATTATAGCCGTTTAGAACTAGAACTTTGCCTTTAAAACCTAAAATATGTACCCCAGTTCCTTTCTTCCTCTTTTAGACATAGGTAGGCCCTCGGTAGAGGTTTGGCAAATATCCCTGGCGCATCTTTGACTAGAAATGCACTTTCTCTCCCTTTCTGTCACCCCCTCCTCTCTCCCTCTCCTTCCTTTATTTTGACACTTGGCTGTGTACCATTTTGAAAGCAGCACAGCCAAACCCATTTGCTGATCATTCCAGGAATGGCCTACATCTGGGAAGTTATTTTCCCATTGGGCCAGAATCTAAAAGAAAGTAGGGAACATCTTTTGTTGTTGTTGTTTCCACATTTTTGTTTCCGGAATTATGAGGTAATGTCCTCACAGCTGCAAAGAAATAAAAAAAATACTTCTGGACAGGATCTATTCACTTGTTAAGTATCACCAGAGAAAAACATATTTAGAGGTGAGACTCCATGAGAACAGACATCCATTTGTATTTTGATGTTTCTATTATACAGGGGCCATGGACTTGTATAGTATTTTAAACCTATTTTTTATTGGGCAAGATTGGCATACTCTAGTCCCATTTATTACTCCACAATTTTGAAAAAAAAAAAGGAGGAAGTTTCTTCTTTTTTGAACAGCTGTATGAAATTAGGGCCAAAATGTTTTTTTCCATATGTGTATGATCCAAGAGTGTCTAGTTCATGGTTTCTCAACCTTGTCACTGCTGACCTTTGGGGCCAGATTATCCTTTGTTATGGGGTCTGTGCTGTGCATTGTTGGATGTTTAGCAATATCCCTGGTCTTTACCCACTAGATACCAGTAGTATCCCTCCCACCCCCGGTCATGACAAAGAAATATCTCCAGACATTACAATATGTGCCATAGGACAAAATCACCCTTGTTGAAAGCCACTGGTCTAGTTCTCTCTCTTTTTACTTTACATCTGTCTCGGTCGATGTGTCTCTAGTTCAATATCTGTATTCAGATATGTATATCCATATCTAAATGTATATGTGTATGTATGACTCTTTTATTACATATTCAGTTACCCTCTTTGAAAGAATAAACTCAGATACATGAGTCAATAAATTGATTGCAGTAACAATGTTCTTTTTCACGTATAACATGGGAGTTTGGAAAGGTGCTCATTTATGTCTCCATTTGAGAATCTGGGAAAGAATAAGGCACTTATTTCGAAAAAAATGCTTGTCTTCCATTCTATAGCAAACGTTCTCCTGAAAGAAAACGACAGTATCTCTGTCTTTAGCAGTGATGATTCTGAAGATATGTCATGGCATTTGTGGGTGTGATAGCCTGTAAGAAAATCGGGGTTTTTCAGCCATGACCAGTCTAATGTGTAAAGTTGGTTGTATTGCATCTTTTCCTTTAAATACCTGTTATGTTTTTAAAATTTGGTGAGCTGGTCCGAAAGTCTGATTCCCTTGGAACTTCTTTGCAAGTGAACTGTCTTTTCCTTTTGAAAAACTTTTGTCTCTGAGCATTCTTGCAGACCGCTTATGTGCTCTTTACCTCAAGTGCCTCGCCCATAAAGTGGTGGCGATGGTAGCACAGCTTCACTGGATCGTTCTATGATGCAACACGGTTCACTCGGAGCAGAACCTCACGTGTGCTTAGCTCTACAGAAGTATTGGCTGTTGTTGTTTAGATGCGCGAGGCACAGAGTGAGTGCTGGTGCTGAAGATCTTGGGACAGAAAAATGAGTAGCGTACACCCCTCGATCCTTCCCAGGCTGGTCTAAGAGCAGTTAAAGGGAATTTCAACAACCTGATTTTAAAGTGGGCCAAAGACCTCAACTGACACCACACCAAAGAAAATATACAGATGGCAAATAAGCGTATGAAAAGATGCTTCACATCACATGTCATCAGGGAAATGCAAATTAAAGCAACAAGATAGCACCACACACCCATTAGAATGGCCATAACCCGGAACACCAACAGCACCAAATGGTGCCGAGGGTGTGCAGCAACAGGGACTCTCCTTCCTTGCTGCTGGGGGTGCAAAATGGGACCCTCACTTTGGAAGGCAAGCAGTTTCTTACAGAACAAAACTACCCTTACTCCTTGGTGTTTCTTCAAATGAGATGAAAACTTACGTACACAATGAAACTTGCACTTAGATGTATAGAGCAGCTTTATCCATAATTGCCAAAACCTGGAAGCAACCAAGATGTCGTTCAGTAAGTGAATGGATAAATAAACTGAGGTACATCCGGATTATGGAATATTACTCAGCACTAAACAGAAATGAGCTCTCAAGCCGTGAAAAGACATGGAGGAACCTAAAATGCATATCACTGTGTGAAAGAGGCCCATCTGCAAAGGCTGCACACTGTATGATTCCAACTGTATGTCATTCTGGAAAAAGCAAAACTATGGACACAGTAAAAAGATCAGTGGTTGCCAGGGGTTGGGGCTGGGGGCTGGGTAGGAATGAATAGGTGGAGCCCAGAGGATTTTTTCAGGATTTTTTTTTTTTGCGGGGGGGAGCCAACATTGTTTTCTTGTCAACAGAACCTGCCTGGGGAAGTAGGGGGCCCACTCTGCCCCCAGAGGGGCTATGGACCTTGGTTGTCTGCGGCCCGTGGGGGAGATGGGTCCACCCAGTGAGAACAGCTCTGGCCACCACCGGCACCTGGGTGGTCAGAGGCAGGGTCTGGGGGGCCAGCAGGGGGCATGGGAGCCCCCCGGGGACCTGGGTCTTGGCTCCCCCTGGCTCATCTGCAGGAAGTCAGTGAGGGCGATCAGCTCAGGCCCACTGAGCCAGGTGGTGGAACAGCCAGAGGATGCAGTGGGGAGGACCCAGGAGGACATGCCTGGGGGTGGGGCCAGCAGCTTCAGAGAGCCCATCACCTGCTGAGGGGCCTGAGACAGGTACAGGGGAACGCACTGCCCACAGGGCAGCAGAGGGTCAGAAAGGAAGACATCTTCACAGCACATCACTGGGAACCCTGCATCCCTGGGCGGCTGCTCTCCACTCTAATGTCCAGCTAGACTGGCCCTGAGGCCTCTGCCTGAGGCTGCTTCGTACAGAGGCCAGAATGAGGGATGGCACAAGGTATGATACTATAGTTATGGACATGTCATTATACATTTGCCCAAGCCCATAGGATATACAGCCAAGGGTGAACTCTAATGTAAACTATAGATTCTGGATGATAATGATGTTTCAGTGTAGGTTCATCAGTTGTAACAGATGTGCCACTGATTGGGATGTTGATAATGGGGGAGGCTATGTGTATGGGGGCACAGGGGGTGTACGGGAATCTCTGTGCCTTTCTTTTAATTTTGCTGTGAACCTAAACTGCTCTAAAAAATAAAAACTTTTTTAAAATAAATGTTTTAAAATTTAATTTTTTAATTTAAAAAACCCTTTGAAGTTTCTCAGAAAGTGCTTAGTTCTAGGTAGTGAATGAAATTCAGATCTCTCATATGCTCTTGTCACTTAAAGATTTTCTGTTCCCGTATGATGCATGGGAACAGCTTAAGTAGACTTTTTAAATTGAAATTTGAAATCCAGGATAGGTATTGTGTAAGTAGAAAAGGCCATTGAATTCTAGGTCATCTATTCTATTAGGAAAACATAGCTGACTTCCCAGATGCTGGGTGCTTATAATTCTGCAGATAACACATTTTTCTTGAAATTGACTTTTTTTTTTTTTTTTTGCAAAGCAAGGTCTTTTCTTGGGGTTATTGAGCTTTCTCTTGTATCCCATTTAATTCATCATGTTTTCTCAAGTGACCTCTCATTAAAACATGCTGTTTTTTTTAAGTCCGTATTAAAATAACCCAGAATCATGATGAATGGACTAGAATATCATATAAGTCAGGGTATAATGGACTTTGAGGTGCTCTGTATTAGTTTGATTAATTATTCTGTACTCTCTAATGAATAGCATAAATTAGCACAATGAAGAAGCATATATCACAGGAAAACCATGTGACAAAAATCTGACTTAGTAAAGTCAATTAGAATGGGAAGACCATGTATCTCTAGTAATTCTTTTCTTCCTGCTTAGGTTTTCTCCACTACAAATGAAAGTCAACTAAACTACATTCTGAGCCTTCCAGCCTATATGTGTGTATCAAGGTGGTAGATTTTGCTTTAGTATTAAAATAAGTCCTTCTAGGATTTATTGAGTGTATTCCAAAACGGGTTACTAAACTCTTGTGTAGGAATGCAAGTAGTTTTCATTTATAGGGCACTGTGTGTTTTTTCAAGTAACATTCGTTCAATGGTTGTAGTGATAATAGCAATAGAATCCAGTTCATGTATCCAGTTCATGTTATCTGGCAACACATTGTCTCTGGTTACTATTAATGCTTCTGAGTAATTAGCTCGATAATTTAAAATTACTCCTTAGCCTCTGCCGGTCAACATGCCAGAAACCAGGCCGTAATGAGTCTCTCGGGAACTGCTTATTACGAACCACGGATCACCCCTGTCAAGTTTCACAGCTGCCAAGCATCTATTTTGAAAAATAATAGGGGACTTGAGAGTGCCTTTAAAGACTGCTGCGATTTTTCTCCGCACCGTCGTCCCAATCAATACATAGCATCTTCCTCGACTTGTTTATTTTATGAAGATACCCAGAGACTGAGGTGAGGCCGAGACACGGTGGAGGCCAGCGTGGCCTGGACCTGCTGGGGAATCATTGCCCTGGGTGACTCATGCTTCCCCAGGTAGTGTCGGCCTTCAGGCTCAGAAGCAGAAACGGACTTGAGTTGGTGGAAAATTACGCGTGCGCGCGCGCGCGCGCACACACACACACACACACACACACACACACACACACACATATATATATATATCCAAAGATGAATTTATTACTTGATAAAGAGGATTGTATGTCTCAGTACCCAGGATGCTATGAGATAGCTGAAGAGCTGGATGAAGTACTCAGGACTCTACGTGGCAACGTGGAGAGAGAGAAGGAAGCAACACTTGGAGTGGGATTCCATGAAGTCCTGTGTAGCGGAGTACGACCAACGGTCCTTCTCCCTCTGCAGCTGGTTCTCCAGCTTCAGCAAGCCTCGGAATCATTGGGTAGCCTTGTTTAACACAGCTCGCTGCACCACAGCCTCAGAGCTTTTGATTCTGTGGGTCTCGGGTCAGACTCGAGATGTGCATATCTGACAAGCTTCCAGCTGAGGCTGACGTTACTGGTCCCGGGGCCCCACTTTGAGAACCACTGATGTAGGGTTATTTATGCTCTGGGGCTTCTCTCTAGGGTCCTTCTCTGCTTGGTAAGTTGTGCCACGTTCTAGCATGGAAACTTTACGTTCTCTGCCCCCTGACCTCAACACTCCTCTTCTGACCAACCTTCCTTCGTTCAAAGTTACATAACATTTATTAAGATTTAGCTTATTAAGTAGGAGTCAGTGGTGGCTTCCTCAGCAGGAATGCCACTGAGGGCACAGTTTCAAAACAGTCGCTTGTCTAGGGAGAGGGTTGGAGTCTCCGCTGGCCGTCATCTCTTTTGAAACATGGGTCATGGCTCCAATCTGTTGATGGGGGAAGAAGCCCATCACTGCTTCCTCTGACCATATGTGTTCAGGAAATCTAGGTGTAGGGGGAAGACGCCTTAACAGAGACCTCAGAGAGCAAAAGTCATTAGCGGTCAAGGTTTGTTATGAAATGAATTCAAGAACATGACGTTGGGGGTCTGGACACAGGGTAGAAAGAGCACCATAAGAATGGACTGGTTCCCCTTGGGGGAGGGCACATGCTGGGCATAGCCACATCATCTCCCTGTGACTGTGTGGTTGCTTATTTAAGAGGGCTGTTTTCACCACAGACTGGACTGCTTGATCCTAAAGAGTCTACTTTATGGTTAACAAGTGTCTCCTTATGATGCAAGCATATGCCTTAAGTACTTTATGTAAAACACGAGGGACCGGTCATCGTTGGCGAGATGGAGAGAAGATGGGACGTACAGAGACGCTGTGCTCTGACAGATGCCGGGAGGTGGCAGGGAGGTCAAAGTGAGGGAATAAACCCCGACGGTGATTTTTTGAAGCAAGTGGAAAAACTGCATGAAAATATTAAGGCAGATTCTCAGTTGGGGTGGAGGTTGGGGTTTGGTTGAAACAACATAGCATTTCTTCCATGGCTTTGATTTAGTTTAGTCACTGTTATGGGATGAACTGTGTCCCCCACCCCCAAATCCATATGCTGATGTCCTAACCCCCAGGACCTCAGAAAATGAGCTTATGGGGAAATAGAGTTGTTGGAGATAGAATTAGTTAAGATGAGGTCATACTTGAGTAGGATGAGCCCCTAATTCGATATGACTGGTGTCCTTATTAAAAGGGCAAATTTGGACACAGACACGCATAGATGTGAGGACACAGGTAGAAAACTATGTGATGATTGGATTTGCAAGGAGAACGGGCAGCTAATGCTTAAAAGGCCCGCACTTCCTGATGGCTTTCGGGGGCGGGTGTTTAAAGGCATCATTTGGGGTGAGGGTTGCAGGGTACATGCCTTTCTTCTGATTGGTTGGCGGTGAGGTAACAGGAATCTTAATCATCAACGTCTGGTTCCAACCAGACTGGGTCTTGTGCTCCGTATGTAGTCACCATTCTCCACCCGGGTGGGAGCCTTAGTTTCTGAAGAACAGCTCAAAGATACGTGTCAGATGGTTATGTATGTTCCTTGAGGAGCAACTAGGACTCTGTTTTTTGCTGAACTATTGTTTAAGCTATCATTACTTTTTTTGCTTAACTGCTTTTCCTATGTTTCTGCATTCCCTCACTTCCCTAATTAGTAACTACTTCAGTCTGCTCTTTAGAACTTAGGGAAGGCCTGGAAGACTAAAGCCTTTTTCTGTAAACAAGAAACAGGGTACGTGGAGGGGCTTTTGTACCAGGGAGGACCCTGCAGGGTCCTGCTCAGTTTCAGTCCCCCCTTTTCTTTGCTACTCCTCGGCCCTGATGGGAACAGGGACAGGACAAGCAAGGGAATAAAGTTTTGGATAGAGAGGTTAATTTTATACTTGGCAGGGGAACTCGGTTTTAGGGGGACTCAGTTGGACCATAAAGCAAGGAACGTCTAAAAGTTAAGAGGAGGGCATGGACCAGATCCTCCCCTAGGGCCTTCAGAGAGGGTTTGGCCCTGCTGACACTTTGGTCTCAGACCTCTAGCCTCCAGAGCTGTGAGATAATATGTTTCTGTTGTTGAAACCATCTAGTTTGTGGTACTTTATTACAGCAGCACTAGGAAGCTTATTGTCACTGTGTTTCATTTTGCGTTTTAAATACTATTAGGAATAGTGTGATACTGTGTTTTATAAGAATATATGTTTGGTTGTTCAGGTGACCAGAATATTTCTCATATTATGTATTTGGTCTTCACCCACTGGTTCCTGACTCCCAGCTCTTAAAATCCTTGCAATTTCCTGTAATAAGAGTGATGAAGGTATCTTTTGTTATGTCAGTGAGAATGGGGTGACTTTTGGAGAGCTCCTGGGTAATCTAAAGAAGGGGGTTGGTTGCCGCCCCCTTCAGACATCCTGGGAGGGGAGGTGGGCTGGAGGTTGGATCAATCACCAGTGGCCCATGATTTAATCATACCTATGTAATAAGCCCTCTGTAAGAACTCAGAAGGATGGGATTCAGAGAGGTTTTGGGTCGGTGACCACGTGGAGGTGCTGGGAGAGTGTTGAGCTTGGAGAGAGCACGGAAGCTCCGTGCCCCTTCCCCATGCCTTGCCCTGTGCGTCATTTCCATTTGGCTGTTCCTGAGTTATATCCTTTTATAATAAACCAGTAATCTAGGAAGTAAAATGTTCCTCTGGATTCTGTGGGCCGCTCTAGCAAATTAATCAAACCCAAGGAGGGGTCATGGGAACCTCTGTTTATAGCCAGTTGGTCACAAGTATAGGTGACAACTTGGACTTGCAACTGGTGTTTAAAGCCAAGGAGGGATTGTTGGAACCTCCAATCTGTAGTTTGTTGGTCAGAAGCTCAGCTGATAGCCTGGGCTTGCTGTCGGCATCTGAAGGCGGAGGGCAGTCTAGTGGGACAGAGCCCTCATCCCGTGGGATCTGGCGCTGTCTCAGGATAGATAGTGTCCTAATTGAATCACCCTGTTGATGTGCAAGACTTGCTTAGGGGGGGAAACCACCCTCCCCCTCGCAACACACATGTTGGAATTGGGTCCAGGAACCCCAAAGAAATAGTATTTGTTGTTATTAGATTTTTAATGTTCCCCCAAATGGGGTTATGAGTTATGAATTTAATTTAGTGCAGCTCTGCATTAAAGTACTGGTCTGATCTATGCTTTGCATGGACCTTGTGCCTTTGCGAAGACTCCAGGCAACCAAATGATATAGAAGTTCATAAGACTGACCTTGTTCCTAAGCAGTTGAAAGTCATTTTCTTTATCATTAAATCAAAACTTATTGAGTGCTCTTAGAATTCTGACTTCTCCACAGTTAATCAATCACATGAGCCAGGCAGGACTCTAGAACTCTCTGTGAATTTCTAAGTTATTAAGAGTCGCTCCTTGTGTGAAAAGCACTCCTATCGATGGATTTGCATCTTGCCATAGACAGCAGCCTTGACTTTAGATGATCCCAGGGGTCTTCATAAACATCTCTGTGACAATCTTTATAAAAGCACTTTTCTTCGCATTTTAGAAGAGAAGAAATGAATTTTTCCGAAAGCTCACAGTTTATGACGGGGAAGTGGCCTGGGGTGCTAAGTAGGGTCTTCTGACTCCACATGAGGTGTGCTTTCTATTAAAATATTTTGATTTGAATCAACAGTGTGTTACATATTTTTAGACTTCCTGGGCTCCATACATATTTTTAGACTTCCTGGGCTCCACTGTCTGCATCTCTAGAGAGAGGGCATTGGTCTTGAATCTCCCTTAACTGTCCCAATTCTCATGATCTAGAATTTTCCTCAGAACCTGGTGTTGCCAGTATTGCTGATGGCTTTCATGTGTTATTCAAATCCATGATAATGAGTGACCGAAGTGGCGAGACAGTCCTAGGCATGGTCATTCTGAGGTTTAGTGCCATCACTGGACACTTATATCCTCCCTCCCCACCCATTCTGCACTTTCCCTTCTCCTCAGACACTGGTGGGCATTTCTCAAAAAGTTCCCCATTTCATGTTCACTTCCAAGATGCAGGTTGTCTGCATCATTATCTTGGTCCCGCCCTTGAGTTTCGTGGGGTTGAGGAACATCTCTGTGGTCTTCCCTCTTAGGACTCAGACTGGATGGACCCTGTGTTGTGTCTTTCTCATGTGGTTTTGGCCTTTCTTTGTAGGCGTTGTAAATGTTTTGGAGAGTTATTAGAGGCGTTAGTTAATTAGAGGATAAAATATTAGCAGGCAGAAGGTCTGAAAGTTAATAACTTCTCACCCCTTTGCTCTTTAATGGTTTTGAGAGGTTTAGGTAGGAATTCAGGGATGGAAAAGTCGATGAGACAGGGTATCATGTTACTGGGACACTGTAACCTCTTTCCTTTGGAAAGTTCCTTGTATTGTAAGACAGTGGCATGTCATTAACGACTTACATGTGTCTTGTTTTCAGCAGGAAGATGGATTAAATGACCCTCAAAGGTCTTCTCTGATTTGTAATTATATGGTAGCATCTGAGTTAGAATTCTACAGTTTACAAACATTTTGAGTGGGTATTTGCAATCATGTTTTGGGTCCCTTTCCTTGTCCTGGTTGTACTTAGACAACAGGCTTGGTCCTAGCTGAATAGATCTTATACTTTCACAGAGAGGGATTGACAGAAATCCCCACTGATGCAAATGCTTTGCAGAGAAGGTGACTGTTAGTAATGTTGAAGGAGGTCTCAGAGAGCTCTGGGATCCCACATGGCTCATGTGATGAACAGTGGAGAGCCCTCAATAAGTTTTGATATAATAAATTGGTTTTCAATTGCTTATGAATAAGAGCAGCTTTTGTATATACTACCCCTCCCAGGTAGGACAAGATTGAATCCCTCTGTAGCTCAGAGATCTTGTGAAGTCATTGTTTTAGTGGCTGACTACATCCCTTTAGATTCTGCTAAAATTTCTCCTAATTTTCTGTTTTGTTCACGTATAAAACATCCCACAATAAAAACACAACAGCAACAAGAGCGACAACAATTAAGGAAAGGAAAGACCTAAGAAGACTCCTAAACATTTCTAGTCATTTAACGTTGCTTAGGTATACTTCAGTGAGTTGTAAATATGTACCTCATCACTGTCTATCCAGAGAATGATAGTAAAAGATGTAATTAAGAGTTGTGTAAAGTTATGTTTTTAAATTGCTGTTCCACATTGCTCTTGCATTTTTTTCTCCTTTGATAATGGTTTGAACTCTTCACAGGAACTTTGATGTGTCCTTTAAACAGTCTTTCCAGTTTCTTTCAATTGTTTGGTACACAGCCTCACACGAAAGTTGCTTTCGAAAGTGCAGATTAACATAGCTGCCAATAACAAGTGGAAATGTATTGGAAAAACAATATGTTCTTTGATGAATGTGCTCAAGAGACCACAGTTCTCTTAGTTTCAGGAAAAATGTATTAACCTGCAGTGAAATTGTGATGGCTCCTAAACTAGCTTGGTTGATTGAGGAGGATCTTGTTGGGACTTGAAATGAAGAGATGTGTCCTTGGGCTAAAACGCTGACCCCCTCACCAGCCTTTTCGTAGGAACCCACTTTCCTCTTCTGCACTGGAGGGGCTACACTTCCGTGCTGCTCTTACACCTTCCCACCATGGGGTTCATTTCTTCAACACCCTCATCTTTTTCGAGAAATACGCCTCATATATGCTTGCCTTTGTGGAGACTTAGCTTCTTCCAGAAGCCCTTCCATTGGAGAAAGCGCATTCCCTCCCGCATTCCCCATAGACTTGATGTCTATGGCAAGATGCATACTTTTCTCGGGTTGTGTTATTCATGCAGCATATTCTGAGATTTTGAGATCTGAGCTCAGAACGTTCCTGGGTGGTGTTCTTAGGATCAGCCCTGGAGGGGAAGTGGACGGAGCCTGGAGCGGGAGGAGGAGTCGGGCTGAGGGCAGGAGCAACTGCAGCCACCGCGGGTCCCATCGCACGCTCTGGAGCTTAGGGTGCCTTGAAAGTTACCCTGAATGGGACAAGGTTGGTCCTTTGTTCCCCAGCATCAACCAGGCATTGGATATGGGCGTCTCCCTGAAGAAACATGGCCTTGGGTCGGCTCTTTTCAACCAAGTACAACTTCTGGGCGGGGAGAGAGGGAGTTTAGCTGTGAGCTGTCAGCTCTCAACACTCTCAAGAGCCAGGAATGTGTTCATTTCAGTCACATGGTTGGGATGTGGGGACATTTGTGTGGTCCATGGCAGTATTACCCACAGACAATTACTCTTATTTTGTAGAACAGAATTCTCCTACAGTTCCAACCATTGGCACCCCTTGGCCCTCTCACCCACCAGAACTCTTCTGTCTTACGCTTTTTAAACTCCACTTTTCCACGCTGAGCACAAACACCTACCATTTTAGTGCTTTTATTTCCTTTGCACAAGTGCTCTGTCTCGTTCACCGCAAGACCTTCATTCCGTAATCCCTCAAAGTTCAGATAGTCTATTGACCTAGTGTTTACCACATGTGCTACATTGTAAGGAACGTTCAGGGCATCTGTTAATCTACAGGTTCCAGGGTCACGTTTAGGTCTGCTGAGTCAGTCCCTGAGAACCTTTATGTTTAACACATTTCCCAGGTGATTCTTGAACCAGGGAAGTTTGAAAGTACTGTTACATTGACCCTTCTTGTAATTTCCTGCTGAGTCCTGTCTAGGACCCATGATGCATCATTTTAATCTTTTTTTTTTTTTTTCCCCAGTAGTTTCATCTTCTTGCCCTTTGGCTACTCTCTAGCTATAAAATTCTAACTCTAAATCTGTCAGGCTCTAATAGCTGCCTACTTGGATGTCAGTTCAGTGCTGGGTACTGCCAGAGAAGATCACACACCTGTATGGAGTGGTGTGACTGTAAATGCATAGTCTCAGCCGCAGGTAAACATGTGAACTGTCCGTCCATCCTCCGAGTGTACCTCGGCTCAACTCCAACTCTCATCTTCCTTCAGCAACGAGTGCACTTTTCACTTCTCTCCTTAAATTCCCTCCCCCATTACACTCACTTCTTGTGGAAAATTTCCTCAGTTCTGGTCTCATTGGGAAAAATGAAGGGCACGGGAAGCTCCTGCCTCCCAACTTCCCGTCAGGACAGATTCTGTACTCACATTCCATGTAGACAGCATCGGAACTGACACTGGGTTTACCTTCGGTGTTTGTGGTATGGGCAGACCTGCCTACATCCACAGATCATACCCTGCTCCTTATCAGCACAGGCCCACTTTCTAGAAAATACTTACCAGTTTAGTAAATCCCTCACTAATTATTTCCCGACTGCAGATTAGGGAAAGCGGGAATAGTCCCCAAAAGAGTAACTATGAAGATACGTCAGTATGGAGGAGAAAGGGATTTGTGGAGAGCTGACATACATCTGTATACAAGATTTCACAGGATCTAAGAAGCCATGGGCAGAACATCCATTTTTACATAACCCTAAGATTTTTTAAAAGTGATCATAAATAATGACAGATGGTTTAATGATGGTCATTTATGAAGCATCATTTGGTCTCATTAATATCTTGTTGCTTTGTTAACAGCTTTCATCTTGTCCAGGAGATTTGGTGATTTCTTCTGCCTTCATTTGCATTTTTGCATGAGATTGTGAATCCTTTTGTTATGTATTAGTAAGAATGTGTAGCACAGATTCATCTACCTGTGACATACTCCTTCCTTAAATCCTATAAAGTATTAGTTATTAGTTACAAGAAAATATGAAAATGTGCAAGTTCAGTCTTTCCACCAATGAATATTTGCTGCACCTCTTTAGTCTTTGCATTTCTGAGCACAGAATAATTTTTCCTTTCAATGTCAAATCTTAGTCTAATTATTTCAATCACATTTTTTTTTTTTTAAACGTTTTTTTTTTTAATTTATTTTATTTTTATTTATTTATGGCTGTGTTGGGTCTTCGTTTCTGTGCGAGGGCTTTCTCTAGTTGCGGCGAGCGGGGGCCACTCTTCATCGTGGTGCGCGGGCCTCTCACTATCGCGGCCTTTCTTGTTGCAGAGCACAGGCTCCAGACGCGCAGGCTCAGTAATTTTGGCTCACGGGCCCAGCCGCTCCGCGGCATGTGGGATCTTCCCAGACCAGGGCTCAAACCCGTGTTCCCTGCATTATCAGGCAGATTCTCAACCACTGCGCCACCAGGGAAGCCCTCAATCACATTTTTTAAAATTAATTTTTATTGGCGCATAGTTGATTTACAATGTTGTGTTCGTTTCTGCTGTACAGCAAAGTGAATCAGTTATACATATGCATATATCCACTCTTTTTTAGATTCTTTTCCCATATAGATCATTACAGAGTATTGAGTAGAGTTCCCTGTGCTATACGGTAGGTTCTTAGTAGTTATCTATTTTACATATCGCTGTGTGTATATGTCAATCCTAATCTCCCAATTTATCCCTCTCCCCTTCTTTCCACCTTGGTAACCGTAAGTTTGTTTTCTACATCTGTGACTCTATTTCTGTTTTGTAAATAAGTTCACTTGTACCATTATTTTAGATTCCATGTATAAGCGATATCATATGGTAATTTGTCTTTCTCTGTCTGACTTCACTCAGTATGACAGTCTCTAGGTCCATCCATGTCACTGCAAATGGCATTATTTAGTTCTTTGTTATGGCTGAGTAATATTCCACTGTATGCATGTACCACATCTTCTTTATCCATTCATCTATCAATGGACATTTAGCTTGCTTCCATGTCTTGGCTATTGTAAATAGCGCTGCAGTGAACATTGGGGTGCATGCATCTTTTCAAATTATGGTTTTCTCCGGATATATGCCCAGGAGTGGGATTGCTGGATCATATGGTAGCTCTATTTTTAGTTTTGTAAGGAACCTTCATACTCTTCTCCATAGTGGCTGCACCAATTTACATTCCCACCAACAGTGTAGAAGGGTTCCCTTTTCTCCACACCCTCTCCAGCATTTACTGTTTGTAGATTTTTTGATGACTGGTGTGAGGTGATACCTCACTGTAGTTTTGATTTGCATTTCTCTAATAATTTGTGACGATGAGCACATTTTCACGTGCTTTTTAGCCATTTGTATTTCTTCTTTGGAGAAATGTCTATTTAGCTCTTCTGTCCATTTTTGGATTGGGTTGTTTGTTTTTTTGATATGAGCTGCATGAGCTGTTTGTGTATTTTGGAGATTAGTCCCTTGTCCGTTGCTTCATTTGCAAATATTTTCTCCCATTCTGAGGGTTGTTTATGGTTTCCTTTGCTGTGCAAAAGCTTTTAAGTTTAATGAGGTCCCATTTGTTTATTTTTGTTTTTATTTCCATTACTCTAGGAGGTGGATCAAAAAAGATCTTGACGCAATTTATGTCAGAGAGTGTTGTACCTATGTTTTCCTCTAAGAGTTTTATAGTATCTGGTCTCACATGTAGATCTTTAATCCATTTTGAGTTTATTTTTGTGTATGGTGTTAGAGAATGTTCTAATTTCATTCTTTTTCATGCAGCTGTCCAGTTTTCCCAGCACCACTTATAGAAGAGGCTGTCTTTTCTCCATTGTATATTCTTTCCTCCTTTATCAAAAATAAAGTGACCATATGTGCGTGGGTTTATCTCTGGGCTTTCTATCCTGTTCCATTGATCTATATTTCTGTTCTTGTGCCAGTACCATACTGTCTTGATCACTGTAGCTTTGTAGTATAGTCTGAAGTGAGAGAGCCTGATTCCTCCAGCTCCGTTTTTCTTTCTCAAGATTGCTGTGGCTATTCAAGGCCTTTTGTGTTTCCATACAAATTGTAAAATTTTTTTGTTCTAATTCTGTGAAAAATGCCTTTGGTAATTTGATAGGTATTGCATTGAATCTGTAGATTGCTTTGGGTAGTAGAGTCCTTTTGACAGTTTTGATTCTTCCAGTCCAAGAACATGGTATATCTCTTCATCTGTTTGTGTCAGCTTTGATTTGTTTCATCAGTATCTTATAGTTTTCTGAGTACAGGTCTTTTGCCTCCTTAGGTAGGTTTATTCCTAGGTATTTTATTCTTTTTGATGCGATGGTAAATGGGATTGTTTCCTTAATTTCTCTTTCTGATCTTTCGAATCACACTTTAAGTAGTAATTAAACCCAACATGTGTAGAACCAACAAGGTACACAACTCAGTGTATATGGTGATAGCGTGCACAACTGTGACCACCAAGTTCACATGTGTGGAATGTTGACCTCTATGTCATGACTGCCACCTGGCCAACAATGATGGTGCACGTTCATCGCAGTTGGGGTAAGAAGCACCCCGACTTCAGAAACAATCAGATTTTACGTCTTCATGGTGTGTTATCTCAGGACTTTTCCTAAGGTTGTTGAAAGGGTACGTTCTAGGTCCAAACAAGTGGATCCTGGTTATTAATCATGTTCCCAGAACTCATTGCCTCCTCGTGTCCACCAAACTTTCTTTCTGTGCTTTGTCTCTAATTACTGTGGACTGCCCGTGTAGCTGGGATACTTAGATTTTAGTGGGAACCCCATATCCAAAGTTGGATGGGCTGGCCCGGTTGCCATGGAGACCGACCTGAAGCTACATAACTGAGCATAGCCTCCTAGTGTCAGAAAGTGCCACCTCTTCATTCAGACACCCACCAAAGGGACCGCTGAGAGGCAGCCCATTGGCAGCTGATGGCAGTCCTCATGCCAGTGGCTTTAGTGTGGCTGGGTTATGATAATCTTAAAGAGTGCAGAAGATTTGCCTTCGCCTCTTGATGACAAAAGCAAAATGTGCTTTTATATTAAATTTTAGAGAGGTTTTAACATCTCATGTTTATGCCCAAGGACTTAATATGCCACTTACCTCAGACTTTTGGGACCTCTTCTATCTTTCTTGCCTGTTTCATCCACTTCCTCCCCTACGGCTCCTTCTCTTCTTCCCAGTCTTGTCTTTCTCACCATCACTGAGACCCACACAAATGATCAAAACTAAAGTCAGGGACCCTTCAAAGTAAGGGTTGGAAACAGAAGTGGGTGTGGCCGACTCAAGCCACCCACCTTGGAGATAACCCTTCCAGCACTTCGAAGCAGATGGTCATTCCTACATGATGAACCCTTGTACCTCTGCCCTGCCAGCCTGGGCACTTTATTCCATAGGCGTTTACTTTCTAGACAAGCAGCTATGGCGACTGGGGAGAGGTTCCTGGAATTGGGAGAATCCACACAATTTACAAGCGAAGTAAAAACTTGAGAGTGATGTCTGAGCATGCCTGCCTTTATAAGCTGCATTCATCGACCCTGTTTCTTGTCCCTGCTGTGAAGCAGAGGCTGGGAAGAGAATGAAGTTTATACCAACATTTCTTTATTTTTTAGGTTTCCCAGGAACAATGCTGTAGTTGTTTAGTTTATATAGCTACTCTATTGCTCATGCTTCCCTTACTTTGTAATACGAGTCATTTACTAAATTTTAGTTATTACATTTAATGCTCCCTCTAAGGCTACCTAAGACTGGATTTCTTTCGGCACAAGTCATTTATTCAGTCTTGAAATCTTCCAGGGCTTTATGTGATTTTTGTGGAGAATGCACAATTTACCAGAATTTCCTCCTGAAAATATAAATTTTATTACCAAACATGGTTCAGTGAATACATATCCAAAATCATATCTGTGGCAAGAATGAATTCAGAGCTAGCACATCCTCTTGGAGGAGATTACAGTTGGAAGACTACTGCCTGAGGTGTGCTAACAGAAGCTAGTATCTCCGATTCTATGGTGGGTCCCAGCATTCTGCCAGAGACAGTAAGTAGTAAAAGTTGCGTCCTCATTTAGTGCTCTCCCACAGACAGAATTTGTAAGCATATTCCTTATTAAAATTCACAGTAAAGTGTTAAAGAAAGTAATGTTTTCCCATATGGCATCGTCGAGCCCTTGCTGTTCTATACATTTTTCTTTAGATGACTTTATTTACATCTATAAAAAGATAATTAGCATGATTATTTCTTAAATAATTTGTACTTGATTCTGAATACAAGTTTTTGTTCAGATTTTCATATTCTCAGGCCGAATCTCTTGGACATTTACTCTACAGGAAACAAAATAATGAAGCCATTTCTTAAAAGCTCCACCCAGAGAAGATGAAAAATTTGTTCAGCTCCATCTGTTTATTTCCTTCTTTTCAGTTCCTCATGATCTAATGATTAAGTTTAAATTTATTTGTATGACTCCCTATTCCATTCATTTATTTACTCAGTCAATATTCATTAAGATCATGAGGGAGCCAGTGGTGAGGGGGAGATACAGACACATTCTGTCTTTAAGGAGGTCATAGGCAGGGGTGGGGTGGGGAGTGGTGGTGATGATCACTAAGGACAAACAACACGAATATGTTTATACTTGGCAACTGTGTAGAGTGCCTCGGAAGAGAAGCACAGGGAGGCACAGAGCATATGCAACAGGGGAGCTGTTGTAGTCAGGGAGTGGGGGTCAGGGAAGGCTTCCTGAAAGAAGTGGCACTTGCAGTGACCTGAAGGGTGCATGGGAGTCGACTTGGGGAGGGGACAAGTTCTGGGTGGGAGGACAGCACTTACAGAGGTTCTCATTCCTGGATAAGCTTGCCAGGTGTGAAGAAGTGAAGTAAAGAATGTGGCCGGGCCCTGCATTCCAGTGGTGGGGGCCAGAGGGCAGGGCTGGGTGTCTGGAGAGGTATATTTGTATGGTTAAATACTGTTTTCCTATAGAATTCATTTCACTGTGAGAGATTTGTAGAATCCAGAGGGAAATTTTTCAGGGGGAGTGGTTAATGAAAAGGCTGTTTATTTACTGAGGACGATCTGTAACATTTGAAGGAACTCCTACTCTAAACAACAAATGTAAACACAGAGCTTTTTTTCCCTTTTCAGTAGACTTTGTTTTAGAGCTGTTTTACGTTCACAGCAAAATTGAGCAGAAAATACAAAGAGTTCCTATGTACCCTCTGACCCTGTACATGCACAGCCTCTCCTGCTATCACCCTCCCTCCCTAGTGGTGCATTTGCTACATGGATGAACCTTCATCGACATGTCGTCATCACCCCAAGTCCATAGTTTACATCAGGGTTCGCTCTCGTACATTGTATGGGTTTGGACAAATGTATAATGTATCCACCATTACAGTATCATACGGAGTGGGTTCAGTGCCCTAAAAGTCCTCTCGTGCTCTGCCTATTCATCCCTCCCTCCCCTCAACCTCTGACAACCACTGATCCATTTACTGTCTCCATAGTTTTGCCTTTTCTAGAATGTCATAGAGTTGGAATCGTACAATATTGTAGCCTTTTCAGATTGGCTTCTTTCACTTAGCAATATGCATTTAAGTTTCCTGAGAAATATTTTGAATGAATGTATAGTTGTGATGATCACTGGCAAAGATTCATTTTAAAAAATATTTTGAGCCATGGAAATGCTTACTCTCAGTTTGTCTCCTGAACCCCTCTTTTAGCTGCTGTTGAATATATGAGAAACTTTGTGAGTATATCGACAATACAAAGGAATAGCCTTATAACAATAAATGAAATCAACTATTTTATTTCTTAATTCCAAAGTAATAGGAAAATATTCTGGATTAAAATGAACTGCTAAATTTTAATCTATGCCTTCATTTTAAAAACCTTACATTTAACATGAAAAGAAAATCATCGACTGAGTCACAGCTAATTGCTTGTGGTTTCATAGGGTTGGTTTGTAAAGTGTAGGTCTATTGCGGGTTTTGTGGAATGGTTTCAACTCAAATGTTCTGTCCTGCTGTTGGGCAGTCACTCAGTGTTGAGTTTCCGCAACTGCACACTGCTTAGTCCTTGTGGCTGTTCCACACCATCACCTGCTTGTGCTAAAAAACAAGTGGGATCTGTTCTGATTCTCTCTTTTCTTTGCAAATGGTTGTATCTAGATAACTAGTTTTCATCTCTCTCTATCCTTCCCTCGAGGGCTGTCTTTGAGTGAAGTGTTTACTTGAAGCTTTTGAAGAATTATTTTTCTTTAAGGAAAAAATCAAAAGGCTAGAAATGGAGGGACTTTGAAAATATCATTGAAATAGTGTCTGGGTGCAGTTGATTGAACTTATATAGACTCTTTGAAAGTTGGATTGACTGGCATTCATGTTTGATCTAGTTAAACCAATAAAATACAGGATATAATCTTTATATAATTACAAAAGTCCCGCTGTCTGATCCTACCTGGAGGTTACAATGATGATTCTAGAGGCAAATGTCTTTCATGCCTAATGTACTTTGTCTCTTTATTTTGCTGGCTTTTAGCCAGAGTGAGACTTTTTTATTTTTGTTGTCAATTGGCTTTACTGGTGAAGGCTATTGTAATCCAACTAAAAACTTCCCCCAGGCGGGATGTTGAAATGTACCGGGATTCTTGTCTTTTTGCATTGCTTTCCTGCTCAAAGAGCATTCCAGGTAAGCAACGTAGGTGGATGGTGCAATGTACGTGCACACCTGGCCCAAACACAGTGGCTGGAGTTACTCAGGGGTTTATAGACATCCTTGATGCCATTAGGCAGGGTTCTTAGAAGTTCTTTGTAGAGGTAAATTGTATTGTATGGCCGATGCTGACTGATAAAGGCAAACGCATAGGGCAGCTGCAAAACCTTGACGTTGGGGGGGGGGATTGTTTTAAGAAAAATAGGAAACCCAAAACCCAAAAAAGAAATAGGGTGGCAATGTATGTGTGTGTGTGTGTGTGTGTGTGTGTGTGTGTGTGTGTGTGTGTGTAGAAAATTTCTGCATAGAGAAAACTCCATGAATAAATTCAAAAGGCAAATGATGCACTGGAAACATTTTACAACACCTATTACAGACAAATTATTATTAAGTCTAATTGGTACTAATAGCTGCTACAATTGCTAAGAAAAGGGTAAACCATCCAAAATAGAAATGGTAAAATGCATAGACAGTTCACCGTAAAGGAAATACAAATGGCCAATCAAAGGCAATTAAAGCAATTGCCCTCTCATCACATTGGCAAACATTGGAAAATTGCTACCACCCAGGGAAAAAAACCATGATAATTCCCCCCGTCCCACCTCCTACCCCCCAAGCCTCACTAATAAGATGGAACCGGTTAGCATAGGATGAGTGTTATACACAGGAGCTGGGAGACTGTAAGTCCAAGCTTCCTCCTCCACTCCTCAGAACACAAATAATGGCAAACAAAGTAACATCAATAATCACAGTAGCCTTTCTTTTTTTTTTTTTTTTTTTTTTACATCTAACTCTGTGCCAAATATTTTGCTAAATACTTTGCATGGATTACCTTTTTAATCTTCCCAAGCAAACTGTGACATACTATCTTCAGTAATGAAAAAAGAAATGATTATAATCACAATAATCTTCCATGCCTGCTCCCGCTGTTGCCCCGAATATTTCTTTCTAATGACAGCTTTTCATTTTATGATTAATGGGAAAGTTTGCTTAAAATGAAAATGCTTTGGTTGAGGAAATGCATTGATATTAATTCCCAATAAAATGTAGACAACAGATGGGCTTTGTGGCTTATTGGGGTATACGAGCCAATAGGACAGGGAACGCTGTGTTTCAGCATGGGGGGAGCTGCAGCAGAGTTTGCATTTGCTGGGCGGCTGAAGACAGTCTTTGCTGGATTCTTTTATTGTTGAGGTTGGACCATTTTATCTACAAAGGGAACAAAAGAATTCTAACCAAGGTGTGCCATGACCAGAGCGTTTCACAGATCTAATCCTCTATTTTCTTTTAAACCCAATGACATTTACTAAATAAAATACTTTATTTCCAATAAGTCAAAATCCACTGTAATCTGCTTTCTACCTATTCAGCCAGCTTCCTCTCCTATTGTCTGCTCCAGCCCATTCATCCGATCTGCTATTCCCTGAGCTTACAGCGTTCAGGACTGTCTGGACCAATTCTACTCTCCTTCCAAGATTATAAACCCGGAGATTCCTTCACAGCCCACTGTAAATCTCACCCTGTGTCTCACTCAGCTTTCCTCACTGGGGCACTCACAGTTGAGTTTAACCACTGGCTTCAGGATGTCCATATTTTAGTTGCCGTCTTTGACTCCCAGTTTCTTAAGTAGAAAATGGGTAAATGAAACTTGTGTCGTATATGGGATGATTATGTGGGGCTGAATATGTCCAACACCAGAGCAAGTGCCTGCTATACAGATGTGGCTAGTCATGTAATCATGATAATATTTATCGATAATAATCAGGTCAGTGGCATATTACCCCACTGGTAATATTTTTGTCAGCCACTAATTGGGGGCAGGCAGCAGTTGCCACGCCTACTTTTGCAGGCCCAGTCACCTTTGCGTGGCCTTTGATGGAGGCCACCTCTGTGAGAACCAGGAGCTGGTCCAGTTGCTAGTGTGAAACTTTGAAGCACACAGCAAACAGGAAGGCCGGTCTGCTGGACCACGCTCTAGTTGAGGAGCTAAGGCTTAGATCAAAGAAAACAGATCCTACAGCAAGAGAGGGTGTGTGTGATACATCTCTCAAGAGCAGTGCAGCAAATGCAGCAGAGGCAGACCTCCAGAGGTCCTGCCCATCTGTCCAGGAAAAGGAAGACCTGGAGGGGAAGGAGGTGGAAGCTGGTCCGAGGTCAAGGTTCCCAGAGCAAGGAGCAGGACCCTCTGACCTGACACGAGGAGGCAGAAGGTCGTCAGGATCTGGCCCTGACCTAGTCTCTTAGATTGGCGTCCATTCACTTCAGCCCTGCGTCTCTTTAGAAGGAATCTCACTGGTTCCCATCTCTGGGATGTGAGCACAGAGCACTCAAGTTGGGGCCGGGATGTTCTCTGACAGACATGGTCCTCGGAAGTCCCAGCAGGACCCAACCCCGCATGGACCAAAGACCCTTCCGGGAAAAGACAATGAGGGCGGATGTTCTCCAAAGTGCCTGAACCCTGCTGTCAGCTTTCCTGTGATAATATACTCCTCAACGTCTGGCCCCTGCTTTTTGTTGCAGTTGTCACCCTGTTTATGACCGACAGCTCAGTCTGCCTAACCCCACTGTGAACTTTGAGTTTGTCACCAGGCCAAGGGCTCCTTTTCTGAAACACCAATTTGCCCATAATGCCCTCTTTCTTGCACCCTTTTTACTAACACATCATTTCCAGTAATTAAACCATGTCCACTGTTTGTCCAGCTTTGGCCTCTGCCCAATCTAATTATTTCTCTGATGTCAACCCTGCCAAAGATCATACTTAACCTCAGCCCAGGCTGTTCATGTACTGCTCCAGCTTCAGCCCTTGTTTGTCGGACTGATGAACATTGATACGTAGAGAGAGATGAGGGCCCCCTGAGGATGTGCGGACCTTAAGAAGGGGATGAGTAGGTTGATACCAGATTATCTAAATTGCAGGTATATGTTCAGCAATTTTGGGGAGTTAAGACTGTAAAGGAGAAAGGGCCGTATGGTGCAGAGATTTAATAGCTAAAGCCTTACTGTGGGACTGAGATCTATAGCCGAGTGATGTTTAGACAGGAGAGGAAAATTTCTAATCCTAAACAGTTGAGATCTACCCAGTGGTTTTGGGAATCCTGCATTATTAAGAGACATGATTGTGAATGGAGGAGCAAATATCCGTACAATGGAAGGTGACAACGAACAAGAATGACGTATTGACATACGTGACAATATGGGTGAAGCAAAAATACCATATCACCTAACATAATGTAAAACATTATGAAATGAAAGAAGCCAGACACAGAAGACTACGTATTGTATGATTCCGTTTATGAGAAGTGTCCAGAGTAGGTAAATGTATAGAGAAAGAAAGTACGTTCGTGGTGGCCAGGACCTGGGTGGAAGGACTGCTGTTGGGTACTGCTTTCTGTCAGGGCTGATGAGAAAGTTCAGAAATTAGTGGTGATGGTCACACAGCCTTTCTTCTGAAAACCACTGAGTTATATGATTAACTTTTGTGTTTGTGAATTATGTATCAATAAACGTGTAATAAGAGTATTTTTCAAAAGATACATTATTGGTTCAATGTTCTTTTAACTGCAAGCAAAGGTGATGCTGTTCTATTCATACCGATGTTCTTAAAATTATAAGTGTAGGCATTCATACATAGGAAATGGACTACTTCATCTCATACCCAACCTTGAACTTCAAAGAACAAGAGGCCACAGCATCTTAATTTTTGGGTGACTGTTTCTGTTATCTGTTACAACCACCCCAGCGTAGAACAATCTGATGTAAATATCACAGTCCAACCATCACCAAAATTTTAGTCATGTGGAAAGACAAGTTTCAAGTAGAAATTCAAATACTAGGGATAATAAATCATAGTCCTACAAAACTATATTCAAAAAGATACACACACCCCTATCTTCATTGCAGCACTATTTACAATAGCCAAGACATGGGAGCAACCTAAGTGTTCATCGACAGATGAATGGATAAGGAAGATGTGGTACATATATACAATGGAATACTACTCAGCCATAAAAAAGAAGGAAACAATGCCATTTGCAGCAACATGGATGGACCTAGAGATTATGATACTAAGTGAAGTTAGTCAAAGGCAAATATCACAGGATATCACTTATATGTAGAATCTAAAATGTGACACAAATGAACTTACCTACAACACAGAAATAGACTCACAGGCATAGAGAACACACTTGTCGTTGCCAAGCGGGAGGGGGGTTGGGGACGGGAAGGATTGGCAGTTTGGGGTTAAGAGATGCAAACTATTGTATATAGAGAATGGATGAACAACAAGGTCCTACTGTAGAGCACAGGGAACTCTATTCAATATCTTGTGATAAACCATAATGGAAAAGAATATGAAAAAGAATGTATATATTTATATAACTGAATCACTTTGCTGGACAGCAGAAATTAACACAACATTGTAAATCAACTATACTTCAATAAAATAAATTTTAATGAACAAATAAATCCTAGTCCTAGTATTTGGTACGTGTTGAGTAACTGTCAAGCTGTGTGAAGTGGATTGTGTCTGACTTAGTTATCCCACTGACCTCATGCAGGAGATATTGTCCTTATGCTTTACAGACAGATACACTGAGGGACAGACATAGTAAGTCCCTTGTCCAGAGTCACACATCCCAGTGAAAGGGAAAGAGGAGGTTTTTCCCATGGGATTTGACTTCCAGGCTCAAACAATTATTACTGAATTGGTTAAAATTGAAAGCCTCCAGGATGCCAACTTGTAAATTTACCACAGCTGCTTACTATGGAAGAACCGTCTAGCATTCATTTTCCTGTTGGTCTGTATTCCGTTGCTCAGCACACCCGAGAGGTGGCTCAGACACTTTTCCTTTTGAAACACGTTGAAATCTTCATTATTTTATATGTATTTGTTTCATAAAGTCAAGGGCAAAAAATGATTTCCCATTTTAGGAAGAGAGACATATATCAGGGTGGCAAAATTAGTCTTTCATTAATGCAAGTATTTTAAAATTATATTAATACACACAGGTGTATGTAGATTCCAAATAGAAAATTATTTAATGAGTCAATATTTCTTTTTCTTTTTGCAGAACAACGGTTCCCTGGTTTGGTGCCAGAATCACAAGCAATGTTCTAAGGTACGTTCCCTACAACTGTATCAGTATTTTAAAAAACATTTCATTTTGTAACAACTGTAGAGTCACAGGACGTTGCCAAGCTAGTACAGAGAAATCACATGTACTCTTCATTCATTTCCCACCAGTGGTTACCCTTTACGTATATGTAGAACAATATCACAAGCAGAAAATTGCCTTGGTACAAGGTATGTATATAGTTCTATGAGATTTTATCACATGTATGGATTTAGTTAGTGTAGCCACCACTGCAATCAAGATACATGTGTCAACATTTCTGTATACTACCTTATTTCTCTCTTTATTCTCTAATTATTTCAATCAAAAGTATTTTTAAGGAGAAAACATCTTCTGATTGCACGAGAAGATTTAATGCATTCTACTTACACCTAAGTTGTTTTGTATGCGTTTATTGTGTTTATGTGTGGGAATTGCTCGTTCACTAATCTGATTCTTTAACTAAGCAGTCTCTTTTCTATCTTTGAGTATTTCTTGTTGCACACACATGCTCCAAAGCTATCATTATACTCATTCATATGTTTCATAGCATAGATTTCTTACCTCAGTCTCCAAACATCACCATCTTTAAATATATTTATATGTGTATATAGAGAGTATATATGTATATATATGCTTTAGCTCCAGTCTCAAAGTTGGTTTTATATTCAGATTATATAAGTGAATAAAGTTTAAACTTGCTATAAATACTGCAGTACTTTGGGATTGTAATAGTGTTTGATGAGATTTCTTTCATGGTTACGAGTATTAGACCGAAAATTGAAGCATTCCTTTATTTTACAACCAAAATTTCGCCTGAGCAATACACAATAATATGAAACAGCATATTTATGAAGAACATTATTAGTTTCAAAGGTCTTTCAAACAAATTATCTCAAAGTAAATGATTGTAGAATAATGTTCCTAAACCTAAAACTTCACTATAATGATACATTCTGACATTCATGCATGCGTTGTGTCATTTAATCCGCATGAACGTTATTAAAAACAGAACAGAATTATTCTGTGAATGTGAAATAATTTGGTGAAAATAAACTTTGCTTAGTTCTGACTCTCTAGATCCTGGGCAGAAATGAAATGTCTGGTTTATGATCCTTTTACTCTTTTTATATAATATCATACATATTTGCTCTGATAAGGTATTTTCTGGTTATCTATTATATTAATTGTTCTTCAGTTGGTGTTCTGGGTAATTTTTTTATGTCATCACTGCAGGAGAGGATATATATATATGTGTGTGTGTGTGTGTGTATATATATATATATATATATATATATATGAATGTATGGCTATGAGACTGACTAGATTTCATAAGTAGTGTTTTTGTCCAGTTTTGTTAGTTGGGTATTACATGAATGATAACTTGTTGTATCAGTATTATTTCTCATAAGCACCTCTTTGCTCCTTATGCCATCAAGAAATTAATTTTTTTTTACACACTTGAAATTTGAATGGGACACGTTCATTTAAACTGCTTTTAAAATATCCTAATTAAAGAACATTGCAGCCCTAGGGAATACAGATTGTTAAACCATATTTTGTAATTGAATGATCAAGGCTGACACGAGAGACTGAACTTGACAAGAAAAGAACTCAATTCCTTTTGCCTGAAAGCAAAAATGAATCAATAAGTCATAGATAACTTCAACAGAAACTTTGGAATATAGTACAAAGCCAACATAAATTTAAGGGTTGTCTTTAGTCTGAATCCTTGGGGATGAATCTTACATGTTAATCAAAGTTCATCTCTTTTGGATATTATCACCATGGGATACATTTGCAGATAATTACAGTTTGCACTTCTTCTGAGATTCATGAAGCATTGTGTAGGCTTTTCCTTTGCTTTTTAGGTTAATGAGGTGAAGGGTGAGCGGTGGTAACTCCATTTTACACATGGGGAAATTCAGGCACATACATATTGGATAATGTCCTGGAATCACTCAGCAAATCAGTAGAGGTGAACTAAAGTTTGGAATGCCGTCTCCTGGGCTGTGTTGTATAGAGACCAACAACTTGAAAAACCGTTTGGAGCAAATATTGGGACAGAAGAGTAAAAACACCTCACCAAATCAAGAAGTAATGCTGATGATATAATTTTTCTGAATATCTGTTAAAAGATAAAGTTTACGTAATATTTTATAGAAAGTACACACTTTCTAATTAGTTCTGGTTGTGTTTGCAAAGCCCATCACCTTCAGGATCCCTCCAGAAGGTGAGTTCTTCTTTCCATCTAACTGCCTGCCTTGTCCAATCTGCCATCATCTCTTGCCTGGACCAATCCAGGAGCATCCTCTTGGGTCTCCCAGCTTCTACTCTACCCACGTGGCTGCTGGAAAGACCCTTTAAACATACAAGCTGAATCTTGCTGCTGTCTGCCTCACACCTTTTCATATCTTCCTACCTCACTCAGTCTAAAACATCGGCCCTGTCTTGTCTGCCTGTGCTCTCTCTCCAACTTTCTCCTCTGCTTTACCCCCATCAAGCCTGCTTTTCCCTCCACCAGAAGGCTCCTTCCGCAGTCACCCAGCTCACCGCACCCCATTCATGTCTCAGCACAAATGCCACCTTCTCAGCCTTGCCCTCCCAGGTCACCTCCCACCCATTTACACACTTCCTCGGCCGTATTGTACCCACACGACATTATATAGTTGTTCCTTTATCTCTGAGAGTCTGTCTCCTTCACCAGAAAGTAAGCTCCGAGGGGCATCGACTGAGTTCTCTTTGTTCATTGTGGTATTTTCAAGCCTAGAATGGTGTTTGGCACAGCGTAGTTGCTCACCAAATATTTGTGAATGAATCCATGAATGAAGTCCATAGGGAACATTTCCTTCCTCCCCCAAAGTACATCATTACTGTATTACCTTCAGGAGAAAGGTTATAATCCATTTTGTGTCCATGTAACTTATCATGATTATTTATTATTAATTAGGAAAATCTTCCTCCTATAATGAAGCCAGTACTGTGAAGTCAGGGGTCTTTAGCATCATTTAGCTCCTAGATGATGCAGAGCAGTGACTTACTGTCCTGCACGGTTTGAGGCCAGTGGTTCTCAAGCTGGAGCGATTCTGCTCCCAAGGGGACGTTTGGCAATGGCGGGAGACATTTTTGGTTGTCACTACTGGCATCTAGTGGGTGGAGGTCAGGAATGCTGACAAACTACAATGCACAGGACGCCCTCACAGTGAAGAAGCTCCAAGCTCAGTAGTGCCGAGGGAGGTTGAAAAACCCTGGTCTGTGCATTTTGTGGGTTATAAAGGAATTGAAGAACCACTCCTATTCTCAGCAGTTTTACTTTCTTATATGAAGGAGAATAAACATATAATTTACCGAGCATGTGGTATGCGCCAAGCACCTTTTCAGGGGCTCATTATATGTTAGGAATTCTAATGCTCATCATATACCATTTCTTTTTTTAAATAAATTTATTTATTTATTTATTTATTTTTTGGCTGCGTTGGGTCTTCGTTGCTGCGCGAGGGCTTTCTCTAGTTGCGGTGAGCGGGGGCTACTCTTCGTTGAGGTGCGCGGGCTTCTCATTGAGGTGGCTTCTCTTGTTGCGGAGCACAGGCTCTAGGCACGCGGGCTTCAGTAGTTGTGGCACGCGGGCTCAGTAGCTGTGGCTCGTGGGCTCTAGAACGCAGGCTCAGTAGTTGTGGCACACGGGCTTAGTTGTTCCATGGCATGTGGGATCTTCTGGGACCAGGGCTCAAACCCATGTCCCCTGCATGGGCAGGCGAATTCTTAACCACTGCACCACCAGGGAAGTCCACATCATATACAATTTCTGTAAAAGGCCAGATAGTAAATATTTCCATCTTTGTAGCCCATAAAGTCTCTGTGGCAACTACTCATGTGGCCACTGCAGCATGAAATCAGTGATAGATAGTACCTAAACAAAGGACAGTGGCTGTGTTCCAATAAAGCTTTATGTTTGGACACTGGAATTTGAATTTCATGTAATGTTCATGTCATGAAATTTTATTATCTTTCCCAACCATTAAAAAATGTAAGAACCATTCTTTGCCCGCTGGCTGTACACAAACAAGTGCCAGGTTGGATTTGCCCATTTGCCAGAGTTTGCCATTGCATTCACATATGCAAAAGCAGTCAAAAACAAAACAGTAAAGTTGCATTTGTCTCTCAATACAAAGACATATCTTGATGTATTCAAACTAAAAAATGGGCAGTTTCTAGCCTCCTGTGTGGAACGTTGTTGGTCAGCTTTCGAGGCTTTGTTGAATGAACGAAGGAATGGTAAACAACAGTAAGAAGACATCAAATCACAATTAACTTTTGAAAATTCAGTGTTAAAACGCGATTATTAGAGCCAGTAAAAATTGTGGAGCACTTCAAGGTGGGCAGAAAGATGGCTGGATGTCCCCTCTCTTGCACCCTTGCAGGTTATCTGCATTGTTCATCATCTTTGAGCTATTTTCTTACTCTGTAAATGTAGAAAGCTGATAATAATGCAGATGAATCTTGTCCATGGAAATGCAAATGGTTGTGTGCAGTGTATTGCAATTGATGCTTCCCCCATCAATAGACCATTTTGCATCTAGTTGTAAATCCATTCTAGCGTTTGTTTTTGTGTGTGAATATATTTATATTTGTATTTCTTGGATTTCTCCTTTGAACCACATGTAACATATTACTGGTTCTTGCAGCATTTCACGAGTTAAATCTTTGACACTTGTTCATTTGATATTTGCATGCGAGTCATGCATTTACTTTATAAAATAAGCATCCTTTGCCCTTACGCTGCTCAGTTACCTTTCTAAACATTGTATCTAAGAATGGCATTCTTGTTGACACCCACCCCTGTCTGGGGAGCAGGCGTGCTCGTCCTTCTCCTTTTGGGTGTTATAACTCACTCACTTGACTTTTGTTTCCCATTTGGTTGTGAGGATTTGAGTTGAAAAGCAGTAATTTAGGGCTCAATCTTGGTGCGGTGGCATGTTGCTTTGATCTCGGTGGGAGTTTGGTTCTTATAAGGGCTATAACTCCAGATTCTTAGTGATTTTCCAGGTTTATTCAGAGCCAAATTTAGAGGTGAGGAAGATTGGTTTTGCTTGTACGAACATTTGGACAGTTTCATTTGACATCTGTGAAATTTATTGGATAAAGGTCAAACCCCAGAAACATGACTGAATGTGACTGTTGAAGGTTTTTGTGTTGTGTTAGATGCTTTGTATGATTTATGTGATAATGACTGTAAATCCATAGAGCCCCAGGAAAATACATCTTAAGGAGGAAAACGAAAACTCAGGCACCCATGGAAACGCACTATGTCCAAACACCCAAAGAACCAAAGTTGAACAGTTTATTTTTTGTAATATTCTAGTATACAGCAGTTTGAAATTTCAGTTGTTTTATATCCTTTAAAACATTTAAAGTCTATTGTACTACTTACTGATATTCATACAGTTTTCCCTGATTTTGTGTAATCAACTTCAAGGACAAAGTTGATGTATACTGAGCACCTCTTGTCCAACATACTGATATCTTTTGGGAGGTACCAATTATTTCACAGGCAAAGCCACCATTGACATTGATTGTCAAGAGAAGTTGTAGGTTTGTGCCACTGGAGGAGTAGAAAACTTCTCCAATGTTATAATTAATTCCCTTTATTTTGGATACCAATGTTATTATTTCCATAAGTAATGATCATGATATTATTTCTAAGTAAATGGGATGTGATAATCTAGGAAGAGAAGAGAAATATTCTATTTCCTTAAACCAGTGGAATTAAAATGTGTATGGAATGCATATGAAAAATTGTGAGGTGTGTGAAAGTTTGGCTAGTGTTCTTTTGAAATACCAGTCTGTACATGCAATATTGTACTAGCATGATGAGTAAAAATTGTCAAATGCACATTTGTTAGACTATCCTATAACATCATGCCAGTAAATGGCATAATTTTAAGTACCCCAAAGACCATTATGTGCTTTTGTGCTTACCAAGAGATGAAGTCTCTCCTCCGGGAGACCTGAGCTCTTGGATTTCCTGGTCTCCATGCAGCTGAAAAATCACATCGTCAGCAACCTTGAGTTAGGGGTCCATGTGTAGCTACATTCTCAAGTACTCCATCCAGTGTCACTGTAGGGGAACATTCAAGTCGGTATCGTCTCTGAGGTGAAGGCAGAAATGGAGAAAAAAGAAAGAACAAAGTGAGAGAATGTGGAACAACAGATAAAAACAAAAAGAACTTACAAATGGGGGAGCTAAATGAACACCTAGTTTCAAAACTTCATTTCTGAAGTGGTAAGTGCTGAGGTTTGTGAGAATCAGCGAAGGCTCCCAGCAGGGTCCCTGCTAGGGCTCAGGCAGGTGGATCGGTGAGTTGATGATTTTAACAATGAGAGATTTGCCATCTGTCACCGCCTCCTGGAATGCAAGCTCACAGCTCTAATTGGAGCCTTCAGCACGGAAGGCAGCCTGAACTGGTGTCACTGATTTGCTTTCCCTCACACTGTCATTCTTATGGTAAGTGTTTTCTGCCCTCACGCTGGGAACTTTTATCAAACATATTAGTGTGCTTTGGGGCGATCATTAGCCATCAGTAGCTGAAACATTCCAGGGTTTTTTTAGCCTGGAAACTAGCCTGTGTGCTGCAATAACTTGCAAAACTTGGCCAGGCTCATAGCACAATCAATATTTAAGGAAAAGAACAGGTTCTTATTTGGATTTAAATCCAACATGTGACATGTTAATAGCCCAACGTGTTTCTGATTTTCCATATCGGTTTTTACGGATGTGAAAGACTTCCACCTGCTGTAAACTTCAAAGACATGTGGAGGGGAAAAAGCACCTCTGTGTAAGTCTTTATCCTCACCCCTTCCTCAGCTCTTCCTATTAATTTCTCCTTCCATCTGATGAAAGAATATGCAAACGAAATCTCTTATTTGGTTCATGACTGAGGAAGGGTTCCTGAAAGCTGGCTTTAGAAAGGGAATGCATTTTGAACATATGAAACACGTCTACGTCAGGATGCGTCACATGGTGATTATGGTCTGACAGACGTTTTGAAGTTGTAATGTATTCATCAGAAGGCACACAGAGGAGCCTGGATGAGCTCCGATTGCTTGAAGATGTTGGGTTTGAGCTGGCAACTGGCAAAGAGCACCAGTGTCGATTGAGGGATGGGAATGGTTATGTTTTACAAAGAAGACAGACCTGGACTTCAATAAGCCGGGGAGGGCAGAATTTGTGGGCACTGAATACGTCATTGTGCTGAGTTGCCCTGCCTTCTCCAAGGAGAAGTAGTCTCCACTGAGGTGAAAACTCTCTCTTGAATTTAGTGGGGGGTCAGCATTTGCTTTTCTATGTTCATGATTGTGACCCCATCCTGTAGGTAATCCTTGACATGAGGGTCAAGTTGTTCTACCTAATATACACAGGAATTCCTCTTAGAAGCCTAATATGTGTTGGTACACGGTCTGTCTTGGAAAGATTATTGCTCTATGTTTGTAAAAGAGCAGTTGTTATAGGGAAATAAACCTAGGTATTAATTTCAACTCTGTTTTTACTAGCTGACACTCTCTTTACTAGGAGATGCTCTTGTGTCTAATTTGCCTAAAGAAGGAATATAGGCTAATTATTTGAAAAATTAATTTTTCTTAAGATTTCTCACTTATTATCTATTTGATGTGGAAGAACTTCCTTCATCCTATAAATAATCACATTCAATTACCTTAGTATATTTGTTTTCTAATATTTGGGGTCATAGGACTTTCTGTAAGATTCATTGCTCAAAGCATGATGTTCTTTGGGTGATGTTGTTACTGAACCAAACTTGGGTCTGATCGCCCATGCAGTAAACCCACTCTACTGACCCTGGGTTGTGGTGAAGGAAAGTGTAGTGTTGATGGCAAGGCCAAGAAAGGAGTATGGGCAGCTCGTGCTCAAAAGACCCAAACTCCCTAATGGCTTTCAGGGAAAGGTTTTTAATGACTCGGTGAGGAGAAGGGTTGCAGGTGCATGATCAGCTTGTGGACATAATTTTGATTGATTGGTGGTGAGGTAACCTGGTGGTATTTTGGGAGTCAACGTCATCAACCTTCTGGTTCCAGCTGGTCTGGGGTCAACGTGCTTGTGGTCAACATGAAGTTAACTTCTTCCACCTGGTGGGGGTTTCACTATCTCCAAAACAGCCCAAGGACATGGCTCAGAATATTATCTATAGCCCTTGAGAAGGAAACAAACGTCCTTGATTTTGTTTAATGGCTAAACTACTATTATTTTGTCTTGCTTGACTGTTTTCCTTTGTTTCTGCATTTTTCACTTCTCAGATGAAATTTGTTCTTTGGAACTCAGGGAAAGCCTAGGAGGCTAAAGTTTTTCTACACACAAGAGGAATGCAGAGGACATGGGGGGATGGTCTGTCCTGGGAAGGTCCCATAGGGTGCTGCTTGGTTATAATATGAAGTGTGTGTGTGTGTGTGTGTGTGTGTGTGTGTGTGTGTGTGTGTGTATGTTTAATGGCTAAGCTGGGCATTTGTTCTAAACTCTTTTTCAGCCTAAAATTACCGTAGCTGTGCATGGGATCTACCAGTGAGTTTGTACCTTTTGTTTTCTTCTGGCTTGGAAGAGAAAATTTTTCCTAAGGAGGATCTTTATCAAGTACTCCCTTCCTCTTCTTTGATGCGTGTGTAGGCAGAGTTAGGATGACATTTTTATTCAGTCATCCTCGTTAGGATCTGTAATTTTTGCTGTGGATGTCAGAGCTAACAGCAGTTCTGCTGGCTGTGAAATGACAGTGACGTATCAGCAAGCCGCTGCTCTCCTGGTACTTGCCAAGAGCTAGACTATCAAACCTTTTGTATCCTTGCAGTTCCAAAAGGCACCAGAGAGAAACAATATTTATACATGCCTGATAGATATATAGTTTCCAGATGCTGTACAATCCATGCCTCCATTACAGGACTAACTATGTTCTTTCACAATCTCAAAATTGTCCTTTAACAAATGACATTTACTGAATCCCATGTTGCTGCAATGCAGCACGTGTAATATTCTCAGAAACTATCTCACAAGCCCAGTCACCGAGGCCACTCTGAGGAACTTGCCAAGGACATCGGTCTGTTATTCCATGCCATCTTTAGGAGAAAACTTGGGAAAGCGTTCATTGTGTTCACTTTATCAGTACTAGTTATGCGTCCCTTAGAAACTGTGGACACTGTGTTTTCCCCTTAGAACTGACTGTTAGAAAGCTGAATGATAAACAAAATCACCTACTTTAACAAGGTTACTGAAATTTATCCCGTGTATATGGGAAGTAGCTTTATCCCTGGCTCCAGTTTTTATTTTCCTTTATCTTGTTTTTATCACACACACGTAAGATTTGTTTTCTAGCTGTATCCTATGGACCTTTGTAAATTGTCTTGAATCCTTTTAGGAGTGAGAAAGGCAATAGATAAATCCATAAATCCCTAAAATTACAAATAACTAGAGAAATGCCCCATTGTGGCTGCAGTTGCCTGGTGCGTTGTTTAGTTTCCTGAACCATTTTATCCACAGTTTCATGGTTCACTGAGGTGAGATGACAAGACATCTATATTCCTAGCAGAGCTCTTTCAGCTGGTGCTGACGACTAGGGCTTCACTCCTTGGAAAGGAGCGAAGGTGGCCACTTGTCAGTTAGGTAATGGCTGTGACTGGGCAAAAGAAAGAAGAAAATGCAGTTTAAGTTGTGAAACCAGGGGGTGCGTATGGACGTGTTCTGAGGGGGAATGAGGTAAGTGGAACAAAGGTGAAAAGCTTTTGTTTGTGAGCGCCTTTTCGAGCCAAAGGGGTTTGGCCCTGTCTTCACAGATCTTAAGTCATAAATAGCAGAGGTCAAAGAATAGTCTTTAAAACCACACAATAAAGAAAGAACTTCTCTCAACTGGGTCTTTTCAGAGCAGAGCTACCAATGTGGGTGAGTTCATTTTCCATTCGCATGGGGGAGGCAATGACTTAAAATGTGCACTTTGTAAAGATGGCTCTCCTCCCTCCCTCCCTCCCTTTCCCTTTTCTTTCTCTTTACTTACTTTTTCTCTCTCTCTCCCTCCCTCCCTTCCTTTTTTCTTTCCTTCTTTTCTTCTTTCTCTCTATTATAGTATCTATTAGAGTAGCAAATGTTGATGTCTATGAAGAACCTTCCCAGTCTGCCTTAGGTTATGGGAATTTCTCTTGAAAATTTTAGGCACAGAATAATAGATGTGGATGAACTGGGCATTTCACCTTCTTTAGCTACAGCAGAAATCCCACTCAAGCTACAGCGTGTGCATCTCCATGTGCTTTTCCTTACGTCAGTAGCTCAGTTCACATAGATGTTGATGTATTTTCGTGTTGGAAGACAGGTCGCGGTAAGGCGGAGCTGAAGGGGAGACGTGTGCTGGTGGTTAGAAAACTGGGATCGCATGGCATTGCCTTATTAAACACCGGGCGTTTTAAGTAATTACGAGGGACTGATTCTGCGTCAAATTCCACATAGGGAATGAGAACCGTGGAAGCTGCCTGGGCCAGGACGGGCCTTGCGCTCTGCAAGCAGAGGTCACTGGGTGTTCGGCCGCCTGCAGATGTGGCCGGTTCAGCCTTTCGTGGACGTTTCCCACGTGCCTTGATGGCAGCTGTGTGGAGAGGCGCCGGGGAGCTGCCCGCTCTTCCTCCAGACGGGATGCGGCTCTTGTGGAGTCCGCCTGCTGATGAAGGTGGGGCTCTGGAGGGCTGCGCGCCTCCCGGTTCTCACAGCTGCAAGGATGAACTTGGGCGGCTGCAGATGAATGAGCCGCCTTTCCCAAGAGAAGCTGCATAATGGCTTCGGGACTATTAAGCTGTGAAGATTCATGCTCTGGCGTTTGCGAGTGTGTGTTCAGCATCTTTTCCTTGGGGAGCGAGGGGGGGCATGTGCGTTTTTGGCTTTTTACATCCAACTGTATGCACATTTTCCCTTTTTGTATGAGGAAATAATGCCTGCACTAAGGGTAAACCCTCCCCTCCTCCTAAATCCTTCCACAAAAAGATACTTATTAAGGCTGGCATTCTGAAGAACTAAATGCTTCTTTAACTTTGCTTTATCTGCTTCAATGAGCACAGTGTACGGAGTCCGGGGAATTCACATTATGGCCGCGAGCCGCCCTCCCTATTCTCTGGGGCTCTTTGGGCACAGAAATAATCCCTTCCTAGAAGCTTTTGAGAAAGAAGCTGAACTATGCGGGCTAATCAACTGTAAATCTTGGCCATCCCCAAAGTACTGGGTGAAGTTGCATCGAAAAGTGTTCCGATCACCAAGAAGCCTAATTTCAAGACCTGGGGCAAATTTGCAGCAAACATGTTGATCTGCTGTGTTTTAAAACGCTGGAATGCTGCTCCTTCTCTGCTCCATCCTCTCCTTTTGTTGTCTGCATCCTGTGTATGTTTATTTCGTTTCTTTGTCATTGGGAGACAAAAAGACAATGAGACTCCTTAGAACTTTTGTTTTCCAACTGGTAATGGAGAATATTATAAGGAGAAGTGAACTCTGATGGAACGTTGAATTACAAACACTCGGAGGCTTTTCTATGTGACTTCTAAATCATTTTCTGCTCAGTCAGGGGACAGTATTGGGGAGGAAAAAATAACCTAGGTTGGGAGAGTCACATCTCCAGGCCTCTGTGAGCCACTGTGCTGGAATCCCCCGTGTTATCACAGTAGCTGTCGTTCTGCTGAGAGGTTGTGTCTTGCTCAGGACGAAGGCAAAGCTAGGTTGCCTGCATTCTCCTTGGACCTCTAAGATGGTATCAACAATGCATTTATAGTAGCATAAATCAAGCCTTAAGACACTTAATGTATAGAGGTGAAGGCTGTCTTTCTGAATCACCAAAATCCAGTGGAAATGGGACAGTCGCATTTGCTCTCTGATATTTGGAAGGCAGAATGAGAACTTCAATTTTGGCCAATGAAATGTCACTTCTTTACTTGCCTCATTCTTCCTGATATTCCTCCATCTATACGTGCACAAACCACTGCCATTATTTCTATCCTGAGATGTGGATTCAGCTCCATACTGATCATTTCTGATTTATGGTCCTTTAAAAACCCTTTAAGTTGCTTAGTCCTCACTGAGACACATTTCTTCTGCCCTTTGCATGAGAGGTGGTGAGCGTCATGTGGAGAGTCTGGTCTTTGGGTTCCAGGGCTGAGGGTGTGACTTACAAGCTCTGTGACCTGGACCAAGTTGCCTATTTGCCTTCTCCAAACCTGTCCCTCACCCTGGATTCTCTATAGTAATTAAAAACGTGGATATTCACTCAGTCACTCAACCTAAAAACTCACAATGCTCCTTAGTGCCATCCTCTCCTTTACCTTTATATACCCATCCTTCTGCAAAGTTCTTCAGTTTCATGCCTCAAGCTAATTTGCCATCCTTTCTGCTATAACTCACATGTGTATCGTCCTTGAAATATACTAGTCTCATGGCCTCTATTTTCTCCCTCTTTCTACTATTTTATGGCTCCCAACTTCTTAGAGCAATGCTTCTCAAACATTAGCATGATTAAGCGTCTCCTGGTGAGCTTGCTCAAGTACAGATTCCTGGGTCCCAGCTCCAAAGATTCTGCTTCAGTAGGTCTGGGCTGGGGTTTGAGATCCCGTGTTTCTAAGAGACTTCCAGTGGATTCTGGTGTTGCTGGTCCAGGGTAGGTTCAGGTTTCTCACCGTTAAGTCTGATGATTGCTGTAGGTACTTTTGTAGATAGTCTTTATCAAGTTGAGAAAGTTTCCCTTTATTCCTGATTTACTGAAAGTCTTTATCATGAATGAGTGTCAGATTTTGTTAAATGATTTTCCTGCATCTATTAATATAATCATGTGATTTTTGTTTTTTAGCCTCTTATCATTATGGATTACATTAATTGAGTTTTGAATGTTGAACCAGCATTGCATTCAATGCTGGGATAAATTCCTGTTGGTCAAATGTTGTGAATTCTTTTTATACATTTTTGGATTTGGTTTGCTAATATTTTCTTGAGGCTTTCTGCATCTATGTTCATGAGAGAGAATTTTCTACAGCTTTCTTGTAATGTCTTTGTCTGGTTTGGGTATTAGGGTAATGTTGGCCTCATAGAATGAGTGAGGAATTACTCCCGCTGCTGCTATCCTCTGAAAGAGACTGTAGAGAATTAGTATAATTCCTTCCTTAAATGTTTGGTAGAATTCACCAGTGATCCCGTGTGGGCCTGGTGCTTTCTATTTTTGAAGGTTATTAATTATTGATTCCATGTCTTAACATAGATATAAGCATATTCAGATCATTGCTTCTTGTGTGAGTTTTGGCAGGTTGTATCTTTTAAGGAATTAGTCGATTTCATCTAGGTTATTGAATTTCGGAGCATAGAGTTGTTCATAGTATTCCTTTATTATACTCCAAATTTCCATGTGATCTGTAGTGATGTCCCCTCTTTCATTTCTGATATTAGTAATTTGTGTCCTCTCTCTTTTTCTTGGTTAACCTGACTGGAGGCTTAATGATTTTATTGATCTTTTTAAAGATCTTTTATTGATCTTTTTAAAGAAATCTTTTTGTTTTTTGTTGATTTTCTTTATTGATTTCCTGTTTTTAATTTCATTTATTTCTGTTCTAATTCTTTTTTCTTCTCCTCACTTTGGATTTAATTTGTTCTTTTTTTTTTCTAGTTTTGTAAATCGGACACTTAGATTATTGATTTTAGATCTTTCTTTTCTAATATAACAGTCAATGCTGTATGTTTTTCTTTAAGTACTGATTCCCCTACATGCCACAGGTTTTGAAAAGTTGTGTTTTTATTTTCATTTAGTTCAAAATAATTTTGAATTACTTTTGAGATTTCTTCTTTGACCCATGTGTTATTTAGAAGTGTGTTGTTTAATCTCCGTATGTTTGGGGTTTTCCAGTGATCTTTCTGTTATTAACTTCTAGTTTTCATTCCATTGTGATCTGGGAGCAGACATTGTATGATATCTCTTCTTTTAAATTTGTTATAGTGTATTTTATGGCCCAGAATGTGGCCTGTCTTCATGAGTATTCCATGTGATCTTGAGAAAAATGTGTATTCTGCTGTTGTTGGATGAAGTAGTCTATAGATGACAATTATATACAGTTGACTGTTGGTACTGTTGAGTTCAACCATATCTTCACTGATTTTCTGCCTGCTGGATCTGTACATTGCTGAGAGAGGGGTGTTGAAGTCTCCAGCTATGATAGTGATTGCATCTATTTCTCCTTGTGGTTCTATTTGGTTTTGTCTCATGGAGTTTGTTAAGAACCATTATGTCTTCTTGGAGAATTGACCCCTTTATCATTATGTAATGTTCTTTTTTTTATCCCTGATAATTTTCTTTACTTTGAAGTCTGCTCTGTCTGAAATTAATATAGCTACTCATGCTTTCTTATGATTAGTATTAGCATACTTTTAGTCTATATGTGTCTGTATATTTAAGGCACACTTCTTATAGACAACATATAGTTGGGTCTGGTTTTTTGATTCATTCTGACAATCAGTGTCTTTTAATTGGTACATTTAGACTATTGACATTCAAAGTGATTACTGATTTAGTTGGGTTAATATCTATCATATTTGATACTATTTTGTTTGTTGCTGTTGTTCTTTGTTCCTACTTTTTGTGTTTTTTTAAAATTGAAGTCTAGATGATTTACAGTGATTCAGGTGTATAGCAAAGTCATTCAGTTTTATAGATAGAGATAGAGATATTCTTTTTCAGATTCTTTTCTGTTGTAGGTTATTACAAGATATTGAATATAGCTCCCTGTGCTATACAGTAGGTCCTTGTTGTTTACCTGTTTTACATATACTAGCGTGTATCTGTTAATCCCAAACTCCTAATTTATCCCTCCCATCCCTTCCCCTTTGGTAACCATAAGTTTGTTTTCTATGTCTGTGAGTTTATTTCTGTTTTGTAAGTTTGTATTATTTTTTTAGATTCTACAAATAAGTGGTATCTTGATATTTGTATACTCTGACTTCACTTAGTATGATAATCTCTAGGTCCATCCACGTTGCTGCAAAGCATTATTTCATTATTCTTTTATGACTAATATTCCACTGTGTATATATACCACATCTTCTTTATCCATTTATCTGTCAGTGGACACTTAGGTTGCTTCCATGTCCTGGCTATTGTGAATACTGCTGAAATGAACATTGAGGTGCACGTATCTTTTCGAATTATGGTTTTCTCCAGGTATATGCCCAGGAGTGGGATTGCTGGGTCATATGGTAATTCTATTTTTAGTTTTTTGAGGAACTTCCATACTGTTCTCCATAGTGGCTGTATCAATTTACATTCCCACCAACAGTGTAGGAGGGTTCCTTTTTCCCCACACCCTCTCCAGTATTTGTTCTTTCTAGATTTTTTGATGATAGCCATTCTGACCAGTGTGAGGTGGTACCTAATTGTAATTTTGATTTGCATTTCTCTAATAATTAGGGATGTTGAGCATCTTTTCATGTGCCTGTTGGCCATGTGTATGTCTTCTTTGGAGAAATGTCTATTTAGGTCTTCTGCCCATTTTTTGATTGGGTTTTTTTTTTTTTTATTGAGCTGTATAAGCTGTTTGTATATTTTGGAAATTAAGCCCTTGTCTGTCACATTGTTTGCAAATATTTTCTTCCATTCTGTGGGTTGTCTTTTCATTTTGTTTATAGTTTCCTTTGCTGGGCAAAAGCTTTTAAGTTTCATTAGGTCTCATTTGTTTATTTTTGCTTTTGCTTCCATTACTCTAGGAGAAGGATCCAAAAAAATATTGCTGCGATTTATGTCAAAGAGTGTTCTGCCTATGTTTTCCTCTAGGAGTTTTATAATATCCAATCTTAGATTTAGGCCTTTAATCCATTTTGAGTTTATTTTTGTATATGGTGTTAGAGAACATTCTAATTTCATTCTTTTACATGTAGGTGTCCAGTTTTCCCAGCACCACTTACCGAAGAGACTGTCTTTTCTCTGTTGTATGCTCTTGCCTCCTTTGCCATAGATTAATTGACCATAGATGCGTGGGTTTATTTCTGGGCTCTCTATCCTGTTCCGTTGATCTATGTGTCTGTTTTTGTGCCAGTACCATACTGTTTTGATGACTGTAGCTTTGTAGTATATTCTGAAGTCAGGGAGTGTGATTCCTCCAGCTTGATTCTTCTTTCTCAAGATTATTTTGGCTCTTCAGGGTCTTTTGTGTTTCCACACAAATTTTCAAATATTTTGTTCTCGTTCTGTGAAAAATGCCATTGGTAATTTGATAGGAATTGCACTGAATCTGTAGATTGCCTTGGATAGTGTGGTCATTTAAATAATATTGGTTCTTCCAATCCAAGAACATGGTGTATCTTTCCATCTGTTTGTGTCAACTTCACTTTCTTTCATCAGTGTCTTATAGTTTTTGGAGTATAGGTCTTTTGCCTCCTTAGGTAGGGTTATTCCTAGGTATTTTATTCTTTTTGATGCAATGGTAAGTGGGATTATTTCCTTAATTTCTCTTTCTGATAGTTCATTGTTAATGTTCAGAAATGCAACAGATTTCTGTATATTAATTTTGTATCCTGCAGCTTTACCAAATTCATCGATGAGCTCTAGTAATTTTCTGGTGACATCTTTAGGATTTTCCATGTAAAGTATCATGTCATCTGCAAACTGTGACAGCTTTCTTTCTTTCTTTCCAATTTGGATTCCTTTTATTTCTTTTTCTTCTCTGATTGCTGTGACTAAGACTTTCAAATCTATGTTGAATAAAAGCGGTGAGAGTGGGCATCCTTGTCTTGTTCCTAATGTTAGAGGAATTCTTTCAGTTTTTCACTATTGAGTATGATGTTAACTGTGGGTTTGTCATACATGGCCTTTATTATGTTGAGGTGTGTTCCCTCTATGCCCACTTTCTGGAGAGTTTTTATCATAAATGAATGCGGAATTTTATCAAATGATTTTTCTGCATCTATTGAGATGATCATATGGTTTTTATTCTTCAGTTGGTTAATGTAGTGTATCAAATTGCTTAATTTGTGGATATTGAAAAATCCTTGCATCCCTGGGATAAATCCCACTTGATCAATGTGTAAGATCCTTTTAATGTATTGTTGGATTCAATTTGCAAGTATTTTGATGAGGATTTTTGCGTCTATATTCATCAGTGATATTGGCCTGTAGTTTTCTTTTTGTGGTATCTTTTTCTGGTTGTGGTATCAGAGTGATAGTGGCCTCATAAAATGAGTTCAGAAGTGTTCCTTCCTCTGCAATTTTTTGGAATACTTTGAGAAATATTGTTACCTCTTTTCTAAATGTTTGGTAGAATTTGCCTGTGAAGCCATGTGGTCCTGGACTTTTTTTTTGATGGGAGTTTTTAAATTGCTGATTCAATTTCAGTACTGGTAATTGGTCTGTTCATATTTTCTATTTCTTCCTGGTTTAGTCTTGGGAGATTGTAGCTTTCTAAGAATTTGTCCATTTCTTCTGGGTTGTCCATTTTATTGGCATATAGTTGCTCATACTAGTCTTATGATCCCTTGTATTTTTATGGTGTCAGTTGTAACTTCTTTTTCATTTCTGATTTTATTGATTTGGGCCCTCTGCCTTGTTTTCTTGATGAGTCTGGCTAAATCATTTTATGATTCTAGTTTCTCTCCTTTTTTAGCATGTTAGTTATACTTTTTTTTCTACTTTATTTAGTAGTTGTGTTAGAGTTTACAGTATACATTTACAACTAATCCAAGTCCACTCTCAAATAGTCCTATACCACTTCACTGGTTGTGTGAGTACTTTACAATAACAAACTAATCCTAATTCCTTTCTCTTGGCCCCTCTCTCATTGCTGTCATTCATTTTACTTATATATAAGTATCCAGAAATATATATATCTACAATTATATAAATATATATATATTTATGTATAAATATATACATTATGTATACATATTTTGTATATGTTATATAATAGATAAATGTATATATTATAAAATAAAATATGCACATATAAATATATATTTATAATGCATAATGTATATGTAAGCACACACAACTGAATAACTTGATGCTATTATTATTTTGAATAAACAGTTATGAATTAAGAATAAGATAAATAAAATTTAAAATTTTACCTTCACTTATTCCTTCTTTAATATGCTTTCTTGCTTGCTTTATGTAGATCTGAGTGTCTGATGTTATTTTTTTCTCTAAAGAACTTAACATTTCATGCAAGGCAGGTGTACTGGCAAAAAATTTTCTCAGTTTTGGTTTGTCTGAGAGTCTCTATATCTCTTTCACTTTTAAAGGATAATTTTACAGGTTAAAGAATTCTAGTTGGTGGTTTTTTTTCATCTCAACATTTTAAATATTTCTGTCCACTCTCCTTGCTTGCATGGTTTCTGAGGAAAAGTTGGATGTAATCCTTTGTTCCTCTGTAGGTAAAGTATATTTTTCTCCTCTTTGGCTTTTTTCAGGCTTTCTTTTTTTACCTTGGATTTTCTGTAATTTGAAAGTGATATGCTGAGGTGTAGATTTTTGGCATTTATTCCACTTGTTTATTGAGCTTGTGGATCTGAAATTTTGTGTCTGATGGTTTTTTTCCTGAGCCGTGCACTTATCTACTCATAATTCCATCAAAGGCATTCTTCATTTTTGTTACAGTTTTTTTTTTTTTTTAAGAATGAACCAGTTTTTTTTTTTTAATGTGATGATCCATTTATTTATTTATTTATTTATTTATGGCTGTGTTGGGTCTTCGTTTCTGTGCGAGGGCTTTCTCTAGTTATGGCAAGTGGGGGCCACTCTTCATCGCGGTGCGCCGGCCTCTCACTATTGCGGCCTCTCTTGTTGCGGAGCACAAGCTCCAGACGCGCAGGCTCAGTAATTGTGGCTCACGGGCCTAGTTGCTCCGTGGCATGTGGGATCTTCCCAGACCAGGGCTCGAACCCGCGTCCCCTGCATTGGCAGGCAGATTCTCAACCACTGCGCCACCAGGGAAGCCCCTTTGTTACAGTTTTTGATAGGTAGCAGTTCTTTTTGGTTCTTTCTTAGGATTTCCACCTCTCTGCTTATATTGCCCATGTGTCCTGGCATACTGTCTGCTTTATCCATTAGCGTCCTTAGCATATTAGTCATAGTTGTTTTAAATTCCTGGTCTGATATTTCTAACATCCCTGCCATGTCTGCTTCTGATGCTCGCTTTTTCTCTTCAAATTGTGTTTTTTGCCTTTTGATATGGCTTGTAATTATCTCTTGAAGGCTGGATGTGATCTACCAGGTAAAAGGAGCGGCTGTTAAATAGGCCTTTAGTTGCGTGGTGGTGAGGTATGTGGGGAGTGGAAGCATCCTCAGTCTTATCCTTAGATGTCAGTCTTTTAGTGCGCCTCTGCCTCTGGACTGTGAACTTCACACGTGTTTCTGAAATTTTTTCTCCTCCCTCAGGTGGGACAGAATGGCTAAAGCCAGCTGGCATTGGGTATTCCTTGTCCCCAGGTCAGGTAGGCTCTGATAATACCCTGGCCAGTTAAGGTCTGCTGAACTAGTTTCCCTGAAGCTGGCCCTCTTGGGAAGAACAGAGTGTTCCAGCATATTTCAGAAGGGTTCCTTTTGGAGTCCCTCTGGAGTTTTAACCCTCAGACTTGTCACCTGGAGCCTCCAGCAGTTGGTCAGTTAGATTTGAGGTTCCCTACCCCAGCACTGGTTCCCACGGTGGTTTCCAGCTGTGGATCTCTGCTCTGGGAAGCCGTGACTGCCTGTATTTGCCTGTCTGGCTCTCCAGTCTTGGGCGCACTGGTTTGTTCTGTGTCCTCCCTTGCCTTACGGGTCCAAGAGCAGTTGCTGATTTTTCAGTCTGTTCAGCTTTTAATTTGTTGTTAAGATGGAGTGGCAACTTCCATGTTCCTTACACGTGGACCTGAAAACCAGATGTGCCCGTTCCATATGTTTTTGCTGTGAAATTCTCCTTTTCCTCCAATGGCCAGATTTAATTCCTTTCTTTTGTGCAGGCTTTCCTGACCTTTATATTTCCTCAGCCCCAGGACGACACGATGCCGTGTTCGTGTTCAGTGTCTTGGAGTTTTTTGCTGCTGTGTGTTTGCATGTGGAACCCAAGATTCTCGAGGCTTGGAGCCTCGTGACCCTCACCCCTCTTTATTATAGTTAGTTTATCCTTCTTCACTCCCTTTATATTGGTCCAACTTTAATTACCTTATGTCTGTGTGCCTGGTCCCGCTTGCGGAGGGAAAAGTAGGACGAGGGGATGGGGTGTGGGTTGGATATACATTTCGTCATCTGATCAGAATTCTTCAGTTTTCTGTTCTCAGAATCACTTTCTGATCAGTATACTTCTTTCACGTCCTACATGTACATTAGTGGTAATTTGACGTTTTTATTACTTCTAGATTCCTTCCGAAATGTGTTGACAGCAACTTTGGCTTGGTCTTCAGTCCTGATGTTAATATCTTTTCGCTTGGTTAAGATTTACAGTCTGCAAAAGTCTTCACATAAATTAATACCATTTGCTTGTCAAAGCATCTTTCTGAAAAGAGAAGGGAAAATATTAACTTTCTTTGTTGTGCAAGATACGGTGTAGTGAATAGCCCTCTCAGTGTCTCGTGGCTAATAGGGTATGAGGACAGTGGAATGTACCCCAGTGGCCTTGGTGACTTTGAAGGAGGGGTAGGAGAGCCTGCATGGCAGGAGCCTGACTGCATGTGAGTTGAGGAAAATGTGGAAATGGAGAGATTTATTTCATGTTATAGTGCCTCCTCCTTTTGGTAGTGTGGCCATAAGGAAAAGAGAATAAAAACGGAAATCAGGGTTTTGAGAGGCAGGACAGTCTCTCAAACAATAGATTTAGCTATATTTTCTTGAATATGCATAAGTTAATATTCCTCCTCACATTTTACTGGTTTGTATGGATACTGATTTTCATTGCCTGCTTTATAATTGCTGGTTTCCTAGACTAGTGTAGAGGGAAAACACTTTCCCCTACGCTCTTAGGTTCCCCAGCTTGGTCTGTTGGCTAGACTTGACAGGTATGCTAGTTTTGAGGCAGGGGGTAAAGAAAACTGGCAGAATCTTGGGATGGCTCCTAAAACTTCTGCTCCAATGTGGTACTTGGCATTTCTCACAGCCCATTGGCCAAGCAAGACACAGCACCCATGGACAGAGAAGTGTATGTAGTCATGGGCATTCCACTTCTAGGTGGGGCAGAAGACATTTGGGATCAGCGTACAATCTGCCTTACTAGGAAGATGACTTAGAATGATGAAGTATTGGTTTTAATCATTAAACATTTTTGCAGGTCTGCAAATAATGGCAGTAACTGGAGATAATTTGCCTCACTCATACTAAAATATCACACCTAAGCCATTGTTTATTTAGCTGTGTTGGAAGCGGTGTTCTCTTGCCCTAACATGGGCATGAAACTCCTCTGAGACAAGACTGGTTCATGCAACTCACTTGGATGAAATGGTATGATTTCTTTAAAGTGTGAAATTTCAGGCAGTGTTTATTTAATATGCACTATGTGCATAATACTCTGCTACAAATAATTTTTCTATCAGCTAGAATTTTGAATGATTTTACATGTGATTCTGCATAACATCTTGATGTCTTAATAGTGCTTTATTATCCCAGGGGTGCAGACCTTTGGGTCTGGCTTTGGCTGTATCTTTTCTCTTCTCCCCACTTTGTTTCCCAGTCAAGGAACCGTATAGAGATGCAAACAGCTAAGATTCTCATTTTAGATGAAAAATCATGGATTTGCCCACATGTATTTATTTGACGTTTTTAACTGTTTTTGCTATTACAGACCACAGATTACTAGTGCCATGTCACACAACATAGTGCAGTGCACCAGTGTGTCAAGACCCCATTTGGGGGCCTACTTACGTAGACCGGATTCCTCAAACTTGAGTGTGCATCACTTGGAGATCTTGTTCACATGTAGATTCAGATTCAGCGGGTCCGGTGGGGCACAAGTGTCTGCATTTCCAGCAAGCTCTCAGGTGAAGCTGGTGCTGCTGGTCGGTGGACCACATTTTGAAGAGCAAGGGTCTAACCAATGAACTGGAAATACGGCAGCCCTTCGGGGGTGGCGCCATGTCTACAGTAACATTGCTCATTCGTGGCAAAGGTTATGACATGTAGTTGAGTGAACTTTCCATTTTACTATGTGTAACTGGGTTTCCCTTCCCCTCCCCTCCCCTCCCCTCCCTCCCCTCCCCTCCCCTCCCTTCCCTTCCCTTCCCTTCCCTTCCCTTCCCTTCCCTTCCCTTCCCTTCCCTTCCATTCCCTTCCCTTCCCTTCCCTTCCCTTCCCTTCCCTTCCCTTCCCTTCCCTTCCCTTTTCCTTCCTTCCTTCCTTCCTTCCTTCTTCCCTCCCTCCCTCCCTCCCTCCCTCCCTTCCTTCCTTTCTTCTCCTAATGGAAATGATTCTGTCTCCCAAGGCATTAATTTATTTTATTTCACCACAAACTAAAATTAATCCAGACAAGCTGAGTTCCAGGAACTTTTATTGTCATTATTTTAAAAAGGAGATATTTGCCTAAAAGACGAATTGTTAAAGTGTTTTTCTTCTTGTTAGCAGTCTGCTTGGTCACCAACCAGAAAAGCTTCTTTGATGTGGCTGCAAGACAAAGGGGTGATGTTACACCACAGGACGTGGGCACCCGGCAGGAGACAGGGATACTTTAAGCATCGTGTCCGCTAACATTCTCTCCTTAGCACTGATTCCGCAGTTCAGTCACAGCAGAGGTGCGTGCCACAGGGCACACCTTCAGGACTGTTGGTTTCCTGTGAGTGGAGTGTGCTGTGAGGGGCGGCCAAGAGGTTTCTCCACCGTTCTCTCCCATCTCAATGCCAAGGGGCCCGTTGGTGCAAAGTGTGTGTGTGGGTGTGTGTGTGCCTGTGTGTGTGTGTATGTGAGCCTGTGTGTGTGTGCCTGTGTGTGTGTGAGCCTGTGTGTGTGTGTGTGCGTGTGCCTGCCTCATAGCTAGGAGTGCTGCATAACCAGGCCGTTCATCTTTTTTTTATTGTGATAAGATACACATAAGATTAAAAAGTTACCATTGTAATCACTTTTTTTTAATTTTAATTTTTATTTATTTATTTATTTTGGCTGTGTTGGGTCTTCGTTTCTGTGCGAGGGCTTTCTCTAGTTGTGGCGAGCGGGGGCCACTGTTCATCGCGGTGCACGGGCCTCTCACCATCGCAGCCTCTCTTGTTGCGGAGCACAGGCTCCAGACGCGCAGGCTCAGTAGTTGTGGCTCACGGGCCTAGCCGCTCCGTGGCATATGGGATCTTCCCAGACCAGGGCTTGAACCCGTGTCCCCTGCATTGGCAGGCAGATTCTCAACCACTGCGCCACCAGGGAAGCCCCTGTAATCACTTTTAAGTGGCATTAAGCACATTGACATTGTTGTGCAACCATCAGTACTATCCATCTCTAGAACTTTTCCATCATCCCAAACCCGAAATTTGTACTCACTAAACACTTGACTCCCCATTTCTCCCTCCCCAGCTCCTGGCACCCACCCTTCTACTTTCTGTCTCTGTGAACTTGGCCCTTCTAAGAGCCTCATGTAAGTGGAATCGTGCAGTGTTTGTCATTTCGTGTCTGGCTCCTTTCACTTACCATTATGCACTTCTTTTAAAGCCAAGTTGTTACTTACTTGACCATTATTGTTATTTTTTATGCTAAATTGTCAAAACAAAGGTTGGTGGGACAGGTCATCATTTAATCTCTAGGACTCTTGAGTTGAATAAGTACTCATGAATCAATGGTTTTGAACTATTTGTCCTTTGGAAGAGCTCTTGAAACTAACAGATGCTTGACCCTTTTTGTTTTACAATTAAAGAGAGTTGTTTATTTTGCTCTCTTTTGGTAGCTGTTCACTTAGGGGGCATTTCCTCTCCAGATTATATGAGCCGTGGCGTCCGGGTTGCTCCCACAGTAAGTGGTGTGTTCCCACTGTGGACCTCTTTCATCTACTGCGGTGTTTATGTGCCTGTCTCCTTAGATGGGCGTCCCTGGAGCGGAGAGACAGTGCTGACAGCCTCTGGGGCTCCGTGAGCTCCTTGCTGGGCAGGGCAGTCTTTATTCTTTTCTGTATCTTCTAGCACCACGAGCACCAAAATACCCTCAGTAAAGGGAAGTTGAAAGTTAGAGCACGTGAAATGGGCGAAATGTACGGGTTGGCACATTCTGAAAGATGCTCTTTTCAGTTTTTGCAAGAACCCCAGGAAGTGGCTATTATTTTTCTCATTTTACAGTTCAGAAAGCTGGGCTCTGCTTGGAATAACGAGTTGTCCAAGGTTCCCGAAATTGGCCAGTTGTGGGCTAAATGGCAGGACTGTTTGTCTCTACAGCCCATGTTCTTTCTTTGTACTTTAACTGACTGTTCCTGACATCACAAACGTTGAGTAGATTCCCCCTCCAAGTATTTGGGAGGAAATATAACGTGTTAATGTGTTTCACCACACTGAATATTGTTTCTTTCCAGAAGTACCCGTATATTTCTTGGGATGTAGAACTGGGAAGTGAGACGTTTCAGCCTCCGGCTCTTGCTGTTCAATTGCCTTTGACATTCCAGAGAGGCGGACTGCTTTATGTGCCACTCCCTTTGAACTTGGACTCATTCTGGGGCCCTTGGTTGTTTGTGGATTCTCTGATCTGACACAGTTATCTCATGTCCACTGGGGAGTGTCTTCCCTCCTCCTTCGTCACTAAACTTTCCACGCATCCTGTGAACCTGTGTAACCCCACTTGAAAGGCCCCGGCGTCGGCTCGGGGTCCAGTGACGGAAATGAGGTGACCGCAGCGGGCTGAGGGACAGCTTGCCGGGTCGGGTCACTCCTGCTGCCCCAGAGCGGTTGCACCTGGTCCCACGTGGTGGAGGTGTTCGCAGAGAGGGCACAGAGAGAGCCAGCAGGCACAGCTTGGGGTGGTCACGGCTGTTAACCCCCTCTTTGCTTCCGGCCCCTGCTACTGATGGATCTCTGTTCATCTCATTATTCCCTCCCTGGGTGGCAGGTATGGATAAAAAACAAAAACAAAAAACCTGTGGTGGTTTTTTAAAAACCTCCTTTTCCTGTCAATTTTGTACCTTCTTACACATTGCTGGGTTCGGATTGCTGTCACTGCTCTGAGCTGAAGACAGCAAATAAATAATTATTATGCAAATAAAGTGAAAGCTTACATTGTTTTAATCCTTAGCCCTGTCAGGAAAAATAATTCTGAACGTCCCATCATATTTGTTGACTGTCAGTCTAGCTTTTTTTAAAAAATAAAATATTTATTTTTGGCTGCGTTGGGTCTTTGTTGCTGCGTGCGGGCTTTCTCTAGTTGCGGCGAGCGGGGGCTACTCTTCGTTGTGGTGCGCGGTCTTCTTATTGCAGTGGCTTCTCTTGTTGCAGAGCATGGGCTCTAGGCGTGCGGGCTTCAGTAGTTGTGGCACACGGGCTCAGTAATTGTGGCTCGCAGGCTCAGTAATTGTGGCTTGCAGGCTCAGTAATTGCGGCGCACGGGTTTAGTTGCTCCGCGGCGGCACGTGGGATCTTCCCGGACCAGGGCTCGAACCCGTGTCCCCTGCATTGGCAGGCGGATTCTTAATGACTGCGCCACCAGGGAAGCCCAGTCTAGCTTTTTATACTAATCTCAGGAGTTTTAAGACAGTGCTGTCCAAAATAGTAGCTGCTTCATACATTTGCTATTTAAATTAATTTAAATTGAATGCAATTAAAAATTCAGTTCCAGTAGCCCCATGGTTCTCAACCAGAGATAAATTTGCTGCCCCCAGGGGACATTTGGCAATGTCTGGGGACATCTTTGGTTGTCAGAGCTAGCAGGAGGAGGTGCTGCTGGCGTCTAGTGGGTAGAGCCCAGGGATGCGGCTCGAAACATCCTACAGTGCCCAGGACCGATCCCACCACAAAGAAGTATTTGACCCAAAATGTCAGTAGTGCTCAGGTAGAGAAGCTCCACGTGAGCCACACTGCAAGGGCCCGGTGTGCACTTATGGCCGCAGGCTGCAGTGTGGGGCAGCCCAGGTAGAGAACGTTTCCAGCCCTCGCTGCGCACAGTCCTCCTGGACAGCGGCATCTGAGGTGAGCGGGAAGGCGTGACTAAGACTGAGGTGAGGAAGGGAGAGAGCAGGGAAGTAATATGCTTATACAACAGCTTTCTCTGGACAAGGTAGTGCAGCTTCTGTGTTCCTTTTCCAATCTCTGTCTTAGGTTGTGGAGATCACGAGCCTCACTGAAGTCACACTGTCAGTAATGTTAATGCTCGTCCTCGTCGTGTAGAAATCCGTGACTGACCATTACTTTACCATCAACTGTCTCATTTAATTTTTGCAGAACTCTAAAGCAGATAAGCTTTCCATTTTACAGATTTATAAAAATGAGAGAGCGATTTGACTGTCTTCATACGTGAGTGAACTAATATATTTTAAACAGAAAACTGGTTTGGTCATGCCCACGTCACAGGGGTGGAGCCCAGGTCTTCTGGTTTGGGAGGCGGTGCCCTTTCCACTTTGTCACCGATGTGTCCTTTGAGAAAGTTTTTGAAGACTGCACTAGTCAATGTATGATGTTTGGAAATAGGCCAGCTCTCAAAACCCCCAGTCATTTTTGCATCTCAATTTTCCATGGTCAGTCTTGGAAGGGAAAGAAAGGTAGAAAGAAAATGTCGTTCTCTTCCCCTCACTGAACATTTATGAGACAGTTAGGGATCTTCCTAAATGTAGAGACCATGTTTTCATAAATACGTTTTTACTGGAACATCTCAATTTAAGAGGAGAAGACATACCCCCCCACCTCCTAAGTTCAGTGGAACTTATGGACGAATGGTGCAACATTTTACAAAAAGTATCCAGTCAATTTTCATATTTGGAAAGATAATTTTCCCCAGATTAGCTGATGCAAATAAAGATAACATATGCATGTGCCTTAGTTTTCTTAGTTTCTTTCCAAAGGAAAAACAGTTATAGTTATGCTATTTCAACAAAATGAGCGATTTTGGAGAGGAAATCAAAGTATATGATATTAAACCATATGTAAGGGAACCCAATTCTCAACTTTGGCTGGTTTGCCATTTGAGTTAAATGAAAAACAAATCAGTCAAAACAGCAAGAAATATAAACTGGGACACCCAAGGAGAAACTCCTCTTAACCATTTCTAAACAAAATTGTTGATGTAGATATGCTTAATTTTAGAGACCAAAGACATGGGCTTCTTATATTTAGATATCTTGATGATTGCGTTCTCCCAAAGGTTAAGACCCATGGCTGTTTTCAGCTCCACGTTCGGATAGAGACCGCCGTGGTCCTTAATTTCTCGAGAGTTTACCTGACATCTGGGTGGACTCTCCCTGAACACCACCAGAGAGGACAGGACTTCTGGTGGCATGGTTACCATGCCTTTCTTTGAGGAGGTGCTTTGAGATCCTGCTTCTCTGCTTTGAAGGTTGAAGCCAGCATATGATCAGTTTATGTATCTGTGTGTTACCACGATGCCTAGGAAAATATGGAACACATTATGTTACAAAATACTTGGGAGGTTCTCTCTGTTAACTTTTGTGCCAGTTCAGGGGTGCCAACTTTTGAAAGGAAAGTTGTGCTAGTTGAGGGTGCTGAATTCACAGCTTTTGGATCTTGGGAAGCTCCTTTCTTGTGTAGGCTGCATGGTAGTACATGCGTGCAAGACTCAGTTTCCAGACTTCCTTCCATGGCCCACCTACGCCTTTCAGATTGTATTTGGTAAGGGTAACTCTACAATCAAAAAGGGGCTGAGGAAGTGGGAACTTGCTATTATGATACCCGGAGCTGATTGCATGGAGACAGGGCAGAGACGGCCAAGTCGGGAGGTCAAATGCACAGATACCACAGTTTGCCTGAGAAAATCTGTTTGGGATTCCTCTATTGCTCCTGGGATCGCCCACGTTTTAGAGGCAATTCAGGGATTTCTGTGTGTGAATTATAAATTTCACATGGATGAGGCACATGCATTTTATTAGGAACTCCCCAGGCCTAGAGTTTTATGCTTGTCATTTCAGTCATCTGTGTCTTTAAGACCTTAGAAAGTAGATACAGCAATCCCATCACTCAATTAGTAACATGTGTTACTTTCTTTGTGAGGCTTGTTGATTTTATAAGTCTGACTTAACAGGATCACAGAAATGTTAACACAAACAACAAAACAGACAAAGTAGGCATTTTTTTCATTTCTGAAAAGAATAAACAAGAGTAGTATTTTTGAAACCTAAATTAGCCGAGACCTTGAGGAAATGCTTTGTGTGCTTTTGCAACAGATACGCACGTGGATTCTGCGCCTCCCTTTTCTATCACATAAAAGTGAAGGGGCTTTGTAGAGTCTTCGCGTGTTAAAAAAAATAAATAGATCCAGACCATGAGTGTCTTGGTGGAAAGTCAAGAAATAAGCCAAAAGGTCCTTACATTTGGTTTATGCGGCCCTTCTCGGGAGCTTGTGAAGTGTCCTTTACTGTTGGCATTTGGCGCGCGGTGACAGGCTGGTTGACACCTTGGGCAGAGAGAGACAATAGGCACCCTTGCAGTGCAGAGCTTTGGGTGGTGGAGGTGGCCCCTTGCCGAGGCCGGCCGGCCTGCAACGTCAAGGTCATCACAGTTTACTCCACTTTCCCTTCGCCCCTGCTGGTTGCGTTCTCCAAGCATGTGCACCTTTGGCCCCTCAATCTCGCTTAAATGTTGACTGCAGTCAACGTGGACAATGAATTAAGCATCGTCTCTGTGGTGATTTGGGGAGAGGACCCAACACGATCATTTCAGAAACATGAGTTAACTTTACCTGACATTTCAAGGCAGAACAGAGTTCATTGTCCATTTCTTGACGCTCGCAGAATACGGACATGGACATGGAGGAGGACCGTCTGGAAGTAGGAGTTGGTGTGTGTACTGTAGGGGAGACCCTCAGACCCGCCTTTAAGGTGACATCACTGCCCATGCCGTCCTGGATCCAGAGGGCTGATGTGTCTGCAGGCTGCTCTGACTCTCTGTACAAACCAGGGTTCTGTTTTTGACAGCATTTGGAAAAACTCCCCAGGTCTGTCAGACAGAGAGTTTCCTTTTCCGTGAAGATTGTAGTAATGGTGAACAGAAACACGTACGACTGCCAAGTTCCATGGTTCCGCACGTTTCTGAAGCACCGTCATGTCCTATGGAATCTCTTGTCAGTTTCCGAAAAAGAACAAAAAAAAGTCATTCCTGGGGGCATCAATGAGCAGAGAAAAGAGCCAAATTCAGTGTTACACGCCAGTTTTAAAAATACATTAGATCAGTGGTAGGTAGTCATGCATGAAGCATTAAGTAGCATTTACCGAATTAATGCCAAAAGGTGAACAGATGTTGGTGGCACAGTAACAATTTTTAAATATGGGTTTTACCTTAAAATCATGTTACATCACCTTCATATTTTTATGTTAAAGGACATCTAAAGTAACAAATTATTTCAGTGTAAAAAAAAATAGCTGTCTTGTTCCGTAATGTGCATAATAAAGTTGAATACTGCATCGATACTCCATTTTAGGTAATATTTATTTAGTTATGTGCTGCCGAGATACAGTTCTAACTTCTTTGTTGGTTCTATGATTTTAGTAGATTTTATTTATTTTTATGTCCCCGGGAACAATTAAGAAAATGTCCTTTCACTCTTGTTTTTTGCTTCCTGGAAGAAAACTCACCCTGTTGAGGTCCGTCGTGCTCTCCTGCTCTGTGAGATCAGCCACCCTCTGGGCGATGAGTTTTCCTGTTACAATCAGGATATGACTGCTGCTCAAGCTGAAGACCCCAAGATGATGAATTAACAGATTGGTTGGCCCTGTCATGGGCCGGTTAAGGGCGAGGGTGTCTGGCTCCGAATTCTCATCGAGGGGACAAGAGATCAGCCCCTGTGCCCAGCGCTCCCGGCTGCTGAGCTGCAGCAAAGCTTGTTAGCCATGAATGACTCGCATGCTGGGAGCAAGGGCACCCCTGGCCCTGGCGGAGATTATAAACTGACCCCCCGTCACTTGACGGGGAACGCTCCGGCGTGGGTCGTTCCCACTGCTTCAGGCCAAGCCTAAACAGACCGTTCCTGGGAACTGGGCTGATAGATTTGGGGTTTATACACACAGGTTAGGGCCTGAGCGGCAGGTGGATTCCGTGTACACTGATGCCCTCGGGCAGTGCACACGCAGCTACCACCGAGAACCGGACGCTCTCCTGCTGTAAAAGTAGGTTTCTAAACTCTCCTTGGCATGGCGGGGTGGGTCCAAGTTTTAATTCTCTTTAATGTCAGGGGAGCCATGTGGTACAAACAGGACTCTGTGTGTGTGTGTGTTGGGGGGGGGGGGTCCGTGATTTCTCTGGGGAAGTGATTTTTTTGATCCAGTCAAGAAAATTGATTTCTATCATTGGAGTTTTTGAACGGTCTTCTGTACACACATAGTATATGTACATATAATATGTGCCATCATAATAGAAAGCACGTGTAAATGTTGCTTTATGTGAGAGAAGGCTGGTTTTTATAAGCATGCCGAGGCATTTCCTAAGTCAGAGGATCACTCCTGGCTACTGATGGGTCTTGGCATTTGGTCAGGTTACATCCTGGCTCAGCACAGAGGCTTCACAACCATGTTCCTTTTTTCTCTTTTGAAACCAGCAGGAAATTACTATTCAGAAGAGTAATTTAGTGCTGTATCCTCCACCGGAAAGGAAATGTAATTTGCACCTTTCTACAAATATCCTCTTATCTGATTTGTACATGCCTTGACCCACTTTTCTGGAAAAAAAAAAATATTTGAATGTTAAATATTTAAATTAAGGCATTTCCCCTCATAGAGATGAAAACATCTTTCCCTAAAGTAAATTATTTGACCCTTTATAAATGCCTCAGATGAAAAATGGAAATACTAGTAAGAAGCTAGTATTTAACCTCTCTCTTCTGGAAGTGAGGTTCTCTCCTACACAACAGGTACCTTGATATCATGTAATGAATGACAAATATTTAATATTATGAAAAGGGCTTTTCCCCTTCCTACGGCAAAATGAGGGGGAGGATGGTAAATATTTACTAAATGAATGAATGAATTCTGATATCTAACATATTTCTCATGTTTACTTTAAAATAATTCATTCATGTATTCATTCATCCATTCACTTAAAAAACACTCATTTTAGCACATCATAGTGCTAATTCATTCATCCATTCACTTAAAAAACACTCATTTTGGCACATCATTGTGTGCTAATTCATTCATCCATTCACTTAAAAAACACTCATTTTGGCACATCATTGTGTGCTAATTCATTCATCCATTCACTTAAAAAACACTCATTTTGGCACATCATTGTGTGCTAATTCATTCATCCATTCACTTAAAAAACACTCATTTTGGCACATCATTGTGTGCTAATTCATTCATCCATTCACTTAAAAACACTCATTTTGGCACATTGTGTGCTAATTCATTCATCCATTCACTTAAAAACACTCATTTTGGCACATCATTGTGTGCTAATTCATTCATCCATTCACTTAAAAAACACTCATTTTGGCACATCATTGTGTGCTAATTCATTCATCCATTCACTTAACACTCATTTTGGCACATCATTGTGTGCTAATTCATTCATCCATTCACTTAAAAAACACTCATTTTGGCACATCATTGTGTGCTAATTCATTCATCCATTCACTTAAAAACACTCATTTTGGCACATCATTGTGTGCTAATTCATTCATCCATTCACTTAAAAAACACTCATTTTGGCACATCATTGTGTGCTACTTCATTCATCCATTCACTTAAAAAACACTCATTTTGGCACATCATTGTGTGCTACTTCATTCATCCATTCACTTAAAAAACACTCATTTTGGCACATCATTGTGTGCTACTTCATTCATCCATTCACTTAAAAAACACTCATTTTGGCACATCATTGTGTGCTACTTCATTCATCCATTCACTTAAAAAACACTCATTTTGGCACATCATTGTGTGCTACTTCATTCATCCATTCACTTAAAAAACACTCATTTTGGCACATCATTGTGTGCTGATTCATTCATCCATTCACTTAAAAAACACTCATTTTGGCACATCATTGTGTGCTAAGCCTTTTCTCTGCAGGGTGCTCTGCATATAGGTACAGACTCTGCCTTTATGGAGTAAAATCGGTACTATTCGCAAAGAAGGACGTGAGGAAGGCAGCCATTTCAGAAATGGATAGACATTTTATCAAGTGTTTTGGAAAAATAGGGTACTAAGATGAGAAAGATAGGAGATGTGCCATATTGAAAAAGTTCTCTGACGATGAAATTTCTTGGCAATTTTGAAGAGCAGCCAGAGTCAATGGCATGTACCAAGGCACTGGGGCAGGAAAGAACTCACTATCTTTGGGGGAGTTTAAGAAACTGTTACATGGCCACAGGAGTCCTGGTGAAGAAGGCCGGGGCCTGCGCTCTACAGGGCTTTGGAGGATCAAGTGTTTTATATCCTGTCTGAAAGTTCAAAGATAGAAGCCAATGAGGAGTCATAACTTGGTGTGTGTGTGTGATGTGATACAAGTTATATTTGGGGGAGGTTCATAAGGCAGAGACTGGAACTGGGGACCTGTTCTGAAGCACATGAACTGATTCAGGCAGAAGAGAGAGACTGTGGTGAAGGCAGGGTGAAGAGGATGGATGTGGGGAACATCCACTCAGAATTGGCCAGGGCTGGATATGAGGTCTGAGGGAGAGGGATGCCTGGGTTTCTTGGGGAACTGGGGAGAAGCATGGGCCAGTTACTGAGATGGAAGAGACTGGAGGAGGGGCTGGGCTCTTCCTCTTGGGGAGGGGAGGGCCGTGTTGAAACTTCCTTTCGAACATGATACATTGAAGCCTGTGAGATAAGGAAAGGCAGCTCTTAGACAGAGGTCTCTGAGGTCTCTGGCTCAGGAGCAGTTGGGACGAGAGACGTAAAGTTGAGTTGTCAGTGGTTGTGTGACGTTTACAGCGTCCTAGGAGAACCCCTTGGGTAATTCCACTCTCTGTGCCCGTGGAGAGTGTCTGTCACTGCCTCCCTCCGTGGTAATTTAATAAGCACAGTATGTTGGTGAGGATGGGCGGGGACTCAACCTTGGCGGCAGTTAGGGTGGTTCATCGGATGGGCGGGACCAGAGGCCGGGTCAGCGTGAAGTCCATTTCCCACTCTTCACACCTGCTGTGTGGCCACACCCGTTACCTTCCTCTCCTTGCCTTTTTCTTCCCCAAAATGAGAATAATGAAAGTTAAGTTTTACCTTGCAGGTTCATGTAGTTTCAACCACATAGGGAAACCTGGGTTTATGTAAGTTTTCTGACACATCACGGGTGCTGTGCTGATAGATGCTTTATAAACGCACGTGGAGAAGGGAGTGATAAGCCCGAATGCGGGTGGCCGGTGGACCACTGCTGAAGCGGTTTCATTTCACAGGCAGTGTCATTCCACAATGTACAGACAGGACGAATATCCTACTTTTAATGGAAGTAATGACATAGTTGCAATACCTATTTTAGAGGGCATTTCTGAATCCACAAAAAAAGGCAGGTGTTTACTCTTCTTTTCTTTCATTGATTTCCTGTTTGACATGCTACCTTCACATCACGTGCATGTTGATGAAAGATAATAATATATGCAAGCTAGCATTTTTACCATTTATAGATGCTGGTAAAATAATTCAAACAATAGTTTCTTGTGTTTTTTCTTAAATTTCTGTGTAGAGTTCTAAATTGTGTTTTCTTTGTCATCTACCATGTCAACTCAGTCCATCCACCTACTTGGAGTGGCATTAATTTCAACATAGTTTTGGTACTTGTGTGATAGATTCTTACTAGAGGTATCGTCTTTGATGGAATGTTTGCATGTTTGCCATATGTCTGAGAACATTAAGAGATCGTGGATTTTTTAATGAATAGACTTATGTTGGGTTTTTTTTTTTTTAGCACTTCCACCCAAAAATTGAGTGGAAAATACATTGAGTTCCCATATATTCCTTTCCCTCTGCATGGTTTTCCCTACCATTAGCATCTTGCTTTAGTTTGGTACCTTTGTTACAGTCGATGAGCCAATATTGATATATTATTATTAACTAAAGTCCATAGGTTATATTAGGGTTCACTTTTTTAAAAAATATTTATTTATTTATTTATTTATTTCGGCTGTGCCGGGTCTTAGTTGTGGCACGCGGGATCTTTAGTTGCGGCTCGCAGGCTCTTAGTTGCGGCATGTGGACTCTTAGTTGTGGCGTGCGGGATCTAGTTCCCTATGCAGGGATCAAACCCAGGCCCCCTGCATCAGGAGCCCAGAGTCTCACCCACTGGACCACCACGGAAGTTCCAGGGTTCACACTTAATGTAACCAAGAGTGGGGTCCGGCTGCTCACCCCTCAAAAGCCAATAAAGAGGCCAGGTTGGTGGAAAGGAAAGCTTGCTTTATTTTGGATGCTGGCAACGGGGGAGGAAGGTGGACTTCTGTCCAAAAGCTGACTCCCCCATCCCCCCTGACAATCAGGGGGCAAGAGCTTTTATAGGCAGAGGGGAGGGGACTGCACGGTCAGCTCTGACCGTCATCTTGAAATTGGTCATCGGTGGTCTGACCAGCGTCATCTTGACTGTTTTAGGTACAGTTAGTCTTCAGTTCCAGGGTCGGTTTGTTCCCATTTCCTTAGGCCAGTTCTCGGAATTGTGGCAGCTTATATGTCATGGTTACAGTCTGGTCATCATGGAGTTAACTTCTTCTACCTGCTAGGGGTTTCAGTATTTACAAGACAGCTCACAAGATATGGCTCAGAATACGATCTATAGCCCTTGAGGAGGAACTCAAGGTCCTTGACTTTGCTTAATGACTAAACTATTGTTATTTGGTCTCGTTTGACTGTTTTCCTTTGCTTCTGCATTTTCTTCTCTCATTAAACTTATTCTTTGGCTAAAGCTTTTTCACAGACAAAAGGCAGGCTGAGGACATGGTGGGGAAGGGACCATAGGGTCCTGCTCCGTTTCATTAATGGTGTGCATTCTGTGGGTTCTGACAAACATATAATGCCATGTATGCACAAGTACAGTGTCATACAGAATAGTTTCACTGCCCTAAAAGTCCCCTGTGCCTCACCTGTTCATCCCTCCCTGCCTCCCTCCTCTCCTGGGACCACCGATCTTTAACTGTCTTCTTAAGAGGCTTTGGAGTTTTACCCTCACTTCGCTTTTTTGTTAGTTTTCGTTGTAGCCACAAGGAAAGGATTTGCTGTTACACCTTTGATGCTGAGGCCCTCCTACCTCAACCCAAAGCTTTCGGACCATAGTTGTTGATTCCAGCCATTGGGTTATGGGTAGGACAGGGGAAGGTTATGGCTCCCACAAAGTTGACGTAGCTTTCCTGGGTCAGCGCTGTTTTGGAAACTGGCTCCATGCACTTTGGTTTATACTGTAATACTGATCCTGCTGCTGTGGACATAGAGGTTTTCATAGCTGCTGTTGTAATTGAATGGACCTTATGTGCTCCAGGCAGTTGGAAGCACTTTGCAGGTATTAACTCCCGCGGAACCCATTGCAAGCCTATGAAGTAGCTTCTCTTCCTTCCCTGATTCTACACGTGGAGCATCTGGAGGAGACAGGATTTGAACCCGGGACACCTGGCTCCACAGTCCACGCTCTGAGCCTCCACCCCCTCCTGCTCCTGCACAGCTGCAGTCTTGCCCTCCTGACCCAAGCGGGATTTGGGGGAGAGCCTACTTGAAAGAGAGTGGTCGTTTCTGGTCTTTGGCAGCTAAATTCCTTAAATTGCTCCCCCTTCCCCCAAAAGAAACCCTCTACATCCCTGATGATGTGTGATATCCAATAAACTTCACAGTGGAGTTAAGTGGGCAAGGACAGTGACCCCTGATCCCCTGGGTCCCCTGCCTGCTGTGTAAGCCGGGTCCCACGGTCATGTTCATTCTCGGGAACTCTGATCTTCTACTTGAGAACTGAAGGGTTTTCATGAGATGCTCTCCTGGGTTTGACCTCTAAGATTAAGTTCTGAAACTTGCATGAAATTAGGGAAGAATTTCATTTGTGCAATATCAGGAAGGCTTGAATCTCTTATAAAGCAAATGTAAACTCATTTTTCTCTTCATTGTAGACTTGAATTTTCTTAGATATGTCCTAGAATTTTGAGGAAAAGTGTCAGCAACTCTGAGCGTCTGACGGGGTAGGGCTGGGTGAAAGAATATGGACAGAGTTTATAATTCCCATACAGTTCTACACTATTCAGCCCAAGGCTGTGGGTGATGGCTGGGGCTTCTGTTCTTTTCACGAGTCTGATTGGCCTGGAGCAGGATGTATTTTCTCCCAGGTGGTTCCGCCTGTGGGCACTTGTTGTGCTTGTTCGGGGTGGGTAGCAGGAGGGCGGATTGCTGGCGTGGGTGATGCCGTCAGCTCTTGGGTATCCCTGGCCCTCATCCCAGGGCTCATAAGGAGAGTCGAATTTTCCAGTTATCAAGAAGTCTGGAGGCTGGGAGGAAATATGGAATTAAAGGGCACTTATCACAAGCGATGTAAATCTCCACGTTTTGGAGAGATGCCACTGTTTCATTTAGTACAAAACCAGTTTGTCTGTTTTTACTTCTCAGCCACTGCAGAATGTAGAGCATTTCCTCTCAAGGTTCTCACCATGTCATAGACACCAGCCCATGCACTCCTGAATTCCTAAATTCTTAAATTCCTCTGTAACCAACTATAATGATGCGTCAACACGTTAAAAGTTAAAACTTGAAAACATCACAATTTTGCAAATTTTCTGACTCCATTTTGTGTGTGTGTGTGTGTAAATTTTCCTTTAGCTCACAGTAGCAGCATTATTTAATTTCTTGTTACAACACCTATGATATAGGAAAAGATAACCTAATACTGGTTTGGGAATCCCTGAATTGTTAATAGTGAACACTGAACACTATTTCCTGTTTCCTTCGACTCCCTGTATAAACATGTTAATCTTTAAAATTTGTGAAGTGTGAACAAGGAGATTCTTCATACTGGTACATATGTGACAGAGATTACACAATAAGCTGGAAATATGAGACCCCTTCCCTTCCCTCTTCTTTTTCTTTTCTCTTTTCTTTTCTTTTCTTTCCTTTGTGAAGTGTTTATGAGTTAGACTGAAGAAATGTCAGTATTATTAATTTCAAAGAATATCATCAAAAGTTGTTCACTTTGCCAGAGTGAGCATGGTAAATACCGCCACAGTTACCTGCTATAATATTTTGAAGGTTAAATTAAGTGACTGCTTTATTTCCCAATAGTCACTTATTTCTCAATAGTCACTTAACCAAGAGGAGAATTTTTAAAAATGTTTACATCATCTGGATCCCCAACATTTCAGCACCTGAAACATCTACATCCTTATCGAGTAGTTTTAAGAAGGAAAAAAATTGATATTTTAGACTTCAACAATTGTCTTACTGAGAGCATAGTATAAAAATGCTGCTTCCATGTTGAAGGCAATATACACCCCTTCAAAAACATGTAGAGAATGCGAATGGGGAGGAAAAAATGTCGCCCATAGTTCCACTACTCAAATATTAGCATTTGCTGGCATTTGCTTCCTGTATTTTTTTCTAGGACTAGGAAGCCCTTTGGTACCAGTGGAACCTTTTCGCTGGTGGTTCTGGCGCGTGGGGCTGGGACTAGCTCACGTCTCAAGCACAGCTCTGTCTGGGACAGCTCTGGGGACCACTGGGTTCCTCTTTCCTTCTGCGTTTATTAATTTGCATCCTGTCTTAAGGAAGAGTTTACTTTCATATTTGTGTTTGTGTTATCAGTGTGGACTCATGAATTTTTATTTACCTCGTGAAAGAAAACCAGAGCCTGAGCCCTGCAGGAGGGCCGGCGGAAGCGTGGACGTGCTCTTTCTCATGCCCTGGGAGGAGCGCTTTTAGCAGTGATGAATGCCAGTTGTGTGTGCGATGGGCCGGTCCCACACCATCAGGACCGCTTGCCGCACCGGGAGCCCAGGAACGGTGTGGTCTTTATTATTCTTACTATGGCAGCAGGCACTCTTGTTTAGCATCATCTTTTTGAATTGTGATCAGAGCCAATCCTTCATAAAAATCAAACAAGCAATAGAATTCCAAAAAGTCTACCATTCTGGGCTGAATCGTGTCCCCTCTCCCGCTTTATATGTTGAAGCCCTAAGCCCCAGAACCTCAGAATGTGAGTATTTGGAGATGGAGCCTTTAAAGAGGGCACTGAGGTAAAGTGAGGTCATTAGGGTGAGTCCTAGTGCAGTGGGACTGGTGTCCTTACAGGAAGAGGTGATTAGGGCACAGACACGGAGAGGGACGACCACGTGAGGACACAGGGAGAAGACAGCTGGCTACATGCCGAGGAGAGAGGCCTCGGGAGAGTCCCACCCTGGTGACACCTTGATGTCAAACTTCCAGCCTCTAGAACTGCGAGACAGTGAGTTTCTGTGGTTAAGCCCGCCGTCTGTGGTACTGTATCCTGATAGCCCTAGCAACCTATACATCTGCCTAGATCCTTACACTTTCTTACCGGGTTGATCGGTCTATTGCTGTAACCGTTAGCATATTATTTAGAACTGCCTTTAGTAGGTACTGCTGTATTTCTCTTGTCTCCTCTGCCCGCTGTTCAGCTTCCTGGTCTGCCCTGGCATGCATCACTGTCTGGGCCATTGAAGTTCTTTCTGTTTTGATAAATGTACAGTGAGGCCCTACTGTTTACAAGGCACTCCCCATCTCCTCTAGAGTGTACATGCATCCGAAGTGTGAAGCACAGTGTGTGTATGCAACAAGATTGTGACATGCTGTGGGTTAAGGTAGACATATCTCCTTGTTTTCCACGGTGTTCTGGTGCGTGCCTTTTACCTGCAAATCAAGAGCAGAAGAGGTGGACATCCAGGGCGTGTAAGCTGAGGGCCTGTGAAGATATTTTCCAAACTGCCCTCCTTCAAGGAGATGGTGTCCTGTCTGCAGTTCTTCCCCTAGAGTTTCTTGGGATCCCTTCTAAAATGACAATGCTCCTGAGACCAAGTTTTAGATCAGTTCATACCATTATTCCCAGAATAAATTCCTTCATTCATAATATCAACAGATATCCATTGAGCAGTTACTAAATATCTTAGTCTCTGGGGATAAATCGGACAAGTCAGATCTTATGGGGGGAAAACAGAGGATAAAGAGGAAATGGTAACAGAACTTGAGAAGTGCTGTGAGTGAACGGCTAGGGCAAATAAGACAAGGCCCCCAGGCCCCGGGACGACACTGGAGCTGAGCTGACTCCGGAGGATGAGTCGGCCAACTGGGAGGGTGGGGGGTCGAGGGCGTGTCTGTGTTCCCGGCAGGTGAACGGCCGCTACAAGAAAGCCGGATGGGCCAGGCTCACTGGAGGAAGTAGAGCTGACCAGGCCAGACGCAGGTGGGGCCTCCTGTGTCCCCCCTGTGGCGCTGGCTGATGCCCTCACACCCACGCTGCTTCTGCACGTGTATGTCACTCTGCCTGGGAGCCTGGACACGGGGGGACCCTGCCGTCAGCCACCTGAGGGACGGCCGGGAGGGCTGGGAGTTGCCGCCCTGAGAGCAGCCCCCAAGCCCTGACGCCGGGAGGTGGTGGGCGATAAGTACCCGGGTCTCCCTGTCACTGGGGTGGGAGAGCGGTCCGCAGTGGTCCCCAGGGCCGCGGAGCCCCAGGTGCTCAGAGCAGAAGCTCTACGTGACTGCATTCTGGCTCCTGCCCTCGCCTGCCTCACTCCCCTGCCCCCCCCCGCTCTGTCCTAGGAGCGCGCTGACCAGGACCTCTCCAGGCCGGGAGGTGACAGGCACAGTCCTCCTGACTGTCACGTGTGTTCTCCTCGTCTGACACCGGCTATCAGTTCAAAGGTTCCGTTTTTACTTCTCGGCCACTGCAGAATGGTGTTGGAAAGTTCACTTATGGTGTTGGAAAGTTTCCCTTAGGTTGGAAAGTTCACTGAAAAGATGCAGAATTCGATGGTTCATGTTTATCACAGGGAGAGGAGGCAAATGTGAACCAGTCAAAGGAAGAGACGCACAGGGCAGAGTCTGGGAGGGTCCCAAACAGAGCTTTTCCCTCCCGGCATCCCCGTGTGACACCACCCACTGAACATCGCCAAGCCTGAAGCTCACCCGTGCTTTGGTGCCCAGAGTGTTTTCTCGGGGCTTCATCACGTGGGCATGGTTGATTGAGTCACTGCCCACGTACCTCCATCTCCAGGTGCCCCCGCCGACCTCCCCGGCGTTTGGCCGTGTACCATGCGGCCCGCCATCAGTCAATCGTCTCATCAGTTAAACTCTCCATGAATAAGAAGGGCACTCCCACCACTCAGGAAATGCCAGGGGTTTAGAGGGAGGTCACCTCCCAGGAGCGAGAGGATCAAGGCCGGACCCCTCTGAGGGAGGCCACCTTCCTTAGCACGCAGCTCCCTCAGCATCAATCTGGGGGAACCTGAGGCCGGAGCCTTGGGTCTCAGATTCTGGGGAGCGAGGGGCCTGCTTCCCACTTCTGCTGACTCCGCTGCTGTTGCTGGACTGAGCTGAGTGACACTGCCTCGGATAAAACCACCTTCTCTCCTTCATCCTGGCTGGGGAGCTTCCTACAAGCGATAAACTTGCTTTGTACCCGCCAGAGCCCCGTTTTGCTGATGCTATTTAAGGTACTTTACGAGATAAAAGAAAACAATTTTGAGGTCTCAGATTCTTTCCAAAGGTCAGAATTCTGCTGATCTGAATTTGATATAGGTTTGAGGAGGACCCTCTGTGTTCCAGGGCCCTGCTGTATGGTGGGGAGGAGTGATAAACTATTGATAGAACAGGGCTTGGCACGTTTTCTTTAAAGGGCCAGATAACAAGGATCTGGGGCTTTGTGGGGCCGAGTGCCCTCTTCCAGCTACTCAACCCTGCCTGCCTGGAAGCAGCTGTGGACAGTATATCAGTGAATGGGAGTGTGTGCCAATCAAACCTGGGTTTTGGACATTGACATTTGATTTTCATGTAATTGTCACATACTGTGAAACTCTTACTCTTCTTTCGATTTTTTTCAACCATTTAAAAATTTAAAAATCATGGTTAGATTGTGGGCTGTACAGAAACAGGAGTCAGGCTGGTTTGGCCTTAGCTGGCCAAACCCTGGATGACCCACACAGCCCCTGATTTAAGGAGCTTATCGACGATTCTAGGGAGGTAAACGGAGAGGTAAATCATGTCAGCACCGTGTAGGGAGCACTGCAGTCATGGGACAGAGATCACAGGGCAGGCCCTGGGCTAAGTTTTGCTGTTGGACATAAGTTAAAGGCTTTTTACGTTCAGTTCTTTAAAATCTGCTACAGTTCCTATATTGGGTGAATTAAATGGATATAAAAAGCAAGAATCAAGGAATGTAAAATCTTGTTTGCCGAACATGGACTTTTTAAAAAATAATTAATTAATTAATTTTTCACTGCGTTGTGTCTTCGCTGCTGAGCATGGGCTTTCTCTGGCTGCGGTGAGCAGGGGCCACTCTTTGTTGCGGTGCGCGGGCTTCTCATTGCGGTGGCTTCTCCTGTTGCAGAGCATGGGCTGTAGGTGTGCCAGGTTCAGTATTCATGGCATGTGGGCTCAGTAGTTGTGGCTCGCGGGCTCAGTAGTTGTGGCTCGCGGGCTCTAGAGCGCAGGCTCAGTAGTTGTGGTGCAAGGGCTTAGTTGCTCCGTGGCATGTGGGATCTTCCCGGACCAGGGCTCAAACCCGTGTCCCCTGCATTGGCAGGCGGATTCTTAAGCACTGCGCTACCAGGGAAGCCCCAGACTTTTTTTTTTTAGGCCACAGCACGGTGAATTTTTAGCAGAAGATCAGAAATATATTTTGTTGCTCTTGGGCAGATGGAGTAGAGACAGACCTTCACCAAGACCACAGTTTATTGTTTCTTTTATGGTGTTACATTTCCTACTAGCAGAGCACAGGTTTCTTTTTTTGTGGGGGGAGGGGTTTTGTATTCAATTTTATTGAATGCTCTTTGTAAATATCCAAATGCTAATACTGACGTCCTGTACCGGTAGACTCTGCCCTCCTGATGCAGACCGATGGGGAGAAAACACCAGGTCCAGTTTCAAGGGGGCATGGCTGGCAAAAGAGGTGTCGGCTCTGGGGCTGGACGGCTTGGCCTTGAAAGTTAGAGCAGGGACAGTGTCTGAGGCTGAAGCTGAAATGCAGAGCCATTAATTTCATCCCACTCAGGGCCAGTGCCAGGGGATTTAGCTGAGAAGTTCCCTGGAAGCTACAGCCATGTGTATTTTCGTCACCACTGAATCCTCAGCACCTGGCACCATGCTTGGTACTCACTACAGTTCAGCTGGAAACCAAAGACGTTGCTTCATATCTGGAGCCGCGGGTTAATATGGTTTATTCTTCACTCGTACACTGAACGTTTATTGAGTGCCAAAGACTGTGAGGGACTCTAGTGATTCTAGAATGAAAGGGTGGACACGTTCCACGTCCTCATGGGGGACCTTCTGGGGCAGAAGAGAAACAAGAAACACAAGAAGCAAATCTAAATACTGTGGTTGGCAAGGAGAGCAAGGGAGAAAACTGAAGGTAGATAAGGATAAGGGGAAGGGGGAGTTTGGGGAAGGTATGTTTATTGTGCAAAAGGTTCCTGCTAAAGGCCTTTCGTATCTGCACATCTGGAGGAAGTGAGAGAGGACGTAGGTGTTTGGGAAGGATTTTGAAGGTGGAGCCACCAAGACCTGAGATGGTGGATGGATTGCAGCTGGGAGAAGAGAGAGCAAGATGTCCAGGACGACTCCAGGGATGGAGGGGCGACGTCACCTGCTGGGGCAGACACCACGCATTCACCATCTGGGCGCTTCCTTTCCACCCGGGAGAGCAACCCAGCAAAGGGATGGTGGGTTCACATAGACTTGTTCACGCACAGCTCTACGATGAGCTTTGTTTCTCCTCTGTGCCTCAAAATCAGCAAACCCAAAACACGTCCAGTGACGAGGTAAGCACGTGACAAAAGTGCGAAGGAAAGCAGCAGATCTGAGGGTGAGGGATGTGAATTAAATGGAACGAAGACGGGCTTCATTCACTCGGACGGAGGGCTGGCTCTGCTCACACGGTCGGCCGGACCCTGTGGAACGGAGGGTCCTGACTTGGCTCTGGGGAGATGCTACCCTGCGGTGACACAGGCTGTGAGAAGGGGCTCTGGGACACCCCCAGCGTCGCTCCTAGGAGGTTACTGGAGCATGTGTTCTGTTACCAGAATGCGCTGTTGCTGAACTTCAGCAGGACCTTCTGTTTAGTATTTGCATCGGCAGTCGTTGTTCCCGCAGCCTGCTTCCTTACTTTTGACTTCTACATGTGTGAACCATGTGGATGGCCACGGTCTCCTTTCCCTGCCGGGTCATCGAAAGCTGAGACCAGTATTTGTGACCTCTGCTCAGTGAGTGTTAAGGCCTTTGGAGGCTGTAATTTGGTATCAGATTATTGATTCCACGTCATGACCTCATTTCCTCTCATTTCTTCTCATTAACTTCCAATTTAGGTCATTTTTCTATTTTTGTGAATATGTGTATCATTTAAAATTATTCCTAAGAACAGAACCCAAGGCCTCGATATACCCCCGGCCGTTGCTGGTGACCTCCGCATTCTCTGTGTCTGCCGTCTGAAGTGCGTGTCCCCTGGGGAAGTTTCCACCTGACCCAGGACCTCTGAGCCCTTTACTCACTAATTACGATGGGAGCTTTAGGACAGTAATGCAGTTGCAGCTAAACTACTGGTTTGACAGGAGTTTATTTCACATAGGTAAAAATGGCAGCAATCTGTCGAGTTTTGTACGTGCCGTTTTCCACTCTGAAGTGTTTTATTGTGTGACCTTGTGGAAGCCAGTGCAGAAATCTCTACTGGGGAAACTTTCTTGATTTAATATCATTTTAAATGGTTTTAGGTGCACCCGCTTTTAGTATCCCGCAAATCAGAGGCCCATCCCTCAGACACACTCCTGTTCTAAATCAGATAAAAATGATGACACTTGGTCGCCTATTAGATGAGAACATCGTTCTGAAAAAGGTTTTCTCCTTAATCCCTCCCAAGTAATCTTCTTTTCCCCCTCCAGTTCCGTGACTTTGCTAATCTCTGGCTAATTTTATTTAACATTTTCTCCCCGGTTCTTCAAGGCCTTAACGTATTCTGTGCTCCTTTTCATGCAAAGGGTAGTATTGGAGGGGTCTGGGAGGCGATTTGCATTGGCTTGAAGACAGAGGGCATGAGAAGGCCGCCTGCTTTTGAGCAGGCTACGTGTTTTGCGGTTTGAGAGGTGGCGGGCCACCTTGGAGCATCTCTGAGTCCCTCGGGTAGGCTGGGAGGGACCTGCGTGCTTGGCCGCCCCGTGCCAGCAGCCCCGGCGTTCCCAGGGTACGCGGCACAGGGCTCTGTGTCCCGGCCAGGCCATTTCTTCCCAATCATCTGTCCAGTCTGGAGACACTGTGTGCTTTCTTTCAGGTGTCAGTGTGGATCAAAGCCACCCAAAGGACATTTGCATGAGAATCTGTGGAATGATTAATTAGCAATGGTCATTAGTAATTTTCCTTTTAAGGCTTTGAAATGTCTTTCATTGATAAACTAGTTCTGTTAAGCCTTGACTCCTTTTCACATAGTTTTCACTCAGTCCTCCCTCTGTGACTACAAATTGGATTTCCCCCCTGTCTCCACCTCTCCTGTTACTTGGATTCGGCAGTGTGGTTAAAAGGACAGCCTCCTGAGGGTGACAGCCTTCATCAGCAGCCTGCACCTCTTTTTCAGACTGTATTTTATAGGAGGGTATCTTCCATCCTCTCCTGTTGGCTGTCTCTTTTGTGGTAATTCCTACAGTTGCTCTATTTACCCCATCTTCTGGTTCTCTCTGAATTGTAACAGTGCTGTTCTCTTTTTACAAATAGAGCTGATTTGACACTCTGATTCTCACGTGCCTTTTCCTGATGGTCCAGGAACCCTTGGGGATGTTCTCGTAAGGGCAGATGGAAAGTGCATCATCAGACAGGGTCATAGGCATATTCTGAGGCAACAGTTTCACACCCAGGAGAGACCCTGGAGAACTCTGGAAAACATTGCAGTCCCCACAAGGGGATGGTGGCAGGTCCCCCAGGCAGCTATCATGGGCAGCAGATCAAACTAATACCAGCCAACCCTTTGCCAAAAATGAAGCCTGTCACCATCACACAATGGAGGTGTGTGGAATGGAAGCTTACATAGTTAAGAAAAACGAATGAAGATGTGTTAATTTTGCAGATTTTATATGTGGACACATAGCAAAGACTTCTTCCAGGGCCTTGGAGGGGGGCTCATGTGGAGTGAGGAACCATGAGCTCTCAACTTGGGGAGCATGCTGTGAAATTCACTTCGGCACCTGGGGAGGGAGGGCTCAGCACCTGCTGCCCCCGGAAGGTGTACCTCAGAAGTAGCTGGTGCTCGTGGGAGCTCCACTTGGTGCTGGTGAAACGTGAGATGACAATTCCTGTTGGTGAGAAATTTTAAATTATAGGACTTGGTCCTGTGAAGACTGGGGGCGCTGGAATTTGATTGCTGTCTTCATTCGTGGAGTACCTCCGGCTCATGCAAAGTATCCCTGAGGACAGAGACAAAAATCTCGTCCTCGTGAGCGTAAGAAAAGACGGTGATGGGGCTATGGCAGAAAATATAGTGAAGGATGTGGTGGTAGCCATTCTCCGTGGCTCAGGGAGATGCTGTGACCACCGGGTGAGTGAGTGCCAGGGGCATGATGGGGGGCTGGCGGGGAGGTGAGGAGATGGGTCTTCACGTCCTGGTTTTGTCATGAGACGATGTTAGTCACATATGTCAACTCCCTGGGCCATAACGTTCTCAGCAGAAAAATGGCATCCTTTCGACTCTTCTGGATCATTCTTAGGATTTATGAAGTCTTATATTTTGTTTTCTCGATCTCATGTCTGGTCTCAACAATTCCATCCCTACATACCTCTTACCATCAGAGATGTTGGGATCGTTTTGATTTTGCATTTTATGAGGTGTCTTGGAGTTAAGGACGAGCCCCTTTGTAAATACCTGGGGTACTAAGGGAATTCAGGTGTCATTCCTGGGAGAGACGTAGGCTAGAGCAGTGTAGCGTTTTTCTAGGGGATTTTCATATCTTTAAACCTTTCTCTATTGGAACCACTTTAATGGACGGTCTGGTGAGAAAGGAATTGCTGGCTTGGGACACTGCCATTCCTTGCTTGGTTCTTTATTTTAAAGAAAGGAGCTCTAAGGCAATGTTCAGTCATGGGTTCAATTTTTATTTATTAAACATCTAGAGTGCACCTGGTTCTGTGCAGAGTTCTTTAGAATACCATATGTCCATATGTCTATAAGTATATATTGAAACGGGCTATTAATTTTTTAAAATTTAAATGAGCATATGTGTTAACATTGGCTATTTACTAACTTATCTGGAAATTAAATTAATAAGTAAATAAGCATATATGTTAAAACTGACAGTTTAGTAACTGGTTCTCTTAGAGATTCATAAGAGTATTTTAAATACAGTATTGGTGCTTAATATGAGTAACAAATTTCTATGGTTCTTTTATTTTATGAAGTGACAATATATACTGAAAATATAGAGGATATAAAGTTAACATGTGTTAAAGAATTGTTGTTCTTCAGCTTGGATTAGGTATAACAAAATGAGAAAAAATTGGCCCACCTTTGAATTACTTTGCTTCTTTTAGACTCCAGAATTATGGCCAATAGTAACTTAGTTTGAATGCTGATTGGATGCTTTCTTTTAGCATTTACTTGACCTGATTAAATTTGTTTCCTTTGCAATAAAATTATCTTTATATAATGATTCGGTTTTAATATATCGTATTGGTCTACTTTATAAGAAACATATAAATTATTTTACACTCTGAAGATTAACCCGAGAAGCATTATTTTAATTGGCTCATCTAACAGTTTATAACATCATTACAATTTAATGAACTTCACCAGGTTTTGAATGCTTAGTGGAAATGGGAAGTTTTGATGATGTTTGTTGCCCTCAAGTAGACGGCTGAGTGGACCAGAGCAGAGCGACTAAATGAGGTATAATCAAAATGTGTGCGTTTAAGGTGTTCCTTTGGCTAAAGAGAATATAATGAGGGAATTTCAATAATGTAACGATTCATTTTTTCTCTCTGTCCCTCATCTTCCTGGAAACCTTAGGTCTTTTCTCAAGGTTGAACATAGTAACTCTATTTGCTTACTGCTTACAGCTAAGAGGGAAGGTATCTCTAAAAGAGCCTCTAGCTAGAAACATTCTGTTCACTAAAAAGCTAACAGATTTGACTTCTTTACATAAATATTCCAAAGTACCACAGAAATATTATTCAAAACAATGTTGATCTGCGGAAATACTTTTAAACTCTAAAGTTATTTTCAAGTGTTAGTTATAATTGTTATTTATTTTCCTTGTTCTTTTCTTTCACCCTTTGAATTGTTACAGTGAATTACTTCTCTTCCAACCTACTGGTTTTAGCAATCTGGATTATATTGTTGAGAAAGCCACGTTGTGGAGATGAGCATTCCTATTCAGAATCAGTAGGGCGCGCTCTGAATGCTTTTCCCCTTGGTGCTGATGGTTTTAAACTGATTTATTCATGTGCTCTTACCGCATCCCATTGGTTCTCTACTGGGGGCTCGGCAATATTTTGAGATATTTTGGGTTCTCGTACTTGGGGCTGGAGGTGCTGCCGGCCTTTAGTGGGTAGAGGTCAACGATGTTGCTAACATCCTACAGTGCACACGGCTCAGCCTCCCCCAGCAAGGATATAAGGTCCCAAATGTCCAGAGTGCTAAGGCTGAGAAGCCCTGCCTGTTTCCACAAGGTGAACAGTACATTACTTAGCAGACGCCTGCTCAGAAGGTAGAAGAGAGTTTGCTTTGCATATGACAGATTGTGCCATTTGGGGGTCAAGCCCTCAACCTCGGTTTCATTAGTAGCCTCCAAATGCCGCATGACGTATTCTCTTAAAATATGATTCTATCTTCAAGACTTTCCCTTTTTGTGGGGGGATGAGGAGGGATAGCCTTTACTAATAATTGCAATCTACAAAAGGTATAAAGCTTTTATCATAGCCAAGTAAGGATGCAAGATGGGTGTTATGTTTTACATTTATGTTCATGCTGAGACATATGATGTCATTTCATTGTAGCCGTTCTTAAAGCACTTCAGTATCCTGGCAGCGCTTTCCAAAATCATTAGGCCCACAGAATTCAAATTTCACATGCCTGAACACGTCTTCCTTGATGGTCCCGCATTTATTACTCTTGTTCTTGAACTCTGCAGCTTTTCCTTTGCATTTTGTTCCTATTTTGAAAAGTAGAGTCTATGATACACATATTTCATGCTACTGCTCTTCTTCCCCAGCTAAAGACTCCCATGAGGCTAAATGCCTAGATACAGCTAAGGATATTCTTGCCTCTTTTGAAAAAGTAAATTACGGGGAATTTTAAAACAGTCTTTTTCCAGAATCAGAGGGAATCTGTATATCTGCATATAGCCACCCTCCCTCCCCAGATCTTTTTGTGTAAGAAGAAAAGACATACGAAACTATATCAGGTAGACCCAACTTTCAGGCAATGTTTGAGTTCATGTTTCTTTGCTGAGAAGAGAAAGATAGGATGAATTCCAAAATAAATTGAAAAAACAAAAGAGCGTAACGATAACACATTAAAGTTGAGTGGAGAAATGTAATAAGAGGAAGCAATAGTAGAAACACAAAGTACACTGATCTCCGTCTACCGCTGCATTAGGTCGGCAGGGTTATTGAATGTAGAATCTGAGGGTCCACACAAGAAGTCTTCCTTCACGGAGGCCAGCAGTTGGAAATCTCAGTCAATTCGTGCTTTGCCAGCCTCTGCAGAGAGCCCTTTGGGTCACCCTTCTGGGTCTGGTGGGCGTGGACGTTTCTTCTCCTGCTGGACAGCTGGACACGTTGACCTCCCTCCGTCGATGGGAGGTTGCACACAGCGCCAGGGTACCTCTGCCTCATTGCACTTCTCCCTCAAGGAGCCTTGAATTGCATGTTGAAGAACATGCATTTGAAATTGGGTGCTTTTATGGTAAAAGCATTTCACTTCAAAATTACATATGGGAAGCCCATCCAATACAGTGTTGAGGCCAAAAGATACACCACATAAGCCATTCCTTTCAACCTAAATCTTCAAAAGAAGCAGAACAGAACAATAATATAACTTAGAATGGGAGGGCCCGATTCATGAGTTCAGTGGGGGGATTTTAGCTTAAAATTGTAGTCACCAGTATCTCGGGATGACACGTCATTTTGCTACATTGATTAGAAAAGGGTCCAATGCTTACAAGTTGCAAACACACCTCCTATTTTTTTTATTATAAGGACCTTTCCTGGGTAACATATGCGATGTCAGGAATCCATAAAGGACTGCCAGTTCTTGCACTGGTATGTCTAGAATTTACTTTTCAAGAGGTCATTTCATTCTCAAGAGGTCTTTTTTTTCCCCAGGTGACAGACAAATAGAAAAAAGTGTTTTGACTGCCCTATAAAACTTAAGATAATGTCATTGTTTTCTAGCGTCTTCTAGATTCATTGCTTGTGGGTGGTTAAATACGTTGTGTGGAAAATAATTATTCCAAAATTAACATGGAAGTAGAAACATTTAAAGTTCTTCAGAAAGAGTCCTGTTTTTATGTGGCCAGGTCTTCTTCCGGTCTCAGAGTGACCTGAAGTAATTGCTGTCATTTGGACCGTGGTCCTCAAGTTCAGCCTGCATAAGCGTCACCTGGAGTCCCTGTGGACACATCTTCCTGGGTGCTCCTTCAGACTGAATCCCAGTCTTGGTGAGGTGCTGGGGAGGGGACCGAGCTCACGCTCTGAGAAAGACTCATCTATGTGCTCAGCCCACTCAATGGGAGGGATGCGTCTGACAGCACCAATCTATTCAAAATGGGACAAAGATCACTAAATTTTTAACCTACGTGACTTTCATTTTCGATTATTGTTCAATAAAATTATATAGTGGTGGATTTATAAACATAATTTAAAAAAATAGTAGCATTATTGCGATATAATTCACATGCCATACAATTTACCTATTTAAATAATTCATTGGTTTTTCGTGTACTCACAGAGTTGTGCAACCATCAGCACCATTACAGGGTATTTTCAACACTACCCTCAGAAAACACCGTAGGCATTAGCAGTCACTCCCATTTCCCTCTCATTTCCCCAGTCCTAGAGAACCACTCATCTGTTTTCTGTCCCTGTGTAGATTGGGTCCTTCTGGACATTTCATATAAATGGAATCATATGCTACATAGTTTTCTCTATCTGGCTTCTCTCACCAAGTATAATGTTTTTAAGGTTCGTTTATGCTGTAGCATGTATCACAACAGTGTTTCGTTACTTTTCATTGCCAAATAATATTCCATTGTACATTTTCATTTTGTTTATTCATTCATCAGTTAATGTACATTAGGGTTGTTTCCACTTTTGACTATCATGAAGAGTGCTGTTATGAACATTTGTGTACAAATTTTGGGTGGCACGGATGGAATTATTAAACCTATTGGACATATTTTATCCTGAAATTTTTGCATTAACTTTATTCTACAGTTGTCTGTTATAATATTAAGATAAACTCTTTTTCATTGTTTGTCCCCATTGTAAGTTCCTGACATAATAAAACTCACGCCTCACATTAAAACAATAACAAACCAAAACAAAACCAGAGTGGATGCCTTTCTGGAACACTAAACACTAACCTTAGATCAGCCTGTGGGGAAATTTGCTTAGTACTGTTGAGAAAAGATGAGGAGATTGCGTGCACACCCCCACATTCCCTCAGGGTGACGTTCCCTTGAGCACACTGGCATAACTGGGGTCTACATTTGGTATTTGATGTGATATCTTGTGGGCTTTAAGATATCCATGATGATTTACAGTAAAATAGCGTGTGTATTTGTGTGTGTATGCCTGTGTGTGTTATTTGCTTTTCAGTCTTCTGATTTTCAGGTCTTGTACTTTCTCTTTATAATATTCTAATGGGTCAAAGAAGGATGACAATTGTTAACAAGATTGACTTTCCAGTGATATTGTCTTTCCTTTAAGAAGATTGATGGAATAATTGCGTCTACCTTAGTGACAGTGGGGAAAAAGGATCACAAGACATAATACTTTAATGAGAAGGTGAATATAAGGATCACTATTTTATTTCACTGACCGCTGTCCTGAAGCCTCTTTTTTTCTCTTTCCACACATCTGATTATTGATTATTCTCTCGTTTTAGCAACGATGAATTAGATAGTTGGCAGTGTGTTGCTTTTATTTCTTTGCTCTGTGTGTGTGTGTGTGTGTGTGTGTATGTGTGTGTGTATGTGTGTGTGTGTGTGTATGTGTGTGTGTGTATGTGTGTGTGTATGTGTGTGTGTGTGTGTGTGTGTGTACCTGGTTATGTTTATGACTCTTCAGAGTCATAAAATATATTATTTTTTTATTGCTTCCTCCCCTGTAAAATTCCTTACTCTTTGGGCATTCCATATGTCTGACTAACCCACTTATTTCCAATAGTTTTCTCATACTTTAAAAATGTTTATTTTTCTTCGTATAAGCTAAGCTATTGAAGTATAATCTTAAAGAACATTGGAGAAGGAAGTACAGTCCTCTTACAATGAGAAAGCATTGCTCTGTTGATTATAACGACATTAGAAAACTCTGTTTTTTAACTACTGACTTGGGTCATAGTCAGTGATGGGGCCATCTCTACCCATTGGTTTCTTTCCGGAGTAGAAATTGTAGCTATAACTTATAGAAATAATCGATATGAATCATGTCCTGTAAAGCTTTTCTCACAGAGACTGTCTTTAGATAGAATGAGCTCTTTATTAGCCTCGAATAGCAAATATCTCTTAACAGTCCAACAGGGTTCCTGAATTGAGAAGAATTAATTTCAAAGTCCTATGTACGATTTTATTGCAAGCAGAAGAAAAAATAGCCCAAGAAACAGATCTTCAATATTCCCAGTACTATTTTTTGCAGGTTCTTTTTGCTAATTAAAAAAGTGTGGGCAAAAGGCTCTGCTTTGCTTTTTTTTCTCTTTAGAGCAACACGGGAGAGCCGAGTCTGCAAGACAGAGAAAGCTCCGTGTCTCACGGCTTAATCGCATTGATTTGGTAGGGCTCTCAGTGCGGTGGGCAGCCCATTTACATGTGCCTGATTTCTGTCGAGCGGCAGGCGGGGATTTGCCCCTGCGAAGACGAAACCCCCTTTCTGCAGCGGCTTCCCTTCCTCCCCTCCCTCCCCCCTCCCTCCCCCCTCCTCCCATTAGGAGACCTCGCTGAAGACAAACAGATGCCTGCTGCCAAAACGCAGGACTTAACCTGACCCTCCACGGCTCACAAAGGAGGGCTTTCAGGTCCCCCGGGAAACAGCCCCTGCATTTTATCAGGCCGTGAAATTCGGAGTGAAAAGCCCTTGCCTCTGGCTGCCTAGCCATGCGGGGCAGTGGTGAGGGTGTCCGGGAGGGAGGGAGGGGGGGGAGGATGGACAAAATACCCCCGCACAAAGGCGGCCTGCCCCCCCTTCTTTGATTGCTAGGTGGTCTGTAAGACTCCTGAGGAGCCGTCCACCCGGCCCGAGAGCATTTTGTTGTCACTGGGTCACTCTCGGGGGGGCGGGGGAGGGCTGGAGAGGAAGACTGGAGTCTTCTCTGCATGGGAAGGCCCCTGGCTTCTCCTCATTAACAAACAGCAAGGGCCGCTTCGTGTCCAAAAAATGAAAGCTAGAAGAAGGAGAAACTCCTCACTTCATGGGAAGGACTTACCTTATTGGACAAGCCTGGAGTCTCTCGAAGCGTTTAGCAGACTCTGTTTCCTGCAGGCGCTGGAATGCTCTTTGCAATGAAGTCTGTGTACGAGTCAGTCACATTTCCTACCTAAAGTTAATAATGGGGTACACGTTTCTAATGTTTTGTATCAACACGGAGAGACGTCGCGAGCGTGTTAAAGAAACAGGAGAAAAGCAGTCCTCAGAGTGTAAAAGTGCGTTCATTAGGTGCCATCAGGAATAGAGCAGAGTGGCTGGCCATCAGTCTTGTGGCTACACTACCATCAGTTAGCAGTGTCTTGGCTGATTGCACGTCTACTTTATTCTGCAGATTCCAGGTGTTTTAGGTCCCTCTCAGGAAATAGCAAGTGGACAACACACTGAATGAACTGGGCAGAAAATAATAGAACCTGTGGAAGAAATACCCTTTACTTTTCCTCTTGCGTGTCCTTGGCCAGTTATCCTGCCACATTTAGTGGTCCTCAGTTATATTGAGCTGCCAACTCAGATTTATGAGGTTTGTACACCTTATCTAAAATTTCCAAAATAATCTCATGTGTGGGTGAGACTATTTTTAAGCTCCCCTAAGCTGGAAGAAAGCCGTCTTAATATACCAACTATGTCATAAATACCACATGTGTCTGTTATAATATAGGAGTGTCCTAATATAGACTGTTTTCAAGTGCATGGACTCTTACTTAGGAATTTTACCATTTCATAAAGCAGCTCTCTCCATGCTGTATTTATTAGGTAATTGAAGAATTGGTTCTATAAATGGCGCTGCATATTTGGAGAAACGGAAGCTAGATCATTTGTCTCTGATAAAGGGAACATAAATTTCTTTAATAACAGAGTCATTTTCTTTCCTCTGTTCTACACTTTGACATCAAGTCTGCTATGCTTTTGGAAACACATTCAGCAATTACTCTAAGGACTGCTAAGATCCCAGCTTCCATTTGCCCAACAGCTAAAGTTTACTCCGAGTAGCCTGTGTGTTATAAATCATGCATGTTTCCCATCTCACAACCCAGCAGAAACTATTGGGATGGATCTATATTGCTGAAATTTACAGCTTTATTTTCATGCTTCTGAAGGTCACATTTGACAAGAACATCCCACTTGCTTTTGCTACGCATTCTTCTCCTACTCATTATTCTTTTTACAGCCTAGACATCCCTTCATGCAGAGAGCTTTGTCCAGCTCTATGCTAGGGTTACGTTGTCCCCATCTGTGCTTCTCTCCATCCTTCTTCCATGGTATTGATCCCACGTGTTGCACTGGCTTGATTAATTTTGCCCTCCATCACACTTAAGATTGAAGCAGGCAGACTGTCTTATGTGCCCACGAACTTCCCGTGTCTCTCAGGGTGTCGGACACACAGATGTGGCTCAACACATACTTATGCAGGGGTAAGGAGGTAACAAAATGAAGGCAGAGTTTATAAACTAACATGGGTGACACAGTAGACAATGGGAGAAGCCGTGGGTACATTCTTTGCATTTTTGATGGCGTAGGGGTTAAATCTGAATGCACATCTGTCGTCCTAGTTGCTGGTGTCAGCCAGTGTCAATGAAGAAAACAAACCACTCTAGGTGCATAAACTAGAAGGAATTTAATACAGGGAATTAAATGCTTCTAAAATGATTGGAAGTGTTGAAGGAACGGGCTCTGCACTAAACCTCCAGAGGTGACTCCAGAGCGATTCAGAGCCGACCCCCTTGCTTGTTCTGAGGTCTCTCTAGAACAGTGACCTCAGAGCTGGGAATCGCCCCCAGGGAAGTCTCTTCAGACATCCAGGAAGCTGAAGAGTGAAGACAGAAGAGAACCTGCACGCATCCACAGTGGTTCTGAAAGAGTGAAGAGGGGACGAGCAAGAAAATACCTTCTGCTTCCCTTTCGCCTTCAAAGGTTGCCCTGGAGCATTCATTACCGTGGCCAAATTGCATTCCGAATCTTAGTGATACGGTCATCTGGGAAATGTAGTTTTTATTTGCTTTCCCACTAGAAGGAGTATGTATAGTGGATATGGAATGTGCACCCTTGTACTTTCTTTTAACACTCTCCAAGGCGGTTGCCGCTAGCCACATATGGCTCTGCAAATTTAAATGAATTAAAATTAAGTGTTTACTTTTTCATTTACACTGGCCACATTTCAGGCCCTCAGTTGCCTCCTGTGGCTGATGGCTCCCATATTGGACCATGCATACGTAGAGCATTCCCACTGTGGTCTTATGTTGGGTAGCCCTGGTCAGGACGATGCAAACGCCTTCTCTTTCTGCCCTTTTTGGTCCAGCAGAGCCACTGATGAAGGAGCGGGTAAGGTGGTCGAGAGGGTCAGCATAGAGTTCATCAAATGAGGTTGATTGTGTGTTTCAGGTCAAAAGAGGTACAAGGGGAAATTAGCAAAGAAACCCACATCTGCGTTGCCCACGGTGTAAAGACGTCTATTCTAGACCTTGTGCAAAATCTGAATCATTAAACAAATCTTCATTCTGATCCCAACTTACTAAGTTTGCTCTTGCTGCTAGTTTTGATTGGGCTCGCAAGTAGGTTTAATTGGTATTTTATTATAATGGAATTCCACTGGACACAAGAACCTCAAGATCACTCTTCAAAGGGAGAACAAAATTAAATACCCAAGTGAGATTGTGCAAGTTCCAAGTTTGGTTTAAAGGGCAAACAGGGTCTATAGAAATAGGGTCTCCCACCCATAACTAACGTATATCCTCCTCCCCAGTGTTTTCAGCTTCCGGAAAGTTACGAATATTACGACTCACTTGTTAATTTTGAGCAGACCTACCGCATAAGGCCCACTTGAATGGGTTTGTTCAGGGATGCCCTAATGTGCTAGAGGCCCTTTACTGTCAACAAAGCCAGGCTGATCTGATCTGGCTCGGGAGACAGGAAACATGAAAGTCCTTACGAGCTGCAGCCCCCCCCACTCCCTGTCCTTTCAGGAGCACGCCATGCCTTCCTGGAGCTTGACGTGTCAGACAGCCGAGCCACACAGATACATATTAAGCTGTCAGTGTAACAAGCTGCTTCTGTCTGAAAAGGATTAGCGTTGACACTCCTGATGATTTGTCTAACTGTAAGGACTTGCGTCGTTCCTGGGTCCTTGCGGAGTAGCTGCTACAATCACTCACCTCTCAGACAAATGGATCCGACTTCTTGGAAATAATTAGCCACAGTGTACATCTGCCTAAGCCATTCTTATATACTGCTGATATAAATAATCTTATTAACCCAGAGCACGTATTATAAATAAGTTCAAAAGTACCTCCGTGAGGTTTAATATAGGGCCAACTTGAGAACTCAATTACTCCTGTGACGTAGGCAAGATTTTATAAGGCCGGTAGCTCAGGGCAAAAGGACAGCAGGCCACCCAGCTTGGGGATACGATTGACACGGTTCTCTGACACCACCAATTACATGATTTCTTAGGAATTGTGTATTGTTAAGAAAATGTGTAGAAGAAAATATATACGGAGATAAGGATCAACGCTAGACTTGCCTAAGCTTTTCAATGTAGCATGAAGGCAGGGAAGTCCTAATCTCCATTCAGTGTGTGGCATGTCGGGAGCAGTTCCTTAACTCGGGCCTCAGTGCTGTCAGACGCATGCTGTGCAGATTACATTCTGGCTTTCACGAGGGAGCGGGGCCTGGCTGGTTAAACCCGCAGGACGCTCTGACCAGGGATTCCTCTGGAGCTGTGCAGCATCTGATCGAATGAAAGCACAAGACAGTTCTTAATTCAGTCTTTAAAATCTGACTCATGGTGGAGACAGGCTTCCCAAGTTATTTTGATTACCTGGGGGTCAATATTGGAGAAGGATGAGTCGTTGATTTGATAGCCTGCAAAGGACACACAGGCCTGTGATCAAACTATAATAAAAAATGGTGTGTGTGTGCGCGTGTGTGCGCGTGTGTGCGTGCATGCATGCGTGAGAGAGAGAGAGAGGGAGATATCTGGCTTTGAAATGACATAGAGATAATATTCTCCAGCCATTGTTGATTTGCTGAGCGCCCTGATGAAATATACATTTTTAATTTTCCCAGAGGAAAGGCTGTCTTGTCGTGTACATCATTTGGTTGGGCTGTCTGCTTCTGCGGTCCATATCCCACTGAGGGCCCATTCTCAAGTGTCTTTAGGGAAATGTCCAAGTTAGGATGAGGAAATGGAACACACCCTTCTGTTACAGCCCTGCCTTGGCCAAACACCAGGATCAGTTTTTCCTCATTGGACTTGTAATAGGGATGGGCTGATTCCGCTGATTTTAGAATTTAGGTATGAATTTAGGCAGCATGTGCAAGTACTACTGGAAGCTGATAATTATGCAGGACGTCTCATTGAATGGTTTGCAACGGCAAAATAAGTAGGTTATACTCATTTCCTACTTTCATTGTGAGAAACGTTTTGCTTTGATGTTGTAAGAATGGTTCCTTTAGTACAAAGGAGGGAGGGACATTTTCAGAGGCAAATTGGACCACAGGGCTGAGTGAACTCATTTCCTGTGTTTATAATCAGAAACCGAGACAAGGGGTCGAGATGATTGGGGTCGTCACACACCCCCGCATGGGACTCCAGGATGACGGGGCTGTTCCAGCCTCAGCACCATCAGGGTTCCTGAGGCTGTCCTTAAACCACCTGTTTACAGAACCTGTTAGATACAACTTTGCAGAGCCTAGACGGTTTTTGTTAACCATTCTGTGGGAAGACGTGCCCCTCGGTCACTATGAGGTTTCAGGTCTCAAGCCTTTGTCCCTAAGTCTCCATTTCTTCCCACAACTTGTTTATAACCGCTTTACTAATTTTAAAATCACCTTTTGCCCATAGGTCTATGTCCATAATAGATTTCAGTGATGCCTGCTGAAGAAAATTTGTGATTTTGAGTAATTTTAAGATTACTTGATGTGTTCATTTTTTAAAATTTGAAGTATAGTTGATTTACAATGTTGTGTTAATTTCTGCTATACAGCAAAGTGACTCAGTTATACACATGTATACAGTCTTTTTTATATTCTTTTCCATTATGGTTTATCTCAGGATAGTGAATATAGTTCCCTGTGCTATACAGTAGGACCTTGTTGTTTTGATCTATTCGTTTTTAACTTCATTTAGAACACTTCAGGAAAGTTACGAGAATAGGACAGAGAACTTCCATATATCTTTCATCTAGATCAGGGTACAGCAAACATTCTGACAAAGACAAGTAAATATTTTTGCCTTTCTTGGCCACACAAACTGTTTCAACTATTCAACTCGGCTATTGTAGCACAAAAGCAACCAGTGACAATACATAAATGAATGGGTGTGTCTGTGTTCCAATAAATTTTATTTACAAAAACAGATAGATGATGGGTCAGATTTGGTCCCTGGTTTCTAGTTTCTGACCCCAATCTAGATTTACCAGTTAAGTTTTATTTGCTTTATCACATTCTCTCTCTCTAGATAGACAGATATAGGTGTATGTGTGCACTTACAATTGTTATTTTTTCCTAACCATTTAAAAGTAAGTTGCAGACATCATGACTCTTTACGCCTAAACGTTTCAGCATGCATCTCTTGCATAACTGCCGTGGACTAATCGAACTCAGAGAATTTCACGTTGATGTAATCTTAAGATCTCACATTTGGTCTGAATTTTAAATTTCACTAATTGTGTGAATAGCGTCCTGTCTGGCATTGTTTTCTCTGATTCAGGATCCGACCCATCAGCATGGTTTTGCGTTTAATTGTCACATGTCTTTACTCTCCTTTCATCTGGAAGCAATCCTCAGCCCTTCTTTGCCTCTCATGATATTGGGTTTTTTTTTTGAAACTAATAATATGAAGTTTAATGTGGGTAAATTCAAAGTCCTGCAAATACTGACCACACAGATACAAAGATGAGAGACCAGTTCTTATAAAGGAATCGTCTCCTTGTGGCTTCTTCTTTGTCTTTGGATGTAGGGTCTTTTTTGGTAGGTTCCAGTGTTTTTGTTTGTTTGTTTTTGTTTTTGTTTTTCTGATTCTGGTGTTTTCCTAAGAAGGGGGGAGCTCACGTCCTTCTATGCCGTCGTCTTGCCAGCAAGTTCCCAATGTTGGTATTTTTTAAGACTAGAGGCTTGTTGCTTTGTACAAGGCGCCTCATTCTGGATTTGTCTGATACTTCCTCATGGTTCAATTCAGGTTCTGCCCTTTGGGCAGGACACTGTCTCAGTGACGGTGATGCTTTGTTTTTACCAGTGCATCGCATCAGGGGCGCACCAGGTGGGTTTCCCCGTTCCTGGAGATGTATCCTTTATCACTTAGTTAAGGTATTATCTCCAGGTTTCTCCCCTGTAAAGTTGTCACTTTCTCTTCATTACTAATATTTTTTACCTTTATTTTTGAAAACTTTTTATTACAAAAATTTTTAATTGAACTATATTTGATGCACAATATCATATAAGTTACAGGTATGTATACAGGTATACATAGTATCTTTTTAATTTGAGAAGTAACCATGGGCTATTATCTGGAACTTCAGTACTCTGCCAAAATGCCATAGCAGATGATCAAGTGGAAAATCTGGATGCTAGGAAAGTCTGTTTGGTCTTTAATGAAACAGAATCCCCTGACGGATCTATTTCAAGAGGCTTCATGATAGGCATAACGGTATGAGAAGGAATGACAGTGACAGGATGGTTTTCTGATAATAACTACCTCGATTCGTTTCTTTTTTCCATTTTAATTGTTTTTTTGTTTGTTTGTTTCTAAATACTTTCGCTGAAACTAAAAGAGCTCTTGATGTTAGAATTCCCTTTATTGTGAACAGTAGTTGTGATCAAATGAGGCCCAGATTTCTTGATAAGCATCGCGGCAGGAGAGTAACTATCCTTAGAGTGTTTCAGAGAAAGTTGTCTTGTGATGTGAGATGTCTGAGGTGTGACATCGCCGTGCTGGGCTGGCACGCTGCAGCTCTCGGGTTTAGGTTTTGCTGATTGTTCAGCTGTACTTCCGTGGACTGACTGCCAAAAGGTTTCATTAGTTTGGCAAGACGCGGTACACTTTTTGACACAACAGGATTGTAACAATTTCTATACCAGTTTAGAGCTGGAGAGGGTCCGTGAATACTTCTAAAGCCACTATGGTGCACATATTTCAGGAAATATACTGGGGGAAAAAACGCTTCCATCTAAAAAACAGATCTACAGTTTCCTAGAGAAACTTGCTGCCATTAATTCAGAAAACAGAAAAGGTCTTTGGAAACTTCTGTTGCTGGCATTATTATATGCTATGAGTATATACCTGTATGAAATGAAAAGTGGATTTTTTTTTTTGTGGAACCCCAAATTTATTCTTTACATCCAGGCAACCATTCAGACAAAAATTAAATATAAATCACTATTTAATTTTTTTTTATTCAACAGAAAATTTTTTTTGTGTGAGAGCATACCATATGTCCTATAAAACGTGCGGTGCTCTAGTCTCAGATTTTTCCTTCTGATTCCACCTTCCGGCCACATACGCAAGAACATGCCACCTCACCCGTCCATAGCTGTTGGAATTTGGGCAAAAAATTGGCACTTTTAAAACAATTATTGGAACATGCTTGAGAGACTAGAATTGAAAGAAGGTTTATTTTCTTCTTTAATTAAGAGAAACAAAAGGTAGATATCAGGGAAATACGAAAGAACTAAAATTAATTCTCCTTACTGGTCTTCTAGAAATGGAAGGGCATCTCATTCACTGAGTACCTACTACACACGGGCATTTAAAAATGTGGTCATTAAAGTTTTTATTCTGAAAGAATCCTCTTGGGCAAATGTTACTCTTTCATGTGTCAGAAACCTCAGACCTGGCTGGAATCGTCAGTTTCTGTGTCCCTCACCTGTGTTGTCTATCAGCTCAGGACCTCGCAAGCTCAGTCACCAGAATTGCCCCTAGAAGGGCACACACATCTCATCATTAGCACTTTCTCACCACACTGGAAAACTATGGACAGAATGTGCTTCTCATGACCATTGTTGTGTGTCTCTGCCTCCAGATTCTTACATCCTCTAAGCTCAACAGTGAATTGATTGGTCTGTGTCCAATCACAAATGGAGCCCTGGACCTGAATCCTGCTACCCAGCCATTGTTCCTGTAAAGATGTTTTAGTTCCCAAATCTGGAAGATGTAGGGTTGGGTTAGATGCCATCAAAGATGCTTGCCTTTCTAAAATTCTGTGTTTCCATGTTGTAACCCCTGCAACATTCTCTGGGACCTGGATCTGTTGATTATTTCCCATTTCTCCTACATCTTCAGTCAGACCCCCTCCACCTGATCCTTTTTTTCTGCCTACCAATATGTTCCAGTCCCTTCTTTTTCAGTCTCCCCGGGCACAAATACAGAAGAGGGGGCAAGATAGATCACACAAAAACATTTTGCTGAACTGTGAGGTCACCTCAGTGTTGCCATTCTAGCTCTCATATATCCCAGCTCCCCAAATTCTTGACATGCCAACTTCATATTTTCTCTACTTCCTTTTGACATGTATCTTGGACTTTTGCTTAAAAGTGAACATGCCTTGTTTACCTTTCTAGACTGTGAAGAACTTGAAGGCAGGTGTGTGTGTGTGTGTGTGTGTGTGTAATTCATAAATTTAACAGACCCATCACTTAGCGTGACGCCGTGGTGATGGAATTCAGCACATGTTTATGAAAGAAATGAATGCATGATGTAGAAAGAAAGAGAAAAGAAACCTGTAAATGCTCATCATTAGCTTTACCCTTTCTCCAGAACTGTGTATCCATAATTCCAGTAGATTGGTGGACATCCTTCCCTGTATATCCACTTGACAGCTCAAACTCATCACATTAAACGCTTAATTCCACCTCTTGCCCCATGTTTGTTTCGCCTGCACCCTCCGTCATATTGACACAGTCAGCTCCTTTTCGCTTGAAGTTAGAAAGTTGGGTGCCTTTCCCATTCTCATTTCTCCCACATTGCCTTTCGTAGGTTGATTTTTTCTTTTCCTTTCATCCAATGTCCTCTTCCATCCAAATGGCGTATTGGCACTAGAAGTGCTGGAGAGAAGGTTTGGAAGAAATTGTAAAAACTTTTGCTCTGGTTTCATTTGCTGCATATTTTGCCTCCATAATCCATCTCCTATTCTAACACTCAAGTCATTTTAAGCACAGATAGGGGCAAGCAACTCCTTTCTAGGACTGTCAGTGGCTCTCAGTGAATTCCAAGGGCCATCTTCCTAGCCTTGTGTTTTATTGCATCTTCTTTTTTAGCTCTCACACTCCACATATTTACGACATTGTCCAGGCCCCAGATCTATTTACAATTGATCAGGTCCTCCTCATCCTTCTAAGGTAATTCATGAGCCCTCAGTTCTGTGAAATCCTCTCCAATTATCCCATACGGAAGAACATACCACTTTGGTTTCTTATGGGACTTTATTCTTCTATCACTTATTGTATACTTTGTTGCTGTAGACTGATTTATTTGCATGCTTTTCTCCCATGGAGATGATAGACTACCTCAGGGTGGAACAAATTTTGGCCAGATTTCCCCCACCTTGGTGAGTCGATGACCACTTAGCACATAGGAAATATGAATCCACATTCATTGATTTAGCAGAAGTTAATGTGAACAGGTTGAAAAGTATGGAATGCTGGCTGCTTTGTTTTAACGTGGGTTCTGTCTATTTAGCATAATGTAATTATGGGTTCTGTTTCCTTGAGGATTGGGCATGTGTGAAAATTTGAATTTTATAGGAAACTTTTTTGCCTCAGAATTTTTTGTGATTGCCATTTAGGTAATATAATTTCCTTTTCTGTACTTTTGCGTGAAAGTTTTGGGTTAAATATAAGGTATGGAACTTTGTGCTCAACTGCCCAGATGGTAGTTCACCAAAGCAATATCAATAATTTTCCTCCTTGTCAGCACTTTGGCTCAGAAGAGTGGGATCTCTTTGTCTGTGGTATACATAAATACCTTGGAATTTGTAGCACCTAGGGCATTCTGGAGCTGAATCCTCCTTGGGAATCATAATAATTTAGTAATCTCATAGATTTGCAGACTGCTCTTCAGTTTCCAAATCCCTGTCACATATCTCATCTCTTTAAGCTCTTGCAGCATGTGGCGTAAATGGGGCAGTGCTTTATAATGGAAATAACATTCCTTGGAGTGTGCCAAAGCGTGGCTCCAAATTCCAGTTCCCATAGCCTCACCCACAGTCACTTGCTTTGTTTCCTCAACCTCTCTAAACTGCAGTTTCCTCTCTCTAAAATGTGAGAATAATAGTACCTAATTTTACACACTTCCGTAGTTTTGTTGTGAAGAGGCTCCACTGAACAAATCATTTTAAACGTGCTCCGTAAATCTGTAAAGATTCTCTCACATTCGGTGATAGTTTAACAAGTGAACATGGATGGTGGTGTTCTCATATTTGAATTATCAAGCTGAGGCTAAACAGTTCATGTGATTTTCTCAGTTGTAGATGAGACACATGGCCAAGTTAGGGCTCAAACCACGGCTTTCCATTCCATGGTGCACATGGCTTGTTTTTTATAATCTGTTCTCTTGTTTGCATGTTCAGTCCCATATGCCTTGTGAGGGATTATAAAAGGGTTTGCAGACATATTCCCTCCTCAGGAGGATCTGGAGGTAGTGTAACTTTAATACAAGTCATAGGCTCCACAAATCAGTCAAAAATGTGAGGATTCTTGGGGGGAACTCTAAATGCCGCATGGTTGCAGAGAGGGCAAATCAGTGTGTGCTGTGTGGATAGCAATGGCCAAAAATAGATGGTTTGAAGCAGCTACTGATCTGAGTGGAGAAGGACAGAATAGCTTGTCTGTAAGGAAGACATATCACAACAGAGTGGAATTAGAAAGGATCTTGTTTGGGGGGAACAGAAAAGCAACCAGCTTCACTGGAAGCAATTCATAGGAGGTTGAAGGAGTTGGTTGGACAGGATTTGCTGGTTGACCAGATGTTTTGAATGTAAAACCATGTACTTTAGGTTAAATTCGATAATGATTGACTAATTGTATCAGTGACCTCACATCTTCAAAACCGTGTTTTAGAAGGATGAATGTGGCCAAAATGTACAGAATTGTTCCATGATTGTAGGTCATGGTCCTGAGTAGCATTTACTCCTCCATCCTGGGTAAGTTGTTTCTCAGGACCAGCTCTGTTACTCCGGTTCCTTTGCATGTTGTTCAAAAATTCTCAACCTTGGCACGGTTGACATCTGGAGTCAGGTAATTTTTTATCATGTGAGTGCTATCTGGGCCCTGGTGGATGTTTAAGCAGCATCCCTAGCGTCACCCCCAAGAAGCCAGTACCTCTCCCCTTAATCATAACAAAATGATTCCAGACATTGCCAAATGTCCCCTGGGAATACAAAATCACTCCCATTTCAGAACCACTTACTTAGAGCAATTTAAAAAATTTACCTACTATCTTTTTTTTTTTTTAGCCACGCCACGCGGCTTACAGGATCAAGCCTGGGCTCCCTGCAGTGGAGGCGTGGAGTCCTAACCACTGGACCACCAGGGGATTCCCTCTAGTATATTATGATATAAGTTAATTACAATAAAAAAGACCTGTACAGTGTTGTACAATATATTTAAAAGTTGGAAGGATTTAGATAAATTCTGCATCATTGGCTTCTCTGTAAAGTTTGAGTGTCAGGCAATTCTGGAAAACAACCAGAAGGCAGCAAAGAGCAGTTGTTTCCTGGATCCTGGCTGACCTCTCCAGTTTACCATTCTTTCTGTCACCCCAGTTATCCAAAATTTACCCCCTTCACTCTTCCTCATTATTTGCTTGGTCTCTGGAAGTACTTGGGTATCCCAGTCCTAAGTACTGGTTATAAAAACATTTCAATTTATCAATAGATTTATTCAGCAGGTGTTTATTGAGCTGCAGCTAAATGATAAAGAGTATTGTAGTAAATGTAGTAAATGTCACAAAGTCTCATTGCTCACTATTCCATGAGTGGAATATTGTATGAACATGTTTTATATTATGGTACATTTTATTTTTTATTTATTTATTTTAAACACAACATATCTCTCACTTTATTTATTTCTTTTTTAAGTTCACTTAGAAGTAGTCTGGGTTTTCAGCATATAGGTCTTGACATTTTAAAATCAGATTTATCCCTAATTATTTTTTTTGAATTTATTTTATTTATTTTTTGTATACAGCAGGTTCTTATTAGTTATCTATTTTATATGTATTAGTGTATACATGTCAATCCCAATCTCCCAATTCATCCTACCACCACCACCCACACCCCCCGCCGCTTTTCCCCCTTGGTGTCCATACGTTTGTTTTCTACATCTGTGTCTCTATTTCTGCCTTGCAAACCAGTTCAACTGTACCATTTTTCTAGAGTCCACATATATACATTAATATATGATACTTGTTTTTCTCTTTCTGACTTACTTTACTCTGTATGACAGTCTCTAGGTCCATCCATGTCTCTACAAATGACCCAATTTCGTTCCTTTTTATGGCTGAGTAATATTCCATTGTGTATATGTACCATATCTTCTTTATCCATTCGTCTGTTGATGGGCATTTAGGTTGCTTCCATGTCCTGGCTATTGTAAATAGTGTTGCAATGAACATTGGGACGCATGTGTCTTTTTGAATTATGGTTTTCTCAGGGTATATGCCCAGTAGTGGGATTGCTGGATCATATGGTAATTCTATTTTTAGTTTTTTAAGGAACCTCCATACTGTTCTCCATAGTGGCTGTATCAATTTAGATTCCCACCAACAGTGCAAGAGGGTTCCCTTTTCTCCGCACCCCCTCCAGCATTTGTTGTTTGTAGATTTTCTGATGATGCCCATTCTAACCGGTATGAGGTGATACCTCATTGTAGTTTTTATTTGCATTTCTCTAATAATTAGTGATGTTGAGCAGCTTTTCATGTGCCTCTTGGCCATCTGTATGTCTTCTTTGAAGAAATGTCTATTTAGGTCTTCTGCCCATTTTTGGATTGGGTTGTTAGTTTTTTTAATATTGAGCTGCATGAGCTGTTTATGTATATTTTGGAGATTAATCCTTTGTCCATTGATTTGTTTGCAAATATTTTCTCCCATCCTGAGGGTTGTCTTTTCGTCTTGTTTATAGTTTCCTTTGCTGTGCAAAAGCTTTGAAGTTTCATTAGGTCCCACTGCTTATTTTGTTTTTATTTCCATTACTTTAGGGGGTGGGTCAAAAAAGATCTTGCTGTGATTTATGTCAAAGAGTGTTCTTTCTATGTTTTCCTCTAAGAGTTTTATAGTGTCCGGTCTTACATTTAGGTCTTTAATCCATTGTGAGTTTATTTTTGTGTATGGTGTTAGGAAGTGTTCTAATTTCATTCTTGTACATGTAGCTGTCCAGTTTTCCCAGCACTTCTTATTGAAGAGGCTGTCTTTTCTCCATTGCATATCCTTGCCTCCTTTATCATAGATTAGTTGACCATAGGTGCATGGGTTTATCTCTGGGCTTTCTATCCTGTTCCACTGATCTATATTTCTGTTTTTGTGCCAGTACCATACTGTCTTGATTACTGTAGCTTTGTAGTATATTCTGAAGTCAGGGAGTCTGATTCCTCCAGCGCCATTATTTTCCCTCAAGATTGTTTTGGCTATTCAGGGTCTTTTAGGTCTCCATACAAATTTTAAGATTTTTTTGTTCTAGTTCTGTAAAAAATGCCATTGGTAATTTTATAGGGAGTGACCTGAATCTCTAGGTTGCTTTGGGTAGTATAGTCATTTTCACAGTATTGATTCTTCCAATCCAAAAACATGGTATATCTCCCCATCTGTTTGTGTCATCTTTGATTTCTTTCATCAGTGTCTTAAAGTTTTCTCAGTACAGGTCTTTTACCTCCTTAGGTAGGTTTATTCCTAGGTATTTTATTCTTTTTGTTGCAATGGTGAATGGGATTGTTTCCTTAATTTCTCTTTCTGATCTTCTGTTGTTAGTGTACAGGAATGCAAGAGATTACTGTGCATTAATTTTGTATCCTGCAACTTTACCAAATTCATTGATTAGCTCTAGTAGTTTTCTGGTGGCATTTTTAGGATTCTCTATGTATAGTATCATGTCATCTGCAAACAGTGGCAGTTTTACTTCTTATTTTCTAATTTGTATTCCTTTTATTTCTTTTTCTTCTCTGATTGCCATGACTAAGCCTTCCAAAACTATGTTGAATAAGAGTGGGGAGAGTGGACATCCTTGTCTTGTTCTTGATCTTAGAGGAAATGCTTTCAGTTTTTCACCATTGAGAATGATGTTTGCTGTGGGTTTGTCATATATGGCCTTTATTATGTTGAGGTAGGTTCCCTCTATGCCCACTTTCTGGAGAGGTTTTATCATAAATGGTGTTGAATTTTGTCAAAAGCTTTTTCTGCATCTATTGAGAGGATCATATGGTTTTTATTCTTCAATTTGTTAATATGCTGTATCACATTGGTTGATTTGCATATATTGAAGAATCCTTGCATCCCTGGGATAAATCCCACTTGATCGTGGTGTATGATCCTTTTAATGTGTTGTTGGATTCTGTTTGCTAGTATTTTGTTGAGGATTTTTGCATCTATATTCATCAGTGATATTGGTCTGTAATTTTCGTTTTTTGTAGTTTCTTTATCTGGTTTTGGTATCAGGGTGATAGTGGCCTCATAGAATGAGTTTGGGAGTGTTCCTTCCTCTGCAAATTTTTGGAAGAATTTGAGAAGGATAGGTGTTAGCTCTTCTCTAAATGTTTGATAGAATTCACCTGTGAAACCATCTGGTCCTGGACTTTTGTTTGTTGGAAGATTTTTAAGCACAGTTTCAATTTCAATACTTGTGATTTGTCTGTTCATGTTTTCTATTTCTTCCTGGTACAGTCTTGGAAGTTTATACCTTTCTAAGAATTTGTCCATTTCTTCCAGGTTGTCCATTTTATTGGCAGAGTTGCTTTTGTTAGTCTCTTGTGATGCTTTGTATTTCTGCATTGTCCGTTGTAACTTCTCCTTTTTCATTTCTAATTTTATTTGAATCCTCTCCCTCTTTTTTTGATGAGTCTGGCTAAAGGTTTATCAATTTTGTTTATCTTCTCAAAGAACCAGCTTTTAGTTTTATTGATCTTTGCTGTTGTTTTCTTTGTTTCTATTTCTTTTACTTCTGCTCTGATCTTTATGATTCCTTTCCTTCTATTAACTCTGGGTTTTGTTTGTTCTTCTTCCTGTAGCTCCCTTAGGGGTAAAGTTAGAATGTTTATTTGAGATTTCTGTTGTTTCTTGAGCTAGGATTGTATTGCTATAAACTTCCCTCTTAGAATTGCTTTTGCTGCATCCCATAGGTTTTGGATCATTGTGTTTTCATTGTCATTTGTATCTAGGTATTTTTTGATTTCCTCTTTGATTTCTTCATTGATCTCTTGGTTATTTAGTAATGTATTGTTTAGCCTCCATGTGTTTGTGTTTTTTACATTTTTTCCCATGTAATTTATTTCTAATCTCACAGCATTGTGGTCGGAAAAGATGCTTGATACAATTTCAGTTTTCTTAAATTTACCAAGGCTTGATTCATGACTCAAGATGTGATCTATCCTGGAGAGTGTTCCGTGTTCACTTGACAAGAAAGTGTAATCTGCTGTTTTTGGATGGAATGTCCTATAAATATCAATTAAATCTATCTTGTCTATTGTGTCATTTAGAGCTTGTGTTTCCTTATTAGTTTTCTGTCTGGATGATCTGTCCATTTAACAAGTGAGGTGTTAAAGTACCCCACTATTATTGTGTTACTGTCAGTTTCCTCTTTTATAGCTGTTAGCATTTGCCTTATGTATTGAGGTGCTGCTATGTTGGGTGCATATATATTTATAATTGTTATATCTTCTTCTTTGATTGATCCCTTGATCATTATGTAGTGTCCTTCCTTGTCTCTTGTAACATTCTTTATTTTAAAGTCTATTTTATCTGATATGAGTATTGCTACTCCAGGTTTCTTTTGATTTCCATTTGCATGGAATAGCTTTTTCCGTCCACTCACTTTCAGTCTGTATGTGTCCCTAGGTCTGAAGTGGGTCTCTTGTAGACAGCATATATATGGGTCTTGTTTTTGTATCCATTCAGCGAGCCTGTGTCTTTTGGTTGGAGCATTTAATCCATTCACGTTTAAGGTAATTATCAATATGTATGTTCCTATGACCATTTTCTTAATTGTTTTGGGTTTGTTTTTGTAGGTCCCTTTCTTCTGTTGTTTTTCCTACTTAGAGGAGTTTCTTTAGCATTTGTTGTAGAGCTGGTTTGGTGGTGCTGAATTCTCTTAGCTTTTGCTTTTCTGTAGAGTTCTTGATTTCTCCATGGAATCTGAATGAGATCCTTGCCAGGTAGAGTAATCTTGGTTGTAGGTTCTTCCCTTTCATCACTTTAAATATATCGTGTCACTCTCTTCTGGCTTGTAGAGTTTCTGCTGAGAAATCAGCTGTTAACCTTATGGGAGTTCCCTTGTATGTTATTTGTTGTTTTTCCCTTGTTGCTTTTAATCATATTTCTTTGTCTTTAATTTTTGCCAGTTTGATTACTATGTGTCTCAGCGTGTTTCTCCTTGGGTTTATCCTGCCTGGGACTCTCTGCGCTTCCTGGACTTGGGTGGCTATTTCATTTCCCATGTTAGGGAAGTTTTTGACTATAATCTCTTTACATATTTTCTCAGGTCCTTTCTCTCTCTCTTCTCCTTCTGGGGCCTCTACAATGTTAATGTTGTCCCAAAGGTCTCTTAGGCTCTCTTCACTTCCTTCCATTCTTTTTTCTTTATTCTGTTCTGTGGTAGTGAATTCCACCATTCTGTCTTCCAGGTCACTTATCCGTTCTTCTGCCTCAGTTATTCTGCTATTCTTTCCTTCTAGTGTGTTTTTCATTTCAGTTATTGTATTGTTCATCCCTGTTTGTTTGTTCTTTAATTCTTCTAGGTGTTTGTTCTTTAATTCTTCTAGGTCTTTGTGAAACATTTCTTGCATCTTCTCAATCTTTGCATCCATTCTTTTTCCGAGGTCCTGGATCATCTTCACTATCATTATTCTGAATTCTTTTTCTGGAAGGTTGCCTATGTCCACTTCATTTAGTTGCTTTTCTGGGGTTTTATCTTGTTCCTTCATCTGGTACATAGCCTTCTGCCTTTTCATCTTGTCTATCTTTCTGTGAACGCAGTTTTTGTTCCACAGCCTGCAGGATTGTAGTTCTTCTTGCTTCTGCTGTCTGCCCTCTGTTGGATGAGGCTATCTAAGAGGCTTGTGCAAGTTTCCTGATGGGAGGGACTGGTGGTGGGTAGAGCTGGCTGTTGCTCTGGTGGGCAGAGCTCAGTAAAACTTTAATCCGCTTGTCTGCTGATGGGTGGGGCTGGGTTCCCTCCCTGTTGGTTATTTGGCCTGAGGCAACCCAACACTGGAGCCTACCTGGGCTCTTTGGTGTGGCTAATGGAGGACTCTGGGAGGGCTCATGCCAAGGAGTACTTCCCAGAACTTCTGCTGCCAGTGTCCTTGTCCTCACGGTGAGACACAGCCGCCCCCCGCCTCTGCAGCAGACCCTCCAACACTAGCAGGTAGGTCTGGTTTAGTCTCCTATGGGGTCACTGCTCTTTCCCCTGGGTCCCGATGTGCACACTACTTTGTGTGTGCCCTCCGAGAGTGTCTTTGTTTCCCCCAGACCTTTCGAAGTCCTGCAATCAAATCCCAGTAGCCTTCAAAGTCTGATTCTCTGGGAATTCCTCCTCCCATTTCCTGACCCCCAGGTTGGGAAGCCTGACATGTAGCTTAGAACTTCACTCAGGTGGTGGACTTCTGTGGTATAATTATTCTCCATTTTGGGGGTCACCCACCCAGCGGTTACGGGATTGGATTTTATTGTGATTGCGCCCCTCCTACTGTTTCACTGCGGCTTCTCCTTTGTCTTTGGATGTGGGGTATCTATTTTGGTGAGTTCCAGTGTCTTCCTGTCGATGATTATTCAGCAGTTAGTTGTGATTCTGTTGCTCTCACAAGAGGGAGGGAGCACTCGTCCTTTTACTACACCATCTTGAGCCAATCTCTATTACTGTACATTTAAAAAATATAAATTTAATATACAATTATCATCTGAGCAAGTGATATTGTGAATGTATCTTTCTAGATTAAGTAAAAAAAAATTGATAGCTACATTCCAAATGATGATCAATGTGATTAGCTTGCTCAACCTTTTTTTTTTTTTTTTTTTTTTAAGTTTCTCTGAAATGTGAAGTTTCTCTTCATTGGGCTTGAAGCAGTAGCCTAGGTGGAAATGATTTCAAACAGTTGATCAGCCTAAAGCTTGAAAGTCTAAACCACTTGCTAAAATACTTACTTTGAGTACTGTTTTTGTTTGTTTGTTTGTTTTTGTAGTTTGACGCAGTATGTGATCATGGCCCTTAGAGTTGCCGTTGTTTGCTTGTAGTATTATTTCTCTTCTACTCCCTTCACACAGGGAAGAGAGTTTTGCGACTACCTTTTTTTGGCAGTACTTTTTTATTATTATTACTTGGAGAAATAGAAAGTGTTTTCTTCTTGTTCAAAGTGTGAGAGAAAAGGCTGTCATTTTTTTCCTCTTCAGCTTTTGTTGAAATCATTTTACCTGGCCAGTAGCACCATAAATAAATAGAGCTTTGGAAAATTTATCCTGCAAAGATTTACTCAGATGTTTACATCTAGGCTGTTCTTGTCAGGTAGTTTTCACAGAGGATTACTAAAAGAAAATGTTGGCTGTCATTAGTAGCATTTTGAGATGTATCTTTAGGTGCTACTGATTAGTGGTGACTGGAAATGAGGCAAGCATGCAATTAAAATAGAACTTTAAATGAATTGCATATACCAATGCTAGACTTGACAGATGGAGATTCTGGGTTAACAAGAAGACAAGTGCATTACGTATTGCTGTTGTTAGCATTTCAGAAATATGCCCACTTTTGTAAATGATATCTAGTTTTTATAAGGCATTTATTCCACAAGTTGTCAGGAATATGGTTATTTGGAATCATGGACATCACAAAGGACTGACTTTTTTAATGCACTCATGCATGTCTCTAGTTGTGAAAATGCAACTGTACACATGTAATATCTTGTTTTCATAATTTACATTTTCAGTAATGACAGAAAGCAAGAATTACATAATTATTCTGAGACATTTTTAGCCACATTGCACTGAACAGTTTTTATATGGAATAAATGCTTGTTGGATGTTTCCCGAGTGAAATGACAGAGGCTTAACTTGTCAGTAGCTGAGCCTCTGTCCGTGAAAAATCCCCAGGTCTTGTGGTGCGGTCCTGCTCCGTTGTAGGCCACTTCTTCAAATGAAAAAAATTGCAAGGTATTTGAAAGAGTGCCAGTTATTCATTTCAAGGAGTCTTGAGAAGGAGTTAGGTCTAAGCATATTTATTAAATGACCAGTGAAGTTTTTTGGCTAGGAGCCAATGTCTTGCAACAAATTAGGATAGCTCTGTGGGTAAGGCATTGGATGTACCTTTAGGAAACAAAACTCACTCTTTAGGAAGCTCATGAAATATGTAAGGTAGACAAGTTTTAAACTATTTCATTGCTATTAGAAAAATGGTATTCTTTTAGAATTGTTATATTGGTGAAAAATTGTACATCTGTTTTAGAACATGCTTGGAAGAGGTGAACACTAATAGACTTGGGACACGCTTATATAGGTCTTGGAAAAGCATCATTGACGAGCTCAAGTTTTTTAATTTAAAATAACTAAAAATGAATTGTTCATATGCAACATTAAAGGATATCAAATCTAGAATATTCTCACAAGCAGTAGACTGATTCTTAAATGATACTTACATGAACCAAGAAAGAGCCATTACAGACTCTGTTTTCATCAAGTTCTACAGCAGTTCTTTTTTTCCCCCAGCTTTATTGAGATATAAGTGACATATATAACATTGTGTAAGTTTAAAGTGTACAGTGTGATGATTTGATACACATATATATTGGGAAATGTTTACCACAATAAGGCAGTTCTTTTTAAAGTTTAGTGTAAGCACCAAGATTTTCAGGGGAACTTGCTAAAAGAGATTCTTGGCTCCCAATCCCAGAGATCTGACTCTGTACATCTAGTGCATTTCCCATGAACTCCAAGGTGATGCTCATATTATTGGTCCTTTATCACACTTTGAGAGCAGTGCTGTGACAGACTGACAGTTGATACAGTCAGTAGTTTGTTTTCATATATGCATTTTTGATTGAAAAAAATAGCAATGGATTTTTGCAAAGTAAATTTCACATAGAGTCTTCCAGTTCATCTTTAAACTGTATTTTAAAACAGGGAGGTTACTAGAAAGTAAAGTGAAAATATAGTACGGGTGTATGTTCTGAATTCTACATTATATATGTCTGAAATTTCACTGAGAATTTTGATATCAACTGGAAAATTTATCAATAATGAAAGTCAGATAGATAGAATAATCATGAGCTTATGGGAGCCAGGGTATGCCAATATTTAGATAACTGTCATTTAACTATACGAGATGATTAATTTGTACTAATTAAAATTTGCATTAAAATATAATCTTGAGAATCAAATATCCATTCATATGAATATAAGATTTTAGTTTCAATCACGAGGCTTGGCTGTTATCTCTTATTACAATATATTATATAGATAGTATATATAGTACTATATTTTAAGTGTTATAATTATATATTATATATAGTATATATATAAAACCTACATTTACATGTATATATACTTTGTTCATTCAGTAATATATTTATTATTACAATTGTTACTGAACAGTGGATCCTGGCTCTTTGATTTTTTAAATCATATGTGTAAATTATATATATGTATTCAAACTTTATTCTGAAGCTCTTATGGCAGAGTCTCATATTCAGGTTTATTCAATCCATTTTAATAGAGTAATTAAACTGGATACATGTGAATGCTGCTGGATTCACTGAGATAAACACATAAGTTAACAGTAATGGGTGTGATATATATATAAACATATATATATATACACACATATACATATATTTAATGCAATACTTCAGTCACTTACAGAAGAACATTCAAAAAATAGCCCTATTTTGTCCATTTAAAAGCAGGTTATTGTTAAAGCTGATGAGAAAAGAATCCATCTGTAACCACAACCTTTAGAAAATATTTTTTACTGAATAAAAGTAAATATCCACACTGCTGTGCCTGACAGGGGATATAACTGCTTCTCCTCCGTGTCGCCTCCAGACCGTGCGGCTCTCCTTTCTCGATTGTGTGGAAACGTATGTCTTTCTGTCCCTGCTCGGTCGTGACGCTCTTCCTCAGATTCCTGTGTTACACACAGTTCAGATGAGCTGCTGATTCACTGGATTTCCCAAAGTCACTAGGGAAAGTAGGCCCTGAAAAGCCAGGGGTGCACACAGGTGGGCTCTTTCCTTTTGGGCCTTGTTTCTTTCCCGTGTTTACTGATTGGTTTTCACTGTTCATCTCTCCCAGTGCCTGGAGCCCTGCAAGGTGTCCTGGGACCTGCGGAAGCAGCAGTGCCAGAGCTTCTGTGAGGTAAGAGGCCCCGTACACAGCCACGGACACTTGGGACACAGTTGCAGGCTGACCACGTGCCAGTGGGTCCTTGGCATGGGAGGGCATCATGTTCTTCTGTGGCTGGGGAAGTTCACTCTCCTTCAGGTGTGTGTGTGTGTGTGTGTGTGCGCATGTGTGTGTAAATTCACATTAAAAAAATTCTCGGGACTTCTTAAAACCTAGCCACCCACTGCTTCCGTTATTAGTTAATCAGACAGTAAAACTTTTTTTTTATCACCATTGAAGAAAGGTACAAGCTGTTGCCATCCTCCCACCTCACATTATGGCTCTCCTGTGGGTGATTCTCGGCATGCTGATTCTCATGCCTTTTGGAGGAAGCCACCATTTTATTAGTGGTGGGGTTTCTCCGAGATTTTCACCTGACTCTTCACCCCCTGGGCTGCCCATACTCTGGGCTGAGGCTTGCCCACGTTTTCCCGTATGGAGGGCGCCTTACTTTCCCCGCGCTCTCAGGTAGAAGAGAGGGCGTTGCTGTCCCAGACAACCACGGTCTAGAGTCATCAGCTGGGCTGAAGCGGGGGAGGGCTGCTTTGCTGCCCGGTCTCTTCCAGGGCAAACCAGGGACCCAGGGACCTGCTGTGAAGGTTGACGGCTGACGGCACGGGGGCCGCTCAGAGGAAGAGCAGGCGGAAAGCCCACAGGGGCCGTGAGCACAAGAGCTGGAAGAGTCCACTGTGGGAACCAAAGAAACACCGTGTAGGGTGGTGGCGAGGGGACGCCGGAAGACATGCCCGTGCGGCATCACAGGGCTTCTTTGAGTGGAACTGGAGGCCGATAGGGCACTTCCGAGCTTCTCCAAACAGACATGGTGGTCTGGCCCTGCCCCCGTGCGGGAGCTGCCAAGGTGGTCCTGTTGCCTGCGTTTCACCTTGGAGGGCACACAGATTCCGTTCTGCAAACATGCCTGTGGACCTGGGGTCATAACAGCTCCATCAGTTTTTTGTTTGTTTGTTTGTTTTTAATTAATTTATTTATTTTTGGCCGCATTGGGTCTTCACTGCTGTGCGAGGGCTTTCTCTAGTTGCAGCGAGTGGGGGATACTCTTCGTTGCGGTGCCCGGGCTTCTCATTGCGGTGGCTTCTCTTGTTGCAGAGCACAAGCTCTAGGCACGTGGGCTTCAGTAGTTGTGGCTTGTGGGCTTCAGTAGTTGTGGCTCGTGGGCTCAGTAGTTGTGGCACACGGGCTTAGTTGCTCTGCAGCATGTGGGATCCTCCCGGACCAGGGCTCGAACCTGTGTCCCCTGCATTGGCAGGCGGATTCTTAACCACTGAGCCACCAAGGAAGCCCCAGCTCCATCAGTTTTAAGGTGCGTGAAATACATCCTCAGTCCTGGTACCGTCTGACCTTCCCGATAAGCATGGAGATAAGCAGGGCACACTGTAAGTCCACAGAGCTGTGTGTGGAAGCGTGGAGGCCTGGGAAGCTGGAAATTATCAAGTCATAGGGCTCACCCACTGCAGGTGGCAAGACTGGCTCCCAACTCCATCTCTGACCCCTCTCCCCATGTCCATGTGCTGCTGTGGCTGGATTCCCCTTGGACAGTTACAGGGGCTCACTGTGTTATAGGGTTATTTTAGAAAAGTGTTTACTGTTGTTTTGGAAAACTAGAATGGAAGTGTTTCTCAACTGCTAATGTAATCAATACATGATCTTCCTAATCTCAGTTTTATTTTGCTCCAAAAGTTTCTACTCAGCATTTTGTGACTGGCTGGAATATGCGTGATTTGCAAACTCTTACATAATGACATCTGTTGCCAGAAGTACCTGGGGGCTGAGGATTTTACCGTCAGTGAAGTCTTTGGAAGCATTTTATAGTAGTGAACTTTAAAATGCTTCAAATAATACATAGGACTGGCAGATATTTGAAGTTACATCGCCAATTACTCTGCTACGGACACACGCAGCTAAGCGAATGATTTAGTGTCAAATCAAGTAGAAGAACTCTCGTATGTCTTTTTGTATCTTGTCTTTTTCTGGATGTTGGAGATGATGCAGAGGAGTATAAATCATGGCTTCTGCCCTCCCTCAAGGGCGCTGACATATTATACTTCAGGTTTTCCAGAATATCTTCAGGCTTCTTTAGGGATCCAATCCAACCTTTTCCAGGAAACATGTTTACCTGGCATTCACATTAATGTTTCTTTATATTCCTTACCTCTTCCTGCATAAAAAATTACCCCAAACTTAGTGGCTGAACACAACACACAGTTTCTTTGGGTCAGGAGTTTGGGCACAGCTTTAACTGCATTCTCTGCCCAGGGTCTGTCAAGTCTGTAATCAAGGTGTTGGCTGGGCTGCATTCTCATCTGGGGGCTCGACTGTAGGAGAATCTGCTTCTAAGCTCATTGCAGTTGTCGGCAGAATTCATTTCCTTGCAGTTGTAGGACTGCGGTCCTGTTTCCTTGATGACTCTCGGCTGGAGTGCACTCTTAGCTCCTAGAAGTTGCCTGTGGTCCCTCCCCATGTGGCCCCCTTCATTGGCAGGTCACAAAACAGCTATGTACTTCTTTAAGGCCAGAATCCTGATTTCCAGTCTTCTGAGACGGAATTTTATATAACACAACATAATCTCAGGCGTGACAGTGCTTCACCTTGGCCATATTCTGTTGGTTAGAAGCAGACACACACACACAGACACACACACACACACACACACACACACACACACACACACACACACACACACACACGTGATTATACCAGCACAGGTCATGACTCGGTTGGGCTCATTGTAGGCTGTGAAGGGATTCAGGTCCCTTGAGACATAGAACAGAGAAGATTGATCAGAAATGGAAACAAACAAGCAATAAACAAAACTGATGAATCTATGCAAAGACAAGGGGAGTAAGGCCATCCCTGTGTCTCCTACATTCTATAAAGTGCACTCCTAGTTTATTTTGTATTCTATTCTGTACACAAACTGTACATATATAGGAACAAAAATATACTGCTGTAGAATCTAGAGGAACAAGATGTGCCCTGCTGCTCGCTTGGTAAACACATTATCCCTTAATATCACTGACTCTGTATTGATAGTTTTACATCTGATCCCTGAGAAGGGAGATATAATTGAAACCTTTCTCCCTGAAATTCCGGATGTGATAGTGGGCTTCTGTAATTGCCGTTCTCTCTGAAATAACTGTGAGGATTTCTGAACCACATCGGTTTATTAAAATGGGACTCGTGTGTACAAATTGTGATCTGCTGTGGCAGAAAGGTTAATTGAAACTTGAAAGGTGGGGAAAACAGAGGCCAGTTATGTGAGGAACTTTGTGGAGAGACCTCAGCCCACTGGTCCAATAACTCAAAGCCTTAATGTTCAATTTTAGTTGCTTTGATTGTTCTTATCTCTCTCTCTGCGTTTTTTTGCTTCTGTTTCATTTTGCAGTAAATCTCTGACTATTATGCTTAAACAGACTGAATCCTGAAAGGACTCGTCCCTGTTTCAGCATTTTTAAGGCTAGTCATTCATTGAGACAGACCCATCCATCCCCCTGGTTATCACATTATGTATTAAGAATGCATACAAGTTCCATATTGTTAGGAACCTAAGCTTTCCCTTTGTAAGAGTTCGGACCCACAAGGACTCCATGTTTTATTCTTCTCCAACAGAAACAACTAGACTATTAGATATATTTGGCCCAGTGTGTATATTTGCAAGATGGTCTGAGCTTTATCTTCTAAGGCATGAGCTTGCAAACCACACCCCACAGAGCAAAACTGGTCTGCCTCTTGTTTTTGTAAGTAAAGTTTTATTGGAAATTGGCCAAACCAGTTTTTTTTTTTATGTATATCATGTATGGCTGCTTTTGTGTTACAACAGCAGAGTTGGGTAGTTGTGATATATCATATGGTCCACAAAGTGGAAACTTTACAGCAAGTCTGGCCCTTTACAGAAAGCGTGTTCCAACTCCTGCTCTAAGAAGGAGAACCACAGTCATAATGATATCACACAACCTACCTAACCATTCAGACTGTCATGATTTCTTAGTCTGTATTACCAGCACCAATTTCTAAACATAAAGTATTTTCTTGGTAATTTTAGTCATAAAGTTGTGCTATGTGGAAAAGATTTTCGGGGGCATGTTAATAATAACATACCTAGAATTCATTCATGGCCTCCTCATGTATTGATCTCTTTAACTTCTCATATGATTATCTATACAGTTCTACTTTTGCTACTTTTTCAGGCTGATGGCAGAGTTAACAATGTTATTTTTTTTAATGACATAGTTAAGTATATTAGAACAGGAATCTTTCAAGACTCCTTCTCTGAATCATAAAGGATGATTTCTCATGTGTCCTTTTATGAAACGTGTTATTTTCCACGATAGAGACATAGATAGACTGTGCTTCATTGCTTTAGTTTATTAACTAACCATTAGCCCCTTCCTCTTACTTTTATAAAATCTTAAGAAACATGATAAATTATTATAATTTTTTGTACTAGTCATAAAATGCATGTTTTCCCCTGTTTAAATGTAGTTTTCTTACAACTGATAGAATCTTGAATTATAAATGAACATGTCCTTTTTCCTTGTTAACGGTATATAAAATAGTCATGTGTGTTATAGCTGTTGTTGTCTTAGTTTCTTTCTTTTTTTAAAAGATAAATTTATTTATTTATTTATTTTTGGCTGCGTTGGGTGTTCGTTGCTCCGCGCGGGCTTTCTCTAGTTGCGGCGAGCGGGGGCTACTCTTCGTTGCAGTGCGCTGACTTCTCATTGCGGTGGCTTCTCTTGTTGTGGAACACAGGCTCTAGGCACGCGGGCTTCAGTAATTGTGGCTCACAGGCTCTAGAGCGCAGGCTCAGTAGTTGTGGCGCATGGGCTTGGTTGCTCCGCGGCATGTGGAATCTTCCTGGACCAGGGCTCGAACCTGTGTCCCCTGCATTGGCAGGCGGAGTCTTAACCACTGTGCCATCAGGGAAGGCCCCTGTTGTCTTAGTTTTGATGACACGTGATACATCGTCATTTATGAATGGCCTTCTTGCTGATGCAACACCTCCCATCTTTAATTCTGATGTTTTTGACTTCATAATATCCCCACCCTAGTAGGATGTCAGCTGAGATGTCAACCTTGGCCGTATGAAATGTGCACTAGGGGTCATGGAAAGCTGAGACCTCACCTGCGTCAGGGGTCAGTCAGTGAGGGAAGCATCCATTGTTGGTATTGAACTTGTCATTCGATCAGCCTGGATTCTTATCGATCCAGTACTGGTCAGGATGAAATTAGGAATAAAAAAGAGGTTTTCACTCTGCCACAGATAGCATTATTGATTCACTTCTTTGCGCTTTTTTTTTTTTTTAAAGAACTTGATTTGATGAAACCAAGTTTCTTTGTCAATTGCATTGTAATTAGATCTTTAACCATACCTTTTTTTTTAATTAATTAATTTATTTATTTATGGCTGTGTTGGGTCTTCGTTTCTGTGCGAGGGCTTTCTCTAGTTGCGGCGAGCGGGGGCCACTCTTCATCGCGGTGCGCGGGCCTCTCACTGTCGCGGCCTCTCTTGTTGCGGAGCACAGGCTCCAGACGCGCAGGCTCAGTAGTTGTGGCTCACGGGCCCAGTTGCTCCGCGGCATGTGGGATCTTCCCAGACCAGGGCTCGAACCTGTGTCCCCTGCATTGGCAGGCAGATTCTCAACCACTGCGCCACCAGGGAAGCCCTCTTTGTGCTTTTTGATTTTCAAGATATTTTCCCATGTTATTCCATTTGATTTCATAGCAATTCTTAGAAGTGAGGTCTGAATTTTACTAGGCGAACTTTATGGACAGTGAAACCAGCACACAAGGAGAAAATGGTTGTATTGGCCCGAGATGACATGTCCAGAGGCAGAGGAATAAGATCTAAAATCGAGGGGTCGTGCCTTCTAGTTAGGTTTCTTTCTCACTATCCTCCATCGCAGACACCTCTGTCTACCCCTGCCCCATGAATGAGCCTATCTCTTATGTAAAATTCTTGGTCCAGCCATTTGTGTGTGAACCGGCTTACTCTCAAATGAGAAGGAAGTTTCGATTATGCAGACTCATAGTTAATTAAAGGTACGTCAAGGAGTCGAAGGAAGAACAAGGCTCCTTACTGCTTGAGGGTGTCTTTGGCCGTGGGATGTTCCAGCGTGACTGGAAAGACACCTCGAAAGTAAGGTGTTCAGATGGCTCACACTCCTCGTCTTGCTGTCAGAACCTGTCCTCCGTCCCCTGCTCCACAACCCCGTGTTATGTCTTCCAATCCAGGGTATTAAGTAAGTGCATCGCTTCAGGAGCTCAGGCAGAGCCGTCACCTGTCTGGGAATGTCTCTACAAGAGCTAAAGGTACTGCAAGAAGCTGATGAGAGCTAAAGAGGAAAAGGATGTAATCTGCCCCAGATGTTTGCCTGCCGGGGGAAGGACCAGCACGTAGAGTTTAACACAAGTGAGCAGTCTTTTGCTTTAGTGTACCAGAACAGCAGCTGACCTGATTAGAATATCCTTGTGAAGGGACGAGTGGAGATGGACCTTGGTGCTGCTTTTTGAACGTAGTCATGTCTTTTCTTTCTTGGGGGTTGGGGATATACCAGAGCGTAATAAAATAAAGCTGGCTTTGGGTGCCACACCATGGGAGTCATGATGCAATCACCTCTAGTCTTTTGAAAAGTCAGTTAGTGAATCGTTCTGAGTCCATTAAATTAAGGTCTGATATACAAGGTGGACTCAATTTTTATTAAAAAGATTTGCTACGTTGGAATATTTTCCCTAAGAAAGTTATATTATACTATGGCTCCTGAGTCCTTCCTTTAGGGGAGTTGTTCATATTTGGGGGGGGCACCAGGATGGCTCTTGAGGTGTATGACTGGTGGGGAAGAAGCACGGGTTCTTCTTACTGGTACAGTATGAGTGCTTGAGCAGAAGAGAGATGTTGGTGGGTTAGTCCAGGGTGGCAGCGGCGGAGGTGGACAGCACATATTCTGAAGGTAGAGCTGACACAATCTGACGACACGTTGCATGGGACGAAGCGGGGAAATGAAGCGATGATAATGGTGGGGTCTTTGTCCTGAACAGCGGGAGGAGGGAGCTGGCATGACCTTGAGCAGATACCGACATGGGGGGTATGTGAGAGGCACAGGTTTTGGGGGGGTGGGGGGGAGAAAGGATGGCCAGAGTCTTGGTGTTGAGCATGCTGTGTCTGAGATGTAAATTAGACCTCCACTCGAGATGTGTCATGGGCGCATAGATACATGAGTCTGGAGTTGAGAGATCAGGCTGGACATACAAATGTCATGGTTGATAGATGGTATTTAAAGTCACGAAGCTGGATGAAGTGGTAGAAGGACAAGAGCTTCATGGGTTATGCCCTGAATCACACCAGTATAAGAAGGATGGGAACCAAGGAAGAGCCAGCAAGTGGACTAAGGGGGGGCTGTTAAGATGGGAGAAGGTCCACGCGAGGGTGGAGTTCTAAAGGACACATGGCAACAGCTTTTCAAGAAGGAAGAGGTGATCAGCTGCATCTGCAAGACTGTGGAGGTCTGAAGATTGGTCGCTGGATACCGTGATGCACAGGTCACGGTCGACCTTAACAAGAGCAGAGTTAGCGGGTGGCTGCAGAGAAAGCCTGATTGATGTGTTCCGGAGGAGTGGTAGGGAGAGACGGAGAGAGGAGGGGGTATAAGAACATTTCAGAGAGCACGGATTGCTGTGGAAGGGTGTGGGTGAAGGGGTGAGCAGGGTAACCCCACATTGCATTACGTTTGGGGTGAAGAAATCATCCCATAGTCTAAGTGGATGGGAACTATCCTGAAGAGAGAGGATGTTTGATGCTGGAGGAGAGGGGAGAACTGCAGAAGCACGTGACCTGAAGCGGCAGTGGCGTCCACTGCACCACGTGAGGAAGGTTTGACGTGGGAGCAAAGGACCGTGCCTCCTTGTCACAGGACGAGGTAGCGAATGAGAGCACACGGGCCAGCTTCCTGTGTATAGGCGGGTGTGAAAGGGGATTCGTGGAAGTGTTCTTCTCAACGCTTCACTTTTCTCTGTGAAGTGGGGTGATTAGCTGAGAGTGATGGAGCCTGGGGTGACCAGCACATAGCACATTTCCCAAAAGCGTTAGCTTTTATCACTGTAATGAATAAACTTTTACTTTTTACAAATGATAAACACTTACCTTTTATATTTTTATAGTAAAGAAAAGTGTTAGTGATATAGTCTGGATTGTGATCCTTGGTCAAGGGGCAGGTTTGGTCCAAGTTTTCTTTTCCGCTTAGTGAGGGTGGGAGTAATGGAATCGAAAGGTTTCAAGGAATGCTGAAGATTTTTATAATCGTTATGAGATCTCCTTTACCATCATCTTATAAAGGAAGCTGTCCTTATTAGATCAAGTTTCACAGTCCTGGAAAATGAGGATATCAAGAATATTGAATGACGTTTTATGGTCGTTCAGTAAATTATTCACTGGGTGGAACGTGTTCTCCATGGAATGCAGCCTTTTTTTTCTTTTCATTTTTTTAAACAGTGAGGCTCAATTTTCATTGAATTTTTATGTGTTGCTGGGGAGTATACCATGAGACTCTATTGAGGAGAACTGATGAGTTTTGAAAATTTATAAGAGGCTGAGACTGGAGGCTATTTGGAATGATTTAAAGACCTATCCTGTCTGAAAAGAGGGACTAGCCAGGTAGCTACACAAGGAGTTAGGGGAATATCATAGAAATGACAAAAGCATCTAATTTAAGTAAAGAATCAAAGATGCATGTAAAGCACTTAAACAGTGTCTGAACATAACAGACATTGGATAAATAGTAGCTCTTTTTATTATGAAGGCAGAGGGCCAGGTCTCCACTTTGGAATTCTATGACGGGCCAGTAGAAGACAGCCTTAAAAGGTCCCACTTGAATAGTAAATGTACAGGAGGAAATGTACACCAGATGGCACACAACTCTGTCCACAAGTTTAAGTTCCTTCCTAAGACCACCTGGGTGGGAAAGAGGAGAGACAAGTGGCTGGGTCAGGGGCTTTGATTTTGGGGAAATGGGTTTTGTGTTTTTACCTTGGGAAGACTTGAATACATTTATAAGCTGAGGGCAAATGACTCTCATCGCAAGTGTGAAGTGGGAGATTCGTTGGGGGAAAAGCCCAGATTTCTGGCGTCAGAAACTAGGCTTGAATCAAGTTTCAGTGCAGAGATGGAGAGACTCAGCTTCTGCAGATGCCAGCTGCAGCTTCCCGGGTCCAGAGCAGCTCTTTCCAGACTTGGTCCTTCACACACTTCACCTGGAGTCTTGCTAAAGTGCAGATTCTGTCTCAGCAGGTACGGGCTCTCGGCACGAGCGTCTCCGTTTCCCCAGCAGTGCTGATGCTGCTGGGTGAAGGGCTGGCAAGTGTGTGGGTGCCCCTTCTTTGATAGTGGGGTTCCCTAGAAGCTCTCACTTTGAGGCGCCTGCTGATGAAGTCTTGTGATTTCTTCTGTGGTATTCTGTAGAGAGGAAGTGTGCAATGGCTGATAATGATTGAAAATAAACAGATGAAAATGGTTTTTAGAAGTGGAAGGGCTTCCCTGGTGGTGCAGTGCTTAGGAAGATCCCACATGCCATGGAGCAACTAAGCCCGTGAGCCACAACTACTGAGCCCACGTGCCACAACTACTGAGTCCACGTGCGTAGAGCCCGTGCTCCGCAACAAGAGAAGCCACTGTAATGAGAAGCCCACGCACCGCAACGGAGAGTAGCCCCTGCTCACTGCAACTAGAGAAAGCCTGCACACAGCAACAAAGACCCAACGCAGCCATACATACATAAATAAATCAATCCCTCACACTTTTATCATTCAAAACGCAGAATTATAATTGTTGGTTTGTCTCTGTCCCCAAACGAAAGGTATTTCACTGGGTACAGAATTTCCAGTTAGCAATTTTTAAAAAATTAGTTGTTTAAAAATCTTTTCATTTTCTTTTGTCTTGTATATTTTCTGAAAAATCTCCAACATTCTTTTTTTTTCAACTGTTTATAAAGAATCTTTTTATCTCTCTGTCTGCTTTTAAGTGTTTCTTTCTATGTCTAGTTTTAATATGATTATGGTATACCTTGATGGGGTGGCCTTTGTGTGTCTTCTGTTTGGGGTCACTAAGTTTCTTCTAATTGTGGGCTTATAATTTTAATCACGTTTTAAACATATGGGCCAATTTTTTTTCTGCCCCATCCTCTGTGTCCTGTCTTCTGGGGCCCTAATTATACATGACAGACTTTATATGGTCTCCTGGATCAGTCAGTCTCTGATCATGTTTTTTGCTCATTTTTCCCCCCACTATCTGCTTCATTTTGATAGTTTTTATCACTCTGTCTTCAAGTTCCCATCAAGTGATCTTTTCTTCTACCGTGTCTGACACGTTTTAAATCCTCTTTGGCATGTTTTTGTTTCTTCATTTTTACGTCTGGAAGTTCCATGCAGGTCTTTCCTGCATCTTCTGTTCCTTTCCTCTCTGTGTCCATGTTTTCTTCTACATTCCTGGGCATATAAAGCATATTTATAATATCCTTTTATCGATAAATGTCCTTTTCTGCTAATTACATCACCTGTGTCGTTTCTGGCTCTGTTTCTTTAGATTCTCTATTTCCCTTTTGGTTGTGTGTCATAGTTTCCTGCTTCTTTGCATGCCTGATGAATTTTTTTTTTTTTTTAAAAGCAAGTACTTTTTAAAAAATTATTTATTTATTTATTTATTTATTTTTGGCTGCGTTGGGTCTTCATTGCTGCGCACCAGCTTTCTCTAGTTGCGGCGAGCGGGGGCTACTCTTCGTTGCTGTGCGTGGGCTTCTCATTGCAGTGGCCTCTCTTGTTGCGGAGCACGGGCTCTAGGCACATGGGCTTCAGTAATTGTGGCATGCGGTTTCAGTAGTTGTGGTGCATGGGCTTAGTTGCTCCGCAGCATGTGGGATCTTCCCGGACCAGGGATCAAACCCGTGTTGCCTGCATTGGCAGGCGGATTCTTAACCACTGTGCCACCTGGGAAGTCCAGCATGCCTGATGCTTTTTGATTGGATGTCAGATTTTCGTGTTCTGAATTTTGCTGTATTTTGTAAAAAGCATTCGATTGTTCTGGCATGTAGTTACTTGCGATCAGTTTGCTTTTGTAGAGACTTGCTTTTAAACTTTGTTAGGGCAGATTCAGAGCAGCCTTTAGTCTAGGGCTAATTTGTCCCCATTACTATACTGATATTTCTCTGAGGACTCTGCCCGATGCCTTGTGTATTACGTATCCTTTCTGCTCTGACGGTTAGAATGTGAGGTATTAACCTCCTTAGAACTCCAGGAATTGCTTGCTCTAGTGCTTTCTGTTTGTTCCTTCCCCGGTCTCGTGTGCTTTCACCTCATGCACGTTCAAGAAACAGACTTAATGGACATAGAGAACAGACTTGTGGTTGCCAAGGGGGAGGGGGTTGGGAGAGGGGGGGAGGGGGTTGGGAGAGGGGTGGAGTGGGAGTTTGGGGTTAGCAGATGTAAGCTTTTCCATGTAGAATGGATAAACAACAAGGTCCTACTGTAGAGCACAGGGAACTATATTCAGTGTCCTGGGATAAACCATAATGGAAAAGAAGATAAAAAAAAAAAAAAGAATGTTAAAAGAAAGCAGTATTCAGCCCAAAACTTGAGGGGTCCCTCACAGCTCTCTGGGTTTCTCTTTGCCTAGTTCCATCCTTCCTGATTTTTTGCCCACAAGACCTACTCGTTTCAGGCTCCTCAAACTTTGCTCTCTTTCTCCTCGACTCAGAAAAGCTGCAGGACTACCTTTGGGTCACCCCTCCTTGCACTGTGGACTTGAACCTACCCCCAGCCATGCATTATCGGCCATCTCCGGGCTCACCTCCTCTGTGTGCTCTCAGGGCATATAGCCCTGTGCTAGCTGTTGACCATTGTCTGCTGTTACCTATATTCTGTCCAGTTTTATGGTTGTTTCCAGAAGGTCAGTTCCCACATTCCTCAACAGGCATATGTAGAGGGGTTTTGCCAAATAAACCAAACGAATTGAAGCTCTCCAGACTGTGCTCTGACTACTCTGGTTTTGCACAATTGATTCTTTATGGCTGAAGAAACGCTGACATTCAAACGGTCCTCTTCACTCCTGCCTTTCTTAATTTAAGACAGCTGTCACATCTTCTGAGCGCCTTCTTTGACCTTCGTGTGAGCTAGTGTCTCTCCTGTGTTTATTAACTGATATGGTTATTTACATGTTCTCGCTCCTGAAAGGCAGGCCGAGTGGGAGCAGAAGCTGTGACTTCATTCTCTTTGTCCCTGTCGTATGACGCACTGCTGGACACTGTCGAGATGGTTTTTGAATATGTGCTACCAGCCGTTCTCACTGGATTTGTACATGTCTGTCACAGTGCTTATGACATGGTGGTTTTGTTGTTTCAATGTCTGTCTCCTACAGAGGATTCTGGACTTCTCCAGAGAGTGATGGAAACTTATCTCCCTTTCACATTTGTGCTTTTCTGGCTAATTAATCAATATATTGCTCTAATCCAGAGTCTTTGAACTCCGACACTATTGACATTTTTGGTTAAATACTTCTCTGCTGTGAGGCTGTCCTGTACATCTTTAGCAGCATTCCTGGGCTCTACCCACTCACTAGATGCCAGGAGCGCTCCCCTCCCGGTTGTAAGGACCAAAAAATGTCTCCAGGCCTTGCCTTATAATACTCTCTGTGGGGCAAAAGTCACTTCTGTTGAGAATCCTTTTGCTAACCTATGGTATTTGTAATTTCCCTTGCACATTATAATGAGGAAATAACATTCTATTCACATTAATTTCTAGTTCACTTTGCGATGGTACAATCAGTCTAAGAGTATGCTATCCATATAGTAGTGTATAAACAAAGGAAGAGAAATTTCAAGGAAGATTTCTGGGATCCTGCGATTTATAAGAAGAAATATATGCATTTGGTCTTCGACCCCCTTCTTGGCACAGAGGTCCTTGGGAATGTCCTAAGTGGTGAGAGCTCTCACAAGGTGTCTTTTGTTACTTTAATGAGGTGACCTTTGCAAAGCACCTGCTCACAGCGGCCTGGTTGCCAGTGGAACAACCCTGTAGTTAGGGGTTGGAACTTTCCTCCCACCCTCTGGCTTAAGGGAAGGAGGGAAGAGCTGGAGATTGACTTCAGTCCTCAGCGGCTCATGAGCTAATCAGTCATGCGCAAGTAATGAGGCCTCCATCAAACCCCCAGGGGACTGGCTTCAGAGGACTTCCTGGCTGGTGAACACGTGGAGATTTGGGAAAAGTATCTTGTGTCCTTTCCCCATACCGTGCCCTATGCACGGCTTCCATTTGGCTGTTCCCGCCTTACATCCTTTTGTAAGAAACTGGTAATACAGTAGGTAAAATGTTTCTCTGATTTCTCTGAGGCGCTCTAGCAAACTAATTGAACCTGAGTGGGGCTTGTTGGAACCTCCAATCTGTAGCCCTTTGGTCAGAAGCACAGGCAACAACCTGAACTTGGAACTGGCCTGTGCAGAGACAGTAGGGGATGTCGTCCTGTAGGACTGAGCCCGTGACTTGTGGGGTCTGATGCTGTTTCCAGGGAGATAGTGTCAGAATTGAGTTGAGTTGTGTAAACACCCAGCGGGGGTCTGAGAATTGCTTGGTGTTTGTGCGGGGAATGCCCCCCTCCCCGCGATGACATTGGAATTGGGGGTACAGACCTTTTATAATTTCTAAGACTGTGAAAGTGTATCTCTTTTCTGAAGTATGATTTTGCTTGTAACTTGGATGGGACAGTATTTGCAAAATTCTCTGAGATGGAAACATGTTAGAAACTTAAAACTACAAATCAGAGTAAATATGTACATTTAACAACTTGACAGTTTATTCCTCCTCAAAAGAAACTTTTCATATGAGGATTTTTGGCAATCTATAATTAACCTCTTGTGTTTCTCATTGTTTTTTTGTTTTTGTAGAATTTCTAGAATGATGTTTTAAAACTCTAATACTTCTTTTCGGGGCTAGCAGTAATTTCAGCATGATTATGTGGCAGAACCTGTGCCAAGTGTTTAATATACTTCAGTGCTTAGGGTGATAGTACACAATAAGTATTATCGTTATTCCCCTTTTACATCTGAAGAAACCAAGACTCGCAGCACTAATGTTGTCACCGCAGCCTGCAGCTCCTGCCTTACTGATGTATTTGCCGTGCCGTGGACGGAGTACCCTGTATTTGCTTCTGCCCTCGTGTTTGTCATTCATTCCTTCTAGGATAGTCCTCTGCCCTTCCTCATCACGCTTACCCATTTAACTCACGCTAAGTGTTGACAGCTTATCTTAAAAGCTTTCTCCTTGTCTAATCCTCTTTTGACCTCACGTGTGTGTACCTGCATTACCTCCTGTGTCCACCTCTATTTTAATACAAATGAAACTGCGTAATGATGTCACCTGTTTGTTAGTAGAGACATAAACTGTCAGCATAGTGGGGCATAACTGTCGTGCTTTTCTTCTGTTCATCAGTGGATCCCTAGTACCTAGAATGCCAGTTTGGCTTCTGAGTCAGTATATAAAGGCTTCAGTGGGCTAATTATTTGTAGACAGGCCTGGTAGCTCCTAGTAACAAAATGCAGGACGAAGGGGGCAGAGAAGGAAATGGTGGTTTATCAAGTGTCCTAACTGTCCCTGATTCTCTAGAAAATTTTGCATTTTTGGAATTATTTTTGTGCCTGGCGATCTTCCAAAGATCTTCCAGCACGATTCTGGAGAGATGCTCCCAGTGGAGACTCTGACGGTTGATACCCTCGTACAGTGTGTCACATTTGCCTTCAAAATAAATAGAAAAGCCAAGGAAGAGGAAGCTGAGATAAACGTACGTAAAGATGACTCTAATTTAGCAAAAGGGCCGTGTACTCATAGGAAAGTGACTATCTTCAGATACATGTTTCTGATTTTCTCCTCATTTTACAGTATTCACGGCCAAGGTCTACAGTTTGCCTGGGAACCAAATTAACTGTAATCACATTTAATAAATTAGGATGTGTAACTGAGTTTCCAAGCAAATTATAATTTCATTTCCAAGCATAAATTAGAAACATTTGAATTGAGAATGCTTTTTCCTATTTCATGCATACTTAGCATTTAGATGCCTTCTTTGAAAGATACAACTGGCAGTTTGGGTTGTTTTTTAAACAGTATAATGTCTTTATTTTTTATAGAAATTATATATGCCCATTGAAACATTTATATAACAAACTGCACAGGAGACTACAACTTAACCTTTACTCCAAAGTCTACCATCTGGAAATAGCCATGGTTACCTATGCAGAGAAGTTATCATAGCAAACCTATCCTTAGAAATTCCTGCTTAAAAGGTTGGCCCTTGGCTGGCTTCTGGAAACTTAGACTTGGGCGGGGGGAGGTTTTCCCACCAATCCCTAACTGAGAAGAGGGGCTCACTGAACTAAACTATTTTTTTTTCTTCCCTGTATTTTATTTATTTATTTTTTTTTTAACATCTTTATTGGAATATAATTGCTTTACAATGGTGTGTTAGTTTCTGCTGTATAACAAAGTGAATCAGCTGTACATATACATATATCCCCATATCTCCTCCCTCTTGCATCTCCCTCCCACCCTCCTTCTCCCACCCCTCTAGGTGGTCACAAAGCACCGAGCTGATCTCCCTGTGCTATGCAGCTGCTTCCCACTAGCTATCTATTTGACATTGGGTAGCGTATATATGTCCATGCCACTCTCTCACTTCGTCCCAGCTTACCCTTCCCCCTCCCCGTGTCCTCAAGTCCATTCTCTATGTCTACGTCTTTATTCCTGTCCTGCACCTAGGTTCTTCAGAACCATTTTTTTTTTTTTTTTTTTACATTTCATATATATGTGTTAGCATACGGTATTTGTTTTTCTCTTTCTGACTTACTTCACTCTGTATGACAGACTCTAGGTCCATCCACCTCACTACAAATAACTCAATTTCATTTCCTTTTATGGCTGAGTAATATTCCGTTGTATATATGTGCCACATCTTCTTTATCCATTCATCTGTCGATGGACACTTAGGTTGCTTCCATGTCCTGGCTATTGTAGATAGAGCTGCAATGAACATTGTGGTACATGACTCTTTTTGAATTATGGTTTTCTCTGGGTATATGCCCAGTAGTGGGATTGCTGGGTCATATGGTAGTTCTATTTTTATTTTTTTAAGGAACCTCCATACTGTTCTCCATAGTGGCTGTATCAATTTACATTCCCACAAACAGTGTAAGAGGGTTCCTTTTTCTCCACACCCTCTCCAGCATTTTTGTTTGTAGATTTTTTGATGATGGCCATTCTGACCGGTGTGAGATGATATCTCATTGTAGTTTTGATTTGCATTTCTCTAATGTTTAATGATGTTGAGCATCCTTTCATGTGTTTGTTGGCAATCTGTATATCTGCTTTGGAGAAATGTCTATTTAGACCTTCTGCCCATTTTTGGATTGGGTTGTTTTGGTTTTTTTGATATCGAGCTGCATGAGCTGCCTGTATATTTTGGAGATTAACCCTTTGTCAGTTGCTTCATTTGCAAATATTTTCTCCCATCCTGAGGGTTGTCTTTTCGTCTTGTTTATGGTTTCCTTTGCTGTGCAAAAGCTTTTAAGTTTCATTAGGTCCCATCTGTTTATTTTTGTTTTTATTTCCATTACTCTAGGAGGTGGGTCAAAAAGGATCTTGCTGTGATTTATGTCAGAGAGTGTTCTGCCTATGTTTTCCTCTAAGAGTTGTATAGTGTCTGGCCTTACATTTAGGTCTTTAATCCATTTTGAGTTTATTTTTGTTTATGGTGTTAGGGAGTGTTCTAATTTCATTCTTTTACATGTAGTTGCCCAGTTTTCCCAGCACCACTTATTGAAGAGGCTGTCTTTTCTCCATTGTATATTCTTGCCTCCTTTATCAAAGATACGGTGACCATAAGTGTGTGGGTTTATCTCTTGGCTTTCTATCCTGTTGCATTGATCTATACTTCTGTTTTTGTGCCAGTACTGTACTGTCTTGATTACTGTAGCTTTGTAGTATAGTCTGAAGTCAGGGAGCCTGATTCCTCCAGCTCTGTTTTTCTTTCTCAAGATTGCTTTGGCAATTCGAGGTCTTTTGTGTTTCCATACAAATAGTGAAATTTTTTGTTCTAGTTCTGTGAAAAATGCCATTGGTAGTTTGATAGGGATTGCATTGAATCTGTAGATTGCATTGGGTAGTATAGTCATTTTCACAATGTTGATTCTCCTAATCCAAGAACATGGTATATCTCTCCATCTATTTGTATCATGTTTAATTTCTTTCATCAGTGTCTTATAGTTTTCTGCATACGGGTCTTTTGTCTTCTTAGGTAGGTTTATTCCTAGGTATTTTATTCTTTTTTTTGTAATGGTAAATGGGAGTGTTTCCTTAATTTCTCTTTCAGATTTTTCATCATTAGTGTATAGGAATTCAAGAGATTTCTGTGCATTAATTTTATATCCTGCTACTTTACCAAATTCATTGATTGCTCTAGTAGTTTTCTGGTAGCATCTTTAGGATTCTCTGTGTATAGTATCATGTCATCTGCAAACGGTGACAGTTTTACTTCTTCTTTTCCGATTTGGATTCCTTTTATTTCTTTTTCTTCTCTGATTGCTGTGGCCAAAACTTCCAAAACTATGTTGAATAATAGTGGTGAGAGTGAGCAAACTTGTCTTGTTCCTGATCTTAGTGGAAATGGTTTCAGTTTTTCACCATTGAGAATGATGTTGGCTGTGGGTTTGTCATATATGGCCTTTATTATGTTGAGGTAAATTCCCTCTGTGCCTACTTTCTGGAGAGTTTTTGTCATAAATGGGTGTTGAATTTTGTCTAAAGCTTTTTCTGCACCTATTGAGATGATGGTATGGTTTTTCTCCTTCAGTTTGTTAGTATGGTGTATCACATTGGTTGATTTGTGTATATTGAAGAATCCTTGCATTCCTGGGATAAAGCCCACTTGATTATGTGTATGATCCTTTTAATGTGTTGTTGGATTCTGTTTACTAGTATTTTGTTGAGGATTTTTGCATCTGTGTTCATCAGTGATATTGGTCTGTATCAAGAAAAAAAGGGAGAAGACTCAAATCAGTAGAATTAGAAATGAAAAAGGAGAAGGAACAACTGACACTGCAGAAATACAAAAGATCATGAGAGATTACTACAAGCAACTATATGCCAATAAAATGGACAACCTGGAAGAAATGGACAAATTCTTAGAAAAGCACAACCTCCCGAGACTGAACCAGGAAGAAATAGAAAATATAAACAGGCAAATCACAAGCACTGAAATTGAAACTGTAATTAAAAATCTTCCAACAAACAAAAGTCCAGGACCAGATGGCTTCACAGGCGAATTCTATCAAACATTTAGAGAAGAGCTAACACCTATCCTTCTCAAACTGTTCCAAAATATAGCAGAGGGAGGAACACTCCCAAACTCACTCTACGAGGCCACCATCACCCTGATACCAAAACCAGACAAAGATGTCACAGAAAAAGAAAACTACAGACCAATATCACTGTTCCTAAAGTATTGACACCTGTTTCCTTCTGGGAGTCTGGGTTTTCTACATGCTACGCAGGAGGTGCCTATGTGACCAGACCCCCCAGAAAAGCTCTGGGCTTCAAGTCTCCCCTGGACTTCTCTGGTTGACAGCATTTCACACGTGTTGTTACAACTCGTGGCTGGAGGAATTTAATGCATCCTGTGTGACTCCACTGGGAAAGTTTGCACCTGGTTTCCTCTGGACTTCTCCCCATAGGCCTTTTCTCTTTGGCTAATTTTGCTCTGCATCCTTTTGCTGCAGTACATCATAGCCCTGAATACGGATGTCCTAAAATTAAGTTCAAGATTTCTTGCCCCATTCCTTCTAACCTACCAGTTTTTTAAGACATATTCTTTTAATTTTATTATATCAAATTATCTTTTTAAACTGTAATTCCTACTTTTTTCAATTTTAGTTTTATATTTATGTGGATGACAAAACGATTAGTAATTCTTTTATGCTAATTTCTTTATTTTTGGCTTTCTAAATTTGATCATGTCTCAGTGTCTTTTAAAAGATACCATTTTCTTTGAGATTATTCATGACTGGCTCTGCCTACTGTCATACCTGATGTCCAAATGGGTTTGCACAAACTTTTTTTCTCACACAATATATAAGTATATGCTTTTTATTTTTTTCAGGGGGTGCTGTGCTAGCTCATCTACTCTTTATTTCTGTGAACTTGTGGAACAGCTGAATTTTACCGTTGCATAGTTTTGCAAGAAAGGCTCATGAGTGTTATATTCTCTGAGTCTTTATGTCTTTGAGAATATTGCTGTCACATGTTTATTTGAATAACAACTTAGCTGATTTTATATATATATATATTCTTTAGTATTATATAGCCATTGCTGTATTGCCGTCACACATTAAATTTTATAGAGACAAATTAACCTGGGAGAAACCTTATTTTCTCCATCATAATCAACTTGCCTTTTCTACCTGGATGCCTGAAAAATTACATTTTTATCCTCGAAGTTCAGTAGTGCAAGCTATGTCCCAGTGTTGTTCATTCTTATCAGTATTCCTGGACTATAGCTGACCTTTTAATTTATATATATATATATATATATATATATATATATATATATGATTTACATATATACAGGTATATAAGTGTGTGTGTTTGTGCACCGGTGTGCATCTTCCCCCTCTGCTCTAGTCCTGGATATTTCCGGAGTGCTAGAAGCCCCCAGGTGATCCTAGTAGGGAAGCAAGTTGAAAGCCACTGGCTTAGCCATCTTCTAATTTTACCCTGAGATACGGGGCAGCCCTTAGATAAACATTGGCGCACACTCTTACTTGTTTGTGATTTTGGATAAATTACAACCTCCCCGAGCTTCTGTCTGCTCATTTGTGAAATGGAAATAATCCTGGCTGTAGGGCCTGGGGAGGAGTACGTGGGGTGAGCTAGGGAAGCAGCTGGTAGAGGTGACGGGGTGGGAGACCCTCGGCAGCTGTTAGCGATGACCTACCACTGGTGAGGGTGGCGGGGATGGTGGTGATGATGGTGGAGAGCTCATTTGAGGGGTCCACACTGAAGGTTGCACGCCTGTGTGTTGGCTGGAGCCAGGAGAGAGCCCCCAGGCCCTGGCTCTTTGCCAAGGCTGTGTATGGGGATTGGGCACATGTGCAGTTCTGGTGAATTGAACCAGACACCAAATGCAGAGTTTTCTCCATATCTGAGGCCTCATATTTATATGATTTCTAACGTATTAGTATATGTTACTGAATTTGATGTGTTTGTGTTCATCATTCCATGATTGCTGCGCAAATTATTGTGCAGTACCTTGCATTTTACACCAAACAAAATGAAGATAATAGTATCTTTCTTAAAAGCATCCAAGAACAGTTAGTTACTATTGTTAGTATTTCATTTTGTTTTTACCATTTGCCACAAGAAAGATGAGCTTAGTGTGTTGCCCAGGTGAGGCACTGAAAACACATTTTAGTTTTGGGCTAAGAGATGGGATGTAGGAGAGATTTATAAGAATTTATTAATATTGTGTAGAATGTTAATTAAAATATGGAGGAGTTTCCCCTTAATGCAGTGCACCCAGGGGCATTTTCCTTCACCTCTTTGCTTTTTTTGAGCCCGTCTTTGGATGCATAATGACATCCTTTAGGCACTGACTGCTCTAGAAAAATACATGATCTTTGAAGACTATTCCGCTCTTATTTTTGTATATGGACAGGGCAGAAAAAAACAAAAAAAACAAGTAAAAATTAATCGCATAGTAACTACGTTTTCTCCAAATTTTAAACTTGAGCCAGTGACCTGGCGAAATGGTTATTTGTGTGAAATTATCCATATGAATAGTTTTATAAAGGAATTGTAGTTACATAGTTTTATAATTCATAATTTGCCTTAACAGACTGGATGCAGTTGTATAAACAAGAAATGCAGCTTTTAGTAGATGCATCTGTTGTTGTCACGCGTGTTTTCATTTCTGTGAAGTTGAGGGGCATGACATTCCTTGTGATTTGGGTAACCCGCACCTTTGCTAAAATGTTCACATCCCTCCTGACAAGTCTATGAGTGATTAACTTGTAATGGCACAAGAAATATGACACGCTTAAAGGTCAGAAGTTTCTTTTCCTGCACCCAAATGATCTTTTGCTCACAGGATTTCCAACTGGTGATCAGGGGACCAATTTACACATTTTCTTTATATCTAGAGTACTAATGTTCACACATCATTTTCTATCACCTATGAGCATTTTTGTCCTTATTCCATTCAATGGTAAATTCTCATTAAGCAATGATTAAAGACATGGGGAGAGACCTTGTGTACAGATACCATATGTTCTCTAATTTATATTCAGACCATTAATATTTTTCAACCTAATGCAAGAGGATTATCCAAGATACTTGATAGAGAACATCAAAATTTGCCTTCAGTAGAGCTGAACAGTAGATCAGTTAAGTAGAACGCCTCTATAAGATTACTGTACCAAATCCACGTATTTGTAAGATGATCTTCATTTAAGTTCAAGGACTGAAGACTGTTTCTTTCTTATAAATTCCAAGGGGGCCCAGTTCCCTCCTTGCAGATTTCAGTGCTGGGCCTGGTGGGGGCATGTTGGAGACTTGTGGATGGTCACGCCGTAGGAGAAACCGAGCCAGCTAGCTCTCTGTCTTTGGCTCTAGTAACGTTATGATCAGAATAACAGAAGAATTTGGAAATGTTAAACAGGAAACATGTAGCAGTGGGAAAAGAAAAGATACATCCATGAGTCCAGTCCTGTTGAGTAGCTGTTGGGAGCTAACTTGGTACAGCACTGCCTAGTTCTCCGTGTACACAATCTAATATAATATTCATAATGTCATCTGGAACACTGCAAGCTCAGGGACCAGTCTAGAAAGCTCCAGTGCAGAGAGGAACTTTCTTTGATTCCTAATTTGTTTCCATGGACCTCAAAATACCCACCCCCCCCAAAAAAAATCACATTTTTGAATCCATAGCCAAAAGGAAAAGAATTGTACAGAACAACCCTACATCAACTGGAAGATCCAAATTATTGTGCTAATTATGATCGTTCTTCTTTTACACTCAGTGGGAACAAATGTTGCAGATCTGTCTCCTCCAGTGTTTTTAATTCTGGCCCGTTAGCTCGGTGAGTAAATCAGTAAGGGGAGGAGATAGCAGCTCCTGCTTTCCTGTCCCTCCCAGTTCAAGGGTGTGGCGGTTGGCATGAAGATGATTAGAGTCATATGAACAGACAGCCCTTACTTTGTTATCTGATTCCCAAGTTATACTCCGTTTTCATGTGTGAAGAAGTTTGCCATGAGTTGATTTGATTATACATAGTGCAAACTAAGTCCCTGTGATTGCTAACTTAGCAAGCAGTAAACACTTGCCAGATTTAATAAAATTATGTGTACTTGCAAATCTCAGCCGGTGTGGCAGGGGCCAATGATTTTAGTAACTTAAGTATTTTCTTTCAGTGCATGTAATGTATACATTTTGTTGAAAGAGGAAAGCTGGCCAAAACTCTATAATTGTTCCAGATCCTTTCACATGCTTCTTTGATTCCTAACTTAGATTTGGACCTGAATTTAGAACTTCAAAAACCAATGAAGTAAAACACATCTAGCAGCTAACAGAAAAATGAGCTGTGAAATTGAATAAGAGAGAAAAGCCTTAAGAACTGATGATGCTTTAAATGTTTATAAAATTGTTTTTTTTTTTAAATTAGCTACAGATTTGTGGTACGTCAGTATTGAAAGCATGACCTTTCTTCTGTTTTACCTGGAAAGTTCTTGAATTGAGACACTGTTTTAATCCAGTCAATTCATGTTATTTTCAAATTTTATATATCATTAATTAAAAAAAATTTTTTTAAACTTTGTTTTTTAAAAAAAAATGAATTAATAATTTTTTTGGCTGTGTTGGGTCTTCGTTGCGGTGTGCAGGCTTCTCGTTGCCGTGGCTTCTCTTGGTGCAGGAGCACGGGCTCTAGGCGCATGGGCTTCAGTAGTTGTGGCACGTGGGCTTCAGTAGTTGTGGCTCGTGGGCTCTAGAGCACAGGCTCAGTAGTGGCGCAGGGCTTAGGTGCTCCGTGGCATGTGGGATCTTCCCGGAGCCGGGCTCGAACCCGTGTCCCCTGCATTGGCAGGCGGATTCCTAACCACTGCACCACCAGGGAAGCCCTATATATGATTATTAACAATCAATTTTATTCTCACCTACAATTCTAATTCAAACCTTGAAATTATGCTTTTTCTAGCTACTGTTCCTAGTTTTCCACCTTCGGTAATTAAATTAAGAGTGTGAAATTTTTCCCTGGTATTTAACTGTCAGAGTATTGATGTCTCGATGTACATTAAATTTACAATACCAGAACTCAGAATGTAACAGCAATCTGTGAATGCGTGTGTGTGTAATTGACGTGTACCTGTTGCGTGTAAAATAAAGCTCTAAGTCATGGGTCATAGTTCTTTAAAACATTAGCATAAAAGATCACTTCTTTAGGGGGAAAGAAAGCAAGTACATTTACCTTGGAAACAATTCAAGGGAGAATTTGATGCAGTAAGAATTTTGACCTGCCTTTCCGATGTCTTGGAAATCAGACTCCATGTGTCTTTAACGGGAGAATTTTTGTTCTATTCTCTCCCAGCCTCTGTTCCCCAAGAAGAACTATGAATGCCTGACCAGCTGTGAGTTCCTCAAGTACATCCTGTCGGTAAAGCAGGGGGATTGCCCAGCTCCCGAGAAAGCCAGCGGCTTTGCCGCCGCCTGTGTCGAAAGCTGTGAAGCGGACAATGAGTGCTCTGGGGTTAAGAAGTGTTGTTCCAATGGATGTGGACACACCTGCCAGGTGCCCAAGACTCTGTACAAAGGTAAGGAGCAGAGCGGAGTAGGTGAGGGGACCTCCAGGGCCACAGGGGGGTTTGTGTGCGTGTGAGGGAGGGTGTCAAAGATGTGACTTGGAAGGAAAGAGAGAACTGTAAGAAAATTTACCTTGTGCCACATACAAACATCTGAAAATACTTACTGGACCATAGAAGTCAGCCCCAGTGAACTCATATTGGGGTGGAGTAAATCCTTCATGGGAATTCTTCTTATTTTTTTATTGAAGTATGGTTGATTTACAGTATTAGTTTCAGGTGTACAATATCGTGGCTCAGTATTTTTATAGATTATGCTCCATTTAAAGTTATTATAAAATAATGGCTATATCATATGAATTCTTTTAGAAGTTAACATGTAGGAAGGCCACCATCAATTCAGGGACTTTTTTTGTGTTTTTCTCCAACATGAGTAAATGAATGAAGCTCCACTGGCTACCTTGGAGTAACTGTATTCAAATCCTTGGAAAATAGGCTGGCGACGGGGCCCAGCTGAAAAAGGCATAATAGACGCATGAGTATTGTGGGTTTTCGGTTGGCATAATCCAAGAACAGAAGTGTGCTTGCAGGGAACTTTAAATATTTTGATTAGTATCTTAAGTTCCCAGATGGAGGAATTGCCCTCTTCCAAAAGACAGGGATGCAAGTTATCAAACAGTTTAGCCGATGTAACAGTTTACATCCCTAGGCAGTTTCTAGAGCACTTAACTCCTTTATGCTGTTACGTGCCTCTTTCTGTAAGTGTGACAGAGTTCTTGTGTGTTAAACCAATGCTCTTGTATTATGTACAGTTTGGCATGCCAAAAAGTATACTACGGGAGACATAACATTTCGTTACTTTTTTGGGTCTAATTTGAAGAGAAAAATAGAATCAGTCACTAGGCATTATTCATTATAAGTAGAAAGAGAAATCTCTCTTGCTCTCTCTCACTTTCCCTCTCACGCATCAAGTGTATGTTGTTGCAATGCCGGTTCTGAATTATGGGCTCGTTGACTATTTTCAGAAGTCCGTTCTTAGGCTTATAACAATTCAGGTCTCCCAGAAGTCACATACCTGCGCCATCCTTCTCCAGCTGCCACTTGGAAATACTCTTATCTGAAATCTATGGAATCCATCCAGTTTTCTATTTTTTTCCCCTAAGATCCTTGGAAACCTGGCACAAATACTGTCTCAAATTCAAAATAATTGCTGCTTTCCCTTTCTTAACAGACTGACGTTTCCTTAATGGATTTAAAGTTTTATTGTTTCCATGCCTTTTATTATAAACTACGTAAAATCACTTCTGCCCAATCTAACACCATTTAATTTTTTAAAAGTCTACTATTATGAAACCTGTTCTGTTATTACAGATCATTTGCTATTTAAGTATCAGCATTTACCATAAAAATAGGATGCTTTTAGAATGATTGTTGAAAACCCATTTGTAAAACCTTTTTTGTTTTAAAAGTAAGGCAGTTAAAGGACTCAATATAAATTAAAATATGCTTTTCATGTGAAAGCAGTGAAGAGTCAGTATGAATTTCAAGTATGCGTGGTTCATCGAGAATAAGGGAAATATTCTATAAAGGGCCAGGATAAATGATTAATGATTGAAAGATAACCTGCAATTTAAACTTAATACGATGGGCTTTTTTCAGGGGCTGAAGTCACCTTTCTACTACAAGTAAGTCTTGACCTGGGTGTTTGTGGACAGAGGCAATTCATGGAGGGCTAACCACAAATAGAATAAAAAGACTCTCTTGACCTGACAATGACTTTTGCATAATGAACACAAGGATAAAATAGTATTATTTTGAAAAAAAAAATATATATATATACACACACACTACCTAGAGGTTTTTTCCTTGCTCTCTGAATGAAGGCTGGCTCCCATGTCCTGGGAGCATCTGACAGTAATCAGAAGAGGGTTCTGGTGCTGATGGCCCCAGCCTCTCTGGGAAAGGGTCCTTCCTGACCCAGCGCTTGGCTTTGTGAGGAGAAAAACATGTATCCAGCCAGACGACGTGCGTGCAAATCAACCTGACAATCTTTGGGGGCCCAGCTGTCACTGTCTTTCTCACCTTCATAAGTGCCCTCTTAGTGCCCCAAAACGACCGCTGGGAAATGAGCTTGCCTGCCTGTCTCTGCTCACGCTAGGTCTGTGCAGGCACTTTCCTTAGGAAGAGGGAGCTCCACCGCTGGCTGAGCTGGACCAGCCCCGCTGTCAGTTCACAAGTGCGGAGGCTGAGGTCGCAGGCCGCCTCTGAGGGGATCCCGTGGTTGGCGGCAGCAGTGCAGCTAATGCCTGTTCCCACCCGGGCCAGCTCTCCTGTCATTTTTATTTTGACTCTCTCCAGCTACTGGAATAGGACCCTAAACTTCAAGCCCTCTTTGGGCACCCCGGTATTATTATATTATAGCTCAAGTAAAAGACAGATCAAGATCGAATAGATTAAATCGAATACAATCCCTGATTTATCAGTATTTTTTAGGCTCATAAATAACATGGAGCTTTTTTTCTTTGAACTTAATTTCCAACTAATTTGTGGAGTTGTAATATTTAAATTAGATACAGAGTATACCTCGTGAAGAACCAAATTCTATTGGGCAGACCTGTAAGTTCCTCACGTCCATTTCACTCATTCATTATTTACTTATTGAAGTGTCATCTCATAGGAAATCCCAAAGGGCATTTTCTCAATGTCTCCCCCATTTTGAGTTTAAAAGGGACTGATGTCACCTGGGTCTACAAGTACTGACACATTTCAGCTCAGTTAGTAATTGCTGACTGTGTGTTAGGAGTTATGAGGAGCGCCTGACATTGCTTATGACCTGTACTGGGTGAGCACCGGCGTGCAAAATCAAAGGACACCGACCTCCACCCGGCCCAGCAGTTCCTCGTCCGGGTGGTCATACGCACGCACGCCCTGAACTGGGCCAATCACTTTCTTAACTTGTGCCATAAATTGCTATGTGCCATCCGCTGTCCTGTTTTTCCTTTTATCGCTTATTGAGTTAATGAAAAAATTTTAAAATACATGGAAACACATATATCCTTTCTGTCTGGTCCACTTTTGTAGAAAGGAAGATGGGGTGTGGGCTGATTTCATACCTTCGAAGGCTTTATATGCTGGAAACTTGAGTTTTTCAAAACACTGTGTGTTTTGAAAAAATGATCAACAGAATGTCCCGCGTTACATTTGCGCATCTAATTTGGGTTATACTGTGAGAAGTGTCCTTGGCTGACGCCTGAGTTAACTTTACAGACTGGTGTTAGGGTTTGAAACAAAGGAAAACAAAAGAGAGCTTTTCCTTCACCCTTCAAGTAAAGACTATTAGAAGCAGCCCCCTGGAAGACTTGACCATGTTACCGTGGGTAAACCAGCCTCGAAGGTGCTAGTCTCTGACACGCACACCTTCGTGAGATTGTGGGAAATTCACAAGCTGGTCTTCTATGGGTGAAACACGAGCTCCGGTTCGTTGGGGCCCTGGTTTTCCTTTGATCCTCCCCTATTTTAGGTCTGGTTTACAGCTTAGTTGGACTGTTCTCTGTCTAGAGGTGATGCTTTAGTAACTTACTGCCTCTCCTCACTCCCAACTGGGACATTTGGTTTGGGGAGGGAAAGAGAAAAGCTGAACTTGTTTTCCAAATGTAAAGATTCAGAGTAGTTTGTGGCCTTCAGTTAGGTAGGTGGCCGTGATACAGCACTCATTTTCCTTTACTAGGTGCTAACCAGGAATTAACCCTATATCAGTTTGTTTCTTCCCAAAAAGATCTGATGTGATGATGGAGTTGATTTACTATTTCCATGAATCTCTTAGTATTTGAAATATATAAACCTCAGGATTTTAGAGATGGGCCGCTTTTCACAAATTAACTTTTCACATTTTGAATATAGTGACTGAGTGCCTTAATGTGATGTAAACACAAATTCCTTGAGTACAGTTGTCTTTATGAGAGATATTATCCCTGGAACACAATATCTTTTTTTTTTTTAATTTATTTTATTTATTTATTTTTGGCTGCGCTGGGTCTTCATTGCTGCGCGTGGGCTTTCTCTAGTTGCGGTGAGCAGGGACTACTCTTCGTTGCGGTGCACGGGCTTCTCATTGCGGTGGCTTCTCTTGTTGCGGAGCACGGGCTCCAGGGCGTGTGGGCTTCAGTAGTTGTGGCACGTGGGCTCAGTAGTTGTGGCTCACGGGCTCTAGAGCACAGACTCAGGAGTTGTGGCATAGGGGCTTAGTTGCTCCGCGGCATGTGGGATCTTCCCGGACCAGGGCTCGAACCCGTGTCCCCTGCGTTGGCAGGTGGATTCTTAACCACTGCGCCCCCAGGGAAGCAGCCCCAGAATATCTTTTTTTATTTTTATTTTTATTTTATTTTATTTATTTTTGGCTGCGTTGGGTCTTTGTTGCTGTGCATGGGCTTTCTCTAGTTGCGGCAAGCGGGGGCTACTCTTCGTTGCAGTGCATGGGCTTCTCATTGTGGTGGCTTCTCGTTGCAGAGCACAGGCTCTAGGCATGCAGGCTTCAGTGGTTGTAGTGCTTGGGCTTCAGTAGTTGTGGCTCACGGGCTTAGCTGCTCCGCGGCATGTGGGATCTTCCTGGACCAGGGCTCGAACCTGTGTTCCCTGCATTGGCAGTCAGATTCTTAATCACCGTGCCACCAGGAAAGCCCGGAACACAATATCTTGCTGCATTTTCATACCTAGACTTGTGACAAGTATATTTATATGAATAGTCAGGTCTTATGGTTATTTGCAACTGCTGATGGTCTGTCTTTATTGAGTTTTCTATCATATAGTTTCAACATTTTTTGAAGCGTTGGGTTTCTGTTCCTTTGATTTCACCAAAATACTTGTTATGTTTTAAAGAAAAAAAAAATGCACTGATATTGTCATATATTGTGGGATGTTATATGATAGGATTTATGAAGTTTTTAACAGAATAGTTTAGATTTCAAGATGACTAATACGTTCAAAAATACTAAAAAATAAAGATCCTAGTCATTTACGTAATAAAAACCACACTGAGGACAGATCCATCCTCTGCATCTGGTATGCAGCCGGGATGCTGGGTGAGCTCGCGAGGACTGTAAAAGGACTGACGTGAGGGCTGAGGGTCCAGGGCTGGGCCCCATCTGCACACAGTTACAGCCAAGGGCTGCAGTTACCCCCAGTCAGGGGAGCCAGCTGACCCTAATGCAAACCAGATGGACCGTCTCTTAAAAGGCAAACTGCAAGGCCATTGCACATCATAATTAAAGAGATTCTTAAATGAAGGAATTTGAACTGACAGTGCCCTGACGCGCATCATGTTGCAGGAAAGCTCTTGGTAGTTGAATGATCTTCAAGACTGAAGCCTCAGAGCATGGGGTGCGGATGCAGCTCTGCTGCTGACGAGTTCAGGGTGCTGCAGTGACTTGAGGATTTACCGTAGCTGCGTTTACGCTAGAGGAGTACACATGGAGAGCCAAGACAGCGCTCTCAGAGAAAGTGCTCTGTGAGGTTCAGGAACTAACCAGCCATCTTCTCTTTAAATAGTAAGTAAAGGAATGCTTGGCCTTGACAGAAAAGGAGATGAGAGCTCCTTGAAAGGATACACACGCCAGAGAAGGTGGCACCGGGCGCCTGCGATAAGTCTTCTCCTTCCCCTCCGTGACTCTCAAGCGGAGAGGGGTTTACCATTGTCACAAAGATGTGTGTAAATGTTCCGAGTCCTCTTACGTCCCCAGGTGTATTCTTGAGAGAAGAATAAGAAAGCGGGTTGGGCTGTTTCTTCAGTGAACAGTTCCGGGCCATTTGCTCTTGCAGAGAGCTCTCTACGAGGACATTGTGATGTGGGAATTGAGGAGACATGGTTCTTGACCTCTGGGGCTTTAGCTTTGTGGGGAAGACAGACATCATTAAATGCGCTGGCTGTGGAAAGAGGCAGTTAAGTGCACTTCGACACTTACAGGTTAAATGCTGAAGAGCTGGCAGAAGAATGGAGCCTTTATTTCCGATTGGGAGCTTTAGGGAGAGTGGCTCCGAAGGGTGGCATTTGGACTGAGCCTGGAAGTATTCCAGGGTCTGTGGTCAGAAAATAGAAGGACAGAGATCTCAGAGTGAAGGAAACACCATGAACAGGCCATGGTAGCAGGGAGTGCCTGGCAGTGTGTTTGTGGGAAAGCTGGGTGTGAAGGCAGCGTGTGTGACAGACGCGCAAAATGTACCATGAGATCAACTGAAAGATGACTGGTAGACGGTGGTGAAGATGGATGCCTCGAGTGAGATGCAGAGACGTTTCCCTCCCTTCTGTAGAAAACGGATGCACTTGAACATTCTGAGAAGGAGAAGGAGAGCCTCTCTCCTCCACCTGAGGAAAATAACCAGAAATACGGTGAAGAGGGAATTAGAGAAAAGAGATTGGCTTGCAGGGAGATGGGTTAGAGGATATGGTGAGGGTCCAGACAGGAGAGGAAAGTGCCTAAAACAGGTGGTCACCATGGAGACAGGATGACTGAGGGGTTCCTGAAATTATGCTCTGCAGTAAAACAACAGGATGTTGGTAGGCGTAAGCACAAGACAAAAGGTTCTGGGAACCCTTCGATGTCCAAGAGCCTAGAGATGTCATGAAGACCTACATCTCAGGAGGAGGGGCGTATCCGGGGAGAGGCATTTGAGAGGGGACTTGTGCAGGTGGATGAGGTCCTGCAGCCCAGAGAGGGACTGGGGGTAGATGTGAGAATCACTCGCTCTGCAGAAATATTCTAGGCATGAAAGCATAAGTGTAAGGTTATGCACCAAGAAGTTTCTGACATGAGCTTGAAAAAGACTCTTGCAGGGGCACAGCAGGAGCAAAGTCTAGGAGGGAAGTCCCACATCAACCAGGAGCTTCAAGGACGTTAGAATCACAATGTCCAACAGACTTGCAGAGCTACGGAAACCACTTCTTTTCTCTACCTTTCTAAGTGGCTTTTCCTAACCCAAAATGTGACAGAAAATTCAGAGAGAAACCGGAGATGGGTCATAGCTCCAGGCAATTTATTTAATCTTCCTCAGACTCAATTCCCTGGTACTCGAAATGTAGCTACTTCACCCTTCACCCACTTGATGAGGTCACAGCAAGGATCACATGAGACAACTTTATGGCAAAGTGAAGGGCAACGTACAGATACAACCCGCCAGCAAATCAACATGGAGAATGCAATAGGGGCGGTGACTGTGGTTGCTTAGAAAATAGCTTTTTGGTATTTTTTAAATTTTATTTTATTTTTATTTTATTTACTTTTGGCTGCATTGGGTCTTCGTCGCTGCACGTGGGCTTTCTCTAGTTGTGGCGAGCGGGGGCTTACTCTTCGTTGCGGTGCGCGGGCTTCTCATTGCGGTGGCTTCTCTTGTTGCAGAGCACAGGCTCTAGGCGCACGGGCTTCAGTAGTTGTGGTGCGTGGGCTCAGTAGTTGTGGCTCACGGGCTCTAGGGTGCAGGCTCAGTAGTTGTGGCGCACGGGCTTATTTGCTCCGCGGCATGTGGGATCTTCCCGGACCAGGGCTCCAACCCATGTCCTCCGCATTGGCAGGTGGATTCTTAACCACTGCGCCACCAGGGAAGCCCTAGAAAATAGTTTTTAAGAGAGTCAGTGAGCTTTTGAGCAGATATACATATGCCGTTTTAAAATTATCCGACTCTGTCCTCCTCAGTGTTTAATGACTTTAAAATTTCCCAACACAAGATTTGGCTTGGATTAAGATCAAAATGAAATGAGTTGAATTCAGCCACATCACTAACATGCATCAGAGCTTATATTTTGTATTTGCACATTTTCTAGTTTTCTCAGTTTAAACTTAAGAAATGGAAAAATAAATGCAGCATTCTGAATTAACCATTTCAAATGGTCAGTTGTCAGTGCCTTAGGCAAATGCTCATTCTCAGCAGAGAATGATTTTAATGCAACTGGTGTTCTTGGTTTGGATGGCATTGAACATCATGATGCCATAGACTACCTAATTCAGTTAGTTTCATATATCCTCTTAGTATTATAAATTTGTTTTAAAACTCCCTTTCCATAACGGCTGCTATTTTGAACCGTGGTTCTTAAATCTTTCAGTTACCAGGCAACTTGCATGCGCTGTAGGGGGAAAAAGAAATCAAAATGATGAACTACTTTCCAATGAGGCACCTGTGAGGGACTTCTGAAGCCAGGCACTCACTCATGCCAAAACCAAACATTATAAATTCATCTTTTTCCAATTTTAGACAGTAAGTCAATAGGGCAGAGGCCCAGCAATCAGTTGGGGAATCCACGAGACCCATGCTTTGGAAACCATTCTTGTAAGATTTGACCACATGAGAGGATTGGGCTTTATAATGTTTTCCTTAAAAGGAAAACTCGCTCAGATAGAGAGGAGAGGAAACTTGAGAACCGTGTTTTAAGGACCCTAGGATCTATCAGCAGAGACGGAGCGCGTTACGTGGGAAAAAGGACTCAAGACTCCTCACGACTGTCGCCTCGTGTGGGCTCCGGGTTAGCCTCCGGTGCTGCAGCTTGGTGACAGGATTTACTTGGAAGAACACACATGAAAGAGTCGCTCCAGAGGTTACCTTGTTCAGAATCAGGAATCAGCTTAGACCTTCTAAAAAACTGGGAAAGTGAAACTGAACTTAGTGTCAGGAGATTTCAAATGTGAACCCCTGATAGGGAGAAGCTGCTTTTAAGAAAGGAAATAGAGCATCCGTTGTCATGAGATGAGATTTGTCTCTTCCGTAGATTTTCTTCCTCAACTTTCACCGCACTCCGAGTCACACACAGGCTGTTTTAACGGGCGCGGTTCTGTTTCAGGTGTCCCCCTGAAGCCCAGGAAGGAGTTACGATTCACAGAACTGCAGTCCGGGCAGCTGGAGATTAAGTGGTCCTCAAAATTCAATATTTCAATTGAGCCTGTGATCTACGTGGTACAAAGAAGATGGAATTACGGAATCCATCCTAGTGAAGACGACGCCACGCATTGGCAGACGGTAGCCCAGGTTAGTGCTTCATAGGCTTTGTTTTCCCCCTGAGGTAGTGTCTCCTTCGCCTACAGAGAGAAACTTAGCTTGCTGTGCCTCGGTCAAAACAACCTGAGCGCCGACATCACATAATCCAAGGTGGACGTGCCCTGCATGTTGGCGGAAGACGGGATGGGCTCTGTAGGTATAACCGGCTACCACGAGAAACTTGGCTTCATGTGTTCACAGCGCACGTGGAAGGGAGACGGTTTTCTAATGAGCGTTCACATTTATTCCGAGAACTACACTTCCTTGAGATAAACTTAAAACCGGCTAGAGTGAGGGAAGTGCAACACCCGCAGGACTAGTCAGCGTGCTGTTTGATCATCTCAATGACTTCTCCTCTATTTCTCCTACATTTAAGCCTCTATTCCGCATGGGACTTTCGTGGCGGGAGGAAGAAAATTTGATGTCACAAAACTACTTAGTGGGAAGCGGCCAGCAGCTCATCAATCTCCCTTAAGTGCTTTCTTCTTCTCGGTCAGCTTACCAACTGGTAGGCCACCTGGATGGCAGCCCTCCTGGAGTTTATCTGCTCAGTGCTTTTCCTCCTCTGTCTTGTGGATGTGAAAAGCAAAATATTTTCTTTCTTTTTAAGAGCTGTTAAATGGACTACCAGCTGCAAGCAGACGCCACGGATGGAGAAAAGAATAAATTCTCAATATGCAACTGCTTCATGCTTTTCAGCAACTAAAATGCCTTCTCTACATGTAGGTCCATAGGGGAAAATTCTCTCCTGAAGTTGATCAGGTCATTTTTCTCTCCAAGGACAAGATTCCCATGATTTTTTTTCAGTAAATATAAAATACATTTCAGTATTCAGGTGTTTAGAAGAAGAATTTGGTCCCTTTTGCAACAGTAGAATCTCAGACAGGATAAACACTAAAATCATTTAAATACCACCCAAATCAATGAGAAATGTGATGTTAAGAGAAACAGCTTAAATTAGGGGGAAAAAAACACTGGTCAGATAAATTTAGCAATTCTCTTCCATACCTATTTTGCTAAAAAATTGTGCTTTAACAAAACATAAAGATGTTCAGAATACAGCCTAAAGTTATATTTGGTTTACATGGCATTCTCCCTTAAACAGTGCTACAGTATCATTTGTAACTTTTCCAAATTATGCAATTTCCAAATATTTCCAAATTATAAATTTGAAGATTTATGAAAGTAACTGATGATAAGCCCTTCTCTTTCATATCCTCTTATTCGGAGAGAGGAAAGACCTTGCACTATCATTTCTGTTATTATTACTGTTTTCACTAGTTAATACCACATGTAACGCTTCCTTTCTCTGTCTGCTAAATGCTGTGGCTAGCATGCTGGCTTTAGTTCCTTAAATCGAAGGTTAAAACTAGACAAACAAGTCAATGAAAATGTTGTCTTAAATTCTGCCAAACGAGGTAGAAAGCCACGTTTGAGATCATCTTCTTCCTTTGATCTCGGAAATGCTTAGCTTCTTTCGAATGTTAAAGTACACATGACGATCCTTTTCAAAAGTTATTATAAACTCAGGTTTAGGAGGGTTTCAATTCAGTTCTGTTTCCCAGTTTTATCCACTGAGCGCCAAGCTGAGCTCAGCACTTGGCACGGATGAGGGCATAGAACTCGGGCGTTTATCCCTTGGAGTCAAGGCCAAGGTTTCACGTCTACCCTAGGACATTGCTGGAAGCAGGCATATTGCCCTGTTTGATGAAGAGGAGGGCAGTGGGAAGATGCTCAAGTTGTTTTATATCTTGGGACGTAGCTGTAGGGACAGCAAGACCTGTGGAGCTGTCCCATTGTCCAGTTTTCTTCTGTGGACCTTTTATTGGACGAAATATACCTCACCCTTCAGGAACACGACTCTTTGCAGATCTTACATGATTTACTCAAATTAAACAAAAAAGTCTTGGGTTGCAATGTACTTCCAGAATTTAAGTGTGTGGGTTCACATACATACTTCCAAAATTATATTTGGCACGCAAGTAGGAGGCATTTCCCTTCTATAAACTAAAGCTGATTTCATTTTCTCTATACTGTAATGATTACTTCATGTATTTATTCATTCATATGTATAATTTATTGATGAAATCTCTCCAATGCTGTATTTAGTCACCAGATTTTAAAACAGCCCAAGCATTTGTCACGAGATTTTGACTTTCAGGGAGCTTTATTAACTCTTTGAGGTGAAATACCTGTGAATGGAGTCAAGCAGTTGGAACCTTCCCTAGGCATTCCTTGGTCCCCGACAGCCCTTCCCGTACCCGAGCAGGATGGGCTGCCCTCCTCCAGGAGGGGAGGGGAGGGCAAGGCTGTGTTGCATGGGCTGATGAGTGCGTGTGTTTCTAAACCAGACCTGATGGGCACGTCAGGATAAAGGGGTTCTCTGTGCTCTGTGACTTTCCCCTCAGACCACGGATGAGCGGGTCCAACTGACCGACGTACGGCCCAGCAGGTGGTACCAGTTCCGAGTGGCGGCCGTGAATGTGCACGGGACCCGAGGCTTCACCGCCCCCAGCAAACACTTCCGCTCCTCCAGAGGTCAGTGTCGCTTGCCTGCCCCGCTGTGCCCAACTCGCCACGGGGGCACATGCATCTCACCTCCAGGTTCTTGTGTGTGGTTGGCCAACAGGGGGCTGTGCTGTGCTTAGCAAATGGGACCACATGGGTCTGAAGGTGCTGGCGAATTTATGATGAGGACCGTCCCTGGGCTTTTACCTCTGAGGGACTGCAGAAGATAGTGTGATGGGGTTTTCTCAGCTCTGAAGTCATGGTTTGCCATGATCCACTTCCGTTGGCTCTCTCAATATATTCTGAGTCAAGCACCATTCAATTAATTTTTGGACAGAAAGGTTTAGTTTCTGCCACATCAGACTATGCAGGTTTCTTGCAACAATTGCTATACTGAGTGTGAATTAATCTCTTTTGTTTCATAAGAGGCAGAATTTAAATCCCTCCCGAGTCACTTTATCATGGCTATCATTTTGTTCAGTTCCTACTTCAATGCTATTTTAAAACCTCTGTGGGATCCGATGAATACTAACTATATTACATTTGTGGTTAGTTTAGTCTGTGATAGTGGGAGGACATCATTTGACTGGATATTAATAATAGCTCCGTGTTTATTTCTCCAGTTGTGTTGAGATGGCTGTGTGTGTTCTGAATTAATGATACATCTGCTTGGCTAATAATCAGTGAGGGCCCGTTTCATGGACAGAGATTCGTCAGGTTATTCCCTTACTAGTCAGCAGTTATCCTCTTAGGGAGCTCGTTTAAGTTTATTTTAAGCATACATTATGATATTAATGAATAGTGTGACACTGGTAACATCAGTCATGTCTTTCGAAACGGGAAGGTTTGAACTGGCTGCTATAACTTGCAATTTCCGTTCCATTTTGGGTAAAAGGTATGTTTCCGTAGTCTGTCCGTTTCTCACTAGATAATATTGCCACACCTTTCTCTGCATAATCATAGGTCTCAAGTGAAAACCTTGCAACCAGATCAATTTAGTATTTGAATTCAATTACAGTGTATGTTGTAGATTTTTAAGTCTTTCTTTTAAAAAGTCCTTTTAAGAAAAGAAAGGTGCACCCCACACCCCCGCCAAGCCCGAGGCAAATACACCAAGCAGGTCCGAAAATGAAATAAAATACAGACATCAGACCATCCGTGTCTGAGGACTGTCTCCACGTGGTCTGAGGACTGAGAGAGGCCGTGGGGATAAATCATTAGCAGTGGGTTCAGAGGCAAGGATCGGTACAGGGTTCCAGAAGTCTTCACCTTGACTCTGGCAGTTCAGATGCGGTCCAGGCGTGCTGCGGTCACCGTGTGTTCCCATCTGCTCCCTTGCCGGCAGGATTGGGGTCTGGCGCTCTCAGATCGTGGCTGCATGTCCAGACAGGAGGCAGAGCAGCTCCCAGCCTCTGCACACAGAGGTGGAATCCCTTTCAGAGACGGACGGGGTCTGGGCAGAGGTCCTGTGACAGTCCCCAGGGCCGGGCCGGTTGCTGCCAACCACCAAAGAGGCGTCCATTCTGGGGAAGGAGCAAGGCCATGTGCCCCAGCCCTTCCTACACGGCTGAGGACCGCATACGTCTACAATTAGAGCGGCATCCCTCAAACTGAAACGGGCTTTTGTTGAAGGAAAGTGCACCATTTTTGGGAAACCTTGGAGTCACCATTAAATTGTTCTGTTTCTTGGTTTTACAAATATGCCCAGCATTCAGCATTCCAGACTTCAGTTCTTGCACTTCTGAAACCAAAAATATATGCCCAGAATTTATGGTAGATTCTACTGTTTTCACTGAAGATGCACCACAGAATGATAGGAATATAACAGACCCACTAAACAGTTGAAAGCATTTCCTCCAAGATATGGCTAAGGATACGTCACCATTTACAAGGTGGTACCCCGTCTTCCCTCACCTTAGTCAGTTCTCATCAAGCATAGAAATGTGTCTTACTGGGAAAATAATTTTTAACAACCTTATTGAAATATAATTTACATAGCATAAGATTCACTCCTCTTAAGTGTGCTAGCCAGTGATTTTTAGTACTTACCATAAAGTCGTGCAAGTATCCTTTATACCGTTTTAGAATCCTCCAGGGACCTCCCTGCCTTGCTGGGAGAATTTTAAGGTAGAAATAAAGTGTTTGGGGTCTCGTTTTATCACTCACGTTTCATTCCCTTTTTTATTTAACAAATGTTTGTTGAGCACCTGCTCTGCGTCAGGCACTGTGCTAGGCACTGAGGTAACAAGTAAAAGAAAAGACAAAAATGTCTGCTCTTGTGGAAGACACACACACACACACACACACACACACACACACACACGGATTCACTCTAATTGGGGGCGAGAGGAAACAGTAAACAAGATCAATACATAAAATACTCTCATATACTAGGGTACAGAGTGATAACTGACAGTGCGAAAAATAAAGAATAGACCCAGGAGCTGTGGGGAAGGGGGTGTTTTTGTTTCTTACTATTTCGGGGAGGGCGGCCACAGAAGAGATGCCGTGTAAAGGAGTGAAGGGCTGGCCTTGCACCCTCCGATGGAAGAGCCTTCTGGTTCCAGGGGGTGGAGCAGAGAAGGGTGCAGACTGAGAGGAAGGAGGGGCCGGGCGTGCTGGGTCTCCAGGGTCATGGTACGGAGCGCCGGTGCAGTATTCCTGCTCCAAGATGATGGTAGCCTGGAGGGCGCCGTGCTGAGAGAAGAGAGCCAGACAGAGGAAGACGAGCGCTGTATGTTGTCGTCTATATGTGGATCGAAAAAGTACAGCAAACCAGTGACGCAACAGCCGTAACGAAAGGTGACAGTAACTTGGACAAAGGCAGAAGTGAGCTGGCCGGGGAGCACATGTGGAAAGGTGACTCTGATAGGCTTTGGGGATTTACCCGTGGCCTGTAGGAAAGGACTCCAGGCTCTTTGGTCTGGAACTGCTGAGAGGTTGGTGTTGCCAGTGACTGAAACAGAGATGACCGAGACAAGAGGGTGTTTCAGGGGAAGACTCTTTTCTTCCTTTGGGGGGATGCACATATTTCAAGAAGAGGAGTAATCCTTGCCCAGCCAGTATGACTGCCGTGTTTTAGGGCCTTTCCTGCTCACGGGCTTTTCTGAGGGGTGGATGTACCCAGGTGAAGGACCCTGGACATGCTGGAAACACGAGTAATCAAAGGAGAAGCTGAAGACACAAAAATAGCTTTGTTTCTACCTTAAAATTTCCCCAGCAGGGCAGGGAGGCTCTTAATGGGGTAGCGGAATCCTTCTAAGATGGATGGTGGCGATGGTCACACAACTTAGTAAACACTAGAGATCACTGCTTGCACACTTGAGTGAGCTGTATGGTATATAAATGATAGTTCAATAAGATTGTTACATTTTTTTCCCCAGCAAGCACTTTTGTATGTTTGTAAATGCAGTGGAGTAAGATGGGGAGAGACGAGGTGGACCATCCTGGCAATGCCTTCAGCCGTCAAGCAGGTCTGTTATCCCCTCGCCCCCAGCCCCATTCTGTCATGCACCTCCCCTGAGACCACCACAGGATCTGTGATGACCGCCGCACACACGTTTCTGGTTTGCAGACCACAAGGACCGAAGTCTGGAATGCTCCTCGCCTTGGGACGGATGGAAGGATGGATGTGCGGTGTGGTTTGTAAAAGGAAATAGCACCCCATTTTAACGGTCACTGCAGCGCTTCCAAAAACGGTGCATTTTCATTTAATTAAAAGCCCACTTAGGCCCGCCGGGCTCCAGAACCAACTGACACTGTACCAGTTGTACGTCTTCTAGTGGTTTAAAATTACTTTAAGAAAGAAATAGTGCTTCCAAAATAATTGTCTGTGCAAAGGGTAGGCAATTTTCTAGTGCATTTGAATTTGGATATGGGACCAGACTTGATCCTTTAAGGCTGGGTCAAGGGAAGGGGCAAGGATCTTTTCCATCTTCCCCGAACACCTCTGAAAATAAAAGCAAAATTAAATAGGACGAGAAAAAAACTCGGTAAAATGGGCATCATTTAGTTTAGGCCTGCTGCCTGGTATTCATCCTGATTCTCACAGAAAAGCCAAAATTCTTGTCTTTCTCTTCTTTCGGGTTACTTTTAATTAATTTATTTATTTTTGGGTGTGTTGGGTCTTCGTTTCTGTGCGAGGGCTTTCTCCAGTTCCAGCGAGCGGGGTCCACTCTTCATCGGGTTACTTTTAAATACGAAATTACTAGTCTGTGGTTTGCCCGAATAGATTGGTTACTCAGTTAATTTCCCTTTAATTCCTATATCTCCCTTTAACTTAATCCTAACCCCTTAGAATACCTATTTTCCATAAGAAAATTCTGAGTTGCTCATAGATTGGTAAGTCAGTTTCAGGCTTTTTCTTTTCCAGGTGAATACCGTTTCTGGATATTTTTATTGCTAACCCCTGCCAACCACCCCCCTCCCCAAGGTTGAGGTGATTTCTGTATTTACTTATTTAAATGCTCTATACTGTCTTTCTCCCTGGTACTTGAGAAGGAAAATTGGCTACAACCTTAAAAACTAAAATTACAGATAATTTAACAGACTAATGTATAATGTCCCTTTCTACTTTTTGTCTCTTAATGGAGAAAATGGAAATGGAAACCCTTCCACATGGTGAATTGCCTTCCTAGGCTACTCCTGGGATGAAGCGCTCGCTTTTCTGGGCACCAAGCCTGCCAGACCCTAGGGTCTTGGAAACTTTTCCGTCCCGTTGCATGAGGAGTGAACCCTAGGAAGCATGGGGAGACAGGTGTAGATACGTGTGGAATCACAGGGGCATTTGCACGTGGGACTCCTGACGTGGGAGATGACCTACCAGGGACACGATCCCCAGACGCCCCTGCAAGTTAAGGCTCCGCATGGAAGCGGTTTACAGAGGAAAGGATCCAGGACGCTGGGTGGGCAGGGGCGGGGTGAGAGGGGAAGGTGACCGGCAAGGGAAGGCGGAACACAGAGGCGCGTTCTCACGCTAGTTACCACTGTGGGCAGCCCTTCGCCCTCCGGGGAACTGGGGCGTTGCAGGCGGGCTGCTCCTGGGCGTCTGTGTCCTGCATGTGCACAGAACCTGCTCTGGGTGCAGACAGAGGCGCGGGCGTTTACAAGCTGAGCGGACGTGCCCTGAAATAGCACAGGACAGGGGAACGGGTGGGACCCCCAGAGCGTCTGCTGTCTACCTGTTGGTTTACTCAATATCTACAAGATCCCCATTACAGAAGTGTCTAATGTATTTTGAATTATAGTTTAAAATAAAGATATGAAGAGGCTGATGGACGGAATTCTGCGAGATCATGAAAGGAGCCCCCGTGTTCCCAAATGTGGGACAGACGTACTAGTAAGTGGAGACAGACAGGCCTTTCCAGGCTCGCTTTCTTCCCTCCCCAATCCGCCATCACCCTTCCCAACGTCAGATCCGTTTCACACTGCCGTCCGCTTCTTTGACGAAGAAGCCCCTGACTGCTAACCCACAGAGCGCCCCAAAGCGGCAGGCATCAATTTAGAGTGGCGCTCTTGCCAGCAGAAAACATACTTTGGTATACACCGGTCTTTAACATTTTCTCGATCAGGTTGATATTTATGGACAGGGCAAAAAATGTGCATATACTGCGTGCTTGGTATTGGAAATATACGTTACTAGTACTACTTCCTGTTACAAGTGACTGCTTACAAGTTGACTGAATTTGGGAAACAAAGTGCTACAGAGACTTCCATGTGTCGACATCAGCAGTGAAAGCAGGAAGACGGACAGTTTTGTGCATTATATTAAGCAAAACCCGGATTCATTTTTTTGCGTGTTGCCAAAAGCAGGCAAACATTTGTTTGAGATTAGTCAGTATCCATTTAACACTGAATTAATGTGCTTTTAAGAGGTCTTATAAAGAAAAATTTAAAAATCCATCTTCCATTGTCATTGACCTAATACGTCTTCTAATGTACATAATACAGTTACTATATTCACTTCCTTCCAAATTCAGAGTTTTCCATCCATCTTTTCCCCCTTACTTCCCCATGTGTACGGGATACATTAAAAAGGAGAAGCAAAGCAGACAACATTGTTTTCACAGCGCACAAGCATCACACGGGATGTTATTCCACGCGTACATTACAGAGTGCTAGGAAAGCGACAGCAGACTCCACTGTGGTCACAGAGCTCCCTGTCGCTCCACAGGGACCCGTGACTTTCTACGCAGCTGCTCTGTGCGCCGCTTCCACTGGGCAACACTGTGCTGAGCGTATGTCCTGAAACTACTTAATAGCTGGGAATTCGCCTGCCGTGCAGCTTCTGCAGCTTCCCTAAGTTGTTGTGTGTCTAGATACTGCAGGGGGGTTTCTTTCTTCCTTCCTTCCTTCCTCCCTCCCTCCCTCCCTCCTTCCCTTCTTTCTTTTCTTTCTTTCTTTCTTTCTTTCTTTCCTTTCTTCTTTTTTCTTTTCTTTTCTTTCTTTTCTTTTTTTTTTTTCTTTTTGTTAATGAGGGAAGTAAAATTATTCCAACTGCTGTGTCTAGAAAGAAAAAACTGTTTAAACATCAGAACTAACCTACTAATTAGCTGGAGAACGTGTGACTGGTTATATCATTGCTTTAAAAATCTAACTGCCCTTGATCACCGCCCCACACCTAAGAGGCAGTCCTCTGATGCATTTCAAATGGGAAGTCTGTTCCCTGGACATCCTTTGAGGAAATCAAATAAGTAATAAAATTAACATTCATGCTCTTAAAGCATATCTTGTTCCTCTCTCTGTGTCTATGTATATATACGTATATATATTCGTTCATGATTGTGTATTCATAAAGGTCTCTCTTTTTTTACTGAAGTAGAGTTAATTTACAATATTGTGTTAGTTTCAGGGGTACAGCAAAGTGATTCAGTTACAAGTATATATATTTTCAGACTATTTTCTATTGTAGGTCATTACAAGATGATGAGTTTAGCTCCCTGTGCTGCACAGTAGGTCCTGCTGTTTATCTGTTTTATGCATAGTGGTGTGTATCTGCTGGTCCCAAACTCCTGATTTATCCCTCCCCGCCTTTCCCCTTTGGTGCCCGTAAGTTTGTTTTCTGTCTGTGAGTCTGCCTCTGTTGTGTCGATGGACTCATTTGTGCCACATTTTCGATGCCACGTGTAAGTGGTATCATATGATGCTTGCCTTCCCCTGTCTGACTCACTTCACTGAGTGTGACCGTCTAGAGGTCTCTCTCTTTACCGCCATTTGCACCCCGTTCTGCTGTTGCGCTAACACGCGCGGCTGCGTCTCCGTGTTTAACCAACAGGATCGTCTGGACACGTGGAGGCGCCTGCCTCACAGTAAGTGACGGGCTTTCTCCTGGGATGGCAGGAAGGGCTCCTTTCCCATGAGAGTTCACATCAGTGTGATAATAGGCCTGCCTTTCTCCAGGGGTGACGAGTGATTTCATTTGGCACTTTACCCATCGAAGGGCGTAAAGCTGTTCCACCGTGCCTGTTACTTTGTCACAAAAGGTTCAGAGATGAAACCGTAAATCTATCTGCTGAAACCCAAAGGTTCCATCTTCCTTTGCCAAAAGCACTACATATGATCGTTAATAAAAGGAACTATTTTTCTCCAAGGCTGAAGTTGGATATTCCTGCTAAACATTGAATATATCTTGCCCTAGAAATCATGCAAACTGTAAAAGGAGCTCATACGGGCTTCCTATTACATTTATCTTTGAAAGTGTACTTGCTTTCTGCTTTGTGAGTTGTGTTTCTGCAGATAATTCGGAAGGTTGAAAAGAGGGAGTGGATGAAGCAGAAAGAGAAGTGAGATGGGGGAGAAATGCTCTCATTTAAGCTTCAGAGGGAGGGGTCAGGGGAGCTCTGGTCTTGCGATGTGCCTCTGGCCTTCTGCCCCTACACTCTTGAACTAGTGAATTAAATGCTCTGATCCTCAGTTTCCTCATCTGCAAAATGGGAACAAAATGCCAACATTAAAAAAACAAAGTACAACCATATGCATATAAAATTGGAAATAAGCTGTGCTATGTCCAGTTCCAAGAGAGTAAATGGTGTCATTGCTTTGGAAAGACTCTAGCTCAGGGGTTGACAGTCCATGGCCTGTGGTGCATATTTGGCCTGCCGCCTGTTTCTGCAGATAGCGTTTCACTAGCACAGAGCCGTACTCATTTGTTTCCATATTATCTGCAGCTCCTTTCAAGCTACAGCAGCAGAGTGGATTAGCTGCAGCAGAGACTGTGTGGTCTGCAAAGCCTTGATATTCACTGTCTGCCCCTTTACAGAAAAAGGCTTTCAATCCCTGTGCTAGACTATAATGGGCGCTTTCCCCAGCAAAGGGCTTCACATGTTGACTTTCTGTAGAGACAGGGGCCCATCGTTATGATGATGACGATGAGACACATAACAGATGTAGAGCTGTGGCCTCACACCCCTCTTTGTCCCCTCATTGTCATTCTCACGCCTGGCTCTGCCACCAGTGGTGTGAATGACCTCGGGCAGGTCACTTTACCTATCCAACCCTTAAGATCCTTACCAGTTTTTTTTTTTTTTAAAAGGTCATATAAATAAATTATAAAATCCCTTAGGGCTTTATCATAATGTGGAGTTGCTATATGCATATAATTTTTCCCACAAGCTTCCAACTACATTTCAATGTTTTAATAGAATTAAAACATTATGTAAACTGAAAGAAAAGATTTTGTATATTTCAACAAAGTGAATATACTTGATTTCACACCGTAGGGAACCATTTCACAAGGCAGTGAATGACAGCAATCTGGGAATTTGTTGGGACTGAATGAAATCCTTCAGATTAGACAAACAGGACAGACTCTCTCATCTGAAGTCTTCAGTGACTAAACAGATAAATCAGTAGCTGATTTACAGAGGATAATTGGGGCGATAAACAGATAACCTCTGCTATTCCCCTATGGCTTCAAAATTTTAAAAACTGGTTATTTTGGGGGAGAAGGAGATTGGGGGTGTCTCATGTTGGTAATGGGAGTACGCCACCTTGGTATTGTGAGTACTCAAATGGGCCTTACTTTTAAGAAAATGTGAAGCAAATATTACTAATTCATTTATTTGAAAGCATTACTTCCTAATGCCATTGTCATAAATTATGTTTTCATATTTTATCATGTTTCATAAACTAGATGATGTTATTCTGAATTATGATCACATCTGAGGTATGAGAAATTTTTCCAGGGCAGTAAGAAATGGTATAATGAATGAAGTAGATTAAGGAAATGATGCAATACCAAATACTAGTTGACTTCCTTAAACCTGGAATTTCTTTAGAAAAGGAGATGATTCTGAGCTTTTCCTGTGAACCTAGACTCTCTGGAAAATTCACATAACTACGTATTTTCAGCGTATAGACATCCAGGTGCATCACTGAAAACATGAATGGCTGTAATTATCTTTACACATTGTAATTTTTCTCTTGCTTTGAAGTGATGATGAGCTTGCCAACAAGCTTTCTGTAAGAAAGGTCTGCAGCAACCTGCTGTAGGTTAAGGATTGAATCGTCCCGCAGAGGTTGATCTTAAGGGTCTTGGAGAATAGCAAAGCAGGAGAAAATCACGGTGAAATTCTGCTGGTGCTTGGAGGAAAGCACAAGTCACTGTTTTGAATAGGGTGACATCTGGTCGACCTGCAGTAGGTAAAGACTCTCGGGGCGGGGGTGGGGGTGGTAGGGAGGGAGGCGTTTAGGCTACACCGGTGGAAAAGCTTCAGTAGCTCCTGGTTTTCATCTCCACGTAATCAGATGGGAACCAGCGTGGCCAGGGCAGCAGGATCAGGTGGGGACAGGAAAGGAGGTTTGGGAGGTTGTGTGTGGTAAGAATGCACAGGACTTTGGGGAGCGGGCTAGCACGTTGGCTCTAAGTGAGACTGGAGGCCATCGAGAGCTTCCAGGCTGAGGAGCCTCAGCTTGTGTCGGAAAGAATCACCAGCTGCCGTGGTGAGAAAGGCTCGGAGGCCTTTGCAGTAATCGGGGGAAAAGACAAAGGCTTGGCACACAGTGTTATTCGGCTGGAAACAGTAAGATTCCAGATAGATTTTTGAAGGTACTGCTAGCTCACAGAATGAAAGCAGAAGAAGTATACGACCTCGAGGTTTGGGGTGGGAGCAGCAGGAAAGAGGCATTTGTGTTTCCTGAGACGGGGTGTGTGTGGTGGGGAGCAGGGGCTGGGAGGGAGGGGGACTTTGGTCTTGGGCACATTACTTTCAGGCTGCCTCGGAGACCTCCAAGTGTAGCTGATGCAAAGACCCTTTAGTACTTGAATCCAAGTTCAGGGGCAAAGTCTGTGTTGAAGCCATACCTTTGAGAGTTATCCGCACAAAGACTTTTGAAAGCTGTGACTGGTGAGATCTCTAGAGATTGGGTATAGATGCCAAGAGGCCCCCGAGTTCAGAGGCTGGATGCTTCCCCGCTTAGCGACAGTGGGATGGGGAGGTCAGGAGGGGGAGGCTGAGGAGGGACCAGGGACCAGAGGGACAGCCAGTGGGGAGTGGAGGCAAGCGGAGACCATGATGGAAGGTGAAAGCAGTGAGGTGTGTGGCGCCTCCGTGGGGATGACCAGAGTGGGGCTCCCAGGGGCTCTGCAGAAGCAGCAGAGCAAGGAAGGCCGTGCTTCCTGAGCCCGTGATAACAGGACCCAGCACTTCCCTCCTCGCGGGAGCCAAGGGCTGTTTACACCTTTACTTGGCCACCACCAGCTGTAGGACTGTTCAGCTTCTGACCTGCGGATCATCTACTTCAGAGTAACGTGCGTGCTTTACATAAGTGTGTATTTTACATAAAACATAAATATATATTCCACGTGAATACATCGATGGGCCACACCTGCACTCACTGAGTCAGCGTACCTCAGTATAAGTCTTGGGCGCTCCCAGAGGGTTCCTCATGGTGACTGTTTGAGAACCACCTTGGTCAAGCATGTCACGTAATGTGCTTTGGATGAGCCATTAGCCTAGGAAAGCAACTACAAAGCTTTCAAAAATTACACAGCCCACCACACCTCCAGAACTTATCTATCTTACAGAAAAGCAACAGATTTTTAAAAAATAACTCATGTTTCCATCATCCCCGAAACACAAACCATCCCAAGAGTAAAAACATGGGTATTTTCCCCCAGTCTTCTTCATTTAGATGGAGCTAGGTATAGCTTCTTTGCCCCTCTGATGCAGATGGTATTATAATTAGAATTATTGACAGCATTTTCCCGGGCAGGCGTCTTAAAACAAAACCATCTGTAAATCATTTGTGGTGAGCGGCATCTATACTTGCTCAGTTTGTGGCAAAAAATGAAGGAAAGACCCTCAGCTTTACACGTACTTAGTCATCTTCGTATATATATTTCAAATGGAGGTTTGTAGAGAAATCATTCCAGAACCTAATCTCTCTCTTGACAGCTGAGACGGTTTTGGTTTATGCGACAAACTAGAAATGGTGAAATTATAAAAATGTTACCCGTCTGTCATCCACTTTGTAATGTGGATAAAAAAAAAAAAAAGGTTTGTTTTTGCTGATGTTTTCATGTCACTCTTAACTTTTGATTCAAGGATCTAAAGCTCCAGGACCACTCGGATGAAAGCAGTTACTCGAATGAGCTGGTCCTAGATTTCTGTCTTTTCTTTTCAGAATTTTCAAAGGCATTTCAACTTTGCTGACCTATTTAATGCCAACCAACCTAAATGGAATTTGACCGTGTCTTACAGAACTTTATCAATTTCGGTACAATGAAAATTTGGCTGGGTTGTAGTGGTATGGAAATGCCTAGATTACAAATATGGCCCAAACACATTGATCTTACGGTTCTATAGGCTGTATTTCAATTTGAGGCTTAAGAAGGGGATCTTCCTTAGTGCTTGTCTTCAGCTATTCTCCATATCAAGGGCAGTCTTCCTGCATCGACCCTGTAGTCATTACATGCACAGAGACGATGCTTTTGTGGTCATCTTGGGCCCTTGTGTCTTTCTCCTGGGATTTCAGATCCATCGGCACCACCGGCCCCAGCCAACCTCCGGCTTGCAAACTCCACCATCCACAGTGACGGAAGCGTGGCTGTGACGATCGTTTGGGATCTCCCCGGGGAACCAGACATCCCAGTGCATCACTACAAAGTGTTCTGGAGCTGGACGGTCAGCGGCAAGTCGCGGGTGCCAACGAAGAAGAGGAGGAGGAAGACCACGGGTGGGGTGAGTGAGAGCCGGGGGAGGAGGCCCGTCTCCTCGCAGCGGTGTTTGGACTCGGGCACCTGGTGTGAGAGCGGCCTCGGCTGAGCCACAAGGTTCCCATCCACCCCCTGTGACCGAGGAAGTTCGGAAAACAGAGGACCGCGCCAGCCGTTTAGCCGTGCACGTTTTAGGTGACAACAGCTGAATTTAGTCTGTTGACTTACTCATATCCACATGGCTGGCACCACTCCGGAAATCAGAGGAACAAAAATGTCTCCATCTTACCTGCCTAGCCATTGAAAAGGAGACAATTCAAAATGTCCTTGACATTTAGGTCTCTTTTTTTCTGAAGAGATCCTTGTAAACTGAAGAGTAAATGTTCATGGCTTTTCAGTTGTGTATTGTGAGGTGCTCCCATCTATAATCTAATCAGTGCGACAGCAGTTTAGAAAATGCACGTTTGACGATATACTTTTCTTATTGATTAAAAGAACTTGGAATGGCTTATTTTCCACAGGCCGAGAAATAAAATCTTCACTGAACCGTTTTATGCAATGAGAGCTCTATAACACTGAACATTTTGCATCATATGGAACGCTTAATGCATAAAAATGAGTGTTCAGTGTCCTTTTAGTACACATTCCTTTATCTTGTTGTTATAAAACTTAACACCTTTCCCCCTAATTCATAAGGTCGAATTCCGTAAATAAATAAATGTTTGAAAGTGCTTTAGAAGGACAGCAAGACCTTTTTTTTTTTTTTTTTTTTTTTGCACTGAAGATTCCAATATCTGTGCCATTGAGAATTATAAAACATGTCTCCACAGGTCCATATCACTGATATTTAGCTGTGATACTGTTTTGGCTTTATTTTCAAGAAACTTTCTGACAGTTCCAGCTTTTATTTTGTAGGACTTTGCAACAAGTGACCATTGGTAATGTGTGCTTATCTCACAGAAAGTGCTGAAAGAGATAAAGCTGTGAAATCACAGGGATGGAAAGCAAAAAGTGATGTGATGAAATGCTGACAGCCCCCTGCCCCCGACATGCCCTTAATAACCAAACAGCATCAAAGATTAGTAGGGAAGTTTGCAATTTATTTCCAGTATATGTCAATTAGATAAATAAAAAATGAACTGCGAATTTAATTATAATTGTTAACAGGCCCAGAGTAGCCTTAATCATAGGTCACTATCTTATGAGTGACGTGTTTTTTTGGATCCACAAGAGGCAAGCTGTAGGTCATGTGACTCCTTAAACTTCTCAATATTAAAATTTGACCAACTGAGAATTAGGATCAGAAATTGGAAACATATAGAAGAACATGAGAAATTGTGAAATTTTCTTCTTGGGGATCAATGTCTTTTCATTTCCTAAGAGTCCATCCTAATATCCATGATAACTGAGAGGAGTGGGGCTTTTCAAGGAAATGCTCTTTCAAAAGTGAATTTTATTTTACTTGTTTGAAGGTAATAGTTTAGGAAGAGTGATATAGAACATAACAAGAAACCCTAACTAAAAAAAATTGGGACTTGGTAGTTCATAGACATACGGTAGGTAAAAGGAAGAAAGGGCACGAAAATGCACGGTTAATACCACAGTGGGTGAGGCTGAGAGGTGGCCCAGCCTCACCTGGGAACAGGGACCACGGTCCAGAGGCCGCCTCTCAGCCTCCACTTCTGGAATTGCAGTCCTTCCCGCCGTCCAGAGCCGACCTGCTGGAAGGGGGCCGAGTTCCGATGACTGATCCCTCAGAAGCCCGAATCATGTAAGGGTGCCATCTGTTAATTTACAGGGGGCCTTGTACTCACGGCTCTGAAATGACCATGGAAATCATGTTCTCTCCCTGAAAAGAGATCTCACGTGACCCAAAATGATGCGGAGAAGTCCGACAGGTCATTGTGGTATTTAAACAAGGGACCGGCTTATGTGACTCAGCACTTGACAATTTCAGATGACGATACCGTCACGTAGCACGATGAGTGCATACAACTGGCCTACTCTCTGCGGGAAAGCACGTGCTACTCACTGCCTGCCTGATGTCTGGTGTCGCATTAGTGATGGACACGTTTTTCCCTTCATAGATGTTAATACCACCAGTTAGACCATTTAGGGCCATGTGATATCACATGTACTATATTTTGATGGATGCTTGAATTCTAAGACAACAACCTTATTTCTCTTAATTCCGAGTACTTGTAAGGGACTTTATTATTATACCTGCAAGCCATAAAAAAGTGCTTTAAGCATTTTGTCAGGTTGATTTTTCTCACAACTTTTGGTGGAAATTTACTCATAGAAGATTTAGGATAAAATCAGAGAAATACAGGGAATGCCAATTCATAATCTTGCCAGGTGTGTGCTAACACGAGCCTTTACAGCTCTCTTCTCTCTGTAAGGTGGTATCTATCTAGTAAGGAGTGAGGGGACAGAATTATTCATTTTCTTGCTACTGGAAAGCATCCAATAATGGGATTAGGAATACAATTTCAAAAAAAACGTGTTTGTGCTTCTGTATGACATTTATTTTGATCCACGGTAAAAGTGGATTTTCAGATGCTAAAGATGTAGAACGATTTGTGATCTTAGACAGTCCGGGCAGACATCAGAGAGGGGCTGGTGTGCTTCAGGAGGGTACAGCCGCTGTGCAGGGAAGCGGAGAGGCGGCGAGGCTTGTAACAGCGTCTGTGTGTGTCCCTCCACCTGCAGTCTCAGAATTCTGTGACCCTGGAGCCACTGCAGCCCAACTGCGTCTACACGGTGGAGCTGCAGGCTGTCACCTACTGGGGCCAGACACGCCTGAAGAGCGCTAAGGCCTCCCTCCACTTCACGTCCACACACGCCGTCCACAACAGTAAGTGCTCCGAGTTCCTTCTTCTCACTTGCAGCCTTACCTGGAGAACCTTCATACCAGTATACATGGAAATATGTCCTTTGAACTAGGATGTGTACAAGTTTTACCTCTGAGTTTTTCTTAGGATTTTTATCCGTTTTATGTACAATATTTTGGCGTCGTAATGGAAATTTAAGAACAAAGCGTGTCTCATTCGAACAAATGTTTATACTTACATGATTTGGGGTCCTTATGCATATGCGTACTTGTTTTTAAGGAGGACCCGTACAGTTAAACTGTTAGAAACTGTTGCTTCCCTCCTAAGAATGCGACGTGCCTTTTTTTTTTTTTTTTTTTTTTTTACTGGTTTTACACAGTGGTCACAATTACTGCCAAAGGCTACCTAATTCTCCACTGGGGGCAGTGACTAAATCATTCCCATTCCCGTTTCCTTGTTGCCAGTGGTTCTAAACTAGTCTGTTTGCCGTGAACTGAGCAAAGCAAGAGGAGAGTCTTATGAGACACTCATCTCTGAGCTGGAAAATGCGTGACGTGGTGTTTCTGGCTTTGCTCAGAGGTGGGGACTGCTGAGAAGAGCTGCGGGGAAGCTCCTGGCCAGGGATCTGGGGACGGGCAGATAGAAGGCGAGCCCGAGAGAGGCCGCCAGGGGTCTCCGCGGGTGCTGCTTCCCCAGGCTCGCAGGGTCCCGTGGGATCTGCCTTTCATCCCAGCACGGGGCCTGGTCAGACACGGAAGGTGTGACAAGCTTGTTGAATTTAGGAAAGGCAAGGCTGGCTCTGCGTTGTTAGACGCAGGGATGGCCCATAATTATCTTCTACCACCTGGGAAACAATAGGATCCAAACGAGCAGGTCCATTTGAAATGATGCTTTCGAAATAGTTCTAGAAACGGAGCTTCCTACCTATTTGAGAAATAGTCCTCTTGGAGATTAAATGGATTTGAAAAGTCTACTATTTCTATGTATAAGTTTGCATACAGTACAACTTTTACATAAAAATTCTCATGGAAACATTTCTATGTGTTTAGTAACTTCACTGATTTTTTTATCAATATTTTTTATTGAAGCAGAGTTGATTTACAATGTTAATTTCTGCTGTACAGCAAAGTGACTCAGTTATACACAAACACACACACACACACATATATATATATTCTTTTCCATTATGGTTTATCCCAGGAGATTGAATATAGTGCCCTGTGCTCTACAGTAGGACCTTGTTGTTTATCCATTCTCTATATAATAGTTTGCATCTGCTAACCCCAGACTCCCACTCCATCCCTCCCCCACCCCCCTCCCCCTTGGCAACCACAACTGTGTTCTCTATGTCCGTGATTCTGTTTCTGTTTCATAGATAGGTTCATCTGTGTCATATTTTAGATTCCACATGTAAGTGACATCATATGGTATTTGTCTTTCTCTTTCTGACTGACTTCACTTAGTATGATAATCTCTAGGTCCATCCATGTTGCTGCAAATGGCATTATTTCATGCTTTTTGATGGCTGAGTAGCATTCCATTGTATATACGTACCACACCTTCTTTTTAGCCATTCCTCCATCGATGGGCATTTAGGTTGTTTCCATGTCTTGGCTGTGCTGTGCTGTGACTGTGCTGCTATGAACACAGGGGTGCATGTATCTTTTTTGGATCTTTAAAATTTTTATTTTATATTGGAGTCTAGTTGATTAACAATGTTGTGTTAGTTTCAGGTGTACAGCAAAGTGATTTAGTTATATATATACCTATATATATATCTAGAATATATAGAATATATATTAATAGATATAGATATATATATCTAGAATAGAATATATCTATTCTTTTTCAAATTCTTTTCCCATTTAGGTTATTACAGACTACTGAGCAGAGTTCCCTGCACTATACAGTAGGTCCTTGTTGGTTAAAACCACTGTTACACAAATCAGTTTTAACAGCATTAATTTGTGTGCCTAATTTCAGCTTGACTGTTCTTAGGGAGGTCCAATCTTACAATTTGTAAATAGGACCAATATGCCTGTTATATGATTATGAATCAATGTCAAGAGTAATTTTAGAGTCAGATTTAGTAATATCTATGATAACACTTATGGAGCACGTGGCATGTTAAAGGCAAGATACTATGCGTTAGAGACAGCTTTCAGCTGAGAGGAAGAATGTGGCATAAGTCAATACTAGTGTTGTAGGTGTCATGAAACAGGGCCAGAAGATCTTTATATGCACTGGACAATATACCACACGTATAGGGTCTCAATAGCTTAGTTGCTTGAAGTCATTTTTTCTTTAGCCTGGCTGCACATTATGGTCAACTAGAGTTGTTTGTAAAAATGCTAGTGGTAGGGCACTGTGCCCAGAGATTATAATTCAATGGTGGCAGGAGGTGGCAGGGTTGGGGGAAGATGCCTCTCAATTTCTTTTTTGAATTCTACTGAAGTATAGTTGGTTTACAATATTGTGTTTAATTTCTGGTGTACAGCAAAGTGACTCAGTTATACATATACATTCTTTTTCATGTTCTTTTCCATTACGGTTTATCACAGGATACTGAATATAGTTCCCTGTACTCTACGGTAGGACCTTGTTGTTTATCCATTCTATGTATAACAGTTTGCATCTGCTAATCCCAAACTCCCAATCCACCCCTCCCCCACCTCTGCTCCCCCTTGGCAACCACAAGTCTGTTCTCTAGGTCTGTGAGTCTGTTTTTGTTTCGTAGATAGGTTCATGTGAGTCATATTTTAGATTCTACATATAGGTGATATCACTTGGTATTTATCTTTCTCTTTCTGACTTACTTCACTTAGTATGATAATCTCTAGGTCCATCCATGTTGCTGCAAGTAGCATTGTTTCATTCCTTTTTATGGCTGAGTAGTGTTCCACTGTATACGTGCACCACATCTTCTTTATCCATTCATCTGTTGATGGACACTTAGGTTGCTTCCATGTCTTGGCTATTGTAAATAGTGCTGCTATAAATATAGGGGTGCAGGTATCCTTTTGAATTACAGTTCTGTCTGGATATATGCCCAGGAGTGGATATATATGATCCAGGAGTGGATCATATGGCAACTCTATTTTTAGTTTTCCGAGGAACCTCCATACTGTTTTCCATAGTGGCTGAGACTTACATTCGCGCCATTCATTGATTTCTTTAATGCAGTCCTCCATTCATTCATCAAACTGTGTCTAATGATGGGAATAATTACTACCTTATACCATTGTACACTGTATTATAGTATAAAGATATGTACACTGTAGGATATATATACTGTATAGACTGTACGTTATATAGTATATGTGTACCATGTATTTATATGTGTATGTGTGTTCATGTATATACACACATGCGTACATATTCATGTGCAAACACACTCATACACACACATTACTGCAGCCCTAGACACATTTCGATCTCCGCCTTCAAAGCGCCTACTGTTGAATTTGGGAGATAAACATGTCAACATGATTACACAAAGACCAGTCCATTGCACACAGAGCTGCAGGGAAGCTTGGCGCAGACGGACAGACGTGGCGGTGGGGACCCAGAGCGCAGCGCTCCTCCTGGGTCCTGAAGAGTGGGTGCTCCGTGGGACACAGGGCACAGGGTGTCACCCCGCACAAGCGCAGAGTTGGAAGAGAGCATCATTTGTGCAGAGAATCAGCTTGGGGGTGGGGAATGGAGGGGGGGGCAGTTCCCTCCCTGGGAGACCTCAGTGACTCCCGTGGGTGTCATGACCATCCACATGTGAAGGCCACCTGGTGTCTCCCACCTGATGCTCCCTGAAGGCAGAGGTGTGTGTTCAGCTGCCTGCTGAGCACCTCCACTGGGATGGCTCACAGGCACTTTGCATGTAACGTCCCCCAAACCAAGCTCTTCACTTCCCTCTCACACCTGTTCCTCTCCCAGGCTCTCCTGCCCCAAAAGTTCCCACCGTTCCCCCTTTTGCTCAAGCCATCCATAGAGGTCATTCGTCATGCTTTGCTCTTCTTTCTCTTCAGAAATCCAGTTCATTAGAAAGTCCTTTTGACTCTAATTTCAGATTCTGCGTGGGATCTGTCCAATTCTTGCCCTTGTTCAGCCCATTGTCACCTTTCTTATAAAATAATCTCCTAATTAATATTTGTTTCCACTCTTTCTTCAATATCCATTTTGTAGACAGCTGCCAAAATATTCACCATATCACAGATTACTCTCCTGAGTTCCACTCTCAAGACTCACCTACATCTTCTCTTTGCAAGTCTCCACAGATCTCATCCTTTATTGCTTTCCCATGTTTTCCTCCCCAAATGTCTTCTCAAACCAAAATCCTGTAAACGTCTGCTTCTCCTAAGACCCTTTTTTTTTTTTTTTTTCTATTGGTGGTGGGGATTTCCTCTATTGTGTAAAATAAGTTTGCCTTTTAGTCTCCTGGCTTTTCCAGTAAACAACATTCCTTCCCCATTAGAGACTGGTATGGGATTGCAAACTCCCATAATTTGTGTTTCTGCCCACAACCAAGAACAAGGAGAGAAAAACCCAGCTTCGGCTTGCCATTGCTGAAGTCATGTCATCGAGAACCTCTTCATGGTCCAGCCCACAGACACAACTGTTACAGACTCTGGGTCTCCAGACCACATCTAGGGCTTTCTTCTTCTTCCTGGAGCATCTCCCCCCACATACCTGGTGACATCCTCTTTAATTAGCTCCTTCTCCCTTCCTCTCAAGTATGATTACAAACCCTTCTCTCTCACTTTAAACCATATGGCATCACATAGTCTGAATTCTTCCCTCTCAGTGAGCCACTCAGATCCCCCCAGATACAAACACATCTGTCCTTCACCCCTGAGTGTCTTCCCCTGTCCTCTGGAACCTCCGGTGGAAGTGTCCTTCCTTTTGCACACGACAGATTCCAGTCTGTGGGGTCTAGACCCATCCCTTGGAAAGTACATCCGCTGAACTAAGATCTCATCTAGGTCAGAGAACAGGGACTGTCCGCCTGTGTGCCCACAGCAGCCGTCAGAGCCCACGCACTCCAGAAGCCTAAGCGTGGCCTGTAGCACTGCTTCAGGAACACCTGTGAAACCAAATCAGTCAGGTATTCCCGCTCTTACCTACGCACTCAGCCAACTCCTCTTCCCGCAAGACGCTGGTGCTGAGTGTTAAGGTCACTTTCTAATCATCTTTTAACATGAGGTAACGTTTTACCTGACCAATAAAGAGATATGATAGTTAACCTACCAAAGGCCACGTTATGCTAGGATTAACTGATGCCTGTCATGTGGATTCAGAAAAATAAAAAAAGAAGGGATAGTGCAAAGTACCTGTCATAATACATATTATTTGGGTGTCAGCGTAGCCGACAGAAGAGACTGGTTTTACAAAGGATGAGGCAGGATATAGCTGAATACGTGTCAGGATGTTCTTTATAACCCAATGTTGATATATAATCTCATAAACACTAGTATATGACTTTTACAAGAACACTATATATTTCATCATGAAGCAACTAGAAGTAAAGAATAATTACAACTTTATAGTATAAGCAAGGGAAATTATATTTTATAGGAATGAGTGTAGTAAATGTCAGCATATAAATTACTTTTTGAATTATATTTTTCCAGGTCTGCGGGCTGCTAGGTGTTTTAATGATAAATATTTCGACGCAAGCAAAGCCTGAATGTTCATACAGTTTTATAAAAGGGTCCCTTGAAGGAGGAAAGACATAATACTATCTTTAATGGAAATGTAACTTGCTTTTTTGGAGGCAGGAGGAGTATTTCCAGGGTTGACAGATTCCAAATGTTTTTTATAGTTGCCCCATGCAACTGGAATATACTTCCAGCTCTCCAAAATAAAAATGGGGTGGAGAGAAAATACTCTGAGTTTCTCAATCTGAAAAGGTAATCAAAGTTTTGACATCTGGAGAAGTAGCATAGTCAGTCAATGCTTTTAACTTTTAGGACTATTAAAGAGTATAAATAAATCAGACCTCACACCTCTTCAGAATGTGAAGGAATGAATTTTATTCCATTTTTGTTTCCTGCTGAAAGTGGAGGACACACTCCGAGTCAAGAACGTCCTCCCAGGACTGAACTATCACGTCTGTCGCTACATGGGGGGGTGGGGCATGTCCATGCGTGTCTGTGCTGGAAATATTCAATAAAGCAGCAAAGATTCAATCTTGAGATATATATATATATATATATATATATATATATATATATATATATATATATATAAAATATATATATTCACACGTTCTTACGTCTGTAATGAGAAATGAATGTCTCCATAGCATATAAAAGACAGCAGGAAGACAGAATTCACAGAGAGATTAAACACGGTTATCTAAACTGTCTTGGTAGTCTGCTGGCGACTTCTTCCCATCACAGGTTCTTAAAGGAATTAGAAACATAAATGGGCTTGTGAAAATCTTAAACCTTTAATTCTTTTAAAAAAAAAAATGCTTTAGGTGTAAGCAGCAGGATTCTGTAACCGCCTGGTGGTGTCAAGAAAGGGATGCGTTTGGGGGCGGAGCCTTCTGAGGGCTCCGCGTCCTAGGCCCTCCTCTGGGCTCCAGGCTCGCTGCGCTGCTGTCTGCAGGCTGGGAAGCAGCGCCTCCTGCTATCTGGTCTCGGCACATTCCTGGCCCCCAGAGCTCTTGGAATTTCCTAAGTGAGGAGGAGCGATAAAGGTGTCTTCTGGGATGTGAGAGAGGTGACTGGGGAGAACAGCTGGGGATGGGGGTGGTCACCAGAGGAACCAAGGGGTGACTGGAAGCCTGGAAGTTTCAGTCTCCCCTTCCCACCTCCACCTGCGAGCTGAGGACGGAGGTTAGTCATCAGTGGCTGGTAATTTAATCAGCACGCCTGTGTGATGACGCCTCTGTAAAAATCCAAAAAGACGGGGTTCAGAGAGCTTCCGGGGTGGTGAACGCAGGCTGGGGGAGTGACTCCCTTAGACCCTCAGACATGGAAGCTCCGCCCCCTCTCCCCACACCCTGCCGTGTGCATCTCTTCCATCTGCCTCTTCCTGACTTATATCCTCCTTTTCCCACTCATTTTTCATGTATCTAAATCAAATTTTATACTTAGGCATTAACTTTGAAGATAGATGTTCTTGTTTTCGTGAGCTAAGTATGAGCTTACATGACAAGCAATATTGATGTGAACATTTCTGTACAAGTTTTTCTACGTTATAGATCCTCATTCCTAGAACAGTCTTTTTTGTTACTGTTGTCTGTGGTTTTGTGTTTGTGTCTTTTTTTAAATTGAAGTACAGTTGATTTATAATGTTGTGTTAGTTTCAGGTATACAACACAGTGATTCAGTTATACACATGCACATATTCTTGTTCAAATTATTTTCCATTATAGGTTATTACAAAATATTGAGTATAGTTCCCTCTGCTATACAGCAGGTCCTTGTTGGTTATCTCTTTTATATAGAGTAGTGTGTATGTTTTAATCTCAAACTCCTAATTTATCCCTCCACTCCCCCCCTTTCCCCTGTGGTAACCATAAGGTTATTTTCTATGTCTGTGAGTCTGTTTCTGTTTCGTAGATAAGTTCATTTGTGTCATTTTTTAGATTCCACATGTAAGTGATACCACATGATATTTGTCTTTCTCTGTCTGACTTACTTCACTTAGTATGATCATCTCTAGGTCCAACCATGTTGCTGCAAATGGCATTACTTCATTCTTTTTTATGAGTGAGTAGTATTCCATTGCATATATGTACTACATCTTTATCCACTCCTCTGTCTATGGACACTTAGGTTGCTGAGTTATATCCTTTTATTATAAACGGGTCATCTAGCAAGTAAAATTTTTCTCTAAGTTCTGTCAATTGCTTTTGCAAATTATCTGAATCTGAGGAAGGGGTCTTTGGAACCCCCCATCTATAGCAGGTCATCAGAAGAACTGGTGACAGCCTGGACTCGTGACTGGCATCTGAAGGGGGGGGCAGTCTTGCAGCACTGAGCCCTCACCCTGTGGGATCTGATGCTGTCTGCAGGTAGAAACTGTCAGAATTGAGTTGAACTGTAGGACACCCTGCTGGGGTCTGAGAATTACTGGTGTGGGGAATCCCTCACACACACAGTGGATTCGGGTGCAGAATCCTTAACCTAATAAATGTCTGAGTTGTCCAAACATTCATTTGAATTATTTAAACTAAAACGTAAGTACCAACTAATGTAAGTATCCCATTCCTTTTAATCCGATCCATTGCACGGACGGTTTGACAGGCACAGCCCTGTAAGGAGAAGTACACACTCGATGTACTTTTTCTTCTGGGTCCTCAGTTTTCCTTTCCTTCTCCTGATTCACCGCAGGTCAGCATTTCTCTGCATTCATCCTCATCTTTCTTTCCCTCTTCCTCCCACCTTCCCAAGAATGCAGACCTCACAGCTCTGTCGGAAAAGTTTTGATAACACATTTCTGACTGCTTTATAATCAGTACAGCTTAAGCTGTTATCTCTCAAAGGGCTACTTGGAATTCTGAAAGCAGAAAAGTCTTGTCTCCAAGGACGGAATTTCTAAATGTGCAACTTCTAAAATCAATGAACTGGTAAAGGAGAGATTTGAGGGCAGGAATTTTTGGTATACTTCCTACTAAGCCGTATACATTCTCATCTGGCTCTCTAAAGATGGAGGAACATAACATGCTGGTACTTCTGTGAAAAGCTACCTATACTGTTTTCATGAGATGGTATTTTACTATTACTTCATGTACTTCATAACTGCAAACAAATCTATCTATTGTGAGAAATACTACTTCCACCTATTACTGAAATCAGAGCATCTTTCCGGGCTGGTGAATGTATGTTGATTCCCAATTTAAGTTCGGGGGATTCCGTGTAATACATACAGTCTACTTTTAGGTATGCATTCCAGTGTGTGATGAAGGCGGAGGTGTCATCAACTTGAGCAGGAAAGAACGTGTAGTCACATTACATTTTACTTTAAAAATCAGGCACTAAATATGAATGAATAGCAGAGTGAAATTAAATACACTGGCATTACTCTCAGGTTACAGATTTATTTTTAACAAGTAAATCAGAATGTTGTGCTTTGTTGTAGAAGAACAACTTGGGAAAACTAGAAAAAGTGTGATGCAAATACAGCCTCCGTTTCAAAGACGACGGCCCACTCGCCTCCTGGAAATCGGAGCTCCATTCTATCAAGACAACCAGCTGCAAGTGAAGGTGTACTGGAAAAAGACCGAAGGTGGGCAGATGCTTCTGTTTATTTGTTGTTGTTCTTGCTAAGTTTTAGTTTATATTGGAATCGAGTTGATTAACCGCGTTCTGTTAGTTTCAGGTGTACAGCAAAGTGATTCAGTTTTACACATACATGCATGTATTCTTTTTCAAATTCTTTTCCCATTTAGGTTATTACAGAATACTGAGCAGAGTTCCCTGTGCTACACAGTAGGTCCTTATTAGTTATCGATTTTATATACAGTAGTGTGTATATGTCAATCCCAATCTCCCAATTTATCCCTCCCGGCCACCCTTCCCCTTTGGTAACCATAAGTTTGTTTTCTGTGAGTCTGTTTTTGCTTTGTAAATAAGTTCATTTGTATCATTTTTTTAAGATTCTGCACATAAGTGACATCATATGATATTTGTCTTTCTATGTCTGACTTCACTTAGTATGATCATCTCCAGGTCCACCTATGTTGCTGCAAATGGCATTATTTCATTCTTTTTTATCGCTGAGTAATATTCCATTGTATATATGTACCACATCTTCTATATCCATTCATCTGTTGATGGACACTTAGGTTGCTTCCATGTCCTGGCTATTGTAAACAGAGCTGCAGTGAACATTGTGGTACATGACTCTTTTTGAATTATGGTTTTCTCGGGGTATATGCCCAGGAGTGGGATTGCTGGATCATATGGTAGCTCTATTTTTAGTTTTTTAAGGAACCTCCATACTGTTCTCCATAATGGTTGCACCAATTTACATTACCACCGACAGTGCAGGAGGGTTCCCTTTTCTCCACACCCTCTCCAGCATTTATTGTTTGTAGACTTTTTGATGATGGCCATTCTGACCGGTGTGAGGTGATACCTCATTGTGGTTTTGATTTGCATTTCTCTGATAATTAGTAATGTTGAGCATCTTTTCATGTGCCTCTTGGCCATCTCTATGTCTTTGGAGAACTGTCTATTTAGGTTTTCTGTCCATTTTTTTCACTGGGTTGTTTGTTGTCTTGATATTGAGCTGTGTGAGCTGTCTGTATATTTTGGAGATTAATGCCTTGTCAGTCACATCGTTTGCAAATATTTTCTTCCATTCCGTAGGTTGTCTTTTCATTTTGTTTATGGTTTCCTTTACTGTGCAAAAGCTTTTAAGTTTAATTAGGTCCCATTTGTTTATTTTTGTTTTCATTTTCATTAACCTAGGAGGTGGATCAAAATGATTTTGCTGGGATTTATGTCACAGGGTGTTCTGCCTGTGTTTTCCTCTAAGAGTTTTATATTTGTTGTCTGCACTGAAGAGCGCTGTGATGTAAGGGTGCTTGTGCAAACGTCACCGTCAAGCCACACTATTGATATTAAGGAAACAGTAGCTGAACAAAACACATGCATGCTTTTTAAAAAATTATTATTAAATGCCTTGCTCTTCTGAAGTCTGAATGGGTTGCCTTTGATTCCCAGGAATCTGTATCACATACTGAAATCTGCTGCTTACATTTTATCACTTCAGGGATATTGACCTGTCTTCATGTCTTTCCTAGAAGGCTGATCTTGTGTCCCAAACACTTAAGACAGTCATTATTTTGCACTGTAAATTCTTGTTCTAAATTAAAAGACCTATAATGCAAATAATTTGGAAAATAGAATTAAAAAGTCGATTCTCTTCTCAATATCATTTCATGGAAATAGCATTTTACTGGATTTTCTTTCAGAAGTCTCCTATACCTCTGTTTCTCACTCAGTTGTTTTATATGTATATGTGTGTGTTTGTAAAGCACAACACATTTTCATAAAATACTAATTTGCATTCTATATTGTTAGTATTTTTAATAACATTTTAAAATGGCTGCCTTGATGGATATTATGTCATAATGATTCCACTATAGTCAAACATTTAGCTGCCTTCAGAATTTCCATCTTATAATCAATACTGCAATGAACAGTCATCCTTAGAATAGATTCTTTTTTCTCTTTATCTTTGGGATAAATTCCTTTTGTTTCTTTGTTTTCTGTACTCTTAGAATATTTATTTTGCATTATTGAAATAGTATTTTTAGAGTTACTTGACATACATTTTTATATTTATCACTTCTGTGCATTTTAAGACATAAACTCTATTTTAAGCAAAAAACAATAGATTGTTTCAAGAATTCAGTTTTAAAAATTCTTCTTATTTTTCTAAAGTGCTATTTTACTCAGGGTATCGGCTCACGAGCCATTGTGGATATTGGTGTTGGAGCTCTTCTTGTTCCAGAATTTTCTTCCAAGCTGCTGAAATTCATTCTCTGGCTAAAATAACATTACCAATCATGTTAATGTTTTATTACTATCATATGTTAATTTAAATTAAATTTTATTTATTGAATATTATTAAATTAAAATTATGTTAATATATCCATATTATGACATTTAATGATAGTTTTAAGTTAATATTAAATTGTAAAATTTATTTGATCTATTGTACAGTCAAGCTCTCCACATCAGTGGGTTCTGTATCTGCGAATTCAACCAACTGTGGATTGTGTACTATGTTTAAGATTGGCAGTTGGTTGAATCCAAGCATACAGAACCCACAGATACGAAGGGCTATCTGTGGGACTCGAGCAGCCTCGGAATTTGGTAACCAGGGCGTGGATCCAATCCCCACTCTCCAGTATGTACCAAAGGATGACTGTATTTATCAATTTCAAATTAGAATTGTATGTGAATGTGACATATTAATATTAATAAAACAACATATTAATATAATACTGAAAATGTACACATCTCATGTAAGGAAATGAAAATGTACACACACAGGAGGTGCAGACATCTTAAGCACAGAATAGTAACCACCATTTCCTGACTTCTAAAATTGAAGATCTGTTTTACGTGTATTTGAATGTATACAGATGGAATCATACAGTTTGCATTTGTCTTCTCACAGTGAACACTGCATGTGGGAAACCCGTCCATCCTGTTGCAGGAAGCAGTGATTCATCCATTTATATCACTGCACAGTCGTCCCTGGTACAGCAGTTGATGGAGATTTGGTTTGTTCAGATCTCTTCAGCAGTTGATGGAGATTTGGTTTGTTCCAGGGATGGGCTATTCAGAATGGCCCTGCTGTGAACAGCCTATGAATCCATGTCTCTTGATGCACATGTGTACCTATTCCCCCGCAGAGGTGGGATTCTTAGGTCATAGAGGATGTTGACCTTTAGAAGATACCGAGAATTTCCAAAGTGGCTGGACCAATGCACATTCCCACCAGGAGGGTAAGATGGTCCCCACTGCCCCACATGCTTTCCCCCATGAGGCATGTTCCATCTTGCTCAGTTGAGCCTTTCCGGTACGTGTGATATGATGGCTCAGTGCTGTTTGAATTTGCATTTTTCCGGCCATCCAGGCGTTGAACACCTTTTCATAAGTTTACTGGCAATGGAGCTCCTGTTTTTCAAGGCACTTTTCAACTGTTTAGCCAGCCTGACCTGCCAGAGTCCTTTATATGTGGAATATATGAGTCAGCTGCTGGTTTCATCTCAGTATTTTCTACTTTTATTTTTTTCACATTCTTAATAGTTCTTACTTTTAGAGATTATCAGTTCATCATTTTGTTTCCTTTAGGCTTACGGCTCTTTGTGTCCTGTTTAAGAAATCTTTGCTTATGCCAGGGTCACAAAGATACTCTCCTTATCTCCTAGGAGTTATACTGTTTCATCTTTCTCTAGCTTTTACCCAGATTTGATTATTGTTGTAAGGAGCTAGTGTAGGGCATCAATGTCCTTTAATTTTTCTTTCCCTCTTTTTTTCCCCCCAAACAAAGAACTTTTTATTGAAGTGTTAGTTGATTTACAATGTTGTGTTAGTTTCAGGTATACAGCAAACTGACTCACTATTACATATATATATGTCTATTCTTTTTCACATTCTTTTCCATTATAGGTTATTACAATATATTGAATATAGTTCCCTGTGCTATAAAGTAGGACCTTGTTGTTTATCTACTTTATATACAGTAATTTGTATCTGCTAATCCCAAACTCCTAATTTATCCCGCCCCCACCCCCTTTGCCCTCTGGTAATCATAAGTTTCTTTTCTAAGTCTGTAAGTCTATTTCTTTTTGTAAGTAATTTTATTTTTATAATTTTCTTTACATTCACATATAAGTGACATCATGATATTTGTCCTTCTCTGTCTGACTTCACTTAGTATGATCATCTCTAGGTCCACTCATGTTGCTGCAAACGGCATTACTTCATTCTTTTCTATGGCTGGGTAATATTCCATTGTATATTTGTACCACATCTTCTTTATCCATTCATCTGTCGATGGACACTTAGGTTGCTTCCATGTCTTGGCTAGTGTAAATAGTGCTGCTACGAACACAGGGGTGCATGTATCTTTTTAAATTATAGTTTCGTCTGGATATATGCCCAGGAATGGGGATTGCTGGATCATATGGTAGTGCTATTTTTAGTTTTTTGAGGAAACTCCATACTGTTCTCTATAGTGGCTGCACCAGTTTACATTCCCACCAACAGTGTAGGAGGGTTCACTTTTCTCCACACCCTCTCCAGCATTTATTATTTGTAGACTTTTTAATGATTCTGACTGGTGTGAGGTGGTAGTTCATTGTAGTTTTGATTTGCATTTCTCTAATAATTAGCAATAATGAGCATCTTTTCATGTGCCTATTGACCATCTGTATGTCTTCTTTGGAGAAATGTCTATTTAGGTCTTCTGCCCATTTTTGGATTGGGTTGTTTGTTTTCTTGTTATTAAACTCTACGAGCTGTTTGTGTATTTTGGAAATTAAACCCTTGTTGATTGCATCATTTGCAAATATTTTCTCCCAGTGCATAGGGTATCTTTTTATTTTGTTTATGGTTTCCTTTCTGTGCAAAAGCTTGTAATTTTGAATAGGTCCCATTTGTTTATTTTTGCTTTTATTTCTATTGCTTTGGGAGACTGACATAAGAAAACGTTTGTACGATTTATGTAAGAGAATATTTTGCCAATACTCTATCCTAGGAGTTTTATGGTGTCATGACTTATATTTTAGTCTTTAAGACATTTTGAGTTTATTTTTGTGTATCATGTTAGAGAATGTTCTAATTTCATTCTTTTACACGTAGCTGTTCAGTTTTCCCAGCACCACTTATTGAAGAGACTGTCTTTTCTCCAATGTATATTCTTGCCTCCTTTGTCATAGATTAATTGACCATAAGTGTGTGGGTTTATTTCTGGACATTCTATCCTGTTCCATTGATCTATATTTCTGTTTTTCTGCCAGTACCATAGTACTTACTGTAGCTTTGTAGTATAGTCTGAAGTCAGGGAGCTGTGATTCCTCCAGCTCTGTTCTTCTTTCTCAAGATTGCTGTGGCTATTTTGAGGTCTTTTGTGTTTCACAGACATTTTAAATTTTTTTGGTCTAGTTCTTTGAAAAATGCCGTTGGTAATTTGATAGGGATTGCATTGAATCTGTAGATTGCCTTGGGTAGTATGGTTATTATAACAGTATTGATTCTTGCAGTCCAACAATATGGTATAACCATCCATCTCTGTCAACTTCAGTTTCTTTCATCAGCGTCCTATAGTTTTTGGAGTACAGGTCTTTTGCCTCTTTAGGTAGGTTTATTCCTAGGTATCTTATTCTTTTTGTTTTTTCCCCTCTCCATGGAAATCTTTAGTAAAAGGCAAAAGATTTATATGATCTGAAGAGAAACCAGAGTATGAATGGTATTTTATTCTTTTTGATGCAATGGTAAATGGGATTGTTTCCTTAATTTCTCTTTCTGATAGTTTGTTGTAGTGTATAGAAATGCAACAGATTTCTGTATATTAAGTTTGTATTCTGCAACTTTACTGAATTCATTGATGAGCTCCAGTAGTATTCTGGTAGTATCTTAAGGGTTTTTTTATGTATGGTATCATGTCATATGCAAGCAGTGACAGTTTTACATCTTCCTTTCCAATCTGGATTCCCTTTCTTCTCTGATTGCCGTGGCTAGGACTTCCAAGACTATGTTGAATAAAAGTGGCAAGAGTGGACATCTTGTCTTGTTCCTGATCTTGGAGGAAATGCTTTCAGCTTTTCACCGTTGAGTATGAGGTTAGCTGTGGTTTTGTCATATATGGCCTTCATTATGTTGAGGTAGGTTCCCTCTATGCCCACTTTCTGGAGAGTTTTTATCATAAATTGATGTTGAATTTTATCAAAAGCTTTTTCTGCATCTATTGAGCTGATCATATGGTTTTTATTCTTCAGTCTGTTAATGTGGTGTATCACACTGATTGATTTAAGGATATTGAAGAATCCTTGCATCCCTGGGATAAATCCCACTTGATCATGGTGTATGATCCTTTTAATGTGTTGTTGGATTCTGTTCGCTAGTATTTTGTTGAGGATTTTTGCATCTATGTTCATCAAAGATACTGGCCTATAATTTTCTTTTTTTGTGGTATCTTTGGCTGGTTTTGGTATCAGGGTGATGATGGCCTCTTAGAATGAATTCGGATGTGTTCCTTCCTCTGCAGTTTTTTGGAATGGTTTCAGAAGCATAGGTATTAACTCTTCTCTAAATGTTTGATAGAATTTGCCTGTGAAGCCATCTGGTCCTGGACTCTGGTTGTTGGGAGTTTTTAAATCACAGTTTCAATTTCAGTACTGGTAGTTGGTCTGTTCATATTTCCTATTTCTTCCTGGTTCAGTCTTGGGAGATTGTACCTCTCCAAGAGTTTGTTCATTTCTTCTAGGTTGTCTATTTTATTGGCATATAGTTGCTTGTAGTAGTCTCTTATGATTCTTTCTATTTCTCTGGTGTTGGTTGTAACTTCTCCTTTTTTCATTTCTAATTTTATTGATTTGAGCCTTCTCCCTTTTTCTTCTTGATGAGTCTGGCTAAAGGTTTATCAACTTTATCTTTTCAAAGAACCAGCTTTTTAGTTTCTTTTATCTTTTCTATTATTTTTTTAGTCTCCATTTCATTTACTTATGCTCTGATCTTTACGATTTATTTTCTCCTACTAACTTTGGGGTTTGTTTGTTCTTCTTTCTCTAGTTGCTTTAGGTGTAAGGTTAGGTTATTTTTCCATTTTTCTTGTTTTCTGAGGTAAGCTTGTATTGCTATAAACTTCCCTCATTGAACTGTTTTTGCTGTGTCCCACAGGTTTTGAATCATCATGTTCTTGTTTTCATTTGCCTCTAGGTATTTTTTTATTTCCTCTTTGACTTCTTCAGTGATCCATTGGTTGTTTAGTGGCATACTGTTTAGTCTCCACATGTTTGTGTTTTTTTGCAGTTTTTTTCTTGTAGTTGATTTCTAGTCTCATAGCCATGTGGTCAAAAAACACAATACCATTTTTCTTTTCCTCTTCATCTCCAACTGATTTAGTGTCATTTACTTGAAAAGTAATTCTTTCCCCAAAGCCCTGTGGTGCCATCTTTGCCCTAAATCAAACATATATGTGCAAGTTAATTTTTGAACTTTTTGTAGAGTCAACTGGCGTATTTTCCATCTTTGTGGAAATACCACATTGTCTTAACTACTGTAAACTTAAAAATATTTTAAATAATAGTCCTCTAGTTTTTTACTTTTTCAAATTATCTTGACTATTCTTGGTGCTTTGTATTTTTATATAAATATCTGCATTAGTTTGTCAATTTCCACCAACACCTTCTGAGATCTTTACTGAGATTACAGTTAATCTCTGTGTCAATGACTGGAGAATTCACATCTTAAAAATCTACAAATATATCATTTTTTCAGGATTAAAAGTTTTCTCTCAGCTGTGTTTTATAATATATCACATAGAGGCTATAATACCTTTTAACATGATTATTTCAAGGTATTTGTGTTTATCTTGATCCTATTATAGATGGCACACTTTTCCTCCATTTCATTTTCTAATTTTTGTTGCTGGCATATATAAATATATTTTATTTTTTTATATTGATATTTTATATTTTTATATTGACTGTGAATCCAAATATATTGTTAATATTACTTTGTCCATTAAAGCATTTCATCTGATGATTCTTTTCCATTTTCTATAAAAACAATCACGTAGTCCATAAATAATGAGAATTATTTTGCTTCTTTCCCGTCTTAACGCTGGCTGAGACTTTGAGTACAATATTGACTAAAAGTGATGATTGTAGACATAATGTTTATTTAAGACATTTTTTTGGCTGTTTCATTTCTGTTTATTCAAAATAAGGATTAGTCAGAAGCACTTTTTTTCCTTGCTTTCTTCTTGGTTACTTGGTTGCTTATTTACTAGTAATTCACCAGAATATTTATATGGAAACAAGCTAACAGTATTATTTACAACTAAGAAAAGTCACTGCAAACAAGTGTCTATAAGCAACTATTATAGGTAGAACATTGTACAGTTGTAAAGTAGTACTTGGACCAGAATAACGTAGCGTTTAAGAATAAGTTCTTAAATAAGGGTGGGATCCCCTAGAGAGAAGAGGGACCAGGACCGGGCGGGAAGGAACTCCAGTTTCAGGACAAACAGGGGTGATGCAGCAGAGGACAATGCAAGTGAGTGCTCAGAGGAACTGGAGAAAACGGGGAGATTTGAGACAGAAGCCAAGGCGGGCAAGGGGTTTAAGAAGAGGGAGGGATGTCAGACACTGCTGAGACTGCATGTAAAGTGCCGGAAACGTGGGCCTGCAGTGATCACTCTTTAAATCCAGTGATGGCAGTGGGACCACTTCAGTCAATACCTCTGCACCAAAGTGTGAGGACTGGCTTAAAGGTAACATATGAAAAGGCTGTGGAGCTTGTTTTTTTAAAAAGCTACCTTATGCTACTGATTTTAAAATGAAAGGGGACACAGTGGATACTCACTACTGACAGAGTGTGTATGTGAAGATTCGTGTAGTCACTACGATTTATTTGTGACCCCCTAGCCAGTACTGGGGGGCGCTTGTGTGGTCCTTTGTGGGGATGCTCGTGCAGGGAGTGGCGATGGGCTTGAGTCGCCCCACGTACACGTTCCCACCTGAAGCTGAGGGGACGCTGCCCTCTCGTTTCCGCTCTCATACTGGCAACACATCCTTTGCACGGTCTGTTTAGTGCCATGGGTTTCTGGTCTGTTTTGTTGCATTTTCTTGCTCTTTGTTGGAGATTTGTTCTGGTTAAAGTGGCCCCAAGCATAGTGGTGGAGTGCTGCCTGGTGTTTCTCAGCCTTCTCAGTGAGAGGGCGACACGGTGCCTTTCGATGAAGATGTGTGGCTGGCTTGTCCCCCTCCAGGTGTGAGTTCAGTGTGAAGGAATCAGTAATACGGTGCATCCAGAAGAAGGAAGAGAAAAATTGCTGATTTATACATGAGGCTGCCTGTGAGGTGCCGGTCACATTGGTAGTGTGTGATGAGGTTCTGAAAAGGTAAAAAAGTGGCTAAATTTGTCGTTTTTGAGATGGTGATGGATTAAAAAGAAAGTACAGTGGAAGCGTTATTGTGATACTGAAAGCAAAAGAAATTTACCATCCTGCTACCCAGGATCATGAAAATATTTTCAACTAGAGTTTTTTAAGTAAAGAGATGTTACAATTAATTATGACTTTATAAGAAATATATATTAAATAAGTTTTTTAAAAACACACATAAAATAAAATTATGTATTGATTGGCTGGCAAAAATGTGGTGACCAGAAGCTCACAGGAAACTAACACTGTATTTCTCCAAGAAACAGCCATCCAGGATTTGCTAATTCGGCATTCACGGTGATTTTCTAAACCCAACTTGCGTGAATAACGAGAACTGACTGTGTAGACCCACATGAGAAACGCATGCTAGTTCTTGATTAAGCTTGGAAGAGTGTGGACTGCTGTGTGTGTGTCTGAAAAAGTGCCGTGAAGGACAGCCTGTTCATTTTAATCATGTTTTAAAGAGTGGGTTTTATTCGGCTTTGGTGAAGGCAACAGATCCAGAGACAACGGCCACTGAGAAGGTAGTTTGTTACTCACAGCCTCCAGGAGCAGGGACCCTCCACACCACTCAGGCCACACAGGGAAGCACCAGGGTCGGTCAGGAAACAGGAAACTGTGCTCAGGAGCCTTTACTCTGGGGAGTAGGAAAGGCAAGATGGTCTCAGGATTGGCTAGTTTGGATACTTTCGGTGGCTCTGGCGCAGGGGCTGTCCCCAGCTGCCTGGCACCTGGCCCTGGGGTGACGAGGGTGGTGGCCCAGAGTGTGAGGGCCCCATAGAGGAGGTGCTGGGGAGGGGGCTCTGGGTCGGCTGGTCTGCACAGGACACATAGGCCTGCGGGTGCATTGTTTGCTATCTGGGCAGTGGCCACCCTGGGAGGGCAGTCCCGGCAGGGTCGGCAAGGCTGCAAGATGTCAGAGCATCACAGATACAGAAAACAAAAAGGCATGATTAAATAAGAGGCAAGCTGAATGCAAGGGCAATTGAGGGCAGGGATCAAGGGTGTGGTTTTAGAAGCGCTGAGTTTGAAAAGCATCTACATGGGACAGGAAGTTGGGAACACCAGCTCCCCCAGGGAACAGCTCAGGTGAAGGCAGAAACGCAGAGCCGGCTTGGAAAGCCTTGGGCTTCGGTGAAATTCTTCACGGAGGTGGCAGATCCAGAGAGAGCGGGCGTGGACTCGGGCAGGGCGGCCTTGAGAGCTGAGGGGTTCAATGTGTTGCTCGGTGCGTCTTCTTATGAAAACACGATTATGCTGTCAGATATGTGTGGGGTTCTTAGGAGACCTGGAGCCACGGGTATCAATTACACATCTTAGAACTGGAGTGCAGCAAACTGGAACCCAGCCCTGGCTGCTCCAGACCAGGGAATGTCAGTCCTGCTCTGTGCCCGACTTTGGAACTTGCTACCCTGTCCAACACGGGAGCCACGAGCCCCGTGGAGCAGCTGAATTTTAAATTGATTTCAGTGATTTAAGAATTTGATTCCTCAGCTGCAGCAGCAATGTGGTGACGAGGGGTCACCACATACAGAAGCTTTCGTCATGGCAGACAGTGGTGTTGGACGGTGCCCTGCCCACCGTTACCCACACCGACCAGGCCCGGTGCCAGCCTCCTTCCAGGTTCCCCTCCGAGGTCAGCTCCTCCGTGAGCTGCGCCAGCGCTTGAGTGACAGTCGCAACCCTCTGCCAGGACGCCGTCCCTCTCTCGCCCTCCGTGTCCAGCCCCCTTAGGATTTAAGAGGCGTGAGAGCAGCTGCTCCTGGGAGGTTACTTCACTACGATGCCTAGAGCGGCACCACTTGTTGAAAGAAAGGATATGAATTCACTCAATGATTGACTTCAGACTTAATGTATAACGTACAATTCTTTTCTTAAAAAAAAAGCCCTTGATGTCTGCCATGTAAAAAGTTAAAAACCTCTAGTCAGGGGGTTCCCCTTTTAGCTAAACACCATTGGTGCCCGCTTGCTTGCTGTTTATTTTCTCAGATTGAAAGTTCTTCTTTTCTCGTTCCAAAGTGCTCGGAGCAAGTTCCCACCAGACGCACCCAATTTCATCCAAGAGTTTTCCCCTCGGAAAACCTCCATCAAACACTTGGCCTGAGCATTCGGACGAGATGCTAATCACCCAGGGAAGCAATGCCTTTCACACGCGGGGACACACTGGGGTGATTATTCAGCCCAGGATTGCCCGGACCTCCTTTCCCACACTCAGCGACCGGCTTCTCATCACGGTGTCTGTTTTTCCACTCGGTCGCCCAAAGTAAAGACACGTGCAGCAAATGCACTGCTCCAGCTGGAAGTGGAAACGTTTAAGGAGCCCGTGTGCTGGGCTGGCTTTGAGAGCCGGCCTTGTTTCCGTAGCGATCGCACACACCCACTGCAAGGGTGCGCTTACCGGGAGGCTGTCCACCTTGTATCTTCTGATGAGGGGACCCTGTCACAGCAAGGCTCGAGACGGAGCACGTCTGAAGGGCCAGGTCTTCAAGTGGAGGGAGAGGCTTCTGTTCCTGCCTGGGCTTCACAGCCTCTCCATCAGCTTGGTCAGAAAAATGTAGGATTCAGAGACTTGAGACGAGTCTCCCGTATAGCCTAGGAAATAAGAGAATGGCTGGCTGAGTGTTACCCTTTGTTGGGGGATTTACTGACTGTGGACACCATGGCTAGGTTATTCTCCAGACCTCTGTGGAGTCATTTTGCTATGAGTTTTCTAATTAGTCTTTTCTCTGTGGTTCTCGTATTTCAATTCACTTTTCCTTTGATGGTTTATTACTTTTTCCCCCGACGTCACTCTGGTCAGAGATTCGGGAGCCCCACCTCCTCCGGTTGGTGTCCGCACTTCTGGATCACCTGCAGGACGCCGTCCTTCCCTCCTGGTCTGTCGTGCTTTAAGAACTTGCGTGCACTGTGGCTTGCAGACGTTCTTTCTGCTGATTGGCTGGTGTTGACCTTTCAGAGCCCGGTGGCAGTCGGTATCACGTGCAGTGGTTTCCAGAAGTCTGTGCCCACAACGAGTCTGCCGGGGCGGAGGCATCCTCGGGCATGACCCAGGTGAGGAGGTGGCCGACATGCCGGATTCTGAATGGCTTCTAGACTCACCTGATCGGGGGACAAAGCTGGACAGAGAGAGGTGCAGGCCATGTGCCAGTGGGTAACACGTCCTCACCGGGCTCCCTACGGGACCCATGACCAGGTGGGAGCGGGAGACACAGGGTCACCTGTTCACTCATCCCTCGGCCCTTCACAACCTCACACGTCATCAGTCAGCACAGGGCAGGCCCTGAGATGCGGACATTCAGGACACAGCTCGCAGGGAGCTCCCACGACACAGGGGAAACGCTGCCAGTCTCTGGGTGTTTCATCTTAATTGCACGAAAGCTCTGAATTGTTTTCTGGATTTTGACTTGGCACCATGACCTAAAAAGGTCTCATTTCCCCGGGGAATTTCTATATGACACTATCATTCATCATCTCCTTTGCTGCATCCCTAACTTCCACCAACTTGTCCAGGTAACGAAAGAGACGGCCCGTCCTGTGACGTTCTGCCCTTAAGGGTCCCAGAGATGCTCCTGCTGCAGCTCTCGTACATGTGCACGAAGCCCTGACAACTACCCCCTAGAATGGGCACGCACACCCAACAGCCAAAGGCGAGGAAACCTCGCACAAACTCGTTAGGCCCGTCAGTGTCGGCTCTCCTGTTAGCGTAAGGTTATACCCTCAGCCTCTCACTCCGCCGCAGTTGAGTCTGGTTTTCGTAATCCAGTTTAATCGCAGAGTTCCGGCCGGCAGCAATCACAGCCCTCCCAGAAGGGGAGGAAATACACTGCTCAAGAATGTCTTCTTTTCCGTAAGGAAAAACTCACAGCTAAAGCACGCCTGTGTCTCAGAGAAGCCCGAGTTAGCTTTTTTGCATTAAAAACTTAGGTGTCTATTTACAGCTTTACCCGCCGCGCTGCCTCCCACCTCCCCCCGCTGCTGCCAGCTCACCCAGGCTGGTCACGAGGGCTGCAGGTCGGCTGCTTTGACATGGAAGCACTGCCGTCCTGTCGGGTTCTGGAGCCTGTGTCCCACCCCGTGGGAGCCTCTCACAGTTGTAATAAATGAAAGCAGGGGCCCTGTCTCCTTTGCGCTTTTTACGAAAGCCGTGTTGCACACGTCCCATATATAGGAAGACAGCCTTGCTGGAGGTATGATTTCCTCTCCTGCCAATTTCGTACCCTCGTGAGATTTACTGTTAGCATATTCTCTCTCTCTAGGAAAATTACATGATTCTTCAAGATCTGTCATTTTCCTGCAAATATAAGGTGACCGTCCAACCCACACGGCCAAAGGGCCGCTTGAAAGCAGAAACCGTTTTCTTTACGACCCCGCCGTGCTCCGCTCTCAAGGGGAAAAGCCACAAGCACGTCAGCTGCCCCAGTGACGCAGGTACGTTTCATGCGAACTTCCAAGGTTGCGGCTGTGATGTTGGCAACTCTGTACACATTTCCAGACCGCATTTCACAAGACCCTACAAACCCAAAGTATCCCCCTTCCTAAACTGCAGCGTGACGGCCCCGTTGGGAGGTAACATACGTGCGAAGGCACGCGTCACTTCCTCATTGCAACAGCTTTGGCGAGACAGCCTTTGCTGGCGTATCAGCCCTTTAGAAATGAAGCCAAGGGTCTATGTACTGCTTGCGCTTTGGCGCACTTTATGTAAACGATTTCACTTTTATCCCGGCCCTCTGCCATGGGCGTTACCTCGACACGCTTTCCAAACGCCCCGTCTTTACCTTCCCAAGCCTCCCCTACAACGGGGGCAGCTATTCTCAGATGCAGACCCCTGAACGCCTTCTAGTAACTTCTGACAACTCTTGTAGTACCTTGAATATTCACCCGTCTCACTGCCGTCTCTCCTGTTCTCTAAGTGGCCAAGTCCCGCCAGATCACAAAATTCTTCCTCCGTCTCCCACCCCCAAAGCAGGACTCCCAACGTAGCCCGCAAGGGATCGGAAGCACTTGGCACGAAGGTGCAGGGCTGAGGCTGCCTCCGCACAGGTCGCCGGGGCGACCGCCTGACCCCGCGCTCCCGCCCCTGCCCCGGAGAGCGGGAACCCCACGGAACGTACCTGCCGCCGAGGGCCCCTGCGCGCTCTCCATCCCCTGACCCGGCCTTCCTCTTCCCGCTGCTCCAGGTCACGTTCATTCCAAAGTGCACGCCAAACCCGAGAACCTCTCGGCCTCCTTTGTGGTGCGGGACACGAACGTCACGGGGCGCTTCTCCTGGAAGACGAGCAAGGCCACCGTCCAGCGGCCCGTGACCGGCTTCCACGTGACGTGGGCCGAGGCCACGACCGAGAGCAGGCAGAACGGCCTTCCCAACAGCATCATCTTGCAGTCCCAGATCCTCCCGGCGGTGCGTGCCCCTCCCTCCCGGGCCCTCGGGCCGGTACCCGCGCCGCGGGGTGGTCACTCACTGTCGGCGCCCGCGTCCCATCACGCTGGGGCTAGTTGTTGCGTCGCGTGTGTACGCTTTCTTCTCCCGAGTGTATTACTTCGCAAGTACTGAAAGACACCACAAGTGCTGCTGTGAACAAACGGTCGTCTAGATGAACCATGATTACTGGAGCCCCCTCTTCAACACACGTCTCCTGTCGACATGCGATGCACGTGGTTTAACCGTTTTCTTCTCCTTTGTGAAGCCCGTGTCCCTCTGGCCCGAGTGGACAGGCCCCGTTTGAAGGGTTAAATTTGGGGGAAAATAGCTAAGAGAACCTTGTTCTTTCTCTTTGTTTCCCCGCTTCAAATCTGGCCAGAGCCCATAATGAGTTGGCCTGTCTTCCAGGCCACTAATTCCTTGGCTGGGGAAAAAACCCATGTATGGGCTTTTACCCGCTCTAAAAATGCTCTTAGAATACCCAACTCCTGCTCCAAAAAGAAAAAGAAAAAACAAACAAAAAAACCCCTTAAATCCCGGAAGGAAAAATTCCATGGAATTGGACAGTAATTTTTCTATGTGTGTATATATTAGGTTTTATTGAGTTTTGAGAAAAATGTGTTGGCATAAACACTGTTGGCTACGGGCACTGACAGATAGATACTGCATCTTAAGGAACACAGTGGGCTCGCTCACGGAAATGTGGATTATCAAGAATTCTTTAAACCATGGGAAAGTCTTAGGTTGAGGAATACAAAATGCGGTCCCAGGGGTGAGCCCAGAGACTGGCCCCGGCCCATCTTAACTCTGCAAGTGTCCCCAGCTGCCAAGAGCTGGGCTCTCAGTGCCGAGGCTGCCCGGCAGGGCAGGACTCTAGCAAACAAGGACAGACGTTCAACCGACCACACTGGGGTGTCAAAGCAACCGCACCCGCGTTTACACGGTGATCGCGGGCGTGCGGGCGGGCAGGAGGAAACGGGCAGAGAATGAGAGAGTCCATTGTGTGGCTCTGTGGTCAAGAGGTGCCTGACGGGCGCGTCCTCTCCTGTCCCCCCTCAGGATCGCTCGGTGCTCACGGTGCCAGGTCTGCGGCCGGCCACCCTCTACCGTCTGGAGGTGCAGGTGCTGACCGCGGGCGGGGAGGGACCCGCCACCATCAGGACCTTCCGGACCCCCGACCTCCCGCCCTCGGCTGCACACAGTGAGTGCCGGGGGCCCCCGCGAGCCTTGGGGACTGCAGGTTCCTACGGATAGGGAATTCTCTCAACCTGAACTTCTTCCAGCCCTTTGTATGTGCTTTTCCTGGCGGCCACGCCTGCTGCCCGCAGCCCACCTTACACGCTTCCTGGCCCTGCTCCCTCTTCCCTCCCTTCCTTTCTGTTACTTCCTTTTCCATACTTCCATTTTTTTCCCCTGCATGATGCATGCTTTCTCCTTGTCTGTCTTTTAACCACAGATACACATGGGGGGGAAGAAAAATCTATCATCTCATATCAATCTGAATTTTTTTTTTTAAATTAAGATGTTCAAATATGACAAAATAGCAAATGGTATTTGGCTACGGGGCTTATTTTCTTATTACATATGTTGTTACTATAATCTATATTACATGAATTTTCTTCATAATATGACCCAAATCAATCTACTTGACTTAATGCTACGTTAAAAATAATTGTCACCTATTGTTTCAAAACAATGAGCCTCTTGTTGGTTTTTAAATTACGCACTTTGCTTTTCCAGCTTAAACCTTTGACATGGCTTTTTAAGTTTATGTGTTGAGAAGAAAACTGAGAAGTTGTTCTAGTTTTACTTCTGTTTGTTTTTTAAAAAATGATGGATCAAATTTGCCCCAACAGCTTTCTGCACTTCAAATTTAAAGAAAAAAACCATCACCGTGGAAGAGCTTGATGGCCCCTTACGTTTATAAGGGTTGGGTGAATGCGGTCCCGATGTTCCTCCACTGAAATTCTGTGTAATATAAGAGCATGTGTTAAGTTTTAAACTTTCTTGAGGAAATACAAAGGATTTTGGCTTGCTTATATAATTGTAAGCCTAAAGGAAGGGGCTTGTCTTCTTTCTCTTGTGATTTTTAGCGTTAGGGAGGGAACCAAAGAGCGGGGGGGAAGGCAGAGAGAAAAGAGGGAGAGTGAATGTGCCTCTGCACTTTCAGAGTCAGGAGAGGAGGGAGCGCGTGCCCGGGGCCAAGGCTTTCACCACAGTAAACGCGCTCCTACTGTCCGTTCAGCCAGCCGGGTAAAGCATCACAACCGACTGATAACGTCTGCTCTGTCTCCCTAGGACCCCACCTGAAACACCATCATTGACACCATTACAAGCCTCCTCCAGAAAGATACTGACCTGTTCCCGGAGACGTCTGAACCCCGAGCAAGCGTGTCAGCTCGCAGACCTTCGAGAACCGGCCGCGCCCGCTTACGGGGGCGCCAGGCCTTTCCCATAGGACCTCCCGCCCCATCTAACTTTACTGCACTAAACGCTTCTGTCTGTCTCGGACGCGCCTGGACACCAGGGACAAGTGGTGAGACGGTGGAGGTGGACACAGTTTCCTGTGAGAATGGAGAATACGAAGGCCAGGCCTGTTTCACTGCAAAATCTGTTTCCATATATGGTTTAGCTATAATCTCAAGTGAATTACTGCAGATCTGAGACTTCCCTGAATTTAGAGCAGCAAATTCTCAAGAGAAACCGGCGTAACAAACACACAATTTATACACGTAATAAGCATACACATAGTAACTAAGCATCAAGTTACTCAATAAACATTTTGAAATTAAATTATTGGTTTGGTTTGCAAAATCGACTGAAGAGTATACAGTTTTTTTGGCCCTATTTATTCAAATACTTCTTAAGATGATTTTTATCACGTGATTTTTTAGCTGAAAACTTGTTACCTGCAATATGCCCATTAATTTAGACTTAAAATGTTCCCACTTCAAGCACCTAAGCTTCATTTTCTACAAAGGCAAAGAAGAGTTCAGCCTGTAAATGAGGATTTAGGGAAGACATCCACAGCAGAAAGGAGTCAGTGCCTTACGCTGCTATCCAGAGTCTGCCTTGGAGAAACTAAAAGTCTTTTCTGGGGATACTTTTTAATATTTCATCCTATACTGTAAGAGATTTTCCTGATACGCTATTTCTGCTTTTCCTTAATGTGGGAAACGGCTGCTGATGTGCTTTGTTTTGCAGCTTTCATGTATCTAAAACTTGACAAAACCTCTTGCTTGAAATGAAAGAATCCCAACTATTGAATATTTTCAAGTCTTTACTGAGATTTGCCTTTTCTTAACGAAAGCAAGCTCTTTACATGGTAGAATACTGTCCGTAATGTAGAAAAGGCGGAAGGGCTTTGGTTGGTGGAGAAGGACAGCTACTTGCCTTTGACTAACCTTCCTTCACTCCTCCAAATGTATTATACCTTATTTGAAAAATTTCCCAGGTTCCACGCTAAGCCCTCAGAGCATGAACGCAAGTCAAACACGTGGTCAGTATACAGTATTGCAGGGTATGTTGCGGCAGCCTTAAACCAGAAATGTTTAGTTTAATATAGTTTTTTCCTCGAGGGAATACCCATATGTGTGTTTTGAAACGGGCACGTATGTGTGTGTGTCCGCGTGCTTCCGTGTGTATACGTATACACATACGTGCACACACACATACGTACACACACATATACCTTGAGGACGGATCTGTGAACAAATTGTTTTCCCAGCTCAGCAATGGTGGATGAAGACACAGTTCTCCTAAAGATCACTAGGGTCCTCTGTTTTCCCCGTCAGTACTGACACTAAGAGAAAAGAGCAACTTATCAAAATTGAACATTTTAAAGGATAGGCTTCCTCATTTCATTACCTACCTACACAAGTAGAACGAGGAAATTTTCAGTACACTTTTCTTGGGTTTTCACGGTGGGACTTGGAACTGGTCGTTTTGCTACGTTTCCCGAAAGCCTGCGGGCACCCTGACCGCTCCCGGTGGGGTGAAGAGGAGAGAGAATGTGTTGGCCTTGTGAGGCTTCCCACTCTGTCTGAGAGCAGGTGCCATGCAGAACACGGACAGACCCTGTCGGTTACCAAATCGACGCCCAGCCTCAGGGGACACAGTCTGTAGGCATGGATCCCTGAAAGAGGATATTGAAAACTGCTTCCTGTGCGTTAAAATTGTTTAAAAGTCGATAAGGCAGACAGTGTTCTGCAGCTTTGGACACGCGGCTCCGTGGGAAATCTCAGAACAGAAGTTCACGGCACTTCTGGCTGGTTTTCTGCAGCTCCTAACGTGGCCTGGGATGGACTTTAGCACAAGGTGTCATGAAATCACCTGGTTCCAAGAGTTACAAATTTTGAATGGAGAGAACAGGAACAGCCTTCATTTCAAACGCCCTTGAGCTTGAGCAAACACAGAGATCGTCTCTGAAACTATGATCTACTCTAGTGCCATTCCCAGCATCTGAATTTCAAATTCTTAAAACTTCAAAAATGAAAATTTCACATTATTGGCTACAGGCTTATCTTTTACCTTAATTTGTCATGAAGAAATCCAAGTATTCATGCCAGCAAATGTTTGTACTGTTGTATAGTTTAAAATGCAGGAGTATATACATAGATACAAAATATTATTAAATTATTAAATAAGCTTAATTTTATAAAATTTAATTATGTTTCTTTTGTCTGGGTAAGAGACATTGAGCAAATATATTTTCCGTTCAGATAAAGGTTCTGTAGCTTACACCTTCCTTAAAAAAATCTGAAGCAGCTCTTAGGAGCATTTCATTCTGCTATAATATTCAATAATTTAAATTTTATTAGTATTATTGGAAGAAAATGCTATTAATTAGGCAATGAGAGAAACCTGAGTTTCTTTTATGAATTTCAGTAATCTTCAATAATAGTCAAATGAACAAAAATAATTACTACTTTTTGAATTTTTAAAATTTGAGTGCCCTAATAAAGGGCTAAAAAGATCTGTTTCTTATTTTAAAACACAGTTTTAGTGGCTGGCTCTCTGATACGTTTTATGGAAATTAGATGCATTTCTCTCACATGATAAAAAGTATATTAACTGATAGTATTTACTCTCTAAAAAACTGAGCTCGTCAAACATATGACATCATCAAAGACAGGTGGCTAATTCCATGTACATCGAGGCTACACGCGCTCTTTTTACTTAGAACATTCACTCCTCAGTGATGGATTTATCTGTGCTACCCCTTGTTCTAAGTGGCCTCTATGGAGCAGTTTTTATAAACGAATGTGTGCCCTTCACGTCATCTAGTGTTTTAATATGACCTATTGATGACAGGTAACTTTCTGAAATGTTTATTAAACAAAATTCAAAGTTGAAAAATAGATCTATGTCCTAGAAAGCTGGAAGAACCTACACCCAATGTACAGAGCAGGGTTTCTGCACCGCAGCACTGTTGAGGTTTGGGGCTGCACGTTTCCCTGTTCGAGGGCCCCGCCCTGGGCGCTGCAGGACGTCGAGCAGCATCGCAGGTCTCCACCCAGCAGCTGCCACGAGCACCGCCCCCGGGGGGGGGACAACCACAAGCTCTCCAGTCATGGCCCACGCCCTCTGGGGGGTAAGGTCACCCCCAGCTGAGAATCACTGCTTCGTAATGTTTACTGAACAGATGAGAATTTGCCCTGTATGAGGAACCAAGTAATTCGCAGGAGTAGGAACGGCTGGGAAGTGATTACACTGGACTTCAAAGCCCTTGACTGTATCTTTTATCGCCACTGAAAGTCCGATCAAAAGGCTGAATTTGGACTTGAGTCTGTATCACGTGAGTACGAATATTAATTTTGTCCTACGAATCAGTCAGTGTCATTTGTGATAACGGCTTATTTACTTAATGCCCTTTCTTACACCATGTGCTGTGGAGTTCCTCAAGTTTACTCATTCCTACGATTGCAAATATCTCAATGTTGTTACGCAAACTTTGACGTCGTGACCAGAACACAGAGGCTAAATATCTGTTGCATGTACTTTAAGATTCATTTAAAATATAAATGCATAAAGATGGCGACTCTTATCTACGGTTTTGCATGGCCAGACTGAGCTTCTTACCTCTACTGAACATTTTAGCAAGTTATACACCATTCACAGGGTAATTAACAGAGGTCTGTATGTGAAGCTGTTATGACTTTTTCTTGACTTAATTATAGTGTGCAGATAACACAACGGCTACCTTCTCATCCAAATGGCCTGTAGAAATCATGTCCCTTAGAGAGGTCATTGAAAGTCAATATTTATTTATGTATGTAATAAAAAACGTTTGATTTCTGTGTGTGTCTATTATGTTATTTAGGGAGAAGTAATCTTGTAAAAAAAAATTTGTAAAAAACAAAAAAGCACTGTAAATAGGCTGATACTCTGTGACTCATTATTTTCATGTTAGAGTCTGTACATACTGATTCCGTAATAAAGGATCTTTAAACCCACACAGTGGACTAGACTCGTTTCCTGAAAACACACACACGCACACACACACACGCACACACACACGCACGCACATTTTCTTTCCATTTAAAAAGAAAAATTAACAGTTTCCAACGGCCCCAGAGAGATGCAAAAAGCCTCACTCCCCTGTCAGTACGAAGGGAATTTGAGGTCTGGTAAGTGCAACAAGGCAGCACGTCAGCCTGAAGAAGTTATCCTGGACTTGGACAGTTGGCGCTTCAGCGTTCTTTCATCGCGTTTACAGCCCTGACTCCTGATGGTTTTGGGGGCATTTTCTATCAATAGTCTACAAGTTTAAATCGCTCCCCGCCCCCAGGATGTATCCATAAAAGGCTAGGTATGTGCAGCGCTAATAAGCTTTCACCCACACCCCGGTGTTTTCAACACCAAAGGCCAGTGACGGCTGCGGTCTCCGCTCCCCGTGCAGCGTCTGGAGAGGTTCCGGCGGCCGCCACACTGGCAGGCGCTGTGCCCACAGCATCTCCACGGGGGACTTAGAAGAGTGTTCTTTCATAAAGCACGAGGAGGAAGGTGTTAACTTAGGGAAGCCGGGATTATTTTTCTCTCCATCAAATCACCTATTTATTTATTAGACACTCACTCAGCAGAAACGTCCTTAGTCTCTGCCGTTGCCTGGTCCCGCTCTACAGCTGGGACACTGACCAAGCCTGGCAGGTGCCAGGTTTTCAGGGGTCTTCCTCTAGGAGAAAGAGACTGGCAATAAGGACATCGCACGTGTGAAAAGCCAGGGGGTGAAAAGGCCGCGCAGCGCTGGGTTAGGGAGCGGCCGTGGGGTGCTGAGGATGGAGGTTCAGGCAGGACGCATTGCGGGCTCACCGTTCAGCTAAGCCCCGACGGATGGGAAGAAGCGGTGGCCGTGGCCGGGGACCCACACTGAGACGGGGGCACAGCCCTGGGGCGCGAGCCTCTCAGCTGTGCGTCTGGGGTTACTGCCGAGGGGCGTCCGAGCCACTTGTCCTGCCTTTGGTCTTTCATAGTCGCTACTTCAAAATGATGGGATTTTCCTGACAAAAATCACGTAATCGTTTGTTTTGTTTCTTTGTAATCAGAAGCCGTTACATGGACAGAGTCTGAAAATTACTGGCCGCTGACCAGAACGAACAAACAATGGTGATAGATTCTTAGTAAACAGTATTAGCGACACCTAAGAATCTGGACGCAAACGGTGCCCTGTTGTGTGACTGCATTTTTGTGAACTTTCTAGACCAGGAAAGTCCATGGAGGCAGAAGACAGATGGGTGGTTGCCTGGGGCTGCGGGGAGGGGATGGAAAGTGACTACTTCATGGGGGACGGGGTTTGCTTTTGGAGTCGGTGAGACTGTTTTGGAACCGGACAGAGGGGATGGCTGCGCACTTTGAACGTGAACTAAAGGCCACTGAATTACACACTTAAACTGGCCCGGTTGATGTCATGTGAGTCTTAACTTCAATAGAAACAAATACTGGCAATACCACCTCATTGCCAAACACAAACGCACGCATATATCGTGTTCAGTTTCAGCAGTAAGTGGAACTTATTTGCAGGGTAACTTATCCCTCTGATTTTCAAGTGAAAAGTAAGCAGAAGTGACGCCGCAGACGGCACGTTCCTGGTCTTGATCTTGACCAGGGAGAGTCTGGGTTCAGTCCCACTCCTCCCGGGCATCCTGTCGGAGGTGGCGCCCCTCCTGCCGCTGAGCCCCAGCGCCAGCTGGCTGAGCCACCGAGGCTTCAGCACCGAGGTCCCACCGGCCCCGGCCCCCCAACCTCCTCCCACCTGTGACGCTGCCCTTGTCCGAGCCGGGGTCTGAGGCGTCACCGCCCCACAGCTGCGGGGCCATTGCCCCTCCGACTGGTGTCCACCCTCCCTGCTTCCAGCCACCCCTGCCACGGGCGGAGGGACTGTGGGCTCCTGGCCCAGAGCCCGGGCTTGCGACTTACAAGAGAAACTCCACTTCCACACATTCTTGACCCCCTGAGCTAGACTATGGGGCTCACAGGGGTGGAGGGCTGGTGGAGGGCCGTGGCAGAGACTCAAAACCAATGAACGTTTTCAGTACGATTTCCTTTGCAGAGAGGCTTTCACACAGGTGTGTCTTGGGAACATGACTTTGTTATAAATTGGAGAACATATTTACGGACAACAGCCGCTTACGGAAAATGTCATGCTCGGCGAACTGGCTGTGGGTGACAGGGAGAATTTTTAAAAGAGTAGGAACTGGGCCCCCTCTTGTGCTGTGACACATGGAGTGTGACGGTCACGTTCCACCCCCACCCCGCCCCCCACTACAGTTTGCAGCCAGATCGGGGGCCGACAGGTCCCGGGAGACCCAGGCCCCAGGCGACAGCACCAACAATTCAACTCCTGCAGCCACTGCGCCCCTGCCCCAGCGCCAGCCAACTCCACACTGCAGCCAAGCACTAGGTCTGCAACGAACACAACGGACAAGGGGACGCGACCTTGCCTTGCCTCTGGGCAGGACCGTGGATGCCTGCACAGGCAGTGGGTAGGGTGCTGTGACCACGCGGGCCTCAGTGCTCCACCCCTCACCTCCCTGGGGACAGAGCACACACTTAAGGGCAATGGAGCCCTATCAAACCTGACCTTCAAGGCTTCTACTCCAACGCCTAGGGAGCAGACCCTGCCCCCCGATAGGGCTGTGACAGCCGTGGAGCAAAGGGGAGGCCCCGCCTGACATCCAGTGCAGGCTCTGGTCACAATGCCCATCGCGCCCCCTATCAAGGGGATAACGGCCAGCACAGCAAAGAAAGATGTGGCTGACAACCATACGAAAAAAGCCCTCACACCAAAAATACTGGACTCACAGTTGACATGGAAACACTCCCACGTACGAATACCCCTTCAGACCACAGGAGATAACTGTTTCTCCTAAATTCACAGAGACAAAGAAAGTAAAATGAAAAAGCAGACAAACTACACCCAATTAAAACAACAAGAGAAACCCCTGAAAGAACAAATAATGAAACGGACCTCACCAGTCTACTAGACCCTGAGTTCAAAAAGGAGGTAATAAAAATGCTAAAGGAATTAAGAAAGATTATTGATAGAAATGCAGAGTACTGTAACAAGGGAGTAGAAAGTATAAAGAGGAACCAGTCAAAATTAGACAATTCAATTGCCGAGATAACAACCGATCTAGAAGCAATGAATAGGAGACTAAGTAATGCAGAAGAATGAATAAGTGATCTGGAAGACAGAATAAGGGAAATCACCCAATCAGAACAGCAGACAGAAGACAAATGAACAAAATGAAAGCAACATAACGAGATCTATTGGATAATATAAAGCATGCCAACCTACACATAACAGGGACCTCAGAAGGAGAAGGAAGAGAAAAGGGGATCGAAAATGTATGTCAAGAAATTATGGCTGAAAACATCCCAAACCTAAAGAAGGAAACAGATATCCAGGTATAGGAAGCACAGAGGGTTCCAAACAAGATGAACCAAACAGACCCACACCAAGACATACCATAATTAAAATGGCAAAACTTAATGAGAGGATTCTAAAAGCAGCAAGCTAAAAATAGTCAATTACAAGTGAACCCCGACAAGGCTACCAGCTGCTTTCTCTGCAGAAACGTTGCAGGCCAGAATGCAGTGGCAAGATATATTCAAAATCCTGAAAGGGAAAAACCTGCAACCTAGGATACTCCACCCAGCAAGATTATCATTTAGAATAGACGGAGAGAAAGAATTTCTCGGTGAAGCAAAAACTGAAAGAATACAGCAATACTAAACCTATCCTAAAAGAAAAATGGAAAGGCCCTCTCTACCTAGAAAAGAAGCAAGAATCTATAGGAAAGGGAAAATCACAATAGGAAAAGCACATATGTAAAAGGACTGAAGATCACCTAGGTAAGCCAGTACACAGATTAAAAAAGAATCAAAACAATTCTGTAAAAGTGATTATAACTACAATTAACAGCAAAAGGATAAACAACATTAAGGTGTAAAATAGGACATTAAAATCACAAAATGTAGGGGAGGGAAGTAAAAAAATGTAGATCTTTTAGAATGTGTTTGAACTTATATTACTATAAGTCAAAAGCAAGTAGGTATAGTTATGGGTTAACATACCCAGGGTAACCACAAGTCAAAAACATACAAGAGATTCACAAAAGCCAAAAAGAAAGAAACTCAAGCATATTATAAAAGAAAACCATCACATCACAAAAGGAAAAACAAAAAAGAAGAAATGAACAGAGAAGAACTACAAAACGAACTGTGAAACAAAGTTTAAAATGGCAATAAGGACACACCTATCAATAATTACTCTAAATATCAATGGACAAAATGACACAATCAAAGGTCACAGAGTGGAAGACTGGATAATAAAACAAGAACCTACAATATGCTGCCTACAAGAGACACACTTTAGGGTGAAAGACATATACAGACTGAAAGTGAGGGGATGGAATACCTATCAGAACGGCTATCATCAAAAAGAACACAAATAACAAATGTTGGTGAGGATGTGGAGAAAAGGGAACCCTTGTACACTGTTGGTGGGAATGTAAATTGGTGCAGCCACTGTGGAAAACAGTATGGAGGTTTCTCAAAAACCTAAAAATAGAACTACCATATGACCCAGCAATTCCACTCCTGTGTATATATCTGAAAAAAACAAAAACATGAATCCAAAAAGATACATGCACCCCAATGTTCATAGCAGCATTATTTACAACTGCCAATATATGGAAGCAACCTAAGTGTCCATCAACAGAGGAATGGATAAAGAAGATGTGTATACACACACACACACACACACACACACACACACACATACACACACACAAACACACACACACACACAGGAATACTACTCAGCCATAAAAAATGAAAATATGCTATCTGCAGCAACATGGATGACTTGGAGGGCATTATGCTAAATGAAATAAGTCTGACAGAGAAAGACAAATACTATATGGTAACACTTATGTGTGGAATCTAAAAAATAAGACAAACCAGTGAATATAACAAAAAAGAAGCAGACTCACAGATATAGAGAACAAAGTCCTGGTTACCAGTGGGGGTGTGGAGGGACAATATAGGGGTTGGAGACTGGGAGATACAAATTATTGGGTGTAAGACAAGGATGTATTGTACAACACGGAGAATACAGCCAATATTTTGTAATAACAGAAAATGGAGTGTAATCTTTAAAAATTATATAAAATTTTTAATTAAAAAGTAAAATATTTAAAAGTAAAAATCATAAGTTAAAAAAGATATTTTCCTGCAACCTGAAAAAAAATGGGTCAAAGATCAAATTTAAGAGGAAATTAGAAAATACCTTGAGACAAATGACAATGAAAATACAACTTTACAAAAATCTAGGGGATGCAGCAAAAGCAGTTTTAAGAGGGAAGTTCTTAGCAGTACCTGCCTTCCTCAAGAAACAAGAAAAATCTCAAACAACCTAACGTACCACTTCAAAGAATTAGAAAAAGAACAAACAAAACCCAAAGTCAGAAGAAGGAAGGAAATAATAAAAATCAGACAGGAAATAAACAAAACAGAGATCACAAAAACAAAAAGATCAATAAAACCAAGAGCTGGTTTTTTGAAAAGATAAACAAAACTGACAAAACTCTAGCCAGGCTCATGAAGAATAAAGGAGAGAGGACCCAAATAAACAAAATAAGAAATGAAAGAGGAGAAATAACAACTGGTACTGCAGAAATACAAAAAATCATAAGAGAAAACTATAGTTTTCCATAGTTAGTTACATGCCAATAGTTACATGCCAACAAACTGGACAGCCTAGAAGAAATGGGCAAGTTTCTGGAAACACACAGCCTGCCAAAACTGAGTCAAGAAGAAATAAGTAACTGTAATAGACTGATAGCTAGAAGTGAAATAGAATCTTTAAAACAAAAACAAAAAACAAACAAACAAACAAAAAAACCTCCCAGCAAACAAAAGTGCAGGACTGGACATCTTCACTGGGTAATTATACCAAACATACAAAGAAAAACTTATACTTATTGTTCTCAAACTATTCCAAAAGATTGAAGAGGAGGGAATATACCCAAATTCTTTCTATGAAGCCACCATCACCCTGATACTAAAACCAGACAAGGACACTACAAGAAAGTAAAAGTACAGGCCAATATCTTTGATAAATACAGATGCAAAAATCCTTAACAAAATATTAGCAAACCAAATCCAACAATATATCAAAAGAACCATACACCATAATCAAGTTGGATTCATTCCAGGTTCACAAGGATGGTTCAACATACACATATCAATCAACGTGATACACCACATTAACAAAAGAAAAGACAAAAACCACATGATCATTTCAACAGAAAAAACATTTGATAAAATTCAGTGTCCGTTCATGATAAAAAAAGACTCTCAACAAAGTGGGTATAGAGGGAACATATCTTAACATAATAAAAGCTATTTATGATAAACCCACAGCCAACATAATTCTCAACAATGAAAAGCTGAAAGGCGTCCCACTAAATTCAGGAACAAGACAAGGATGCCCACTCTTGCCACTTCTACTGAACATAGTATTGGAAATCCTAGTCACAGCAGTCAGACAAGAAAAAGAAATAAAAGGTATCCAAATTGGAAAGAAAGAGGTAAAATGGTCACTATTCGCAGATGATATGATAATCAATATAGAGAACCCCAAAGACTCCATACAAAAACTATAAGAACTAATAAATGAAGTCAGCAAGGTAGTAAGAGAGAAAATCAACATACAGAAATCTGTTGTATATCTTTACACTAACAATGAAATATCAAAAAAAAAAAAAAAAGCAACAAGCCAATCCTGTCTAAAATTTCATTAAAAAAAAAATACCTAGGAATAAAGTTAATCAAAGAGGTGAAAGACCTATATGCTGAAAACTATAAAACACTGATAAAGGAAAATGAAAATGATTCAAAGAAATGGAAAGATATCCCATGCTCTTGGATTGGAAGAATTAATATTGTCAAAATGGCCATACTACTCAAAGGAATCTATAGATTTAATGTGATCCCTATTAAAATACCCATATTTTTTCACAGAACTAGAACAAATAATCCTAAAATTTGTATGGAACCACCAAAGACCCAGAATTGCCAAAGCAATCCTGAGGAAAAAGAACAAAGCTGGAGGCATAACCCTTGCAGACTTCAGACTATCCTACAAAGCTACAATAATCAAAACAGTGTGGTAGTAGCAAAAAAACAAAAACAAAAACCCAGACATATAGATCAATGGAACAGAACAGAGCCCAGAAATTAACCCACACACCTATAGTAAATTAACCTATGACAAAGGAGGCAAGAATATATAATGGAGGAAAGACAATCTCTTGAGCAACTGGTGTTGGGAAAGCTGGACAGCAGCATGTAAATCAATGAAGTTAGAATACTCCCTCACACCATACACAAAAATAAACTCAAAATGACTTAAAAACCTAAATGTAAGACATGATACCATAAAACTCCTAAAAGAGAACATAGGCAAAACATTCTCAGACATAAATCATAGCAATATTTTCTTAGATCAGTCTCCCAAGGCAAAAGAAATAAAAGCAGAAATAAACAAATGGGACCTAATCAAACTTAAAAGCTTTTGCACAGCAAAGGAAACTATCAACAAAATGAAAAGACAACCTAATGAATGGGAGAAAATATTTGCAAACGACACGACTGACAAGGGATTAATATCCAAAATATACAAACAGCTTATACAACTCAATGACAAAAAAAAACAAACAACTCAATCAAAAAATGGGCAGAAGACCTAAACAGACATTTCTCTAAAGAAGACATACAGATAATCAACAGGCACATGAAAAAGACGCTCAGCATTGTTAATTATTAGAGAAATGCAAATAAAAGCTACAATGAGGTATCGCCTCATACAGGTCAGAATGGCCATCATCAAAAGGTCTACAGTTAATAAACGCTGGAGAGGGTGTGGAGAAAAGGGAACCCTCCTACACTGTTGGTGGGAATGTAAATTGGTGCTGCCACTATGGAGAAAAGTATGGAGGTTCCTTAAAAAACTAAAAATAGAGCTACCATATGATCCAGCAATCCCACTCCTGGGCATTTATCTGGAAAAAATAAAATCTCTACTTCAAAAAGATACATGTACCCCAATGTTCATAGCACTATTTACAATAGCCAAGACATGGAAAAACCCAAGTGCCCATCAGCAGACAACAGATTTAAGAAAATGTGTCATACACACACACGCGCGCACGGGCACACACACACACACAGAGGAATATTACTCAGCTGTAACCAAGAATGAAATATTGCCATTTACAGCAACGTGGATGGACCTAGAGATTATCATACTAAGTGAAGTCAGTCAGACAGAGAAAGACATATGTTATATCATATCATTTACATGTGAAATCCAAAAAGTAATACAAATGAATCTATATACAAAACAGAAACAGACTCACAGACATAGAAAATAAACTTATGGTTACTAAAGGGGAAAGGGAACAGGGGGATAAATTAGGAGTATGGGATTAACAGTTACACACTACTATACATAAAATAGATAAGCAGCACAGATTCAGCACAGATTTACTGTATAGCACAGGGAACTATATTTAATTTCCTGTAATAACTGCAATGGAAATTAATCTGAAAAAATATATATAAATATATAACTGAAGCATTTTGATGTACACCTGAAACTAACACAATATTGCAAATCAACTATACTTGAACAACAACAAAAAAGAAGGGAAATTATTACCCTAGAATTTCATCCGGTTTCCCTCAATGGTTAACATCTTCCAAAACTGTACTGTAGTACGGTATCATAACCAGGAAACTGCCATCAACACCATCCATAGAACTTATTCAGCTGTCATTGGATTTACATGTGCACATGTGTTTGTATTTAGTTCTATGTGATTTTATTATATGTGTACATGCCATTATTTTTTAAGCAAAAGAACATCTGAAATACCATAACTTAAAGAAATTCATTTTAAGGAAGTATTGTATATTTTTGCAATTTCCCTCAGGTTGAATGCTATTTGCTTCATGGATGATTTTAACTTTAATGCTATCGAAATGATCAACTCAATATGCGTTTGATACTGTCTTGAATTTCAGGCAATGAATTGTTTTCCTAAAGCTGCATGCATACCAGTTCTGTCTATAAAGATCTGTCTTGTCCAATGAAACTAAATTTATGTATAAGTGAAATCCACAGATTTGAAAACTCATTTCATGGATTGAGAGGAATGTAGGTGCATATTTATGATCTAGAAGTGGGTTTTAGGGAGGAAAAAAAAAGGAACGGTGAACTTCATTCCTGTTTAGCAAGTCAGACCTTGCCTAAAGTAGGAAATAGATCTGGGTTTCAGATGAACATAACACTTAAAGGTAAGTTCGGAACAAACACCTCCAGTTGTGTGCATGCGTCCCACCCCAGCTCAGATGCTTTCAAACCCAGTTGCCTATTAGATCCCAGGGGAGTCTTAACCAGTGTCTTCCGGCACCTTCAGGTCTGGAGTGAAGCGTGGACATCAGGGCTGTTTCAAAGGGTCCCTTGGTAATTCTAAGATGTTCCCATGGTGAGAACCAGTCCTCCTGACCTTGAGGAGGTGCTGAATAGTACATGTTATAAACATCCTGCTTGTGGAGCTGAAGAAGTAAAAGTCATACTGAAGCATCACATTCTGATTACACCGGAGTGAACCGAAGTTTTTCTCCCCTAGTTTATGCTTGAGTAAATGATACCTAAAGATGTAGCTGCAGATCTGAGGATGCACGCAAATATATACAGGTGTAGACGGATGTAGGTATTCCTATACACAGGCGTCTCCCGTTCAGTCTTTTGGGTGTAATTGAGAATTTATTGTGGGACACATTGATAAAACACAGGGTAGTCAAATCTAGTTTTGGATATTCTAGTGTGTGTGTTAGTAGAAATTACATTTCTTTCCTGGCTGTTGTGGAAGACCTTTCACAGAGGCAGCTTAAGTGGTTTAAATGCAGTCTTGGGGAGCCAATTAGAATGGAGCAGTCGGTGTGCTTACAGCCCCGGGTCGTGTGCGATCCAAACCTGACTCCGACTGACCTTTCCACCCCAGGTATCTCTCTCCTCATCTCAAACAACGGCCCATCACATGCAGTTGGGTTCATTACCAATAATGGAAACCATCCCTCAGTCCTTTGTGGATTGGACACGCCTGGTATTGCACTGGGTTGATCGTTTGATTGTAAGACACCCTTTGTATCTTACTAGAGAAACGGCTAATAGAATCAACCCCAGAGCTAACACTGAGAGGACAAACTGTAAAGCACTTGGCTAAGGGTGCTATTTGCATTAACTCATTCATTTCTACCATCCAGGAGGCAGACAGCATCTGCAGGCTCGCAAGTATGAGACATAAACGGTTTAAGTCAATTGCTCAGATCAGGTAGCTGGTGAGTTCCAGAGCATGAAGATGAACCCAGGCCACAAATGTCAGGCCAGCATCCTAGCCGGTAACCACTGAACTCTGCCTGCCAGCCTGTCCTCCATCAGCTCCAGTTACAAAATTAACCACTGAACTCTGTCTGCCAGCCTGTCCTCCATCAGCTCCAGTTACAAAAGATACCGCGTAGCCTTTATAAGTAAGCACGGGATCTTATATATGTGTGTGTAAATAGATGCTTATGAAATACTACATATATATGTTTATAAAATACTATGTATATATGTGTAACATATGTAGATATATATATATGAAATGTAAATGATACTAAATATATCTTTTTATGTATATATGTGGCTTGCTAGGTAGGAGGGTTTCTGCTTGTTTGTTTATCCAGTTTTGTTTTTGTTTTTGTTTTTGTTTTTGGAGTTACCCTCATGGATTCCCTGAGAATCTGGATGGTGGAATGTCCCTAGGGCTTCTGGATTGATTGTAACATGCAGCCAGACAGAGAACCACTGCCTAAAGGGGTCGTCCAAACCCTCAGACAGAACTGAAGTCTTTTGCGATGTGCCACAGCATAATTTTCTTGCAGTATGGCTTGGGTTTGGCTACTGGAACGCAGACTAATAGATACGGGTAACCGTAAAGTTCTTTTACAAAATCTTTTCCTTTTTTCTCTCCTCCTTCTCTTACCCAGATAGCAGGGGAGAAATCATAACTGTTTTATTATTTTACACAGAAAATCATCCTTACATGTTTGTTTCTGAGTAAATTTGGGAAACCAGGAGACATACTTTTAAGGACTTGGTTGACAATCTGAATAAAAGTGCTGCATTTATACAGTCATCAGTTTTGTTTGCAATGACTCACCCTGGGGTTGGCAAATACTTGCCAGTCAGATGGTAAATTTGGAAGTCTGCCTAGAGGTTTTAAGAAAAGAATTAAAAAGAAGCTCCTTTTTGCAGGTTTGATGTGACTGAATGTTCTGGGTGGTCTGGAATATAGAACAGGTGGTGAGGTCTGTACTCTTGGCTCATGCCATGTTTCTGAGCTCTCGATATCTGCCCAGTCCCTAGACTGCAAGTTGAAGATGCATTTACAGGGGCAGGTGTTTCCCAGTACTTTTTTTTTTTTTTTTTTTTTTTACTGTATTTGTATATAAATAAGTGATTATTGGATGAACTCTATCAAAGGTTAAACACATATATCATGGGGTAATTATTTTCCTTAAAACACGTTTATTGACTAAGCAGTAGATGAAGGCCCAGTATCCCTGTTTGTCTACGTGAGGATAATTATAATTTCTTCCAAAATAATTGCATGCAATGGTTTAAGATTTGACAGTGAAAGGATTTACTAGTCCTCCGTTCCCAGAGGTAGTCATGCAAGAGGGAAGAGTTGCTGAAAGACGCCCCAATATTTGCAGGAACAGTGATGCAAAGCATTTCCGAGCTTTCCTTATCATCAGATTCACTCACACTTCCTTCCTCCAAAACATCAGGGTGTGACTCTGGTTCCGGGCTGACGCGTTGTCACCCGCCTCCCCCAACCCCATCTATAGGACTGTCCCTTGGGATCTCCCAGAGGCTCCCAGAGGTGTTCCAGACCGAAGCCCAGGCCCAGTTCCGTTCACGTGGCAGGAAAGGCACAGGCTGGCCCCTGCAGCTGTGGTCCGAGCGCTGGCGTGAACGCTCCACACGGCGTGCACAAAACCCCTGGGCACCTTCACCCCTGTGCGTTTACAGGTGCCGGACTGTCGTTTAGCCACGTGCCAGCTTCCCCAAGGAACCCCTGAAGCCAAAACATCAGCCATTTATCCAGTTGCTGACAAGCCAGCACCTGTAAAAAGCCAAAGACGACACCGGGGGATGCGGGTGGGAGTCACCCAGGGCGCAGCATCTCCATCCCGCCCTCGGGCTTGGCAGCACAAGCTGGCCAACCGCAGCCCCGCTGTGTTACGTGAGATCAGCTTATATCAACACGCATTTTACAGCAGACAGCACGGCTGAGGGCCTGAAACCTGTCTCTTATGGAGACGGACGGCGAGCTCTGTGGAGTCTCCAAAAGTCTTCAAGAGATGAACCTTGGGCATGATTTTTTTTTTTTTTTTTTTTACCACCTTCAGAAGTCATTTTTGAGGGCTGCTTTTTGCTGTGGAGTTTTTGGTCCATCCTCATCATCCCCCCCCACAGAGCATTTAGGGCTTGGCTGGAGCCTGTTTTCTTGATGTCTGTCCAGAATCAAAAGGCAAGGAAGCTTTAGTCCCAGAAACAAAGGCTGGGCTTTGGGGGTGGGAGGGGGCCTTCTAGTCAATGCTGGCTTAAAGGGGGAGAGCTTATCCACGTCCACAAGCGCACTTTGTCGACCCAGGGAGGCCTGTACGGCTGACCGCCCTGCTCAGTGATGAACTGCTGATGGTGGGTGGGAGGCGGGAAATGGAAGCGGGACATCTGATCAGGAAATCACTCGGAAGCTCCAGCCCACTGGGGAGCCAACGCAGACAACGGGCCTCAATGCTCCTGGCCACCAGGGAAGCTCTGAAAACGGACCTTGGAGTCCAATCCAGTAACTCTCCAAGCCACGCTTTCTCGAGAAAACCAGAGTCTATGCATCCCCATGAGTGCCTACACTTTATCGCTGCATTTGAAATTGGTATGCCACTCCTTATTAACTTGCTTAAAAATTGGTGCTCTCAACCACTGCGTGATCTTCCAGATTTTTCTGTACAACGGCATTGCAGAAGAAAACTTTGATTTGCTTCCCTCTTTCCCTCTGTTTTTTAACTGCAGCAGAACATTTGGTGCTTGACATGCCATAAACTCTATTCAAGTTCAGCCAAAGTCCTTGACTGGACAGATCCAGAAAACCTGAGGATGTGAGGCCAGCCCTGGGGAACCCGTTTTCTTGCCTCTTCCATCTTCCAGGGGCCACCTTGCTCCTCGGCCTGAGGCCCCTTGCCCCTCCCCCAAAGCCGGCACGGTGGGTGGAGTCCTTCTCACGCTGTATTCCTCTGCCTTCCTCTTCCACCTTTACGGGTCCTTGTGGATCCATCCAAATGAGCCAGGACGCTTTCCCTGTTTTCAGCTGGTGAGCAAGCTTAATTCCATGTGGAACTTTAACTCCCCCTTGCCCCCTAAGGTAATATATCACAGATTCCAGGGATTAGAGTGTGGAGCCTTGTGGGGCAGCATTAATCTACCTTCCACAGGACCTGGATATGTTCTCAGACTGAAACACTCAGGTGGGAGACACACACATCTACTAAGTACGGAAAGTTCCTGTTTCTTACTCCCTACCTTCTCAGCGACCCAGAGGTACACGTTGCTAACATTTTCATGTGTATCCTTGCATCCCTTCCTCTGTGATCTTACAGAGCAAAATCTTTTTACATAAATCCAAACTATATGCACTGTTCTTCAACTTGCCTTTCTCATCCATTAATACATCGTGTTGAACTGTCCATGTCAAGGCATATAAATCTATCTTTTTCTAATCAGAATGTCATAGATTTGAATATCACCAATTACATAATCATTTTTCAAGGGATGGAGTTTGAAGAATCAAAATTCTTCCCTTGAAGACTGGCTAGCTTTAGTGACGCATTTTTTATGAACACAATAGGGGTGAAAGTGACCCTGCATGACTTTTAAATCTAGGTCACAGAAGGTAACACTCTCTCTCTCTCTCTCTCTGTGTCTCTTGTCTTGCTCATGGGACCCAGCGGCCATACCATGAGGAAGCCCCAGCTTCATGGACAGGCCCATCTGCTGTGGTCTTGATGACCAGCCTGCCTCAACCACCAGACACATGAGTGAACAAGCCTCCAGAAAAATCCAGTCACTGCCCAAGTGGGGCAGGATGGATGTGAGTGAAATTCTGAAACAGCTAAGCCCTACTTATATAACAAGTGAATGCAACTCTCTTTAGACAGTTTCCCTGTCGGATATGGAGCAGCCTAGAGTCTGAAATAGGGCATTTTTATTTTTTTCTTAATTTTTAAAAATTTATTTATTTATTTTAGTTCTTGATTTTTTTTAACATCTTTATTGGAGTATAATTGCTTTACAATGGTGTGTTAGTTTCTGCTGTATAACAAAGTGACTCAGCTATACATACAATATATCCCCATATGCCCTTCCTCTTGCGTCTCCCTCCCACCCTCCCTATCCCACCTCTCTAGGTGGTCACAAAGCACCGAGCTGGTCTCCCTGTGCTATGCGGCTGCTTCCCACTAGCTATCTATTTGACATTGGGTAGTGTATATATGTCCATGCTACTCTCTCACTTCGTCCCAGCTTACCCTTTCCCCTCCCCGTGTCCTCAAGTCCATTCTCTATGTCTGCATCTTTTGAAATAGGGCATTTTTAGAGGGAATTCTTTGGGGGATTTTGGAAAATCTTGGAGCAAGATGTTAAGAACTGTTTTGAGTCATCCACAGGAACTTTTTTCTTCTATTTTACCAAGTGCATTTTTCAGAGAACACAAGGAGGCCTCTTCTGAACCATTCTGTAGTAGGATCACAAATAGGGACCGACAGAGTACAAGGTGCCTAAAACACAGGGTGGGGGGGGGGAGGGGAGGGAAGGAGGGGCTTCACTCTCCCAGACTGCCTCTCCCCAAGCACAGCCACGGGCTCCAAACATTTTTTTGTTCACTGACACCTACTAGTAAATGTTTTTAAGCATTCATCTTCAATTTGTTCGTACTTACTACTTTGCAAATAATATGCATTATTGTGTTCATATAATATTTACATTGTAAAACCAACAGAACTATAAAAAGGACGGTATTAACATAAAATTATAAGCAAAAATATTTTTCCATGTATTTTTATGTATAAATAATGCATATTCACTTTTATTATCATAAAAATATATAATTTGAAAAGATACATTAGCTTTAATAACGTCCAGGATGGTTGACTTTTAATTATTTTGCTAATTATAATGGCTTAATAATATAATTAGCGATGATCTCCAGATATAATACATACTCCGGGGAAGTTCACGGCTATCAACAGTGTATGTAAATTCACATCTTTTTTAAAAAATAAATTTATTTATTTATTTATTTTTGGCTGTGTTGGGTCTTCGTTGCTGCGCGTGGGCTTTCTCTAGTTGCGGCGAGCAGCGGCTACTCTTCATTGCGGTGCGCGGGCTTCTCATTGTGGTGGCTTCTCTTTGTTGCGGAGCACAGGCTCTAGGCACGTGGGCTTCAGTAGTTGTGGCACGCGGGCTCAGTAGTTGTGGCTCGCGGGCACTAGAGCGCAGGCTCAGTAGTTGTGGCGCACGGGCTTAGTTGCTCCGCAGCATGTGGGATCTTCCCGGACCAGGGCTCGAACCCATGTCCCCTGCCCTGGCAGGCGGATTCTTAACCACTGCGCCACCAGGGAAGCCCCCTGTGAATTCACATCTTAAATGATGCTCTTGATTACTTCAGATGTGGCAAGTTATTGCTTGTCTGATCTCATTCCATGTTCGTTGTGTTGACCTCATTATGGGGCTAGTGAAAAGCTTCTACTAAGATTAAACAGGAGAAGAGTCAACTGTGCTCTTACCTTGTTCTCTTGGACTTGAGATATGGGTAAATATTTTCAATCCACAGTTCTTTTATAGGAGAATTTTAAGCTACAAGTCCATTTTATAGGGGCTAGATTAGTTAGACCTGGATGAAATAATCTACACATCTACTTAACCGTACATAAGGCACATGACACTATAAGTTGGGGATTAAGTAAAAGCCCAGCTCTGGGCTCCTCCAAGCTACACAAACTCCCAATTTGTCCTCAGGACATCTCGCATTCCCAGGACAGGACATATCCCATCTGTCATGGAACGAAGTGAGGACTCAATATCAAGCTGACCGTTATGAATCAATACATCTTTACATACATAATATATATACTATACATTTATATATATGATATATATATTATATATATATTTTAAATTGAAGTATAGTTGATTTACAATACCACATTAGTTTCAGGTATCCAGCACAGTAATTCAGATATATTTATGTTCTTTTTCAGATTCTTTTCCCTTATAGGTTATTACAAAATATCGAATAGAGTTCCCTGTGTTATACAGTAGGTCCTTGTTGCTTATCTATTTTATATATAGCAGTGTGTATATGTTAATTTTAACCTCCTAATTTATCCCTCTTCCCTCCCCCCCCTAATTTTTCCCTTTGGTAACTATAAGTTTGTTGTCTATATCTGTGAGTCTTTACATTTTGTAAATAAGTTCACTTGTATCCTGATCTTGCAATCCTACTCCTGGGCAAACTATAGTTTTCCAGAGAAAACTTGAAAAGATACATGCACCCCAATGTTCACAGCAGCACTATTTACAATAGCCAAGACATGGAAGCAGCCTTTGTCAGGCTGACAGATGGATAAAGAAGATGTCACACACACACACACACACTGACACACACACAATGGAATACTACTCAGCCATAAAAAAAGAACAAAATAATGCCATTCGCAGCAACATGGATGGACCTAGAGATGATCATACTCAGTGAAGTAAGCCAGACAGAGAAAGACAGACATCATATGATATCGTTTATATGTGGAACTGAAAAAAAAAAAAAAGAAATCAATACATCTTAATCACCCTCTTAATTATTTAACTAGAAATAAATATAAATAGAAGTTATAGTACTTTCTTTCTACATCCAAACTAGTTGTCTTATAAACTTCACCCTATGTTGGGACCACCAGATTAGACAACAACCACTGAAGTACAGCCATAGTGGGACTGTCTGTGGAATTACCTCTGGGGGAATTAACAAAAAAAAAGTTTTTTAGTATTTTTCAGTTTATTTTGTAGATGGGTCAGGCCTGTGGGGGGAAAGACACTTCTTGGGGTACCAAAAAAGGAAATGCCTTAAAGCGGCATTTCCATTTCCACAGATTATACCAACTCTGCTATAAGGACATGAGAGTTATCTAGGGCTGCCCATGTTCTGGTTACACAATCCTCCAGACATTTCTCCAAGGAAATTAGCATTTAAGAAATGTCTGTGTAATGAATGAATAAATGAACAAATGTCAAACACATCAATGACTCACAAGGAGATAAAAAGTTTCGCCTGAATTCTTACATAATCCTTACAGGGCATTCCAACCTTCAAGATGGAGGCCACCAGCACCTGCCCCAGGGAATGGAAGCTGGTTCGTGCTTATGTTGGTGCTAGTGGGCATTTATGTGTCTCCTCGATCTGACAGTCAAATACACTTAATGGTAGTAAAAAGCACTGTTATGTTCAGAAAGCTCTGTTTCCTCCTCCATCTTTTTTTAAAACTTCTATTCTGAACTACTATGGAGTCCTTGCTAAAGATAAATACTTCTTAGTGATGATTTATGGAGACCCAATAAAGAATTAAGGATGGGAGCCAACACTGCCCTCTCCTCCTGGTGTTCCCACTCACTCCTCAGTGTGGAAGTGGTACCATGTGTGTCAAGCAACAGTTGGGGGAACTCTGATTCTCACTGTGGCCCAGCAACACCAGAGGAAGCGATGAAGGCCAAGAACAAAAGTCATGCTAATCCGGAGGGGGACACAGGATGTTTCTGAGCTAAAGATCAAGAGACACATACTACAAGGAAAACTAATGGGAGCTGATTTTGAACAACAAAGACTGACTTCCCTAAGTAGCAGACATGGAGCGTATGTTTTTAAAAAACTTAGATGTGGATTGTTTTGATCAACAATGGATAAAAAAGGAGGGAGGGGAAATAACTGGTTCTTGGCAAAATGTGCCCTTTCTCCATCAGCAGCATGTTTATTCAAGTGTTATCTGTATATCCTAGTAAGTTATTTTGCACCCACTGTTTAGCATGAAAAGCAACAACAAGAAACAATGTTGGTATCTGGGTTGATTGAAGGACTCAATGTTTTTCATTTAAACATTGTAAACCCAAGGACAGTTTTATAACTTCTTTGGACATGGTTGTTATATGTAGGACAATTTGTCTTAAGTGGGAATAAATTCTAGTTACCTTTTCCCTGAAAGTGCTTTACCATTTAACTATATTTGTTGTATTCTTTAGGCAATGATAGAGACGGATGCAAACTGTCCAAGGAAGCACGAAGACTGGAATCATGTGCCAAGTGAATTTATAGCCCTGAAAGGGCCCCTCCAACGACACTGCTCTTCCCCTGGCTCTTGTGAAAGGAGAATGCTGGCCACTGACTCTAGGCTCCCGCAAAATTCAGCTGCATTTCTCACAACAGCATCCCTGCCGACGCCGGGAGACAGAACCCACATTCACTTCACCCCTCAAGTCTCAGGCGCTCCTGCATTAGGACAACGTCTACAGAGCTCTGCAGTTTGCTGGCGGCATCAGACGGCACAGTGGCCGGGGCGTGGCAACAACTCCTGCCGGGAGACGCACCCGGGAGGCTGTCATCTGAGACGGACTGGAAGAGCCCTGCCTTGGAAAGAAGTCTGCTACTTCAGTGGTTCCGTTTTAAGCAATCCTCCTCAATTCAACTGAGCTTACTTAACCTCCATCAGTGGGGGTATGAAACACCCAAAGATCCAGATCACCATCCCATCGCTCTGTGGATAGAGGCTCACTGACATCCTTGATCACTTTGGTAAACTTCATCTTGTCTCAAAATCCTTGGTGGACCAGCAATTCACATCCACCAAGTGAATGAAACTGGCAAGGTCAAAGGCAGGCTCTAGCCACTCGCTGGCAGAGTGAGACATCTTCCTTGAGGGTCTTTCAAATCCTAATTTTGGCAGGCATAACTTTCAGGTCTGCTATGTCTTGAACACATTTATTTTTCACATTTAGAACATAAAACTAGTTAATGCATATGAGCTGTGAGGCAACACAGCCTTATAAAGTATCCTGATGTTGTTTAGCAAGTTGACATGAGTCAATGCTAGATGTCAGCAGAAACTGGCTGGTATGCCCCAAGCATTCTTGGGCTCTAAGAACATGTCTGTTACGCAGATCGTGTGGTTTCTATCCTAAATAACAACATGGCACCATAATTAATCAAATGAAGATTTGCCACATTTGTGTGTAAAGTTTAAACGTATATTGTAATGGTGGTCATTAAAAAAATTTTTTTTTAAGAAACAGAATTATAAATGTCATTCTATGTGTAAAGTGTATAGATTGTATATCTGAAATCATCTGCACATCTTGTTTTTCATACAAAGGCATTTTAGCATTGTGCGTCATTGAGGAGTTTGAATTTACATTTGTATTCTTTTTCTTTTCAAACTGTGCTAATTATCTACTTTAAAGCATAGAAATAAAATCACAATATGCATATGGAATCTTATGGGGGTAAATTTGAGAGAAAACAAATATACTGAGTTACCAAAAGATGTCTAAAATTTCTACCCTATTTTAGTAGCTGTCTGAGAAACAACGATGGGGAAGATTGAAGGTAGAATCCGTCAGCTTCCCTTCCTAAGCAACAATCTCTATTACCAAGACAGCTGAACGTTAATAAAGCTTTGATTCATATTTCAGTAGGTGTCACTTGAAATCTATCAGAGAACTGCTATCTGCTCTGCAGCCTCTATCGTATTTGCAGTCTTTTTGGCTTCATCTATGCACCCTTAAAACACTGCATTAAAAATTATATTTCCAGGGACTTCCCTGGTGGTCCAGTAGTAAAGAATCTGCCTTGCAATGCAGGGGACACCGGTTCGATCCCTGGTCGGGGAACTAAGACCCCACATGCTGGGGAGAAACTAAGCCTGCGTGCCTCAGGGAGAGAGCCCGCATGCCGCAAATTACAGAGCCCCCATGCCCTGGAGACCGCACCACAACGAGAGAGAAGCCCATGCACTGCAAGGAAAGATGCCGCATGCCGCAACGAAGACCCGATGCAGTCAAAAAAAAAATTTTTTTTTCAGCAAGCACTGCATGTGGTACTTAAATGTCTGGCATAGAACCATGATCGTTTCATCATTACAAATCTAATCTTCTTCATGTGAAACCATCAAGTACTGTGACATTCTCTGCAGCCACAGAAAGGTCAGTATACCTAGCTGGGCTTCCCAGGGTTATATCATGTCTAGGGAATACTTCAGGCAGAAGAAATGATTGTTTGGCTATTTTTAAAAACAGTGGTTTGAAAAAACTTTTTAATCTATTCATTGCATATTAGTTCAAGTTAAAGTTATTAAAATAACTGATCACAACTTCAAATGTTTGTGTGTGTATTCTTTATACATGTACAATAATGGGCTGGAAACATCTGGTTTTTCTAGTACACAAAATCCAGAATGATATTTTAAGAAAACCCTTTTGTGCACGGAAAAAAATGGAATAAATCAAGGATTCACACTGAAGTAATTTCCCGGAAAAAGAGAATAATATTCACCTCCTTGATTGCCAACAAACACATGAAAGAATGCTCAACATCATTAATCATTAGAGAAACGCAAATCAAAACTACAATGAGATATCATCTCACACCGGTCAGAATGGCCATCATCAAAAAATGTACAAACAAGAAATGCTGGAGAGGGTGTGGAGAAAAGGGAACCCTCTTGCACTGTTGGTGGGAATGTAAATTGATACAGCCACTATGGAGAACAGTATGGAGGTTCCTTAAAAAACTAAAAATAGAACTACCATACGACCCAGCAATCCCACTACTGGGCATATACCCTGAGAAAACCATAATTCAAAAAGAGTCATGTACCACAATGTTCATTGCAGCTCTCTTTACAATAGCCAGGACATGGAAGCAACCTAAGTGTCCATCAACAGATGAATGGATAAAGAAGATGTGGCACATATATACAATGGAATATTACTCAGCCATAAAAAGAAATGAAACTGAGTTATTTGTAGTGAGGTGGATGGACCTAGAGACTGTCATACAGAGTGAAATAAGTCAGAAAGAGAAAAACAAATACCGTATGCTAACACATATATATGGAATCTAAAAAAAAAACAAAAACCAAAATGGTCAGAAGAACCTAGGGGCAAGACGGGAATAAAGATGCAGACCTACTAGAGAATGGACTTGAGGATATGGGGAGGGGGAAGGGTAAGCTGGGACAAAGTGAGAGAGTGGCATGGACATATATACACTACCAAACGTAAAATAGATAGCTAGTGGGAAGCAGCCGCATAGCACAGGGAGATCAGCTCGGTGCTTTGCGACCACCTAGAGGGGTGGGATAGGGAGGGTGGGAGGGAGGGAGATGCAAGAGGGAAGAGATATGGGGACATATGTATGTGTATAACTGATTCACTTTGTTATAAAGCAGAAACTGACACACCATTGTAAAGCAATTATACTCTAATAAAGATGTTAAGAAAAAAAAAAAATTCACTTCCTTGAAACGTACCATAATGCTAACATTTGAGAGAAACTCTGCAGTTCAGGATGGAGAGGACAGAGCATGAAACTCCAAAGGGAAATACTTATTATCAGGTTTTACCAAAACACTATCTCATGTCCAATGCCAAGTGATTAGCAGATGCATTATACCTTTCCTTAGAAATAATCATGTAGACAAAAATGTTGACTAAGAGCAATGATGGTATGCATCCTTGGTTTTTTTCTTGATTTTAATGAGAAATAGCTCATTGCTTTTCTTTCTTAGGATAATTGGTGGTAAGCAGCCTTCTCCATGATTAGGTTGCTCTCCTCTAGTCCTATCTCAGACTGTTCTTAGGCGTAGCTGCTGAATTTATCACATGCCTGGCATCATGAGCCGCCATGAAGAGGAACAGATGGTCTTCTCCTTTAGGTTGTTAGGACAAAAGATCTTCAACCATCACTGCATCCTGGACTTAAAGTATCAGTCATCTTCTTGAATACCTTAGACTCTACTGAGTAATAATCTATAATTTTGGCATCTGATCATAAATGATAATAATATATATTCTATAATTTTTCCAATTATTTTGTACCCTAGCAAGTTTTAGCATTAAAATTACGCTAATATCATGGAACTGGACAGTTTCCCAGTTTTCTTCTATAGCCTAGAAAAGTTTACATTACATAGAAATGATCTGTACCTTAAAGCTCAAATAGACTTCAGCTGTGGTACCAGCTGGGCCTGATGTATATTATTTTTTGAAACTTGCATCTCTTTAAATTATGTTTTCAGCACCTTCCTTGATTATTTGTGGATTCAGTTTTCTGCCTCTTTGGGAAGAAAGTTTGGATATTTCCTCAGGAAATCAACCATTCTCTTCAGAATTCTCATATATATAGCAATAGAGGTGTACAAAATATGCCCATAGAATTCTTCCCATCTCTTTAATATGTGATTACATTGCTGTTTTTATTCATAATCTCATTCATTTTTTGCTTCATCTAATTTTCCCTAATCTAACTTTCTGAAAAAAATATATTTAAGTTCAAAGAAATGGCATTCCGATGTATTTATGACATATGATTGCTACTATTTATACTACTTTAGTAATTTACAGTTTTATCTTTATTCTTTTACTTTGCTTTTATTATGGATATTTTTTATCAAGTTGAGGAAGTTTACCTCTATTGCTAGTTTACTGAGAGTTTTTATCATGAATATGTGTTGGATTTTGTTAAATGGTTTTTGTGCATCCATTGATATAACTATGGGGTTTTTCTTTTTTAGCCTGTTGATATCATGGATTACATTAACTGATTTTTGAATGTTGCACCACCATTGGATTCAATGCAGGATAAATCCCACTTGGTCACGGTGTATAATTCTTCGTATACTTTTTTAGATTTGATTTGCTAACATTGTCTTAATGATTTTGCATGTATGTTCGTGGGAGAGATCTCTGTCTACAGTTTTCTTGTAATGTCTTTGGTTCTCATAGAATGAATGAGGAATTACTCCCTCTGCTGCTATCCTCTGAAGGAGACTGTAGACAATTAGTATAATTCCTCCCTTCAGTGTTTGGTAGAATTCACCAGTGAACCTTTGTGGGCCTGGTGCTTTCTGTTTTGGAAGATTATTAATTATTGATTCAATTTATATAAAAGAGACAGGCCTGTTCAGATCGTCTCTTTCTTCTTGTGTGAATTTTGGAAGATTGTGTCTTGCAAGGAATTGGTCCATTTCATCTAGGTTATCAAATGTGTGGGCATAGAGTCATTCACAGAATTCCTTTATTATCCTTTTAATTTCCATGGGCTCTATATGATGTCTCTCTTTCATTTCTGGTGTTATTAATTTGTATCCTCTCTCTCTTTGTCTTAGCCTGGCTAGATTGCTTTTACTGATATATTACAGAAAAAAAAAAAAACAAACACCCCAGTTTGAGTTCACTGATTTTCTCTATTGATTTTTTATTTTCAGTTTCACTGATTTCTGCTCTGATTCTTATTATTTCTTTTCTTCAGCTTCCTTTGGACTTAATGTGTTCCTCTTTTTCTAGTTTCCTAAGGTAAAAAAGTTAGATTATTGAGTTTAGATCTTTCTTCTTTCCTAATGTTATACATTCAATGCTGTACCTTCCCCTCTAAGCACTGCTTTCATTGCATCCCACAAATTTTGCTAAGTTGCGTTTTCATTTTCATTTAGTCCAAAATATTTTAAAACTTTTCTTGAGACTTCTTCTTTGACCTATGTATTATTTAGCAGTGTGTTGTTTCATCTCCTTGTATTTGATTGTTTTCCTGTTATCTTTCTGTTACTGATTTCTAGTTTAATTCTATTGTGGCCTGAGAGCAGATATTCTATGATTTCTAGTCTCTTAAATTTGTAAAGTTGTGCTTATGGAACAGAATAGGGTTTATGTTGGCGAATGTTGCACGTGAACTTGAGAAGAACATGTACTCTGCTGCTGCATGAAGCAGGCTACAGATGTCAATGATACACACTTGATTCCTGGTATCTGAGTTCCCTCCCCCTTCCTCCTACTGGAATCATGAGGCCATTTTTCTCCGATATTTACTATAAGAACCTAGTCGAGCTCCTTGCAGTAAACTCACAGAAACCCCCCACTCCCGGACTTTTTACTCTCAGACTGGTCCACGTGAGCCTCCAGCAATCCATCAATCTTGGGGGCAGTGGTCTGGTTGTGTCCTCCTCTCTGTCATGCATTTAAGAAGAGCTGTTGATTCTCCTCCTTTCTTGTCAAACCAGAAACCAGACGTCTTATTTTGCTTTTCCAATTATGTTTTCTAGTTTCTTATATTGAAGATGTAGTTCATTTATATTGCGTCTCTTTCATTTTAATAATGAAAGCTTAGGTGGATATAAATGAGTCTGTCACAGGCTTTGCCAGATGGATTAACCTTTTCATTACTTGCTAGATAATTGACAGTTCTGCTAGGATTTTCCCTTTGATCTGGGTGTTGTTTCACACAACACCTCCCCCCATTTTTTTTCCCCAATTTACGCATGAATCAATTTACAAATGACTAGGTTTGCGGTGTGTGTGTGTGTGTGTGTGCAATTTGTACTGCTGATATCTAGCTTTGTGTATGAAAGTGTTTTGTAAAATCTGGACATTTTATATTTTATTAGGATTTTTTTTTTTTACCAAGTCATAATCAGAATATAGATAAACATATGCAGACATACCTGTATGCACAGATATAAATGTATAGCTATAGATGCAATTATAGATGTAGATTCAGATACCGACGCAGATATCCTGCCCCTAGTTCCTTAGCCCTTATGATTTTCATGAACACCGCCCTGGTCCATCTACCAGTCTTCCAGCACCTGTGTCGCCTTGGCAGGGCCGCTGGAGCCTGCCCTGCAAAGCACACAGTGTGCCGGAAGTGCCCAGGGCTTAAGGCCTCCTACGCTGGCCCCAGCCAATGGCTGATGGGTGTTGATGCCTAAGAGTTCAGCTCCCTCTTCCCTTGGGTGTGAGAACTCTGAGGTTTGTGTTCTGTACCGCCACCCAGAGGCCCTCAAGGGAATTAAGCTCCAGTTGCCCACACTAGAAACTTGCTGGAAAAATCCACCTTTTCTTAGCTTCTTTCCTATCCTTACTTCCCTTTTCTCTCATTGATATTTCTTAAGACCACACCCTAAATAAATTTCTGACATTCAAAATCACTGTCTCAACATCTGTTCCTGACACACACACACACACACCCCCCCCACACACTGGAAAATAAAGCACCGTTTTGTCTGCCACTATACTAATAAGGACAGGTAATTCCATTACTTAATTTGACCAGAATAGAAAGATCTGGAATGATCTACTCACACTCTTTGGTGAGGAATACATACACTACAGAAGTTAACATTTGTATTCTAAATCACATCACAACCTATTCTCTTGAATAAAGTCACATGACATCAAGCTCGGCACGCTATGAACAGAAGGACTTTCTCCGTCTGTTACGTAAGCAGCTGCATGTGGCGTCCCTCTTGGTCTGATAACGCTTCGCAAAGCAATAGCTGACGGAGTTAGTTATTCCCACCTTCCACTGGGGCATTATTTCGACCTGGCTAGAAGCTGATGTTATCTCAGTTCAGTACCTTCTTCTAATAGAAATCCAAGTCGGGACAATCCAAATCAGTACTTGAGGCTTTGAGGGAAAAAAAATAGCATTAAGAGTTTGGCACACACCATGATGTGTAGTACAACTTAGCCTAGGTTAATGCACATTTGCTTGATTGAGAAAAAAACCCCAACAACCCAACCAACCAAAAAAGAAAAAAAATCAAGTAAATATAATATATTCTGCTGAATTACACTTCAGTAATCATTTCAAACTAGATGCAGCTGAAGCTGGAAAAAGTCCATCAATGTTTCCTATCTCTGTAGCATCCAAACTGATACAAATTGACAAATTGAGGGATTCCTGGAATGTAAGCCTTTTAAAGTTCTTAATGAATGGTTTGGGGCTCACGCAGTAACACGCCAGAGGCGGTTTCACAGAGGACAGGCAAACTTCCCTCTATCTCCTCCGCATAATCTCCTCATGCAGATCATAAGTCCTGTAATGCATGAATTGCTACCAGAGATTAAATGCTTAGAAAGGAAATGGATACAAATTGAGATGAAAGCCCCATTCTACTATCTGGTCTTTCTCAAGGGGTATTTAAAAGAATAACAAGAGCATTTCTACTTTAAATCATTGAAGCCTCTTTTAGGCTTATCCAGTCATCCGGTGTATATGAGGTTTTTCAGGAGTTCTTAATCACGACGATTGCAGAGGCCATGAGTTCACCTGCATGTCAAAGTGTACACTACGACCAAGTTAGTCATCTGATTCACCTCATTCCATGAAAAACTAGTCAGAATTATTAATTAGCCTTCCTCTTTGGGGTCATGTGGATATGATGTTTAAATATTTAAAGTATTTTGCTATTCCACTGAATAGTTCCCTACTCAGTTTGTGGTTATGTTGATGAAATAAACGCTTGGTCTTTAAACAGTCCAGATGATGTTACATTCTTTGTTACCTAAAGTTTCTCAATGCACACACACTGGGTCTATGTGGATACAAGCAATTATTATACAATAATACAATTATTGTAACTACTATTAAGTTATCTGTAACAAAAACTCTCAATAAAGCCAGAGAACAATGTTTGATTTTTCTCTAGTGTAATGTAGTTTAACTCGAAGTTGCTGTTAGTGTTGTTTTTGTTTTTAATATTTGCTCTTACTACAGCTGGGGAGACTAAAGCAATGGATAAATACATCGCAGGACCTCCAGAGGCTTACGGAGAACGGTGCTAAGTAATCACGAGTGGAAGACTGAATCACTGTTTCCTTTCTTCCAGCTCTCCTGGTCCTAAAATTATACACCTTTCCACGGGAGTGTGAGCTCCAGCATCTGCCCCATTGATGCTGGGCTTGGAGAGAGGACTTAACATGGGCCAGTGGGAAGTGAGTGGTATGACAGTGGTCCAGTTTGGGGCTGAAGCCTCAAGAAGCATTACATGTTGCCTGTGCTCCTGTGATCTGCCTTTGGGAGATCACGTCCCAAGTAGTCACTGATGAAAGGAATGGGGGGGCACATGGCACCTAAGTGGACACCAGCCCCAGCCTGAAGCAGAGCGGCCCAGCTCACCTACACAACCATGAGCTTTCAAACGTTTGCTGCTCTTGGCTGGGCTTTTGGATATTTTTTTCTCTCAGCATGATCATGGGAATGGCTCCACAACAGATGACGTAACCATGGTTTGGCCACGTTGTCACAACTTGCCTGAAAGCAATTTGGCTAAAATCGTTAACAGTTCAAACAAAATAATCATCTGGCCCAAAAGCCCTTGGTGCTTGCACACAACACATACCACTCTGAGGAATCCTCCACCACCCACAGCCCCCGACTGAGCGCACACACCTAGGTCGTTTCTCACACCTAACTTCCTGACCGATATTTTGGAAATCTTGGGCAAAAGGAGACAGCCACTGTGTTGGAGATACGGAACATGTAATAGAGAGAAGAGAAAGCAAAAGCAGTGAAAACTATTAACTTCTGAGGCCAGGAAAGCAACAAAGAAATGGTTGGTCGAAACTGCCTTTACCGCTTAATTTTCTCCACAATTCTGGCTCTGTGTGGGCCGCTGTTCTTTAGTGAGACCGCTATGGGTGATCTTAGTGGAACACCTATTCAGCATGGTGGCCCCTCATGGAGATTCTGCAGGTTCCTTATTTTCATATGTATTCTCGCCGTTTGAGGTAAATGGTGGTATTTTCTGGCTTTAAAGCTGGCAAAACCTAATCAACATGCTTGTCAAGACGAGGCTGCTGTATTAAGTTGCTGATGGCTCTCCCTAAACTAATGCTAATACCAGAAAGTATCTATACTGCAAGTTCAAAACTGTTGCTGTTATGTTTAGTGATGGTTTTCTGACATTTGAGCATCTGGTCAGTGCCAGGCGTTGTATTACGTGCTGGGGCACAAAGATGCTGAATCACTTCTCCCAGGAATCTAGTTGGACATGTAGACATATACAAAGATAGTTTCAATGATGTGTATTAAATGCTAGTTTACACTGGATGTTAAGGAACTGTAGGGGAGGGACAGAGCAACAGCTTGATGGAATTTTAAATAACTGGTTGGCAACTCCTCTTTATGAATTAAAGAAAAAAAGAGTACTCAAGTTGTTTTAAAGTTTGTATGGAAACACATAAGACCCCGAAAAGCCAAAACAATCTTGAGAAAGAAGAACAGAGCTGGAGGAATCATGCTCCCTGACTTCAGACTACACTACAAAGCTACAGTAATCAAAAGTAATCAAAACAGTATGGTACTGGCACAAAAACAGATACGTAGATCAATAAAACAGGATAGAGAGCCCAGAAATAAACCCAAGCACTTATGGTCAATTAATCTACAACAAAGGAGGCAAGAATATACAATGGAGAAAAGACAGTCTCTTCAATAAGTGGTGCTGGGTAGCTACATGTAAAAGAATGAAATTAGAACATTCTCCAATACCATATACGAAAAACAAAACAAAACAAACAAAAAACCGTCAAAATGGATTAAAGACCCAAATGTAATACCAGATATTATAAAACTCTTAGAGGAAAACAGGCAGAACACTCTTTGACATAAATCACAGCAATATTTTTTTGGATCCTTCTCTTGAAGTAAAGGAAATAAAAGCAAAAATAACAAAAGGGACTTAATTAAACTTAAAAGCTTTTGCACAGCAAAGGAAACCAGCAACAAAATGAAAAGATACCCTAATGAATGGGAGAAAATATTTGCAAATGATATGATTGATAAGGGATTAATATCCAACATATATAAACAGCTCATACAACTCAACATCCGAAAAAAAAAAACCCACAAACAACCTGATTAAACAATGTGCATAAGAACTGAACACACATTTTTGCAAAGAGGAAATGCAAATGGCCAACAGGCACATGAAAAGATGCTCAACGTCACTAATCATCAGGCAAATGCTAATCAAAACCACAATGAGATATCACCTCACACCTATCAGAATGACTATCATCAAAAAGACCACAAATAACAAATGCTGGAGAGGGTGTGGAGAAAAGGGAACCCTCCTACACTGTTGGTGGGAATGTAAAGTGGTGCAGCCACTATGGAAAACAGTATGGAGGTTCCTTAAAAAACTAAAAATAGAGCTACCATATGACCCAGCAATCCCACTCCTGGGCATATATCCGGAGAAAACCATAATTCAAAAAGATACATGTACCCCAATATTCACTGAAGCACTATTTACAATAACCAGAACATAGATGCAACCTAAATGTCCATCGACGGAGGAATGGATAAAGAAGATGTGGTACACATATACAATGGAATATTACTCAGCCATAAAAAAGAATGAAATAATGCCATTTGCAGCAACATGGATGACTTGGAGGGCATTATTCTAGGTGAAACAAGTCTGACAGAGATAGACAAATACTGTATGATCTCATTGATATGTGGAATCTAAAAAATACAACAAACTAGTGAATATAACAAAAAAGAAGCAGACTCACAGATACAGAGAGAACTAGTGGTTACCAGTGGGGAGAGGGAAAGTTGGAAGGGCAATACATGGGTAGGGGATTACAAGGTACAAACTATTATGTATAAAATAAGCTACAGGGATATATTGTACAACATGGGGAATATAGCCAATATTCTATAATGAATATAAATGGAGTATAATCTTTAAAAATTGTGAATCACTATATTGTACACCTGTAACATATAATATTGTACAGCAATGATATTTCAGTTTTAAAAAAGAAACTTCCAAAAAAAAGAAGGGAGAAGTACAGAGAGGTTTGCTGAGAAGGGTAGACCAGAAGGCTGAAAAAATCTGGTCGGCTTGAGTCCAGTCTACATGGCTGTATTTCACATTTGTGTTTTAATTGTCATGAGTTCCTCACATATTAAAGATGCATATTCAAATAAATCCCAAAATGTATTCAAGTTAGACATAAATTAGTTTTTCATTATCTTAGTTTTAGGATAATCTATCCCACTAGAGTATTCTTTCCAAACACTGCAGAAATAAAAGTTAAGAAGATTCTAATTGAACTTGAAAAGCTTTCCCTTAGAAAGACATTAGTATTAATAGAATTTGAACTATTGAGTTAAAATATTAACATTTTCCACTTAAAGTGAAATTTAATAATGTATAGTAAAGTAATGTATACACTAGTGGTTCAGAAGTATAAACGATAAAAGATAATGAGGCTCTTGTATTTGTAACATGACTAAAAATCAGAATCTTCTAAAATGGATTTTATAAGCCTTGATTCTGTCATTCATTAGTGTGCAGTTTCCAGGCTGATCTTATTGAAAACCTCAGGGGAACATATTTTAAAACTTTCTAGTCTAATATGCTTTGTCACTCATGAAAAGTGACTTCTTCACAGACTTGTGGCTGCCAAAGAGGAGGAGTGAGGGGGAGGGTTGGTTTGGGAGTTTGGGGTTAGCAGATGCAAACTACTATATATAAAATGGATAAACAACAAGGTCCTTCTGTATAGCACAGCGAGCTACATTCAATATCCTGTGATAAACCATAATGGAAAAGAATATGAAAAAGAATGTATATATTGCATATGTATAACTGAATCACTTTGCTGTATAGCAGAAATTAACAGAACACTGCAAATCAACTACACTTCAATAAAATAAATGTAAAACAAAATAAAAAGTGACTTCACATAGTTGCAGATAAGGTCTGTAATGTGTTACATTGTTAAAAAAATAAAACTAGGTAGTTCATTTTTTCATATTATATTCTATACACACACACACACACTTTTTCTCACATTTTTAAAAAGCTTTCAGAGCTGAAGGTCAAGAGGTAACTCCAGCTCTTTCACTGTTTGACAACTCAGTAGTGACAGGCAATAAAACATCATAGTGCTTACTTAATTTGCAAAATGTCCATGGCTCTGAAGAGTAAATATATATATATATATATATCTTATATATATTTTTACATTTATAGTAAATGTCTAAAAAGAAAGGTCTTGCAATGATTATGCTTGAATATTATTTAAAGGTATCAATATGATTCTGGTTAAAAGACAACTTTTAATGTTGCCAATTGGGTGTCAGGTGGAATTACAATCTCAAAAAATTCACCTCACTCTTTCCTATATGGGGAATTGTAAGTGTTCTGCTCTAGACAGAATGTTCCAAGCCTTCCTTTTTGTGTTCATTGGTGTAGGCAGCCTTCTGAGATGACCCCCAATGATCCCTGCCCTCCTTACCTTCGTGCCCTGGGTAACCCCCTCCCGTTGAACGTGGTGCCTTGCTTCTAAGGAACAGGATACTGCCATGTATTAGGATAACACTTCTGAGATTAAGTCACAAACGACTGTGACTTCTATTTTGAAGGAAGGACCTCTCCTGTTTGTTTTCATGAAGTGATTTGTGAGCTGCCTTTTGGAGAACCCCATGTGCCAAGGAACTGAGAATTTCTATCCAGGAGCACATGAGGGGCTGAATCCAGCCATCCTTCCCATAAACACGGGAGTGAGCTTGAAAGAAGATGCGTCTAGGTTTAAGATGTCTCAGGTCCCAGGTGACTGCAACCTCATCAGGAACCCTAAGCCAGGGGACCCAGGTAAGCCACACAATTCCTGATCCACAGAAAGGGTGAGGCAATAAATTTTGCTCTTTTTATCCATTACATTTTGGGATAACTTGTTACAAGCTATAGATAACTAATGCACTCACTAACACCATCTCTGAAAGTGGTACTTTCCCACGGACTAGATCATTTATAAGTAAATACATAGAAAGCCCTGTGTCCTACCTCTTGGTATGTGGAAAAACCTAACTGGATATTTACTAGATATTGGTTGGAATTACCTTAATTATAGATCAAGCACAGGCCAGTTCCTAGGAATACTAAGATTAATACACATAATCCATGGTGGTTCTTGCAATGTCTCCAGTGGTGATTTTTGGCAGGACTGGTTTCAAGTCCAAAACTGACCACGGATTTGCGGTAAGATCTTGATCAGATGACCTGGTCTTTTTGAGTCTGCTGTCTCGTTAACCAAATTGAAATGATAAAACTTATCATGGAGCATTGTTTGTTAAGACTAAAATAATATGCGTGGAGGATCTGACATTTAGAGGGATCTTAACCCACCACAAATACTATTTTTATGTTCCCAGTCACCAAAGAGCTCTTAATTTAATAAGGAAGGCAGAAATGATTATGGGAAAATATAGTATGTGTTTTAATAGAGGTAGATTCATTGTACAATGGGAATACAGGCTTAGAAGCAATCATTCCTCCCTCTAAATATTGAGAACATCTTTAGTTGGTTGACTCTGAAGAGAGTAAAATGAAAAATGTACAGGGCTATGATGGTCCCCCTCTTACTAAGACTTCATTAGCTAGCTTTGAAGATGAGACCAGACTTCTCAGATACTTATGAGTTTTCCTAAGTCAAGTTAGAAGGAAGAGAACATGCAGGTTTGATCTGTAATTAAACTACAAGCAATGCCAAGAGTTTTTTGAAATACACACACACACACACACACACACACACACACCCCTTACCAAATAAACGGCTGCCCTTAATTCATTGTACAATGAACAGTCTTTGATAGTAAATGCTAGACCTATATAATTTTAAAAGCTTCATTAAGTGTTTCTTCACTGCAACTTTCAGCAAATGGGAATTTAGAACAGGCACAAATACCTCATTAAAATGTCTTATTGCACACTGCTTTGTTTTAATGTTCAATTAGCATTCACTGAGCTGCATTTATCCACCTTCACCAGCCCGCTCCAGCTCCCCACCGTTTAGCTCCTTCCAACTTTGTACATATTTAGATATTTACATCGTCAGCTGAACACATTACAAGTATTTAGTGAGAAAGCTTATGTTTGTTTTTCTTTTTTTGTCTGGCTGCTGCACTGCACTGTCTTAAATAAACCCCACGTTGCTTCAAGGCGCTGAGGGGAATCAAACGCCAGGAGCTTTTTTGCAAGAGAACAGCTAAGCCTCAGGCGCTTTTTAAAAATAATTAATTTATTAATTTACCTATTTATTTATTTTTGGCTGCTCTGGGTCTTCGTTGCTGCACGGGGGTTTTCTCTAGTTGCGGCGAGCGGGGGCTACTCTTCGTTGCGGTGTGCGGGCTTCTCATTGCGGTGGCTTCTCTTGTTGCAGAGCATGGGCTCTAGGCACACGGGCTTCAGTAGTTGTGGCACGCGGGCTCAGTAGTTGTGGCTCGCAGGCTCTAGAGCACAGGCTCAGTAGTTGTGGCGCACAGGCTTAGTTGCTCCGCAGCATGTGGGATCTTCCTGGACCAGGGCTTGAACCTATGTCCCCTGCATTGGCAGGCGGGTTCTTAACCACTGTGCCACCAGGGAGGTCCCTCTGGCTCTTTCTTGACTCTTCAGATGGAAAAGAGAGGTGGCAACCACCTCTCAGGAGTCAGGCAGAATTCTAAGGTCTCCCGGCCACTGAGTTTGTTTTCTCATGCCTCAGTCTAGTCTGAATGCAGCATGAGTAAGAAAGCTGCATGCCAGCGTTCCCGTCTGTTACACGAATGGAAAATTCCATGCAAACGTAAGCTATCATTATTATCGTTCTTGTTCTTGTTGTGTAGCACGGTCTGTTTACCTCTGTCAGAATTGCATGGAGTTGTGAGGGAGAGTTCCTCATCATCAGGTTCTCCTCCATGTTGACGGGGGACACTGAGACAGGGCATCTGTTCCTTCTTTTTGGGTAGAATTCCCATTTCTGCTGCTTCATCAAAGAGAATGAACACAACCTGGACAAACTATCCTCTAGAGCCTTCCCTATGAAGAACACCGGAATTTTTACAGTTTTTAAAATCATGATGAACATTTTACAATAAAAATCAAAGTGACCAACTGTCAAAAGTATGCACTTCCTAACACAAACAGTTATCTTTAGGAAGACGGTATTCTTGGGACTATTACCATGGGGTTCTCTTGAGTGAGTGCTTTACAGAACACGAGTGACTCGATGTGTTGAAATGAGAAACTGTTTTCACAGGTAGAAACCAAAGCTTTTTTGCTTTCTTCCTTCAGCAACATCTACCTTTATTATGTAGTTTGCAGCAGCTTTGCACTTTTCTAAAGTTATCATTTTAGACTACAGGGCTATGGATATAGCTTACTGTACTTTCTGAAAAATTTTAAAAGGCTTTCTAACACCTGGCACATCTGAAGCAAGCATTTATTTAATCAAAGAATAAGCCCCTGAGCGATCTTTTCTATTAGGTTGAATGTTTACTGTCATGGTTTATTATTTCTCCCCTAAAAATCTGCATTCACAGTATAGGATGGAGAAGCCCATGAAACAGAAAATAAATATGTATGTGTTCTAGGATAGTGAGACTTTATGAAAAATGTTAGCATAGTATAATTGTTTCATGTTTTCAGCTAGGTAAGCATCAGGTAGAGATTAAACATGTAAATAGAGCTTTTCCCTTGAAAATCTTGACATACTTTTCTTGTGTTCTGACACACTCAAGATAATTTTCATATAAACAAAAGTGAAGTAAATTCTCACCTCTTCTGCAGTTTGGCATGCTAATTTTTTAAAGCTAAATAAAAAGCTGATATTTATTCCTTTAATTTCACCTCATTATATCTATTTTCAGTTTGTCCGATCAGGACACTTTCTAAGCCTTCTGGCAATAATGAGATTATATAATAGACCATGATCCAGAAAGCATACAACAGGGAAACAAAAGCCCTGACATGTTAGTTGACTACAAATTTGTTCTAAGCTAGCAATGTGATAAAATCTAAATGGTTTTAAACATCAGCACAGTAGAAGAATAATTTAATTTCAGTGTCAGGTATGCTAGCCTGGTTAGAGCACATCTACTGTTTCCAAACCGCTGCCTCTATTCACAATATATGGTGGGACGTGAACACCACACTGTCCCTGAGATCCTGGCAGACAGTAGTAATCAACAGCAACGCTCTTTTTCAAAGAGCCTGAACCACAGTAGTGCAGGCAGTCACAGTAATTCATCAGCACTGGTACCTTTTGGGATATAGACTGGACAGGCTACGCGGAGTAGAGCAAATCAAGAGCGAACTCAGGCCTTTGAAAATGAAGATGGGACCTGGGAATGTTTAGCCAAGAGTGACAATATCCAAAGGAGCCTGGGTGCTTTTCAAACATTTAAAGAGGTGCCGCCTGAAGAGGAAGGAGACGGACTGTGTGTGCTACGCCTCTTCAAATGGAAACGAAGAACAGGGAGAGAATTCCAGGGAGGATCCTAGCTCGTAACTAGAAGGAAATGCCACTTAGTAAAATTAGCCAAACAAGCACTCTTAAAATGCAGTAGGTACCCTCAATCACCGTAACTACTCAAAAGCAGCGGAGGGGTCAGTGCTCAAGAGGAATCTGGTAACAGTAAACAAGACTGTCACTCCAATTCACAACCCAAGGCTAGATTATAACATTAAAACACTCTTAGGTTTTCATGAAAATAATTATTTTGTCACCATCTATACCAGATTAGCTCTCATTAAATTCAAATATTTTAGCACAGCATAATTACTGAGTTTGGTTGCAGGCATGATTTCTGTATTCATAGTAGACTGTGGACACCCCTCCTGTTGAAAGCTCTTTGGGTAAAAACTTGAAATAGATCCTACGTATTCTATGAATTTATCTGCACCACTTATGGGCGCCACCAACACTTGGAAGCATTAACTGGACGTACAAGTATTTATCATCATGGAAGCCAATGAATTCTCTTAATACATTAGTAGGTGGAGACGGTCATTCCACATTTATTTTTACCTCCATTTTGACATTTAAGAAACTGTGATAATATTACGTAAGGAGGTGCTCACAAAATGCTGGGAACATCTCAAAAGTGCACAGACGCCGGTTTGAAAGGACTCACTTAAAAACAGCTGCATTTGTGTTATCTACAAGTCCATACTGATGGTGAATAAAACCAGAGGACAAAGGAGAGCCCTTCTTTAGCCACTAATAAATGCTGAAGAAATGCAGTTAGCAAATCACCATTTTGCAGTCATCACACTGGCATTAATGCCAGCTAGACGTCAAAGTGAGTTTGATCTACAAGATACACACATAGTCTCAAAATATCTCACTGATCTCTTATCAATACCATAAACTTCTTATGAGTTGCCAAGGAAAAATTAGTAACTTTATGGGAGAGAACACAGCAAAGTAAATGTGGCAAAGTTTTAACATGTCCTGAATCTGGGTAAATGCTTACTATCAATTTTTCTATAATTAGACATTTTCTGTATGCTTGAAAATGTCAAAATTAAAAGTGACTAAAATAAAAGAGAAATGGGGATGAAAATGGAGATAAATGAATAATAAATTTGATAATGCTACTTCCGTGAACATTTTCTGCAAAATTTGGAGTAACCAGAGAAGGAAGCATATACCACATTATATTACAACTCACCGTATATAAATAAGCACATTAAAAAATGTGTATGATTAAAGTCTGAATTTCGAAGAGCATGATAGTTTCCAGCTTTTACATCTGGCATCGGCCTTTGCAGAAATTCTGCACTTGCTCTGAGACGTTCAGGCGTCCCAGACGTTACGCAGGCACAATGGGATAATCCCACACAGCTTGGAAACCTAAACATTATTAGGCATGTTTCTGGTTAAGGTAAGTTCCACTGCACTTCGTGTTACAAGGTGTTCTGCTGTATTCCTCTTAAATGTTTCCTATGAGCCCTTACACTTCCTTTCCGCTTCCCTAGAACCTGACTTTTGTATATAAGCCTAATACGACAGTGCCAATTGACCAGAAAGCAAGATCTCTCTCCAGAGTCAATTTCTCACAAAATTTAGTCAGCATGACCTCAAAGACAGCTTACTGGTTTCCCAGAGATGTACAATTATTTATATTTTAATTCAAACTTAGCTTCCAGCGGCAGAATCCAAGTTAAATTAAATGTATACAATTTGCTCATACCATTTATGGAGTTCCACGTCATTACTGATTTTCAGAAATGTATCCACATGACGTGTATGTGAGGAATTCAGGCCCGAAACCCTTGGTGCCAATTGTCTTTCTCCATGTGGGAATATGCATCTCTTAGTCCCCTTGTCCGCGAGGGGAAGGCACAGGGGCAGCAGAAAGACTATAGAGGCAGAAAATAGGTTTGAATGAAATAAATGATCGTTGAGTGTCTTATTTCTATTCTGAATGGGTTTTAAGAATCTCGTAAGTAGTTCTATCCACTCAATGAAAATACTAGATACTGACCAATGGCCCTGATCCCTGAGACCTACTGGCCCTACTTCCCAGATCCCTGGCCCTACTTCCCAGATCCCTGCCCCAAATTCTTGCTCCTTTCTGTGAACTAGGGCCAAATGTTGAAAAGTAACAGGTCTTGGAATCATTTTTTTTAGTTGTGAACCTGATTTGCCCGCAGAGGCTGTACCTCATTCATGCGATGTGCTCTCCAAATAAATCTGTTATCCCAGAAAGCTACGCCATTGAAATGAACATCAGAAGAACCTTTCACATAGATACTGAATTCCCACTGGAGATGGATTTAACAGGAACTATGTTTCCCATGAAGTCCCATAGTGACACCGCTAACCTAATGTGTATTATGTTCTCTGAAAACTTGAGACACTATCTATGATGTTCTTTGCATCCTGGCTGTTTCCAAATTACCGTGAACTTTCTCATCTCAAATACGAATAATGCTAAGATGGAGAAATGGAGAACCGCATACTGAAGTCTTCACTGAGTCATATATATTTTGGAAGAAGAGTTGAGAGTGTTTTATTCTTAAGAGAATAAACCACGAGGAGACATACACCATTGTGTAACACCAGAAACGTGAGTCCTCTAATGAGAAGTATACATCCCTTGACGTGTAAAGAACTGGAGAATTCCAAGTGGAGATATTGTATTCCTAAGCCTGCAAGTTTTATTTGTGGTTCCGTTTTGCCCATGATTCCGTAGGAAGCATCCCTAGGAGAGAGGAGTGGAGAAAGGGAACTGCTAAGCGATTTTCCATACCTCCCCCAAACGCAATGGTAAGCACTTTAAACGCTCAAAGCCCCCAGCCTTCGCTGCCTGCCTACAACGCGGAGTGTTTGGTGTCGTCTTACGTAAGTAACAGGAGTAATAAGATTTGTGTTCCTGTCTTTGGATTCAGGAGTCATAAATCTTGAGCGAGTTAAAAATGCATGTGTGGAGATTTCATGAGAGGCTGGCGTGCCCGTGGTCTCTCTGCTCCATCAGACATCTGTAGGCAATAGCTCACCAAGATATTCTAGGGGTGTTACAAGTCACACGACACCCGTTTCCTTCACAATAACTCGGTGAGGCACCAGTGTTCCTCCCGGCCCCTCCGGCCTCATGTGAAACATGCTGCAAACTTGTCAGTGTGAATTCAAGCAGGCATATAATTTTCCTTTCCATTTTAGCAAAATCCCTCTGTTTTCTATCACTCACAACTTTGGTTAAAAAAAAGTCTTTGCGGAAAAAAATCATTAATTGCCAATGTTTATGCTATTAATATAAATTACATCAGTTTACCTAGCTTGGGGATTTTAAGAACGTCTAGAAAACACTTTAGTTTTTAAAAATTGAAACTTTCCTTCAGCAGTAATTCAAAAAGACAGGGGAAAAAAAAGAGAGATTCATCCTAGATTTGGGAGATTATATCCAGATCAAGAAAATCTTAATCAAAGAGAATGGAAAAGAAAAACGAAACAAACAGAAAACAAAATTTTGATTTGCCACACCAACACCTTCAAAGTGTTTCAGGGGACTCATTCAGGACTTCTGTAAAACTGCTGACGCTTCGTCTCAGATAAATCCCTTCTCTTTTTGGCTTCAGATGAAGTTATACAAATCTAAATGTTTCCATTTAGTGCAGCTTCTTGATTCAACCTCTTTCATGTAAGTGTACATGAAAAGGAAATGTGTCAGCTTCTTAATTATCTTCCAGATGATCACTGCCGAAAAGCATCTTGCTCAGATTTGTACTGTTATTTCCAAACATGTGAGTGTACCCTACTTGAATTTTTTGGAAATGATATCAGGGACATGTTTTCTTCTTGGTGCTTTTTTATTTTCTGCAGACCCTCACCATTAAAATCAGCCTTTGGCCTGAAGCTTACTGCCACAGGAGAGGACGAGCACAAAGGCAGACCAGAGTTAAATTCCCGGCTTTGAAGCGCTAGGTAGAATTCTCTTTTACTTTGTCGCAGAAATATGGGTCTTGAAAGCAAAGCATTTCTTCCAAGGAATGGGTGCTTAAGAAAGTATTTTTTTAATTCCAAACTTTGTATTTGAATATCAAGAGGTGAATACCAGAGAACTCAAAACACTTTAACCCTAGAGTGAGAGAAATGCACACAGAGCTATGCACCTCCCCAAGCCAAGGGAGATGAGAATCCACCAGAAAGGAAAGGACGGCAGAAGCAGATCTGCAGTAACTGTCCTGGGGGTAGGGGAGTGTGTGCCTTTACCAGGAAGCAGAGGAGACATCAGCATGCATTTAGGCATCCTTGCCTCACCTGAAACTCTGACAGGAAGCAGTCTCCTCCTGCACAAGGAAACACCTTATACGTAGGAGATGGTGGCAAGAAAGAGGGATGGAGACGAGTTTTGTGATTCTCTGGGGACCCCAGTGACACAGGGGGAGCTTTAGAACAGGAGAGGTACCGGGGTGGGGGGGGAGGGCCCGTACCAGGGCCCAGATGAACTCACAACTCAGTGGAAACGAACATCAGGTAAGCTCCTGGAAACTGAGACTTCTCCAAGAGAAAGGAGAGGAGAAGACAGAAAATACACGGGCATAATCACTTCCAGGAAGCGACAGCCTTCAGACTGGCAAAGCGGAGGTTTGAGAGCTGAGCTGCAGCCCGATACAGAGAAAAAAGGAACAATTTGTAGGCACTTGAATCTCCGATTTCGCTTTAACTTTCTATAAATGATACAAAGAACAAGCCAATTAACCTCTCAAAACTTAGTATCATCACAGCAAAGCCAGAATTTGATGAAATTACACATCAAATAACACACAGAAAGCATTCAATAACTTGCAGTCAATATTATAATTGCTATCATTATCGTTGTTAGAAAAAATAAGCCTCTGAGGTAGGTTATTCGCTATGATTACTGTGTCTGAATTTGACTACATGAGGATAATCTGTGCTCATCATCTTTCCCCATTAGCCTACAACCGTTATTACACTAAAAGAAAAAAATAACAAAACGTTCCAATCCGTCTCCAGGAATCCAGGAATAAGGTTAATTTAGATAGATCACTTTGTAAGGGCAGCCGTAAACATCATAACAGATTGTGCGAAACCACTCCAAGTTGCCAATGATCCCTCAAATTAAGAAATCCCTTCAAGGGACTTCCCTGGTGGTCCAGTGGTAAAGAATCTGCCTTCCAATGCAGGGGACACAGGTTTGATCCCTGGTCAGGGAACTAAGATCCCACATGCCACGGGGCAACTAAGCCCGCGGGCCACAACTACTGAGGTCACGCGCCTCAATGAGAGAGCCCGCGTGCTGCAAACTAGAGCCCACGCGCCCTGGAGCCTGCGCGCCACAACTAGAGAGAGAAAACCCACACGCCACAACTAAAGAGAAACCCACGCACCACAATGAAGATCCCATGCACCGCAACTAAGACCCGACGCGGCCAAAAAATAAATAAATAAATAATAAATAATAAATTACTCTTTTAACAAAAAAAAATTAAAAAAAAAAAAAAAAAGAAATCCCTTCAAGACAAACTGGTGTAAGGAAATGGGACTTGGGATGAGAGCCCGTGTAATTCTTGGATCTCATGACACTGATCTTATCTAAGTGTGTTGCAAATATGATTGAATATTCCAAGTCACCAGGACCAACGGCAGAGATGGTTTAAACAAGATGGATCAGACCTAGTGTTCTGGATCACTTGCTCCAAGTGTGGCCCATGGACCGGCATATCAACATCTCCTGGGAGATGGTGAGAAATGCAGAATCTCAGGCCCCAACCCAGTCCTGCTGAATCAGCATCTGTATTTTAACACAACCCCTGAAGCTTTACACACAATGAAGTTTGAGAACTGCTGGCCGAGACCCTTCTCCGTGTTAAGATTCTAGCACTTGCATTACACAGCACAGGGAACTCTGCTCGATATTATGTAACAACCTAAATGGGAAAAGAATTTGAAAAAGAATAGATACATGTATATGTACAACTGAATCACTTTGCTGTACAACTGAAACTATCACAACATTGTTAATTAACTATACTCCAATATAAAATAAAAAGTTAAAAAAAAAAGCAGGAGAAATAATTCTGAGTAGTGTCTTAATGAAGCTTATTTTTATGTAATATAACATGAATAGATCAATTATATAGTAATATACAGCGGCATAGATGAACATATTTTGAGATAGAGAAATGAGTAAATAAACTCTTGGGAAACGTTGTGTTAATATCGTGTAAAAGTGAAATGTGCACTCCATAAGTGTTCTTTTTTGCTTGAAATTATGACACTGCTTTCAGAAATTGGTAAAATTACGGCCACTGTTCTGAAAATAAAATATCTGTGCTCTTTTCTGTGGTGTCACTTTTTCACATATTTATGTACTGTAGATGTCCCTTTGTCTCCAAGCCTGGACACTAATGAGTTATAATCTTTCCTGCAAAACTACAGGCACAACTTCCAGTGTAGGATAATTAAAATCGTTTGCAAATAAATAATTCCAGCATCCAAGATATATATTTTTTTTAACTTATCTAATGAGAGTCACTGATTCTGTTATCGTCAACCTGATCTCCCTACTGGTGATTATTCTAACACATCACCTGCTAAGACGCTTGGAAAATAATGCTTAGAGAACCCACATCAATGACCATGTTGTACGAGCACCATCGCATGCATGGTCTTGTTCTCTCACCAGGCAGGGAATGTGTCTTCTTTATCTTTATTTAGCCATGCATTAATCATTGCCTGGCACATAGAGGACGCTCACCAATGTTATTAAATTAATAATGAATGATTGCAGCAAACTGTATGTGCTTTTCTGTCTTTGTGATATTTTTAGTAACGGCCTGCAATCGGTCACTTCCTATCAGGTGCTTTAAGACAAAGTTTTCCATGTAAATTCAGCTTGACAGACTTTGCTTTCATTTTTATTATTTTTACGCATTGTTTCTTGAAATCAGTTCAGTACAGTAATGAATACTGCACTATCTTTCAGGAATTCTAAGGCCTGTGATAGCTACTGGCTGAGAGGTGGGAGAGGAGAGAGGTACCGTGCTGTTGCCCACTTTGTACTGTCAGGGAGGCTGCCCAGAGCTGAAGATTTGGACGTCCCTGCCCACCCCCGGGGCTGCAGTACTGGCTGCAGCCCAGACCATTTACAACCAGTTACTAACCAGCAGTTTCCTTGTAACCTGCCCTTTTAGTTCACTGCAAAGTCTATTTGGAACAAACCGTGTTCCATTCTGCATTCAAAGTAATACATTTCTGGGCAGTCTGGCATTGTAAGTGGTATTGTAAGCAGTAATGGTGTTTTCAAACTCACTTTTTCTTCCTGGAAGAAATAGATAATTTCTGTTTTCTAAGGATTCTGTCCTTGCTTCATCATCAACCAGCTTCTACTTTTTACGTTTTTCTTCCATCCCATGTCTTTTGGGGTTTAATTTTTTTTTTTTTTAATAGTTTTTCACCCTTGATAATTCGGAAGCTTTTAACATGGCAAGGACAACAGCAGTAAAACCAAGACAACAATTTTCTGTTTAATCTGGAATTCATTTGTGAGAGTTCAAACAAATTTTACCTAAAATGTCAGTGTTCACTGTAAAACAGCAGCATTATTTACAACTGCCAAGATATGGAAGCAACCTAAATGTCCATCGACAGATGAACGGATAAAGAAGATGGGGTATATATTCACAAGGGACTACTACTCAGCCATAAAAGAAGAATGAAATTTTGCCATTTGTAGCAACACGGATGGACTTGGAAGGCATTATGCTAAGTGAAATAAGTCAGACAGAGAAAGACAAATACTGTATAATATCACTTAAATGTGGAATCTAAAAAAATACAACAAACTAGTGAATATAACAAAGAAGAAGCAGACTCACAGATACAGAGAACAAACGAGTGGTGACCAGTGGGGAGAGTGTGGGAGGGGTAGTTTGGGGTGAGAGAGTGGGTGGTACAAACTATTGGGCGTAAGACAGGCTACAAGGATGTATTGTAGAACACGGGCAATAGAGCCAATACTTTGTAATCACTGTAAATGGAAAGTAATCTTTAAAAATTGCATAAAAATTTAAACATAAACCTAAACGGCAGCACCATTTTACTTTTTAAAAACTAAACCAAACCACCAGAACACGTGCATATCTATCTCCTCATGGGCACAACAACACAGGTCAGTACCCCTCCTCCAATTCCCTGATGCTTAATGGACACAAAACAAAGCCTCTGATGGATATCTCTGATCACTCCTGTTAAACCTGATGCCCAGAAGTTAAAACTGCCATTAAAATGTGAAAGTCTTCGCTGCAACTTTGGCAATACAAGTAACACCTATTCTATGGAATGTTATTTTTAAGAGTGCGTACATAGGATGTGCGAAAAAAAAAATCAGCTGATTTTAGTCCAATTAGTTGTTTGTCCAGTTAAATGAAGGAAAAGAATTCTTAGGCAATCCCTCCACTAACTGATAGGTATTCCTACAGAACTAGATAAATGAATGAATCAAACTCTTGACTAGTGGGTTCTGGAGAAATGTCCAGAAATAGCTGTGGTTTCCAGGGCCATCGAAACAGTGTGACCGAGACAGTGCTTACTGGCAGACCAACGCCAAGGGCACACAGAGCTAATTTAAGGAGGCAGTGATGCCTTTAGGGTCACCTTTACTTGGGAAACCCTTTGGTTACTGTGATGAATTAGCCAGTTAAGTACCTAACCATTTCCCTTCTTCAAAGCTGGTCAAGTTCACTTTAGGTACATAGCGACCATCAGCCCCCCAAAATACATCCAGAGTACAGACTCCCAGGAGAATAATGGAGAGCTCTCTCACTGATGTGAACTTGTGTAGGAGTTAGTGGGCCCGAGATTCCAATTTCGAGGGTTTATAAATTAATTTGGATCAATCTGTTAACTGCTCTGTCGTCTTTTTCTCTCCCTGTGAATTAAGACAGACACTCTTACCCCATGGAAGCTGTGCTAACCAGAAGACAATGAAATGGCATCTGGAAACTGCTGAAAAGGAAAAAAACAAAAACAAAAACAGCCAACCACCTGTCAGTCTATAATTCTACACCCAGTAAAAATTTCTCAGCTTTTGCAGCAGACCTGCATTTTAAGAAACAGTAAACAAAATTCCTCAGGCAAAACAGAAATGATACCAGACTGAAAATGGAATTTATGCAAAGAGTGACAGAATGTTAAACCTGTGGGCAAATATAATAGACTTTCACTTCCTTGCTTTAAAGTTTCTTTAAAGGTAATTAACAGTTCAGAGTAAAATTTAATAATAAATTATGGGTTGAATATATATGTTGCAGGAAAATGTGTGACAAAAATTGCACAAAAGACAGAGTGGGTAGTATACTGTTGTGAGCTTCTTACATAGTAAGGAAAGGGGTTAATTATTATTTGAAGGTGTTAAAGATGCATTATAAACGCTAGAGTAAGCACTACAATAATTTTATTAAAAAATTAAAAAGAAGTATATCTAATAATCCAATGGCGGAGACAAATGAGATCCTACAAAGTGAATTTTTATTTTGTACAAAAACTTTTACCTTTCTCTTAACTACTACTTATAATTTTAATACAAATAATAAAAGGCCCAAACCAGATCAATGTCAAGGTCTTCCTAAGATTTCTATGTAGATTAAAGGCGTACGCTGACTTCATTGAAGAGTTTAAAATGGATGAATTGTTGCTTTTTATGTTTGTTGACTGGCTTCTTAAATGTGGCAGATTTAACATCATGCTTCATGCCCTAAGTAACTGCAGGGCTGGGTCAGCACTATGTGAGTCTCCCCAGTCCCCCAGCCCTACCCACTATGGCATCACACCCAGCATGGGAGGGCGGGTCTTGATTTCCAGAGCAACCACCAATCAGGCAAATCCTGCTCTCTCTCCCTCAGTGACTGCCTGAGGTACCCCAGGCCTTGGAGACCAAAGCCATCTTCTTGCCTGGCTATCAACTGATTCAGAGATGATCCATCAACACCAAAGTCCGGCCTCACGCTGGAAATTTCTGGACTGATTTTCAGTGGTGTTAACTGGAAGGGGCATGAAATAGGCCAGAATGAGGAGAGGAAAGCAGGAAAAACCAGGAAAATTGCAGAAAACCAGATCCAAGGCCCCAATTAATCCATCCATGAGCCAAACGAAGACTTTTATGTGACATGAGCCATGAGTTAAGAGAATGGAAAATAGATCTTCTGTTACTTCTGGTGTCCAATCCACAGCATGAATACTTCAAAATAATTTAATAAAAACTTTGGAAGGTACATATGCTTAAAAACCAGGAGCCAAATTATCCCAAGTTTAAAGTAATGAATGAAATACCAACAGTGAAACATTGACCCTAAACTGTATACAAGGCTTGCTGCCTAGTTTGATGGGGAGTCCAAGGACAGAGAAAGACATAATTGCTGCTCTTAGTTGAACAACGCACTCGTGGAAGAGACAAAACTTATTAAGCATGAAAAACACTATAAGGATCTCAGGACATATTTAAGCCTCATTTACTATGGCCTACTCCACTTTCAAAGTGAAAAAAATACGATCTCCATCGCCTAAAGCATGAGTTCAGAAATTTTCTCCCGGGAATTGGGTCTTCAGTTGGGCTTAAAGTGATGAAATTCAATGTAAAATGAGCAGAAGAGAGAACGTAACTCTGGAAATAATGTGGGCAAGAGTGTAGAGGTAAGTACGCATAGAGCATATTTTGAAGAGAGGGAGAAGGCCGGCCTTTTGGAACAGAGAAGCATATTTGAATGACTCTTTTACTTCAGTCACAGATTTTTGAAAAATGCATCCCTTCTTCATTCCTTCTCTCTCACATTTGCATTGAGATGCCTTTTACCCCACTTTGTTTCTCCCTTGGATTACAAATGAATACAGTCAGGAATGAAAATATTTTAGTAAGGGGGGAAAACTTTACCCCAAAATAATTCATTGCTAGTTGTAAACGAAAAATACTTTATAGACAACCTACCCTAAATAAGGCATAATGATAGATGCTTAGACATAAGATATGGTCCCTGCCCTTAAAGAGTTTATCTATAAGGGTAAAAAACCCATGCACATGTCTGATTATATCTGGAAGCAGGTTACGACAACAGCAGTAAGACAGTAAATTCAGAGACGTGGTTACCAATTCCTGCTGTGGGGATTATAAACTGTAATAAAGTATGTATTAGTCAGCTAGGGCTACTATAACAAAACACCAGAGACTGGGTGGCTTAAACAACAGAGTTGTATTTTCTCACAGTCGTAGAGGTTGGGAAGTTGGAGACCAAGGTGCCAGCAAGGTAAGTTTCACTGCGATGCCTCTTCTCTTGGCTTGTAGTGGCCGCCATCTTGCTGTGTGCTCGCATGGCTTATTTGTGTATGCTCTTGGGGGAAAAAGAGCAAGGTCTCTGGTGTCCCTTCTTGTACGGGCACTAATCCCAGCATGCGGCCCCACCCATGCAGCCGGAAGGTGTGGAGATGTGCCTGTTTTTCATGCCCCATGCTAGGGGTCTGTGATGGAATCCCATCCAGGCAACTGTGAGAACAGTTCTTTTGAGAACTGTTCATGTGAGTCTTACAGTTTCTCAAGGTTCAGAGGAGGGCAAGTTAGCAAAAAGAGGGGAAAGGGGAAAAAAGGAAGAGAATAAAATAGGGGAAAGGTTTTAGGGTCCAAGGGAAGGAAGCTGGGTTGTTTTCATCCATTCACACCCCCTTGAGATGTTTCCATGGACATGCTTCATGGCTTCAGTTATTTTCTACCAATGACATTGGGAAAAAGACTGTGCTCAAATACACAGGGAAGACTCTATTCTGAACATTTCCTACTAAAGTAGAAAAATAGTTTCGTGTTAAAAAGACCCTGAGGTTTATCAGGTTTTTCTCGCTTTGCGGTTCAAGCTGTCCCTCCTTTTTGAAAATATCTTTGGGTCTCATCTGTAATTATTCTAAAGATCTCCAGACTTACATAGAAGTTCAGGTTACAGATTTTCTTTCCACATCTTTCCTCTTTTACGTGGCTCTAAGTGGATCACTGGGATGAGACAGATTTCCTCTGGTCAGGGAAAGGAAGCAGTGATGTCAGCAGGCGTGGAAGGTTCTTTCCTTTCTGTTTCCCAAAGTCTGGTCCCTGACGTGAGTGTGGGCTGCAGACAAGTTGTTAAAATGGAACCTTCTGTTTATGACAAATAATAATGGGCTTAATGTTAGAGTCGTGATATAAAGTCTATCTTTCAGATACAGTTACTTAAATTTCAGGAAGAGTTATTTTAAAGGAAAACATTATTAAACAGCAGTACTGGGCTATGAGGATGTGGCAGACTTCCTGACACTGGAACTCAGTGACTGAGTTTGGGGAAATGGTGCTGGAGACTTTGCTCTGGCCAGCAGTATAGCTTCTCTCCCATGAGTACGCATGGCTTGATAGCAACCTCACTGTGATGATAGCAACCTCTGCTACTCACTGTGCGCACGGAGCTCGATGACGGTCCCTTCCCGTGTCCCCAGTCTGTGTCCCAAGCGTCATGTTCTCAGTGAGACACGAGTCATACATTTCCTCCCCATTCGTAAGGCGGTGTCCTGACCTGCACTGACATGAGCCGGAAGATTGTCTCAATCCTGCCTGGGCCATATCATGGCCCTTGATGCAAACCATAACATTCGATGTGCACAGAAAACATTTCCTCTGAAGAGTTCAAGGTTTTAAGCTCAGCCCTTGAGTCAGCAACTAGCTAGTGTGACAAAATGTCCACAAACAGAGGAAGAAAACAGGACACATGGAGCTGTATCGAGGACAGAGATGGTGTAGGGACAGCAGGATATGACAAGAAGAAAGAAACCCCAGGAAAATTTAATGGACATCTTTTTTTTCATTTGAAATTAATTTTTATTGGAATATAGTTGATTTACAATATTGTGTTAGTTTCAGGTGTACAGCAAACTGAATCAGTTATACATATACATATGTCCTCTCTTTTTCAGATTCTATTCCCATACAGGTCCTTACAGAGTATTGAGTAGAGTTCCCTGTGCTGTACATACAGTAGGTCCTTTTAGTTGTCTATTTTATATATAGCAGTGTGTATATGACAATCCCAATCTCCCAATTTATCCCTCCCCTTTCGCCCCTGGTAACCATAAGTTTGTTTTCTACATCTGTGACTCAGCCTCTGTTTTGCAAATAGGTTCATTTGCAGCCTTTTTTTAGAGTGCACATATAACCGATATCATATGGTATTCGTCCTTCTCTGTCTGACTTACTTCAGTCAGTACGACAATCTCTAGTGATGGACATCTCTTAACCAGTGTTACCCTGTTAGGTGTCGTCTCCACAGTGCTGACGGGCTAATATTTTTGAGTGTGTGCTCTGGGCCAGACCCTTTACAAGTCTCACTCACTCCTCTGAGCTAAGGGAGAAACAACTATCCCTGATTTATGCACAGAAGGCAGCATCATGTAATGAGCAGACACTTTGTAAATCTCAGGACTGCACATTATCTGTCGTGTGATGCTGGGCAGTTAGTAAAAGGGATTACCAACCGTGCCCACCTTATCGGGAACCTGTGAGGATTAAATGTGATACCCCCCATAAAGCATTTAGCTGCTAGCCCTTAGGAGAAGCTCAGCGGATGCTAATTATTATTATTTGCCCAGAAAGGGACATCGAGGCCTTAGAGAAATATACTACTCTGTCCAATTTCATGTAACTAACAAGCTTCCTGGCTATGGCTGTAAGCAACTAACCATAACATAATCATTAAGGGCAGGGAATCCTTCTTTTGTTTACATCTGTCTGCACAGCACACAGTAAGAACTCAAAGTTGCTTTCTCCACAACACCTCGTCTTTCTGTTCCTATTCTCATTTGAAGAGCAACTGTGCTCGTGTTACGGCTTTTTGAGAAATGCCGTTCAGTCCACTTCTGTGGCCAGAAGGCCAGACCAAAGAATGCTTTTCAGCGGAAGGGCTACAAAGGTGAGGCTCAAGGTAATGATGCAAAGAAGCACCTGCACCTTCTGGGTCTGAGCGCCGTTGAGGGGAGACTGATCGTCAGCGGAGTCATAGGCCCCTACAGCTGGAGGGGGCTTATAGTTCAGCTAGTCTAGCCACGCCCTTCTCCCCAAAGGTAGCAGGAACGGAAACTTCAGCTTGTACTTGCCGTGCACGAGGCCACTTTATCCTTGGGGGAGAGCGACTCAGCAGGACCAGGGATGAAAGGGACGGAAGCATCACACACTTTCCTACAGGGAGGGGGCAGTAATGTGATGGTGCTAAGAACATCTTCATCTCAAGAGCAAGTGAACAATTTCTAAGGGCTGGAGCTTCTCTGTGACACCTTCTAGTGAGACATGAAAGCCCTTTAACTGGATTAAAAACAAAAACAAAACAGAAATTTGATTTCCAATCAAGATAGCTCAGGGCCCTGAAACTCCTCTGCATTACACGCAGCAATGCGAATAAAAATTAAAAGAGAAGATTTAAATATCGGTAGGATAAAGCCAGAGGTCTGCCAACGGGGCTCACGATTTCCCATGAGTTGGTCTCCACTGAAACAGCAAGACTTGCATTTTCCTTACCTAGGAGGAGCAGTGGAGCTAGGTTTACCTGCATGAAACTAAGGACTCAGGAAAGGAAGCTGATAGAAGTGGTGGCTGTCTTATACTGCCTGATGGCTATGGCTTCAGTACTCAGATGAAGTGGACACACTTCCAACCAGGAGATAAAGTGACTGCCTCACTTAGTGATACAAGGATCAGCCATGTTCCCAGGCTCACTGTGCACAGAGATTAACAACCACGATGGACCCCTGGACTAAGGACTCCTTCTCTAAATAAACTTGCAAATACAAGTTCACAAAAATTCAAAGAGTTATGAGACTACGGAAAACAGCCAATGAAACCAAAGGTTGTAAGATAAGTTTAATCCACTTGACAGTAAAAAAAATACAAATGTGATGATTTAAAAATAACTATTTTGGATGCCCAAAAGGATAAATGGAAGTTGAATCTTATAAAAAAAAATAAATTGGAAAAAAAAGCAAGATATGGAATAAAGGTGGACTTAAGAAAAGAAAGAGATAATTGGAAATATTGAAGATGAAAAGGACATTCTTGAAAATTTAAAAAGAAAAAAAACACTAAAGGAATAGGATAAATACTAGACCGGACAAATCCAAACAGAGAATTTGTAATGAGGAAAGCGGTGTGTACAAATTTACTCAGAGTCAGCACAGAGACAGAAGAAAAATATGAAAAAGGAGTTAAGCAATATGGGGAATACACTGAAAAGCTGCTACATACATTGAATTAAAGTTCCAGAAGAATATACACATTTTAAAAAGTAATAGCTGGTAACTTCACAGAAATTAGGAAACAGTATTCCAATCACGAGTGCAATCAAATATCAAGCAGGATCAATAAAAACCAACCAAATCCTTGGCAATCACAGTGAAACTGCACAATTTCAAGGATTCATATAAACTGATAGAATGAACCAAATAGAAAGCACAGCTTACCTGAAATGAGTTGCAGTGACAGCGCCAGCAGATTTCTCATTTACAAATTTGTAATTTCTAGTTTATAAAAATTGTGCCAGAAGGTAATATAAGGGAAAATATACAACTGTTAAAAATCTCCTCTCAGGAATTGTTAGAAAAAGTAGGCAGAAAAAACAAAACAAAACAAGAAATCATTACCAACACAGAAGAGTTGAACAGCACTCTTGGCGTCGTAACCTAACTGACATTTATGGAACCCTCCACCTGACAGCAGCAGAATACACATTCTTCTCTAGGGACAAGCAGAACATTTATCAAGACCGGCGATGTGTGTGTGGGGGGGACATGATAAAAATGTTTCCATAAAGTTAAAGGGACTGAAAATGTACACAGTATGTTTATCAATAAAAAAATTAAAAATCAATAGCAAAAGCTTTTCAGTGTCATTAGGTCCCATGTATCGATTTTTGGTTTTATTTCCATTTCTCTAGGAGGGGGGTCAAAAAGGATCTTGCTGTAATTTATGTCATAGAGTGTTTTGCCTATGTTTTCCTCTAAAAGTTTGATAGTGTCTGGCCTTCCACTTAGGTCTCTAATCCATTTTGACCGTATTTTGGTGGATGGTGTTAGGGAGTGTTCTAATTTCATTCTTTTACACTTATCTGTCCATTTTCCCAGCACCACTTATGGAAGAGGCTGTCTCTTCTCCATTGTATATTCTTGCCTCCTTTACCAAAGATAAAGTGATCATAGGTGCGTGGGTTTATCTCTGGGCTTTCTATCCTGTTCCATTGATCTCTATGTCTGTTTTTGTGCCAGCACCGTACTGTCTTGATGACTGTAGCTTTGTAATATAGTCTGAAGTCAGGGAGCCTGACTCCTCCAGAGGAAACTATAAACAAGATGAAAAGACAACCCTCAGAATGGGAGAAAATATTTGCAAATGAAGCAACTGACAAAGGATTAATCTCCAAAATATACAAGCAGCTCATGCAGCTCAGTATCAAAAAAACAAACAACCCAATCCAAAAATGGGCAGAAGACCTAAATTGATATTGCTCCAAAGAAGACATACAGATTGCCAACAAACACATGAAAGGATGCTCAACATCACTAAGCATTAGAGAAATGCAAATCAAAACCACAATGAGGTATCACCTCACACTGGTCAGAATGGCCATCATCAAAAAATCTACAAGCAATAAATGCTGGAGAGGGTGTGGAGAAAAGGGAACCTTCTTGCACTGTTGGTGGGAATGTAAATTGATACAGCCACTATGGAGAACAGGATGGAGGTTCCTTAAAAAACTAAAAATAGAACTACCATACGGCTCAGCCATCCCACTCCTGGGCATATACCCAGAGAAAACCATAATTCAAAAAGAGTCATGTACCACTGCAGTGTCCATTGCAGCTCTATTTACAATAGGCAGGACATGGAAGCAACCTAAGTGTCCATCGACAGATGAATGGATAAAGAAGATGTGATACATATACACAATGGAATATTACTCAGCCATAAAGAGAAACGAAACTTGAGTTATTTGTAGTGAGGTCGATGGACCTGGAGTCTGTCATACAGAGTGAAGTAAGAAAGAGAAAAACAAATACCGTATGCTAACACATATATATGGAATCTTAAAAAAAAAAAAAAAGGTTCTGAAGAACGTAGGGCAGGACAGGAATAAAGACACAGACGTAGAGAATGGACTTGAGGACACAGGCAGCGGGAAAGGTAAGTTGGCACAAAGTGAGAGAGTGGCATGGACATATATACACTACCAAGTGTAAAACAGCTAGCTAGTGGGAAGCCGCCGCATAGCACAGGGAGATCAGCTCAGTGCTTTGTGACCACCTAGAAGCGTGGGATAGGGAGGGTGGGAGGGAGACACAAAAGGGAGGAGATATGGGGATATATGTACACGTATAGCTGATTCACTTTGTTATACAGCAGAAACTAACACATTATTGTAAAGCAATTATACTCCAAGAAAGATGTTAAAAAAAAAATCAATAGCAAGAGTGTCTAAGAAATTCCAATATGTTTGGAAATTCAGCAACATGCTCCTAAGAACCCATGGGACAAAAAAAGAAATGACAACAGCAATTAAAAAACATTTAAAACTGAATGATAAAGAGAACTCAACACATCAAAATTTGTGGTATGCAGCTAAAGTATGCTTATAGGAAAATTTATAGATCTAAACACTCATACAAGAAGAAAGGTTTAAAATCAACAAACTGACCTTCTACTTAAGCTAGAAAAAGGATAGCAAATTAAACCCAAATTAAGTTAAAATGAAGAAAAAATCAGATAACATTGGAACCATTGAAAGAGAAAATAAATAAGAGCAAATACTAACCAAACTAAAATATGGCACATTGAAAAAGATCAATAGAATGCACAAACCTGATGCAACATGGGGGTGGCATGGGGAGCAGGGGAGATGTGCAGGAGGGAGAATGGGGAGGACAGAGGGAGCGACCACCAGTATTAATAAGGGACATCACTGAACTTATTACATGATATTAAGGAGATGCTGTGAAAAAATTCAGAACACCTAGATAAAATCGACATTAAAAAAATTTGCCAGAAAGAGACACAACAGAAACAAAATCAGAACAGCCCTGAAATTGAATTTGTAAAGAAAACCTCCCTCCAAACAAAATTTGATACCAAACAGATCTATTGATGAATTCTAAGAAACATGAAAGGAAGGAACAATATGAAACTTACAAACTCCTTCAGAAAATGGAGGAACAGAAGACACTAAACATATGATTTAATAAAGCCAGAATAAGCCCAATACCAAGACCAGATAAGAATAGTGTACGAAAAAATAAAACACCACAACAGTCCTTAGCAAAATCAAATCCAGCAATAATCAGGAGTAGAAGATAATATATTATGGCCAAGTGAGATCTTCCACAAATGCAAGGCTGGATTAGCCTTACAAAAACCAACCAACGTTGGGACTTCCCTGGTGGTTCAATGGTAAAGAATCCACCTTCCAATGCAGGTGACGCAGGTTCAATCCATGGTCGGGGAACTAAGATCCCACATGCCTCGGGGCAACTAAGCACGCGCGCCGCAACTACTGAGCCCGCGCGCCTCAATGAGAGAGCCTGCACGCCGCAAACTACAGAGCCCACGCGCCCTGGAGCCTGCGCACCACAGCTAGAGAGAAAAAACCTGCACGCCACAACTAGAGAGAATCCCGTGCCGCAATGAAAGATCCCACATGCCTCAACGAAGATCCCGCGTGCTGCAACTAAGACCTGACGCAGCCCAAAAAAAATAAGATAAATAAATATTTTTAAAAACCCACCAACGTAACCTGTTGTATTAATAATTTAAAAGAGAAAATAAGGTAATTTTAGTGGATGGCTTTTGATAAGTTCAAGACCTAGATGTGATTATGGGAGTCTGATGGTGAAAGACCAAATACTTTCCACTAAAACTTTGCACTAAGACAAGAATCAAGAAAGAAAGAATACTCACTCTCATTTTTATTTGATATTATATTAGAGATCACAGTTAGTGTAGTAATACAATAAATTGTATTATTTAAGGTAAGAATATTAAGAAGGTAGAGGTAAGCTTCTATCACTGCAGAAACACGATTGTGTATATAGAAAATGCTGAAGTATATAAAACAGTTATTCATCCTAATTAGTGAATTTAGTGTGGGTACAGAATCAAAAGTCGATATACAAAGGTTAGTTCTATTTTTATACAATAGTAACAAATGGAATTTTAAGTACCAAAATGCCATCCATGATAACATTGTAAAACATAGAATAATAGGGATAAATCCAAAAGGGGAGCCAAACCTCTACCTGAAAATAACAAAACATTGCTGAGAGGGAATTAAAGTGGATTTAGATAAATGAAAAGATAAATCATGCTCACAAATTAGAAGACTCAACATCGTTAAGATCTCAATTCTCTTTAGATTACCTATAGATGGAATACAGTTCTAATTATATTTCCAGCAAGCTTTGTTGACAAGTAATTCTCAAAATTTATAAAAAGTTGCAAAGGACCCAGAATAGCCAAAATAACTTTGAGAAACAAATCTGGAGGACCCACGTTACTTGCTTTCAATAGTTATTCTGAAGCCAGAGTAGTCAAGACTGAGACCAGGTCTGCATGGCGGTAGGGAAAGGACACACAAATGGATCAAGGGAATAAAAGTGGGTGTTTGGAAAGAGACACACACACACTGTACATATTGTGAAATGAAACCAGGCCAAAATATCAATAATTTTATGGAGGAAGGGAGAGATTTTTCAAAATACAATAATGGGGGCCAAGACGGAGTCAGCCAATCACAACCTCCTTCTTCCACTGAATACAGCTAAAGTCTCTGGACAAAATCCCTCAAACTACGACTTGAGCTAAGAAGTAAAACACAGGCACGTGAGGGACTAAAATAAAAGCTTGAATAAGTTCCCATAACAGGACTGAGTTTCCCATTTTTTCTTCTTGGTTTCCTGGCTTAGACAAGAAGGCTGACGGGTCCGGAACCGAGCAGTGAGCACGGACAACGTAACTGCAGGACGGAGCCCGTGTGTCCAGCCGAAGACCCAGAGGAAGGGGCTCCCGTGTGCCGAGAGTGAGGAAGGAGGGGACACACGCTCCTCTGCGCTCTGGTTTTTCCCCCTCTCTCCTGCCTGACCCACATCAGACAGCTGCACTGCTGTGGCGGCAGCTCCCGGGGCAGACAGCTCAGATCCCTCCCAAAGGGAGACCCAGCCCATCTCTTTTCTCCAGAGAAAGAAGGAAAAGAAACTCCTGTGGCCTGTGGAGTGTTGGTGAACCCCAGTTACTGCTTCCTCTCTTTTATCTCTCTGTGCTTCACCCCAAAGGCGGCCCCAAGTCACACAGAACCACACCTAACGGGCTGGAGGGCAGGGAGGCCAAAACTCTGATAAAAACGTGTCTTTGTTTCTGGCCAGAGGAATCAGGCACAGGGGTGTCTGGCAGCCACAGAGTGTGCAGTATGCTTGGCAGACTTAACGAAAAGAAAAAACAGGATTCCTAGTAAAGTTAAAATTTGAGATAAGCAATACGTCTTTGATACAGGTATGTTGCATGTTCTATACTAAAACATTATTCACTGTGTATCTGAACTGGGCATCCTGTATTTTCCCTGGTGACCCCATATGGGGCTAATTCCACAGAGAGGAGAGTTGGGAAAGGCATGCCGTGCTCTGGGTATGAGCCAACTGAAGTCTCGGTCTTATCTTACTCCTGAACTGTGCATGCACGGAGCAGACCCAACCAGAGCAAAGGCTCTGGGACCTTAACCAGGATATCAACCCCTTCTGGAATCCCTGACTACCCTCTAAGGGACGCATGCGTCAGGCAGACTCAAAGTGCCCAGCACAGGCTCTGAAACTTGATCTGAGTTGGGACTGCCACCCACAGAAAGTAGGAGACAAGGCAGGGTTTGAACTGAACCAACTGTATGCCAATTAAAAATAATAATAAATTCCCCAAACTGGTTATGAAACGACTGGATATCTACATGGAAAAACAGTAAATCTGAAGGCATCGGACACCAAAACCTAAAATCTGATGTTATAGAAAACTTCTGGAATAAAACAAAAGCATGTTGTGTGATACTAGGTGGCCAAAGACTTCTCAGACAGGACACAGAATGCATTAATCATAAAGGAAAAGGTAATAAATTAGGCTTTTCAAAATTAAAAAAACAAAAAACAAACTTCTATTCATCAAAAGATACCTTTAAGAAAAGGAGAAATGAAGACACCAAATAGAAAATCATCGCAATACATACATGTGGTCAATCCTTGCCTTACAATCCTATATAAAAATATCCATTTATCTTAAGAAAAAGGAAAGGAATGAAGGGCTTGGTCAGACACTCCACAGAGAAAGACACCGACATGGCCAAGAGAAAGGCCTTACCATCCTTATTCACTAGAGAAGGGCAAGTTTAAACCCCAGAGAGAGACCACTCAACACTCCCCGGAATGACTGAAATGCCCCAATGCGGTTGAGACTGTGGAGTGACCAGAACCCTCACACTGTTGACGGGGTGTGTAGGGTGTGCTACTCGCAAAAACAGTTCGGCAGTTTCTCATAGTTAGACATACACCGTGATCCAGCGATTCCATTCCTGCGTGCTCACCCGAGAGAAATAAAAACGTATGTCCACACAAAGACTTGCTCACGCAAGCTTTATTCATCAGAGCCCAACGCTGGAGAGCATCTGAGGTCCATCCACAGGAGGAGAGACCAACAAACTGTCTATTTATGCAAGGAACGCCCTCAGCAGTACAAGGAATGAGCCATTTATACACACCCCACCACGCACGCGTCTCGAGAACGCTGCCCTCGAGTGAAAGAAGCCGAAAGCCAAAGAGAACACTCTGTTCTGTAAAATTACATTTATAGGAGGTTTTAGAACAGGCGAAGCTAATCCACAGTGAAAGAATTGAGAATGGTAGGCTCGGGGGGAGGGTTGGGTGGGGTGGGAAGAGACCAACTGGGCAGGTGCACGAGGGAACTTTCTGGGGTGGTGGAATGTTCTGTGTCTCGATAGGGGTGTGTTTTGCACAGGTGTATGTGCTTTACACTATTCCTCAGACTAGCACTATGTAAATCATTTTTTAAAACCTCATAAAAACATTGAAAATTTGACACTATTTCCTTTTATTTTGCACAAGGAAAGACACCACAAATGAGGTAAAAATCAAGACACAGACAAGAACACAGCTTATGCAACTTCAATTTACTGACATGGATTGTATCTGGATATGTATTTTTTAAAGCACCAAATTCATAATTTTTAAAATCCTCAAGACATTTAAAAGTGGGCAAATTATATGGAACGTAGTTTTTGAAGAGCAAACCCAAATGAACAATGTCCAGAAAAGGGCTTGACCTCACTGTGAGTCAAAGAATTACAAAATCTCACGAAGGCATGCACGTCCATCCCAAATGAGCAGAATTACTGTGTGTTCAGGGGACCATCAGTGTTGATGTAATTCCTCTGGCAGGCAATCGGCAACCCTGAGCCAAGTCAGTAACGCGCTGGATCCTACCACCTGGACCGCCTGGGAAACCCACCTCCATGTGTATACGCTGGAGCACAAGCTCCCAACCCTGTCTGCAAGCCAGGATCACTGCTCTACAATGTACTATATACCAAACATTCTCGGGCCTCATTCCTTGCCCATCAAACACAAGCGTTTCTCTGGAGGAAGAGTTTATCTCAGTCCCAGGTGCCTGTTAGACTCTCCCAAAGAGTTCTTCACAAAGAGCAAAACCTGGTCATCCTTCACCCACTGAATCTGATTATGTTGGTCAGGAGAGGTCTGGTCAAGGAACCTGGGCTACCCAGTATGTTCTCCTGGGGAACTCTTGAAAATCTTGGCACCCAGATTGCAATCCAAAAATCTCGGATTTGGGCTCCATACACTGTACAAGCAAACTACGGCATCGTGTGTAATAGGGGAAAAAACTGCGAGCAACTTAGATGTTCGCTGATAGGATAATGCCTAAGTATATTATAGTATACATATAATAAAATCTATCCTGCACTGAAAATTAATGAATTTATACCCTCATCTAACAGCATGACTGAAACTCAAACACACAATTTTGTGAAAAAAGCAAGTACAAAAGAATATAGACACTAGGATGCCATTTCCATAACTTAAGCATATTGAACCGTACTATGTATTGTTTACAGATGCACACGTACAATAAAAGTATAATAGCTCACACGAAGATAATAAAAACCAAGTAAGGGTTAGTAGTTATGTGTGGGAAGGGAAGGAGACAAAGGGGATAGGAAGCAATGTATGTGGTCAATGATTCTGCCTGTATAATACTTTAAAAATGTCTACAGCAAACAAGGCAAAATACTAAAACTAAGTGCAAGCTGGAAAACTGTTCATTATAACATTCTTTATACTTTTCTGTGTGTTAAAAAATACTTTATTATCGGAAAGCATTTACAATAAACACTAATAAAAACGTAACCAACAAGAAAGCAGCAGAACCAACAAGAAAGCAGCAGAACTAACATACACACCCAGGTAAAACACCAAAGTTGTATAACTCTTCCTTCCTAAAATTTCTTCCCTTTTCCACTTTTCCCACTTGTTATTAACACCATAAGCTTAACGAAGGTGAAAACACAGACACTTTTAAACTCTACTGTGTTTACAATATGGTTTATTCATCCATAGAGAAAAATGCATATAATAGGATCTAATTTCACTGCAGAACAGAACACTTCAAGCTCAGGGTTGGAATCTGCTCAATTCGTGATTGCTTCCAGACCCTAACACCCAAGCATGATGAAGTGTGAACTTAGGATACCTTTTAGTATAATAAGTGCCACCATCCTGGCTATTTCCTAGGAAAAGTCTCTCAAAGCAGATTCTCAGCTTACTAATAGGTTTAGAAAGGATCAGTCTTTGCCATAAAAAGCAACTTTTCTCTTGGACTCAACACACTGTTTAAATAATTTACAAAAACCTTGCCTTGCTTTCTTTTCTCTGTTGGAAATGTCACTTTGTAACTGTCAGACTCCTTCTTACATCAGAACCAAGAAATCTAGGGAGGTGGAGAAAAAGGTCTGGCACTGAAAATGTTTCAAAACGGTTGCTACTTTTCAAAGCTGAAACGATAAGATAGCAGTTACTTTATACTGGGGACATCATGCACATCTGCATCACCCATGTCCCTCTGGAGTCCAAGTTCGTCCACAGTCACCACAGTGGAATGACCGAGTTGAAATGAACTGCCCAGGGTATGATGCGCCATCAGTTTCTTTCTGCAGTGACAGGGGTGCAGCCTCCAGGTCCACGCATTCTCTCCACGCACATCACAATTCCTACAGAGCGTGACTCAGGGGTTCAAATATTCCTGGTGCAGCAGGGACTCCTCGGAGGGGAAAGAAACTTACATCTAAATGCATCCTATACGCTACACACATGAGACTAATTATTTTATTAAATTCCCAAACGGTACGACATGGCATGCTTACACTCGTCTTACGCAAGAGGAACGTGAGGTTAGGGACACAAATGTCGTAACCCTTGAGCACAGCTTGTGTCTCGTGAGCCCTAAGCTCACACAGCCTGTGCTCCTCCAGTTCGTGCTTCAGCCCCGGAGCTGCTTCTCCAGGGTTCGTGTCTCTACTCCCCCCAGCTGCTCCTTACACCCCGCAGTCCGTGCTTTCACCCTGCGAGCTGCTCCTTGCACGCCCTGTTTCACACCTGCCCACTTGATCCCGCTGCCTCTACCCTGGGAGCACGCTGGAAGCTCTCTTGACCCTCCTCAGTTTCCTCTCCTGTGTCCTATGCTTTTGTACCAATCCTGCATTGGTGGGAGCATTCCTGGATATACAGAAAAGTTGGGGAGGTTCTAGTAATAGAGAGAGTTCTCCTGTATCCCTCAGCCAGTTTCCCTCATGTTATCTCACGTGACCACGGGACGCTCGTCACAGCTAAGAACTTAGCTACTATTAGCTACACTCCAGACTGTATTTGGATTTCCTAGTTGCTCCACTAATGTCCTCTTCTCGTTCCAGGTTCCATTTCGTCATCGTGTCTCATCAGCCTCCTCCGACGTGTGGCAGATTTTTGTCTTTCCTCGTTTTTCATGACCTTGACAACGCTGAGGAGTACTGCTCAGGTACTTGTAGAATGTCCCTCCATCTGGGTTTGCCAGACGCTTCTGTCAGCATGACCGTGGGGTTAGGGGTTTTGGGGACGGGTACACAGCGGGGAAGCGCCCTTCTCACCACGCCGCACTGGGGGCATGATAAGGGTACGGTGCGAAGACCCTTGAAGCCATCATGGACTAACAGGGAACGCCTGGTTCTCAGAGTCTGTGAAGCTTCTGGAAACTCTCCTTTTCATAATGCCTCTGCTCACAATGTCTCGTCGAGCACAGCATTCTCGGCTGCATCCGGATCACGGGCTGTCACACGTTTCCAACAAGACCAGTGAGAACTGAGCTACTGGGCGAACAAACGAACAAACAGACCAGCAGGTGGTCGATGATTACCTTGGAAAATGCCGCCCTGCTCCGTTGGCTGTAAGACGAGTGCTGCCACCCTGATTCTGTTCCTCTAGCATCTGTTATGAACAGCTGCACCCTTCGGCAAACAGTGCCACCTCCCGTGCGTAAATACGTTTTCCTGGGCACTTGTGGCTGCGTGTGTGGCCGCACTCAGCCTGGGATCTGGGCCTGCAAAAATAGAATAATTCTTCCACTCTGAGAGGGAATTAGTCCTTGTGAAACTTTAGCTTGGTTGAAAGGACACACACAAGGCACACATTTCCTGCCTACAAAATTCATCCAACAGATACCATGGGGGTGGCGTTCTGAAGTGTATTAATGCTGGTGGATGGAGTTTGAGATTTTTACAAAGTAGATACAAATATCTCCTTCCTTTCTTTTTATCCACTCGAGTCTTCTCTCCCTCACAAACTAAACTTTAACTGCACATCAGTGGTTCTCAACCCTCCTGACTGCCCCCCAACTCCCCAGGGCCCCGGCCAGCGGGACGTCTGGCAGATGTTTCTGGAGACAGTTTCGATCATCACAGGCAAGGAGCGGGGAGCGGTACTGGCGTCTGGTGGGTGGAGCCCAGGGGTGCCGCTGACCATCCCGCAGGGCACAGGGCAGCCCACGATGAAGAACCGTCCGGCCCCAGAGGTCAGCAGTGCCAAGGCTGAGGACGCCCGGCCTGGGTGTGCTGATTCTGCACCTTCCCGTGTCTCCATCACAGCGCCGCTGGAGCGCACCACGTCCCTCTCTTCTTCCCTCTCCTTAACGTCGCGGTTTGACCCCTGGCTCCCTCGGGTGCGACCTGCCTCGGCCGCACTGGGGCTTGTGACCCCGTAGAGACCTCACAGTTCCGTGGACCTTGCTCCTCGGTCTCCCCGAGCCCCCGGCTGCCCTCACGCTCTCTGCCGGTCCAGCTCCGGTCCTCCCCGCCCGAGCACAGGGCTAGCAGGGCCCCAGCTGAGAGTCCCAACCTCAGCGACAAAGCAACAGTACTTTGCGTTCTCGCACGAGACGCCCCCCTGAAATTACTCTTGAAGTCACTAGACTCGCTTCGGCTTGGGCGCCGTGTCCTTCCCGTAAGTCAGTATGTCCCAACCCGAGTGCCCCCTCCTCCCCCCCACTCTCCTGTCACACGACTTCACTTCTGTAAACGACACTGATTTCGCGGGCATCCAGGCTCAGACCTTCACTCCTCTACTGGTCCCGTGCTCAGTCACTCCCTATCACATCGGTCACCCTCGCCCAGATACAAAACTCACGACTTTCCTCTCGGAAGTGCCTTCCCCAGGCATCTCTTTCTTGCCACCTCATCGGAGAATATCACGTTTCTCGCTCACAAAGTCTCTGTCTTTAGTTCTTCAACCTCCTAACTAGGCTGTCGTTCCTAATCACCTCGTCTCCAGCGGTGGATAATTTTCCTTGCTGTCACTGGTTCACGTCCCAGCCTCCACCTGCCCCTCCCTCATCTCGCTCCCTTCTGTGTCACCCACTGGTCCCGCCCATTTGAAAAAGAAAACAAGAACTTTTCACTTGGGAGCATTTTTAGATTCACAGAAAAGCTGCAAAGAGAGTACAAACAGTTACCGTTCACCAGTCATCCAGTTTCCCCTCCAGTTAAACTTTTCCATCCCGAGAGCGTACACACAAAGGAACGCTAAGGAACCCACATCGGTGCACTGTGATTAACTAAACTAGATTTTCTGTGAGTTTTAGGAGTTTTCCCACTAAAGTTCCTTTTCTGTTCCAGGATCCAGTCCTGGACACACCATTGCCTTTGGTGATGTCGCCTTAGTCCACTCTGGATGGGAACTTTGCTCAGACTTCCCTTGTTTTGGATGACCTTGACAGATGTGAGAAGCACGGGTCAGATATTTAGCAGAACCCATTCAATTTGGGTTTTACTGGATGTTGTTACGATGAGACTGCGGTTATGGGTTTCGGAAAAGAAGACCAGAGAGGTGCGGCGCCCTTGTCATGACACCAAATCAGGGGCGCATGCTGTGCAGACGGCATCTCTGGGTAAGAGAGTGTTTGCCCATCTTTCCACTATGGTTACCCTCTTCCCCTTTCCACGTGCTCTTTTGGAAGCAATTCACTAAGTCCAGCCACACTCAAAGGCTCAGTGATGAGAGCTATCCACTCTATGCTTGCAAACTTATTTCTAATTTCTTTTATCCCACCCAGGACACACTTAGCGTGTCTCCAACTCAAAGTCTCCATGAAGGCCTGAAAGCTACTTTGTACCCGGGGCATTCTTCGGCTTCCCCCGTGATGGAACTCTCTTATCACGTGATGGAACTCTCTTATCACGTGATGGAACTCTCTTATCACGCTCCCACACGACGGTTCACTTCATGTGTCACCTTCCTTGCCGGGCCAAGGGGTGCCTCAACTACACTTCATCTGGGTGTGTCTGTGAGGGTGTTTCTGGATGAGATTAGCATTTGAAGGGCTGGATTCAGTAAGGCAGGTGGCTCTCCCCCGCGTGGGTGGCATCACCCGATAGGCTGAGGGCCTGAAAAGAACAAAATGCAGAGAAAGGAGGAATTCACCCCCTTTTTTTTTTTGGTCCCACTGCATGAATTGGGACGTCTTGTCTCATCTTCTCCTGCCTGGGATTTACAGCATCAGCGGCCCTGGTCCTCAGGCCCTTGGACTCAGACTGAATTATACTACTTGCTTTCCTGGGTCTCCAGGTCACAGAGGGAAGATGGTGGGACTTGTCAGCCTCCATAATCGCATGAGCTAATCCCTCATGATAAGTCTCAAAACACACACACATATATATATGGCTTCTATTGGTTCTGTTGCTCTGGAGAATCCTGACTCATACAACATAGAAAGTACATCAGACCTGCACTCAGCACATTCTGAGGATGCCTCCTTTCCTGCATCCCACACACAGCTCTGCTGTGTTTTGCTGCCTTCCATTTCACTTCAGAGGTTTGTATTTCTCTGATCATCCCCTGCCTCTGCTCCAGGATTTCTTGTTTTCCTGCGACAGAAGTCCTGTCTCATGCAAAACTGTGTCCATCAGAAACATTCAAAAGATACTTGCCAAGGGAAAAGAATGAGCCATTCAGTCACAGCGTGTGTTTATATCCTCGCTCACAAGATCATATTTCTTGCACCAAAGCAACACTAATGCGGGTTTAATTAAGACAATGTTGAAATATCTTTTACTGCAAAGCATGGAAGCATGCAAGGGCTCCCCAATGCAGCCCAGTTTTAAACATGAGGCAGATGCACAATATATTTTTTTAAATATATATTTTGCTTTTAAAAAAATTAATTGCAGGAAAATGAAAGCCTAGGTAAGAGGAGCAGAACAGAGCAATTCGTAGACACCAGTAGGGGTTTAGTGAACCCCAGGGGCAGAATGGCATGAACTCAGAGATACATCCTGCAGAACCAGGCTCAGTTTCGAACCTTCCAGAAAGGCTTTCCTTGGTACCCTAGTTGGAAACCAATCTCTCCTTCCTTTGAAATCTGAAAAAATCTTTCCTCACGCTCCCTTTCACCTCTTCTTTATTCACTTACGCTGTTACTTTGCATTGCATGTACGCAGAATGATTATTTTTGACTGTTGTTTCGATAAATGGCTCTCCTTGCAGTAAACCCCCCTCTCCATATGCTTCCTTTCCCTGGGCACGAATGATACCCACAGAAGATGACTCTATGTCAATAGATTCTGTGAGTTCTGACAGTCACATGTCTTCACTTTGCTTCCCGCAGCATGAGACGCTGATCTTGAATTTTTAGGAGGAAAGACCAGCAGCTGCTCCTCTTCTATGAAAAGAGACCTGAGGAGCTCACATGCGCCTTTTGTTTAAGCAAAGTGAGCTACTTTTTCAAAGTAAAACCCATACAGCAGGGGTCCCTAGCCTCCTGCCGCCTTGGGACTTGTTCAGTAGAAACCTACATGCCAGGAGACTCCCCTTCCCCAGCTTTCCATCAGTGCATTTATTCCAATAGCTCTGTTCATCTTTAAAGCTACCAAAAATATTTCCAATTCTGCTTCTCATAAGCAAACACAGAAAATATACCAACACTATTTTGATCACGTTCAAATTACGGGGTTTTTTTTGAGATGTTTGTCACATTCCTTTTTTAAAAATTTGTATTGGAGTATAGTTGATTTACAATGTTGTGTTAGTTGCAGGTGTACAACAAAGTGACTCAGATGTATACATGGATCTATTCTTTTTTAGATTCTTTTCTCACATAGGCCATGACAGAGTACTGAGTAGAGTTCCCTGTGCTATACAGCAGGTCCTTATTAGTTATCTATTTTACATATAGTAGTGTGTATCTGTCAATCCCAATCTGCTCAGCCATAGAAGAGAAGGAAATAACGCCATTTGCAGCAACAAGGATGGACCTAGAGACTGTCATACTGAGTGAAGTAAGTCAGACAGAGAAAGACAAGTATCATATGCTATTGCTTACATGTGGAATCTAAAAAAAAAAAAAGGGTACAAATGAACTTACCTACAAAACAGAAATAGAGTTACAGATGTAGAAAACAGACTTATGGTTACCAGGGGGTAACAGGGAGGGGGAGGGATACATTAGAAGATTGGGATCGAGAGATACACACTACTATATATAAAACAAATTATATATAGTAAAACAAATTATATATAGTAAAACAAATTATGTTTTCTTCACACCCTGAACTAGATCCTGGGCTCTCTGGAGGTATCAGCCTAGTGTATTTTTACTCCAGACAAGATCATTCATGCTTAATGATTAAATAACTGACTTCATTATTTAAAAGACCACACGTGTTAAATGCTGAGTCTATTTGGAGTGACTCTTCCACTTTTTACCTCACGCTTTTCCGGGCTTCATCTACTGTGCCTTGTTAACACGTATGTGTCGACTAAATAGTTCTGGAAAATGCAGACATGTCTCAAATAAGACCGCAGCCCTTGCCTAAGCAACACTGTTAGCTTTGGGAGAACGATTCTGTCGTGCTCAGACCAGGCAACGAGGCCGTGTCTCGGGAGCTGTCCCTCAGCCTCCTGTCACGTGCAGAAGCCCTGCACTCGTCACGGCGCTCTCACGACTCTGAGCGGACCCAGCGTGACAGCACGTGTATGAAGGCCTCGGCACAACCCATCCATCAGCAGGAACGGCACAGGGCAGAGGGCTCTGATTTTAATTACTGTTGAAACTGTGCGTTTCTCACGTTCAGCTATCTACGAACAGCGAAGTGAAGAAGTGAGACAAAAATTCAGGTCATTTAAAAATCCCTAATGTTTATCAGTTATTTGAGTACGTAAGGGAAGCACCTGAAGACTAAAAAACAGGTCTTAATCTTTTAAATGGGCAGAGAGAAGGGGTAACTTCCAGGGTTAAAATACAATTAATTTCTTTGTGGTTGTTAATATTTAATCTAAATATCTTATATACAATGAAACAAAGACAGGATAAAAGACAGGAGAAACACTGCATATAACCTGAATACGAATCATAGGACAGAAACGTATTAATAAATGAATGAAAATTTACATACACAAAACGTTCTTGAGGTCACTGAAGTGATCAAAATCAAATACTGAATTTTCAGAAATGGATTCATTTCAGAGATACATATGTTATTAGTAGTACATGACTAATTCTCTAAACCACTGAAGGATCTTTCAAATGTTTTTTACTTTAAAAGTAGAATCCAATATTTGAGAAACACACAGAGCCTAAATCTCTTCAGAAATGAGTAGCCCATTTTTCCTTTTGTCCTCTGAAAGCATTTTGCCCAGCACATTCATGTGCACATTTCACGTGCTTTCAGTAAAGAACCGAGGCAGAGAAGCAGACTTATTGAGCGCTGGCTGGCGGGGTGGTGCTTCTTAGATGCTTCTTGACAACATGTTTCAGCTCCCCAACAGGTATCTACTTAACAAAAGAGCGAACGTTTTTCCTATCTATGCCAACATCAAATGATTTGAAAGCTAAGAAAGACATGAAGACATCAGCCTGTTAATCCTCCCATATTAGACACGTTCTTGGAATTTTTCAATAGCGATATTTCTCCGCCACACTGAAAGGCAAAGGACTGGTGGCAAATCACCATTTTTCAAAGGGAAGAGGCTGTGTTTGTGTACGCTCTCCCACACGAGGAGACCTGAGATGCAGCCGTGTTGAGGACAGTGAGAGATGCTATTTCAATTCCCTAATGACTTGCTGTGTCCCTGAATTCCACTCTTTATTAAGTCTCTAGGTTTACATGCTTATACTGGACCTAGAAAGCGTAGGGCTGATAAGTGGATTGCTGCTGTGTGGGGAGCTGCACTCCCCTGCAGGCTGCACAAACAGCGCTGCCGGACGCGAATGCTCACGGCGGACTAGTGAGTGACCTTAACATTCCACAGCCAGCAATGAGTATGAATCTTGCTGAGGCATCGATTCAAAATTGGGGTAAATCTGGCCTGCAGCTTCCTGGTGATGCCGGCAAAACTCCAGGTTTCCTTCCTCAGGTTGGCATGGCCTTTGTTTGTTTGTTTTTTCTTTTGGTTCTCTACTCATCATTGTAAAAGCTGTTTTTCTTCTGGAGCATCTTTATTTAAGCTGTCTTTACCGTCAGGATTCTGACACAGACACTGACAGTATCTTTGCCAAATTTGTGGGTTAAAGTACGCCTTCTCTAGTGGTGTTCGTGAATTTGGAAATTTGCAAAGATCTCAGAATATATCCTTTGCAGAAACCAAGGCTCTTATTATAATAACACGTATTTGCATGGCTCTGTTTGTTTACAAAGCACTGCCACTTAAATTACTTTCCAAACCATCATGAATAATATGGCTTGTTCTATGTTTACAGGACTTTATTTCTCACCAAGTTGGATACAGTAAAATTTCCAGATTAACCGTTAATTTGTGTGTGTGTGTACACATGCAAACCTGTAGTTCTTAAAAGAATGACATTTAAAGTAGGAAATTTGCATTTTTGAAATACAATTGAGGAATAACGATGACGTGATCGTGTTAAATCTTGAAGAAGCAGCAGAGCCCACAAGTCAGTTGAGGAAGACAGCAATTAGTGAAAATCAGGAGTGATGCCGAAATGATTTCGGGTTAATTAAAACAGGGTTTGACCTAACCGCCCTAAGGACCTCCAGTTGCTGGTATGACCTGGGTCAGAAATTCCCCTTGGTAGCCTGGCTTGTCAATAAACAAGCCACAGTGCTGCTATCTGTATTTTCAAAACTAAAGCATGAGCCAGGCCTTCTGTGCTTTAAAATCAAAGCCACATTAACGAGTCCACAATCAAATGGAAGTCTATACTCACATCATCCATGGCAAATTGCATCATGGAGGTCCAATCAAATAAGCATTGAACAATACCTCAATTTCCACAGTGCTGTCTTTCAGGCCATGTCTTTATACTTTAGAAGCTAATTTTTTTTTAAACACAGAGAGGAACTAAAGAAAAATCTATACAATCCATTAATAAATGAAATTAAATGATCTGTCCCCTGAAGAAGGGTTCAATATACATTTTCTGGGTGACTCTTTGGAACTAGTGTGCATCTTGATGAGTGCACATGCATTTTTATTATTAATATGCATTAGCTACATATTAACAGAAGCATTAAACGGTATAATATAGTGCTTCAACTTTGAAGATGGGACAGTTTTGAGGTTTTTTCAATGTGCAGAACATAAACCCCATACACAAAGCGAGGTAAGAAAAGTGAAATCCAGTTAAAAGAAAAAAAAGAAGTAACTGGTTATTAATATTTTTTAAACTAAATTTCTCTATCTCGTACTCCTCCAAAAAAAGTCTGAGGATGCATTCGTGGCTTGATGCAAGGGGCAAATTGGTACAGTTGTCTCAGACGTGATGAGCAAGGGGACAGCCGCAGAACAAGATGGGGTTTGCTTTGATGGAGAACCAAACAGGACCACTGCTTGTGTGAAAAACTGGAATGTAGCTTATATTTTCAGTTGCTTGTGGATAGAAAACATCATGTAATTGGTAGGTGCACAGTAGACATGAGTGTATGCAGGAATGAATATTCTGAATACAGTAAGTCCCCTACATATGAACGAGCTCACTTCCAAGAGCACGTTCATAAGTCCAATTTGTTCATAAGTCCAACAAAGTTAGCCTAGGTATCCAACTAACACAATAGGCTATATACTACTGTACTGTAATAGGTTTATAATACTTTTCACACAAAATAATACATAAAAAACACAAATAATAAAGAAAACATTTTTAATCTCATAGCACAGTACCTTGAAAAGTACAAGTCCAGTACAATAGCGGGCATCCAGGGGCTGGCATCAAGTGAACAGGCAAGGAGGGTTACTGACTGGAGGAGAGAGAGGAGGTGGGAGATGGTAGAGCTGAAGGATCGTCAGCAATAGGAGACGGATGGGGACTTGCCTGGTGGCGTAGGGGTTAAGAATCTGCCTGCCAGTGCAGGGCACACGGATTCGAGCCCTGGTCCGGGAAGATCCCACATACCGCGGAGCAGCTAAGCCCGTGCGCCACAACTACTGAGCCCACGTGCCACAACTACTGAGCCCATGTGTCTAGAGCCCATTCTCTGCAACGAGAAGCCACCGCAACGAGAAGCCCACGCACCGCAACCAAGAGTAGCCCCCGCTTGCTGCAACTAGAGAAAGCCCGCGTGCAGCAATGAAGACCCAACGCAGCCAAAATTAAACAAAATTAAATCTTTAAAAAAAGAAAAAAAAGAGACGGAGGGCAAGCTGCAATTTCACTCACGCCTGACGTTGATGGAATGCACATTCACATCTTTGAAAGTTCGAAACTTGAAGAAGGTTCATATGTAGGGGACTTACTGTAATACCACAAATTCATTGCTTATCAACACTGTCGACAACAGGGACGGCACTGACCCTTGGGGGTCTCCAGGATGCGTCCCAGGCATCTCCCACCTGGTTTTAGCCCTGAGCATCTACTTCTGTCATCCCTCTTACCTAAGCCCCGGGCAGGACAAGGGCAAAGAGCCACCTTCCTCAGGCTACCCCGTAATCCCTGAGCCGCCTCCCATGCTCCCACTTGGGTACCTCTGGGACACCAAGGCCACTGGCTGAGCAGCTGTTAACTATACCACCTATTTGTGATCTGCATGACCCCTGATGTTGAGACCTTTCACTTCCGGCAAATGGATTTTTAAGTGATCAGATTACAGCTACTCACTGGAGAAAAATCTTTATTTTTTATATGAGAAAATATGGTAAATCATAAGTATAGATTAATAAAATCATGAAGAAAAATGCATTATTATTAAGAGTTACACTAAAGGCCTACACTGTCAAAGACTTACAATATGTAATAATAAAAATAAACTATGTGTAACAGATTTTTTGTGTATATTCTATATTCTTGTATTAAAGAGGATAAGTTTTTGACACGTATATTTTAAATCCATCTTTCCACAAATTTTCATTTGACTCTTACTGTTTCTGATCTTTTGACATTTTTATTTTTATTCAGTGAATAGTGAAGATCAGGGGATGTAGAGTTTTCTGTGAAGTCCACACTATGAAAATTTTAGGGTTTGCGGGCTGCATACAATCTATGTTGCACATTCTTCGTTGTTTTGTTTCATTTTTCTCTCTTTTCTCTTTTTCTTCCTTTTGTCCCTTCTTGTTTTCTTTCTTTTCTTTTTTACCACCCTTTGAGCATATGAAAACCATTCTTAGATTAAGCCACACCAAATCCACCTCCAGGTTAGAACGGGTCCACCTGCTGTACTTTTCTAGCCCCTGGTATACACTATCAGTTTAAAATAGTTATAGCTATTGTTTGAATCACTAAGCAGGTTTTAGAATGATTAGCCCCCAATTTTTTAAAAACTATTTATGTTTCTGTTGTTAGTATTTCTTATATATATCTTTTGAATCTTTACTCCGTCTGGATATTACGTTATGTATTATGAGGTAAGACATAACTTTGTTTTCAAAACAGCCAGCTGCCTCAATCCCATTTACTGGTCAATGTGACCTTTTTACACTGATGAAGATGCCACCTTTTACATATCTTAATTTCTTATCCATCTTTGGAAATACTTCTGGAAGTTACATGTGTACGTTTATCAGTTCCTGAACAATTAACCTACTGCTTTATGAGGGTCACTTTGCAACTCTTCTCAATACTTGTTAAGCCCCACTCGTTGCTGCTTTTCAAAAATATTTCAACTTTTGTCCCACACTTATTCTGTTTTTTTTTTTTTTAATGTTATCTCATCATTTCTGTGCTCCAGGGCCCCTACCTCCTTCTAAATCTTTTGATTAGAGTTGCAGGAATTATATATCATCCATTATATAGAATCACATAAAGAAATGATCATTTAAACGAGAAGAGAATCTATTCTTACCCATTTTCACGCCCCTCCTTAACAACTACTAAAATTTAGTAGTAAATTTAGTTTAAAATGTCTTCTCTTAAAAACTAGGTTGAGCAACCACATAATATACAATGTACCTTTTGGGATTGCTCTACATTCACAAGTAGCCATATAATTAAATTTATTAAATCTTGGAAAATGTATCAATAATAATTCATCATTATTCATTAATAGTAGTTTTTATGAGCTTTATTAAGTCCTAACATTTTTATATAAGCAGATTTTTGCTTAGCAGATTACTACTTAGGAAACAAATTATTAAATAAGATAACACCGGGGCTTCCCTGGTGGCACAGTGGTTGAGAGTCTGCCTGCCAATGCAGGGGACACGGGTTCGAGCCCTGGTCTGGGAAGATCCCACATGCCACGGAGCAACTGGGCCCGTGAGCCACAACTACTGAGCCTGTGCTCCGCAACAAGAGAGGCCGTGATAGTGAGAGGCCCGCGCACCGCGATGAAGAGTGGCCCCCGCTTGCCGCAACTAGAGAAAGCCCTCGCACAGAAACGAAGACCCAACACAGCCCAAAATAAATAAATAAAAATAAAGAATTATAAAAAAAAAAGAAAGAAAGAAAACACCCTGAGTGTAAAGGGAAATGAATTAAAGTTCAAAAAAAAAAAAAAAAGATAACACCATTTTTAAAAACCAGATGTTGATTTTTGAGATCATCGAAATGTCTTCAAAATATCAAAGAAATCAGGGCAAGACTGCAGCAGAGTCTGGACTAATAGCTTAGACTTGACACATTCTGCTTCTCACATCAACATGCCTCATTCATTAGCCTTGTTTCCCCAGAAGCGCGTAACTTTTAGGTATCACAAAGCCATCGCTTTGACATTATGGAATTTAGTCGTGAATGATTAGGTCTGCTCATAATGTTGAGATCTCAAGCGTCCTCTCAATCCTTCTTCAAGCAGAAAACCAGTAGAAGGGCAGTAAAATGTAGACAACAGTATTAATAAAATTAGTTAAGAGGAAAAAGGTAGTGAAATAGAAGAGTTTGCTCAAGATGTACGATGTGACCGAAAGCATTCTTCCTTCTTTCAGAATACAGGTAATCATACACATGTATCCAAGATGTCAAGTCTGGAGGACAGAGTAATCCTAGCAGCTAACTTGTCCAAGTTACAGTTTAAGTGTCTGATTTTATAAATGAATGGTTAGGAAGGCTGGTTATTCTCAAACAACAGTTACACAATGGCATATCACCACCATACGATTTTCCACTGTAGGCATGATCATTTATTTTTAGAATTAAAAAGATCCTTTAAAAAATGTCTATTTAGGATACAGTGAATATGTCCTTCTCCAAATGGACGTATTTAACAATTGAAAATTGAGTTGAGCAGTTGTAAAGACATTTTACAATTGTGTCTGCCATATTTCAGGGATCTCATAAGAGACAGGTCACTCTATATGATCAGAAGCTTTGGTTTCTTCATTTCTGAAATGACCTCATGGATAGGAGATTTCTAAAGGACTTCGGCATATAAATGTGCCCTAGCTGTGCAGATTAGTTGGGGTGGACCCAGCTATGTCCCCACAGATGCCTTGATTGCACAATTCAGCTCCAACCATTTATTCTGTTAGCATAAATGAACTGCAAGAAAAATTTATTCTGTTTTGGCTCTGCAGATGGTTTAAACAGGTGCACTGTCTCATGGGTGGGCTTGGGTCTCTTGCTGTGGACTGCATGGGGCTCAGAGGTTACACCTCTGAGCAAGGTCCTGGAGGCCTGGCAAACCCTTGGCAGCCTTTCCAGGGAAAGGCCAGAAAAAAAAAAAAGGAATGAGTTCTCTGTGAAATTTATGGACTGCAAAAGATAACTGCACCTGCATCTGTTTTCTGTTATTGAAAACACGTGAAAGCTATTGCTACGAAAGGAAAATTCAACTCTCTAGTTTCTAAAGCAAACCATTGCAGGAACCCCAAGGAAGTCTGGGATACATCAGACATGAACAATATCATCAGCTGACTGTGGAGACGCTGCCATGGGGAACAGCGTCTGACAGACACTTCAGTGCATCCTGAGCTTTGACCATGAGCTTGCGTGAGAACAGAGAAGTTCAAGTTCAAGCGGGAGCTGTACTCCACACAAGTGACAGGGGCAAAAAGGATCCCAAATATTTCAGGCTTACCTATGAATCCAGAAAAATCTCTCTTCACTTGATTTATTTTAGTCAAGGGTGGTTTTCCCAATTGGAAGTTTTATGATGTTCAACAGAAGTGGCTTTTATGGCACAGTTCATGTTGATATGCAGGACTTAGCTGGGATTTAAATTCAGTCGTGGCCATAGAGAATGGACATGTGGACCTGGTGGGGGAAGGGAGGGTGGGACGAACTGGGAGATTAGGTTTGACATAAATACACTACCACGTGTAAAATAGATAGCTAGTGGGAACCTGCTATAAAGCACAGGAAGCTCACCTCGGTGTTCTGTGATGACTTAGATGGCTGGGATGGGGGTGGGGTGGGAGGGAGGTCCAAGAGGGAGGGGACATATGTATACGTAGAACTGATTCACTTCGTTGTACAGCAGAAACTAACACAACATGGTAAAGCAATTATACTCCAATGACAAAAAATTTTTAAAAGTAAAAACAGACAAACAAAATAAAATAAAATCAGTCGTGGCATTGCAAATACTCAGCTGTACACATGCATTTTCCTGCACGGCCCAGTGTGGCTGGCACCTGCCCGTTGCAATCTCTACTTCTGATGAAGGGCAACTATGATGCAACTCATCCCATCCTTGATGAGCCCTTTATGAAACTGTTAAGCCATTTTCAACAACAGCTTTGAGAACTTCCTATGAGTTGGGCGCTTTGCCTGGCACTTGAAATTCAAGGATGCATAAAATATCATCCTTTCTTTCAAAATTCATGGTTCAGTAGATTAGCTGTTTCTATGCTTTTTTCTTACACTATTATTTTATTTATTTATTTAATTTCTTACAGTGTTTCTAAGTTTTAATTTATTACTGTCCACATCCATTTCTCCACTATGATTTTCTCATTAGTTGATTACCCCACAAAGGACACACTGGTATCAATATACCCTTTGGCTTCTCCATATCTCTGTGAAGGAATGAACTGAGAGACTGGTGACTTTAGTTTCTCCTTAGATTGGCAACTGGGTTAATTCGGGCCCCTGGAAAGCCATTTAACCTCTCTGGGCCTCAAGTTTCCTCATCTAAAACAAGGGACTTGAGCAAGACAATCTCTATGGCCTCTTCTACTTCTAACTTTCTAGGATTGCTTGACTCTAGGTGGGCTCCTAACAGGCCTTATTACCTCCACGCTTCAGCTTTACAAACTAGACAGTAGTATGATTAACGTGTACCCAACATTTCACTACTAATGATCGTTTATGAGCACGTGTAAGAACAGCTCTATTTCTTGATATTAAAAACTTATTTTGGGACTTCCCTGGTGGCGCAGTGGTTAAGAATCCCGGACATGGGTTTGAGCCCTGGTCTGGGAAAATCCCACATGCCACGGAGCAACTAAACCCGTGTACCACAACTACAGAGCCTGCGCTCCAGAGCCCACGAGCCACAACTACTGAGCCCACGGGCCACAAATACTGAGCCCACGAGCCACAAATACTGAAGCCCGTGTGCCTAGAGCCCATGTTCCGCAACAAGAGAAGCCACCGCAATGAGAAGCCCATGCACCACAACGAAGACCCAACACAGCCAAAAATAAATAAATAAAATAAATTTATAAAAAAACAAAAAAACACCTTATTTTTGTTGCTAACATTTCCTACTCTTTCCTCCTAATGGAGTAGTCTCCATATAACTTATGATATTTTTCAGAATTCCAAAGCCACCTTTATAAGAGTTGTTTTAAAAACGTTCAAAGGAATATGACTTGATTCTTTTTTTTTAATAAAATTTTTAAAATAAATAAATTTATTTATTTATTTATGGCTGCGTTGGGTCTTTGTTGCTGCGCGTGGGCTTTCTCTAGTTGCGGTGAGCAGGGGCTACTCTTCGTTGTGGTGCGCGGGCTTCTCACTGTGGTGGCTTCTCTTGTTGCGGAGCTCAGGCTCTAGGCGCATGGGCTTCAGTAGTTGCAGCACAAGGGCTCAGTAGTTGTGGCTTGCGGGCTCTAGAGCACAGGCTCAGTAGTTGTGGCACATGGGCTTAGTTGCTCTGCAGCATGTGGCATCTTCCTGGACCAGGGATTGAACCCGTGTCCCCAGCATTGGCAGGCGGACTCTTAACCACTGCGCCACCAGGGAAGCCCTGTCTTGACTCTTGAAGAAAATTTGAAGACATGATTCCCAAGACATTTTGGATTACTTGAGTATCATTGAAATAATTACATAACTTAAACTTACCCTGCTATACACTGCTTGAGTCCAATTAATTGTCATTTTCTTGTATGTACAATTTACTATTTTATGTTTTATTAGCTTTTCATTAATTACATTGGAGTATAGTAATATAGTCATGTCTGATTGTGATCAGTTTTCTTATTCTCAAGTAACAGTGTTTTGCAAAATGTCTAGCATGGAGCAGCAAATACATTAAGTTTATCTTCAAAGAGACAACTATGAAGAAAACATCTGGTTCTATTCGTTAACATAAATCCGTCATGCAAAATGAGAAGTAGGTGTGGTTAAAAAATACTGTATGATCTCACTTAAACGTGGAACCTAAAACAGTCTAACTCATCAAAGCAGAGAGTGGAGTGGTGGTTGCCAGAGGCTGGGGGAGGGGGAGACAGGAAGTGATGCTCAGAGGGTACAAAGTTTCATCTGTACAAGATGAGAAGATTCTGGAGATTTACTATACAGCATAGCACCTATAGCTAACAATACTCTAATGTATACTTAAATTTGCCAAGAGCTACATCTTATGTTAAGTATTCTTAACTCTCTCTCTCTCACACACACACACATACACACAAATAATAATAAGGAGGGTGGCATGAAACTTTGGGAGGTGATGGGTATATCCAAGGCCTTCATGGCAGTGACAGTTTCACGGGTGTATGCTTATCCCCAAACTCACTGAGCTATATACATTAAATAAGCACAGCTTTTTACATGCCAATTATACCTCAATAAAGTGGCTTTAAAAATGTATAGGAAAGTATTCAACTCACTATTGAAAGAAGCACACATTGTAAAAAAAAAAGAAAAAAGTCCAGGCTTTCCACTGGTTAAGGTTAAAATTGTTTTAGAAGTTAAGACTGTCTCTTATTTGAGTGTGTGCACTGGATATAAATTGTAATTTGGTAGGCTTTTTGGCATTATGTGTCAAGTACTTAAAATATGAATATGTCTTTATTTGAAAATTTCACATTTGGAAATTTATCCTAAAGATATTAAACTTAAAAGGCTATAATAATACCAAATTACCAAATAATTACCAGAAGAATACCAATATTAACAAACATCAACAAGCATCAAAGAAATTTGCCAATGTCTTAGTCAAAACAGGAATGATTAGCTAAGAAGAGAAAAATGTCCAGCAACAGAAAAATATGTAAGTAAAAACATAAGATGGTATATTATGCAATTATTAAAATGTTTCACATAGGTATTATGATAACATAAAATGAAAAGATAAATTAATAGACTTTGATAAATACAGAATACATACAAAGCAACAAATTAGTAAATACAGAAGGCCATATACCAGATAATGATTGTCTACAGCTAGCCAACTATATTTTTTTTCAAAATTGCTTAGAAGTAATATAACATAACAACTTTAAATTCATTTCATTTAAAAACAGCAGTACCAAATCATGTGTATCTTTCCAACCTTCATTTATTTTTTAAGCATGGCCAGGAATTTGTTCTGAAATCTACTCTCAGATTTCATAATATACCCTAGTGGCTACACTAGCACTAGGCCAACCTCTAGCTTTCTACTGCATTTATTTCTACCATTTACTTTTTAAAGGAGATATATGAATGGTGCTTAACAAGCCAGCATGAGAACATAAAAGCCACTCAGAAGATGCAGTTAAAACCATCTTAACAAGGTTTTGGCAAGTTCCTTGAAAATCAACCATATGCCAGGTGGAGTCAGTTCATTTCACCCAGTGGGTTGATCCATTACATAAATTTACAAAAGGTCTGGTTGTGAAATGGGGTGAGCACAGGCAATGCCTGTGACTTACTCCCTGTGGTCTTGGAAGTGGAATTGTGGTTGTGAGCTTGGTGCTACCACATAAGTGAGACTCTAAATCTCTCATCTGTCTGCAGGGGTCTTACCAGACAGAGGAGGCCGCTCCAAGCCTACATGCTCCGACCACAGAGAGGGAAACGTGGTGGTCCACTCTCTACTGTGGCAAAGGCAGTGATAGGAACAAGAGCACTCTGCCACTGAGGATGGACACTCGCCTAATATGCTCAGTCTTATGCTAAAACAGATACATTCGTGAGTACTCTGGTTCTAGTATTCAAAATCATGTGCCTATAATGTTTCTTCAAAATATTTTGAGGGGCAACAATCTCCAGTTTTACATAATTAAGTGAAAGCTTGAGTTATTTAATTAAATTAAAAATTTTTTTTTCTTTTTTTGGCCACGCTGTGTGGCATGTGGGATCTTAGGTCCCCAACTAGGGATTGAACCCACATCCCTTGAATTGGAAGCGCAGAGTCTTGACCACTGGACCACTAGGGAAGCCCCTTGTTTGAGTTATTTAAATGAATGGTAACTTACACTCATAATCATATAGACTGACATTCAGGTTACATCGTGCAAACTGCAAAATCATTGGCAGATTATGTTGTGTAGTTTCCCCAATGATGCAGTGACAATGACCTAGCTTTATCATATTTTCACAGATGACAGAAGATGAGCTGGAGAGTTACATGAGAGGTTTCTACAATTTTGTGTTTTTCATAAAAACACTGAAAATATATTGCTTGTGTTTTTTAAAAATTAATCCACAAGTTCAATTAATAAGAATTAATTTTATGGGCAGAAGACTAAAATAGACATTTCTCCAAAGAAGACATAACGATGGCCAACCAGTAGGTGATAAGATGTTCTATTGCTAATTACTAGAAAAATGCAAATCAAAACCACAATGACACATCACCTCAACATCAGTCAGAATGACCATTATTAAAAAGCCTACAAATAACAAATGATGAAGACAGCGTGAAGAAAAAGGAACCCTCCTACACTGTTGGTGGGAGTGTAAATCGGCATAGCCACTATAGAAAACAGTGTGGAGGTTCCTTAAAAAGCTAAAAATAGAACTACCATATGATCCAGCAATCCCACTCCTGGCCATATAACTGGAGAAAATTCTAACTCAAAAAGATACATGCACCCCTATGTTCATAGCAGCACTATTTACAATAGCCAAGACATGGAAGCAACCTAAATTTCCATTGACAGATGAATGGATAAAGAAGATGTGATATATATATATATATGTGTGTGTGTGTGTATATATATATATATATATATATATACACACACACACACATATACACACAATGGAATATTACTCAGCCATAAAAAAGGAATGAAATAATGCCATTTGCAGCAACGTGGATGGACCTAGAGAATATCATACTTAATGAAGTAAGTCAGACTGAGAAAGACAAATATTATATGGTATCACTTACACGTGGAATCTAAAAAATAATGCAAATGAGCTAATTTACAAAACAGAAATAGACTCACAAACACAGAAAACAAACTCTTGGTTTACCAAAGGGGAAAGGGAAGGGGGAGGGATAAATTAGGCATATGGGATTAACGGATACATACTACAATACTATACCTAAAACAAATAAGCAACAAGGAATTACTGTATAGCACAGGAAACTATATTCAATACTTTATAATAACCTATAATGGGAAAGAATCTGAAAAAAGCATATATATATAAATATATAACTGAATCACTTTGATGTACACCTGAAACTAACACAATATTATAAATCAACTATACTTCAATAAAATAAAAAAGAATTAATTTCAAAAATAAAAAAAAGAATTATGTAAAGAAAAGTTGGCCTTTGTACCTTTATCCCCCCACCCCAATCCCTCTGTCCCTCCAAAAATACACAACATGCCTAGCCTAGTACACATTATGTTTCTACACACAGGGTGCAGGTATGATTGCCCTGAACGTATATATTTTCTAGTTTTTAAATTTACTGTGCCATGCTTAATTTACTGTACTATTTATTTTAAAATTTAAAAACATAATAAATAACTTTCTGTAAGCAACAGAGATATATCACCTTCTTAGCAATTCTTAGCAGCTCCTCATGCTGATGTATGATTTCTTTAACCAGCACTATAACGTTGGTCTCTTAGGAAGGTTACTATTAATACTTTTACAAAACAACACTGAAAAGAATATCTTGTCTATTTATCTGGTGTGACTGTGGTATAATTTTTGAAAAATTTTAATGGAACTCTTTATCCCAAGTATGCAAATTCAAAACTGGTATTCTCCCCTAATGCTCCTCCACTAATGCCTTGTCACTTTGCACTCCTGCTAATGGTGCATACAAATACCAACTTCCTATTTCCAATATTGCATATTACCTTTCTTTGCTGACTTTTTTCAAACTGATGGATTAAAATGTTATCCCTTCTGGGGGAGAGGTAAAATTGTCACTATATGCAGATGACATGATGCTATATATAGAAAACCCTAAGGACTCCATGCAAAAACTACTAGATCTAATAAATGAATCCAGGAAAGTAGCAGGATACAAGATTAACACTCAGAAATCGGTTGCATTCCTTCACACTAACAATGAAATACCAGAAAGGGAATGTAAAAAAACAATACCTTTTAAAATGGCACCAAAAAAAAATACCTAGGAATAAACCTGACCAAGGAGGTGAAAGAACTTATTTGCTGAGAACTATAAAACATTAATAAAGGAACTAAAAGAGGATTCAAAGAAATGGAAAGATATCCCATGCTCTTGGATTGGAAGAATTAATATCATTAAAATGGCAATACCACCCAAAGCAATCTACAGATTTAATATGATCCCTATCAAATTACCCATGACATTTGTCACAGAACTAGATCAAATAATACAAAAATTTATATGGAACCATAAAAGACCCAGAATTCCTAGAGCAATACTGAGGGGGAAAAAAAAAAAAGAAAAACCAACAAAGTCTGGCACAACTCTCCCAGATTTCAGACAATACTACAAAGCTACTGTAATCAAAACAGTTTGGTACTGGTATAAAAACAGGCATATGGATCAATGGAACAGAATAGAGAGCCCAGAAATAAACCCACACACCTACGGTCAATTAATCTTCGACAAAGGAGGCAAGAATATAAAATGGGAAAAAATCTCTTCAGCAAGTGGTGCTGGGAAAGTTGGATAGCCACATGTAAATCAGTGAAGTTAGAACACACTCTCACACCATGCACAAAAATAAACTCAAAATGGCTTAAAGACTTAAACATAAGACATGACACCATAAAATTCCTAGAAAAGAGCATAGGCAAAACATTCTCTGATACAAATCATACAAATGTTCTCTTAGGTCAGTCTCCCAAGGCAATAGAAATAAAAACAAAAATAAACAAATGGGACCTAATCAAACTTACAAGCTTTTGCACAGCAAAGGAAACCATAAAAAAACAAAACAAACAAACAGAAAAACAAAACAAAATGAAAAGACAATCTACAGAATGGGAGAAAATATTTGCAAATGATGTGACAGACAAGGGCTTAATCTCCAAAATATACAAACAGCTCATACAACTCAACAACAAAAAAATAACCTACTTGAAAAATGGGCAGAAGACCTTAATAGACATTTCTCCAAAGAAGACATACAGATGGCCAGCAGGCACATGAAAATATGCTCAACATCACTAATTATCAGAGAAATGCAAATCAAAACTACAATGAGGTAGCACCTCACACCAGTCAGAATGGCCATGATTAAAAAGTCTACAAATAACATATGCTGGAGAGGGTGTGGAGAAAAGGGAACCCCCCTACACCGTTGGTGGGAATGTAAGTTGGTACAGTCATTATGGAAAACAGTATGGAGGTTCCTCAGAAAACTAAAAATAGAATAACCATATGATCCAGCAATCCCACTCCTGGGAATATACCTGGACAAATGTGTAATTCAAAAAGATACGTGCACCTCCATGTTTATAGCAGCACTGTTCACAATAGCCAAAAGATGGCAACAGCCTAAATGCCCATCAACAGATGAATGGATAAAGAAGATGTGATACATGTATACAATGGACTATTACTCAGCCATAAAAAGGAACAAAATAATACCATTTGCAGCAACATGGATGCAACCAGAGATTATCATACTAAGTGAAGTAAGTCAGAAAGAGAAAGACAAATACCGTATGATATCACTTATATGTGGAATCTACAGTATGACACAAATGAACCTATCTACAAAACAGAAACAGACTCATGGCCATAGAGAACAGACCTGTAGTTGCCAAGGGGGAGGAGCGGGAGAGGGAGAGGGATGGAATGGGAGTTTCGGGTTGGTAGATGCAAACTATTACATTTAGAATGGATAAACAACAAGGTCCTAATGTGGAGCACAGGGAACTATACTCAATATCCTGTGATAAACCATAATGGAATATAAAAAAATGAATGTGTATATGTGTATAACTGAGTCGCTTTGCTGTGCAGCAGAGATTGGCACACATTGTAAATCAACTATACTTCAATAAAAAAATGTTCATCTCTTTTTAATTCTAATGTGTTTTTTTTAAGTTTAAGCATTTCTTCAATAACCATTCTATATGCAATTCATAATTCTGAAAATGGTCTGTAATATCCCTTGGTTTCTTTTTTCCCACTGGGTTTGCCTTTTTCCTATGGATCTTAACATCTTCTGTATAATTGTGTGGGTCAGAATAAAATTCAGAATGTTATAGTGGTAATTATCTGCCTTCCATGTCCCTTTATGGTTATGAGATTGTAAGGGGTAGGGAAAGTGATGAATTTTAAAATATTTATACTCTACCTGAAATACAATAATTTGAATTTACAGAATAACTGGTGAAAATTTCAAAGACTCTTATCAAAATACAGTTCCGGGCTTCCCTGGTGGCGCAGTGGTTAAGAGTCTGCCTGCTAATGCGGGGGACATGGGTTCGAGCCCTGGTCTGGGAAGATCCCACGTGCCGCGGAGCAACTAGGCCCGTGAGCCACAACTACTGAGCCTGCGCGTCTGGAGCCTGTGCTCCGCAACAAGAGAGGCCGCGATAGTGAGAGGCCCGCGCACCGCGATGAAGAGTGGCCCCCGCTTGCCGCAACTAGAGGAAGCCCTCGCACAGAAACGAAGACCCAACACAGCCAAATAAATAAAATAAATAATAATTAAAGGTGCTAATAATTAAAAAAAAAAAAAAAAAAAAAAATACAGTTCCCAAAATCTCAGATGGAGACACACAGTTATCACGAGAAGTAAGGACTGCCTAGTGTCCTGTCTAACCAATGGGTAATTATCCATTCATAACGCTAAACAAATTCAGTAAATACACATTTGTAACTAATGAAAAAGAAGTAGCCAAACTGTTTCCAGATAATTTGTAGTCAACCACCTTTTCCCACTCTCTAAACCTAACAGTGGTGGTATTATAAGAAATAGGTATTGTTGAGGATAAATTTTAAGATACGGAAGAAATGAAATTCATACGTGAGTCTCAAATGCATGCTTACGTTAGTGACAGCTAACCTCTGCATGACATAGTTTGCAAAATGCTTTAGCACTTCTTCAACTTGCATGAATCTAAAACAATCTGAGTTGCTGTCACCCTGTAATATTAATCAAGAGAAAATATTTTCTATGTCAAGAAAATTTTTTTTTAATGTCATCTGGCATTTCTGGGGTCCCTCGCTTAGTTTATCAGCTATTGAGAAGCAACTTGTACATATATTTTTCATGGAAAAGCAAGAAAATATATTTTGCTGTGATGACAGAAGTCACTGCCCATAACTCTGTTATTTCCTGGTCATAGCATAGGTTCATAGTCCCAGATGCCCGTCTGAACACAGCATAGAGGCATGCGGCCACCCACGGTCGTCTGAGACCGACAGCAGCACCCGACATAGCTTCAGGGTCTGCTTTTATTAATCCAAATTGAATTGACTGAAACAGGAAAACAAATCCAAAAGCCTTTCCATTTTCTCCAATTCATTTAAACTGAATAACAGAAAACTCCAAGCCAACAAATTTGGAACAGTGATTTAATGCACCCAGATAGGCTCCATGCTTTGACATACCTCTTCATGCAGGAAAATAATAAAACAAGTCAACCTGGAATTATGGGCGTTGACTTTTAATCATTTGGCTTGTTCTGAATGTGTTGAAGAATTCCCCTGAATAAACACTTTGGGTGGAATCAGTCATTTCTTCAAAAATATTCCCCACCACCACCAGTCACAACCAGACTAAATGTGCTATTCGGTTACAAACCACAGAATCTACATCCGTATGCTACCTACCGCATGCCAACTGTTTCCCAACGCAGCATTACAACTCACGAGCAACGCTTTGCTGCTTCCCACGGTGCCTAGGACACTTGGAATGGGCTAGAACTGACCAGGGCCAAGTGGACAGTTTGACTTTGGCCCAGGTCACTTACTGATGTCTGTTTTCCATCTGTCCCAGAAAGGAGTTATTTCTGCCTTGCTGCAAACACGTGAAAATGCATGGTGAGAATTCTTTCGACGGTGCGGAATGGAAACTCCGTCAGTGTAGCACGTGCACACGCGCACACACGCACACACACACTTACACAGAGGTATTTAAATGTACCAAGAAATTTCATGGGGATCCAGCAAAACCTGAACCCCAGTAGTTAGGAAACTCAGGCACCTTATGAAATATGCACTCGCCATCTGTCTCCATCATTCACACCTCAGCTTTTGGAGACCTGCTCTATTTCTTCCAGATTGGAAACTTGCACACAGTCTAAGTGGACCCAGCAAGACCCTACTTACTCAGTCTCACCATGGTCCAACCTTCAAGTCACATGCCAAGTCTTAGAGACTTGTTTTTCAGTATGACAGGAAAATTATGACAATTCTGAAAGACTTGCCCCAGAACATGCCATTCTGGTTTTAATGGCAAGAATATGAATACAAAACAACATTTATTCTGGGGAAAAAGATGTCAATCTCTTTATCCCATAAGGCACTTAACTGAGACGTAATGGGTGTAAAGAATTCCTCTTCTTTTTTTAAAAAAATATTTATTTATTTATTTATTTGGCTGCGCCGGGTCTTAGTTGCAGCACGCGGGATCTTCTAGTTGCAGCAGGTGGGATCTAGTTCCCTGACCAGGGATCCAACCTGGGCCCCCTGCATTCGGAGTGTGGATTCTTAACCACTGGATGGTCAGGGAAGTCCCCATAATTCCTCTTCTTGATTTGAACAGGGAAGAAGGACTTGTTTGAGGGAGTGGGGGGCTGATTATTTTGTTCTCCAGGTACCCAGCACATTTACATTTCCATATCGGGAGATATACAGTTGCAAGATGCTAGCAAATTGAGGTTGGTTCTCTCCCTGTGAAGGAGGCATCTCTTACATTTCAAGTAGCGAGCTGGTTTCTTCCTTTTCTGTACTCAAGTTAACACACTTATTCTCAGTACTAGTCACCTATTTTGCTCATACAAACCTCGCCTCCCCAGTGACACTTCTAGAATAGATTACTTTCTTACGATTTAGCTACTTTGACTTGAACTGTGAATATTATGACTTATTTTCCTTGCTCTCAAAGTAACCAATTTGTATATAAAGATGTTTTTAGAAATTTAAACTAACCAATTCTCAAGAGTGCCTCAAAATTCTACCCCCCAGAGAGAGGCACAGAATATACTGGAGGTGCATATCTGCACATATTGGATCTTCTTACACATTTACCTAACAATATACAGTATTATTTACATCTTTCCACAGCATCTTTCATGTTCTAGGATTACCCTTAAGTGCTAGATGCTATTCCACTGGATGAATGTAAGACAAGTTACTTAATAATTTTCTATTGTGAACAACTATGGGCTCACTTTTTGCTTTATAAAAATAAATACCTAGATTTGTGTATCTGTAGGTTTAAATTTATTCATACTTTCTAGATCTTTGTGTACTTTCCCAAATATCTTCATAAACTAGCTCATTTGAAGTAAATCACGTTATCAAGGAGTATATACACTTTAAAAATGAACATATAGTGAACATATATAACATATATATAACGTCTTATAACATAAGTTTGAGTATATTCATAAATTTATAATACCACCAAATTGTATAAAGGTTTCCATTTTCAGCCCTGACCCCCTTTTTTTATTGGAGTAGAGTTGCTTTACAATGTTGTGTTAGTTTCTGCTCTAGAGCAAAGTGAACAAGCTATACGTATACATACATCCCCTCCGTTTTGGATTTCCTTCCTATTCAGGTCACCGCAGAGCACTGAGTAGAGTTCCCTGTGCTATACAGTAGGTTCTTATTATCTATTTTATACATAGCTCTTTTTAAAAAAAAACATGATATTACTACTTTGTTAAATCTTTGCCAAAATAATAGGAAAAAAAGTAAAATCTTGCAAAATTATTTTTTGGCAGGAAGGATAGCAGTGAGGTTTGATTATTTTATATGTTTATTGGCTATTTTTTCTCTTATTCTGGAAATTGCCTGTTCACATCTTTATTCATTTTTGTTTTGTTGGTTGTGAAGGCTATTTTGAGGGGTAAGATATCAGTTTTTTGCTTATTGATGTATGACCATTTCTTTCCAGGTAACTGTGTCATTTGAATTTTTATGTAGTGCATTTTGCATACAGAATAAATAAAATATCACGTTTTTCCTTTACACTTTCATTTCTAATTGTCATACCTGAGAATACTTTCCTCGACAGAACATTACGGAAGTCACCCATGGTTTTTTTTTTTTTTTTTGGTTTTTCTGGTAGTGTTAAAGTTTTGTTTACTACATGTAATTTTTGAAAATCTATGTATAATGCATTTTGTTGTGTGGCATGAGATAGGCATCCAGTTTTCATTAGAATAATCCATCTTTTCATGAGAGATTTGGAATGCCAGCTTTACGAACTACTGCTTCCATGTTACCATACCCTTGTTTTTGTTACTTGTCTATTCTAGCATGTGTTTATTATTGTTTTTATTTTATAGTCCTCTATGTTCCAATGCCCCATCATCTCTCTCTTCGGTATTTTTCTGGCTGTTCTTTCACTCCAGATGAATTTTAGAAGTCAACAAAGGGAATCTGGCTGGGGTTGTTTTGAATTTTTGTAAAGTAATTTAGGGCGTATGAACATTTCTACAGTATTGAGCCATCTCAGTGGCAACTTATGCCTCCAGTTTCTGAAGCACTTTAATCTTCTTTAGCTTTATGGATTTATTCATATTTCTCATTCATAGTACTTGTTAAGTAAGTTTACTCCTGGGAATGTAATTATTTTGCTTGCTACTATGAATGCAGTATTTCTAATGCATTTTTTTGAGTGTTATTTGGATATAGAAAACCTTTTTATATAAGTACCTTTCCTAAGTGAATTCTTTTTTTTTTTTCTAATCCTTTTCAAACTTTTCTTTAAGGTTTTTAGTGACTAGCACTTTTATGAGATGGTTTAAACATTTTGGTGATAACAGAACACTTCTCTTAATCTGACTGTGCTTGGAAAGGCTTCTATTCTTTTGCTGCCTCGCCTGAGGCTGAGATTAGTTTAGTTCTCTCTCAGATTAAGAAAGGAGTAAGCACTTTTGATTTAACTAAGGAATCTTATTAAAATGAATGTCTTTTTCAGATGTCTGTTTCTGTGCAGTAGGGAGACAATCTCATTGTTTTAACTTTGTCATCGTGACCATTCTCATCAATGTGTTTACTAATGTTATCATAGGCTGATCCTTGGATTTCTGGCATGTAACACTGTCATGATATGCTCATCATTGTTAAGTACAGATAGGTTCATTCCTTCCTGTATTCATTCATTCATTCAACCTGTATTTGACCATTTCAAACTAATAGATGTACTACAACGTAATGAACGGAACGGAACGGGATGCAGTTCCAGCGTGTGCAAGGATTACACAGAGCAATACGATGGGGTGGTGTGTGACCACCTTAGTCACGGAACCCAGGGCACCATCTCTCTGAAAAGGTGACAATTTCAGCAGATGAGTGATGAGGAAGATCCAACTTTGACCGAATATGAGCTCTTTGAGTGGGGAATGGGTTTGGCCTCTTCAATGTACAAAAGGAATGCCAGTTTGGCGGTGGATTGATGACTGGTATTGAATTTGCTGTAAAACTAATGAATCTTTGGAAAGCCCCTTCTCTTCTAAGGTCCTGCGCCTAAATTCAGATTTTTTAGTTTTATATTCTTTTTAAAAATAATCTAAGCTTTACATCTCACAACATCTTTATCTGTGTCTGCTAATGACAGAAGGATAATGATAAAAGATGTGGTCTGATCAACTTCTGGCCAAGATATGCTAAGAAATATAGACTTTCCTGTAGGGATAATGGAAGATTTATAAACAAGGGAGTAGCTTGACCTGATATACATAATCTACGTACGTATATATGTTATATATTATACTATATATATATTATACTTTGTTTTTAGAGGAGTTTTAGGTTCACAGCAAAATGGAGAGGAAGGCACAGAGAGTTTCCATACGTCCCCTGCCCCCCACATATGCAGCCTCCCCCATTGTCCACACCCCCCTCCAGAGGGTGCATCTGCTACAGCCGATGAACCTGTACTGACACATCATCATCACCGAAATCCGTAGTTTACATTAGGGTTCACCCTTAGTGTTGTACAGTCTACAGGTTTGGACAAAGGCACAATGACATGTACCCACCGTTACAGCATCATACAGAATCATTTCACTGCCCTGAAATGCCTCTGTGCTCCACCAGTTCACCTCTCCCTCCTTCCCAATTTATAGTTTCAAAACATCATTCTGCTTCTTGGGCAGATAATGTACTAGACAAAGGGAACACTGGAAAAAAGGAAACAAGTTTCTATGAGGCACGATTTTGTTTGGCTCTTTGCATTAATATTTTAAAAATGAAACTAATCTAACTTTGGTCAGATTTGGCACTTGTAATATCTTCCAACAGGCCTTTGCTCCGAAGCAAGTCTGCATCTATGTAAAATCTCTGGCATTACAGTATCCAAGAGAATATTTTAATCTCCTTTTTATTGTTCAGCTATCAGCAGACCAAAACAATGCAGACAATGGTTACGGCTCAAGTAACTTCTCAGGAGGTGGAAGAATCAAACTACAGATAGGCCATGGTCACCAAAGAAAGCAGACCATCTTCTACAGCTGTGTTCTTATGGCCGTGAAGGAGAGCTATGCTGGGGCCTCACACAGCCCTTTCTTCTCTAGATGTGGCTCTTTTGTGTGTTCTCATGACACCTATGTATGCTTCCTGTAGCACAACAACACGCTTATACACACACACACAGAGTCAACGCTCATTATTCGTGGTAGTAGCGTTCCATACATCACCACAAATACTGAATTAGCAAATACTGAACCACTGCTCCTAGAGGAAGTACAGGGTTACGTGCCTATGAGCCTCTGGTCACATTTTCATCCACTGCCCATATATAACTTTGTTTTATGTGTGTTTTACGTGTGTTTCTGTTTAAAGACACCTTATTGAATATATACTGCGGATACACTAACACTGAACGCACGTCCATCAACACTATTATAAGTCAACCTTGAATGAAGCTTTTCCAACACCTATTTTCTCCATAAGACACGTCACAAACTTCTTACGCTGAGGAACACTACCTCAGTACTTCAGCACCACACCCAAGGTCGTTTTAGGCAGCAAAATCATCAACCAAAAGGACAAAAATGCAAACAACGTTTTAGACCATGTAAAGGACACCTGTTTACAGTAGGAGAGTTGAAAAAGGCAGAGCACTGACCCCAGCTAGGGACATGGGCGGCACTGAACTAAACATTTTTACCACTGTGCACGTCCATGGATAACTGCAAACATGCTTCAGGTATTGATTTGGGTTGCAAATAATTTAAGTAAGACAGCCTGCAAATACGGAATCTACAAAAACAGAGACTCAACTGTGTATCTCTTCTGCAACAGACTGTGAGCTTTTGAAGGGCAGGACGCAGACACGACCCATCATTGTTCCAATGAAAACAGCATCGTGTCTAACCCTGGCTAATCCATAGACTATTGTTTTCAAACTTTAAAAAATTATAGCATTTTTTTTTTTAACCTGAAATCCCAATAAAATAGGTAAACTTGGTAAAAGTGGGCTTTCTCTGCTTGACTTTCGTCCTTCTCCTTGCCCTTTGGGAGGGTAACAAGAATTGAACAAGCCGTTATTACAAGCAGGCACCAACACTCTAGAAATCATGCTTTCCAGATTCTAGAATCTTAGCTCAGTGCGGTTTTTCCTTACCCAAAGCCGACTCACTCCTCAAGTGCAATTCCAGTGAAAGACCATGACACTTCCTCTCCCAGAAAACGAGAGATGAAACACCACGTATGATGCCTAGCTACATGTCATTCCTGAGCTGTCTGCAGTGTGAAAATGTCTAATATACAACAGCTGGAACCCCCGGAATGAATACTTCACCACAAACTGTAAGTTGTCCAGTTGGGATTTCAAATGTCCCTTTTCCCATCGGGAATTAATTAATTAATTCCAGCCTCCTGGAAGTAATTAATCTCTGCTCTGTGTGGAGTCCTGTTTCGGAGATGTGAGCCCCCAAGATCAGTTAAGACGCATGATTTAAAGGGAACTGCACAAAAACCTGCCACTGACATAACCATCTATGTAGGAGGACTTCTGGAGCTCTTTCAACGCATTTTTGCCTTATAACTCAGCCCTGTGTGAAGTTTTAGGAGGACGGTGCTTAAACGCTTGAGGTTTGATCATGTAAAATGGAGCAAAATTAGACCTTAATCTATGTCAACACCAACACAATGAAGTTTTCAGCAGACTTCGCCCCTGGTTCTGGCAGAGGATCGGGGTGACATAGCTGATGGTTTACACGTCTGCCAGCCCTGCTTTTCTTTGCCTATAACGGCTGTGTTAGGAAGTGTTCCCACAGATCCGACGGCTCCAGAAGCTGTCTGTGGGCACATGGCCCCTTTCACAAGCCCAACGTTCTGGAAGATATACCGACATAAAAACAAGACTCCAGGAGAGACAATGGCCAAACTGTTTCCTCGTCCCATTACCTGGAAACCCACATGAGGAAGCATCTAGAGTTTCCTGGCGTGAAATTCTAGGAATCAGTGTGTATTAGTGATATGTCCCCAAAATGACTGTTCAGAGTGAGGGAGGACCAAGCACACTGATGGGGGGAGGATGGGAGGGTTAGAAGATCCAGGCTGTGAGGAGAGGCGGGGCTACGCTCCAAACCATTACTGTCGGTTCCGATCAGAGCCCTCAGTGTGAGCAGGGGACCTGGCTGGCACCTGAGACCTGGGACTAGAGCCAGTTTGATGGGCCCCTGCAGACCCCCAGGCACCTGTAACGAGACCAGTTCCAAATCCCAGCTACGGTAGCACAGGGCTGTGAAAATGCCCCTGGGCACAATCAGGATCCAGGCATCAAGGTCAGGCTGACCTCCCTGCTAAGACTGAGCTGTAGAGCAGGTGAAGCTGCTCAGGTCAAAGGACGCATACGTCTACTGCGTGAGTGGTGCACTCTTTCCCCAGGCGTGTGTTATTTTCCTTTATTTCCCATCCAGGGGAAATAAACCGACTTTCTGGAAGAGCACCTAGATAGTTCCTATCCAGACTCAGAATAGACGCTGTTTGATCTAGAAGGATTCTAATACCCACACAATAACCCAAGACTGCTGTATTTCTGGCATTGCCGTAGTGCGTTTGGACGAAGATACAGTCTTATTAAGAATAAACATTGATGAGATGCTCGCCCACTCTGTACGCATCACCATTTCAGCCTCAGCTGGCAATAAAATTTTCACGGAGCGAAAAATCATTACGTACACTGAAAATGTCAGTCCAGAAACAGGACTATTAGGATCTTTCGTACTCTTCATTCACTCTCTAGTCTTAAGCAATTCATGGTGGCAGAAGAGTGTGTAAGACATTTACCGTATCAATTCTTTTCTCTTTCAAATTCAACTAAGCTTACCATTTAACATGGCTAGAAGGAACAAAAGTAGAACTATAAACTTTGTTTTTAAGAATTTCAGTTTTTACAATTCAAGTTTGTTTTCATTTCTAAATGAGACCTAAAAATCCTTGCATTGAAGAACCGTAAATTGTCCAACATTTAAATAGATGCCTAAGTCTCTAGTATTGTAGATTATTTTTAAAAATGCTCTATCTTGAAAACAATAGGTTAACTGCAATGTTTTTTTATTTCTTGTTTTGTTTTGTATTTTGTCAATCTCAAAGGTTAGACCATGGCTAATTTTGCCAGAAAAGCATGTTGTGCTAATAAATCTCTAGATAAATCTGTCTTTGTTCTTGTCAGGAAGCAAAAAGAGCTATCGCACATACTTAAGCGTCCTAAAATGTGTTTCAGGAGGTCAAATTCATTCTGAGCTGTGATTTTTCTTCGATGATACAAATTTTCCTTTGCTATTTTAACAGGATAGCAGTTAGTAATAGAAAATGGTATAGAGAGGGTTTTTTTTCAATTTTTAAAGGATTTGGTTAACTGACTGATTAAAATACTTCAATCAAGTGATAAACACAGATGAATTAAATCTACACAGAAGAAAAGCCAATGAAAACTGCAAAGCTTAAGACAAAGAAATTAAAATCTAATAAAGCATTTTAAACTGTTTCTCCTGTATTAAGTAGGTTGGAAGAGAAAACATGATGTGATGGGAAGAAACTCAGCTGGAAATGGAGCTGGAAAACCGAGACCTCAGTCCCCAGGGTAACATCATTGAGTTCGGCCACCTCACAGCTTCACTGCCTACATCTGTGTGATTAAGGAACTGGCTTAGATGACTTGGTCTTGACACAGAAATCTTCACTTACCTCCTTCTGACCTCAGTTCAAGTGTCACTCTCAGGAAAAATGACTCGCTGATCCCCAAGTCTACATGAGTTACTCCTTCATGTCAGGTAACAGATACGTAACTCACATTTTAAAAATCGTCTGCTTAACATTTGTCTTTACCAAGAGAATACACATTCCATAAGGGAGGAAATAGGAAGTTTGTTTGGAATTCTGTTTTGTTCACTATTTCTTCCCCAGTGTTTAACCCAATCCTTGGCACATGGTAGTTAGTTAACAAATATTCATTGTAGGACTTCCCTGGTGGCACAGTGGTGAAGAATCCACCTGCCAATGCAGGGGATACGGGTTCAAGCCCTGGTCCCGGAAGATCCCACATGCCGCGGAGCAAGTAAGCCCATGCGCCACAACTACTGAGCCTGCGCTCTACAGCCCGCGAGCCACAACTACTGGGCCCTCGTTCCTACAGCCTGTGCTCCGTAACAAGAGAAGCCACCACAATGAGAAGCCCGTGCACCACACTGAAGAGTAGCCCCCGCTCGCCACAACTAGAGAAAACCCATGTGCAGCAACGAAGACCCAACGCAGCCAAAAATAAATAAATAAAATAAATAAATTAAAAAAAAATTCATTGTAAAAGGGATAAGTGAATTAATGAACATGAACTGTTTGATACAGCCCTTGCCTTTTCATGTTGAGGAAACAATTTATGCAACATTTTTCCAGATAATCAACCACATATTTTTTTAGTCCCTTTTTGGAGAGCTACCTATGTATCCATTATTTTGAGATACCAAGAACTCTCAGCATTTAGCTTCTTAAATTTGGACGTACATATACTTTTTTATAAGGAACATATTCCCATTGTGTTATTTGTAATTGGAAACGCCAAAAGGGAGGAGCAAGACTTTTTATCTCAGACTGTTGCGTTTTCTTTTTTTTTTTTCCCAGCCTTGAAACACTATTGGACCATACCTGGTGCGAAGGTGAACACAATTTACACTCTCTCTCATTTTCCCAGTTGGTAATATTAGTGTTTATATCGACAACCCATGCTGTCTACTTCACAGGCTATGTTTGCCAGAATGATAATGATGAGGAACCTTTTTTTTGAAAGCACCATATGTAACAGTTATTGACTGAATGTGTCTCCAGCCACCCTCCATTTGTATGTTGACACCCTAACCCCCATGTGATGCTGTTAGGTCCTTTGGGAGGTGATGAGGTCATGAGGGTGTCACGCTCATGGTGGGATTAGTGCCCGTAAAAGACACCCCAGAGAGCCCCCTCATACCTTCTACTATGAGAGGACACAGTAAGAAGACGGCCATCTATGAACCAGGAAGCGCGTACTCACCAGACACCGAATCTGCTGGCACCTTGATCCTGGACTTCCAGCTTCCAGAACTGTGAGAAAGAAACGTGTGTTGTTTATAAGCCACCCAGAGTACGGTATTCTATTATACAGCCTGAACAGACTAAGACAATAACATGGTGTTACCATTCAGAATACCGTAGCCCTTGCATATACTCTTTGGACTGATGCAAAATACAATGAATAACCTCCTAAAATGTAGAATGTTAGGGGGCTTAGGGACAAAATGAAAACATCAATAGAAGATCATTCATTTCTATCTTGGTCATTAGTCAAAGTTCATTCTCAGTTGTTCTCACTGACAACATTCTGTAACTTCAAGACGAAGTGACCATATTAAAAAACCAAATTGCTAGGCAACCAAATTACAACTACCTTCCTGAAGAATAATCTAAAATGTCAAATGGTAATTTAGCCCCAGCCGAACTGGAACAATCAGTTCTCAATGGCCATTTCAGCCTTTCTAGGAACTGACATGATTCAAGTCACTGAAGCTTTCATTTGCTTTTTGGGATATTCATCTTTGGAGGTCAGAATTTTAACCATCACTGTTAGAAAGCTTGTTTCTCTAGCTTTATACAAAGTCCTGACGTTGGTTTGGAACCCTGAGAACCTGCTTTCTATTCATCTCTCTTCCTTTTGGTCCACGCTAACTCATATTGGAAGTGAGAGGATATGACAGACTAAACCACACTTGAGAAAACATTTCATCATCGCGTTCAGTGCAAGTGATGTGGCCTGGAATCTGAGAACTGAGCCTGTAGCGAGGAACCCAGGATGATAGAAGATTTGACCTTTGCCAATGCACTGATGTCAGTTACAAACTCTGGGCTTACTGATCTTTCAGCAACGTGGTAGAGATGGAAATAGAGCTGGCTTTCAATAATCACTGCTCTTCTGTTTTGTCTATTTTACTATAATATTATATATATATATATATATAGATGAGATCATATATCATCATATATAACATGTATGTGATTATATATGTTATAAATAAAATACATATGTAAATAAAATTATATACATTATATACCTACACACGTGTGTGTATATATATAAACTATATACAGGATTTTGTCTGTAATCCACTTTTACAGGCATCTTTTGGTGTCTAACATTATTCACGCAAGAATACAAACACTGTCCACATCCTGTTACCTGTATACTTGGTTTTTGACTGTAATATTTCGGAGCAGCAAACAAAACCGCGCTGAAATGAAATCATGGTGCGCACAGCCCCCTGGAATGCCCGGAAACTTCCCAGCAATTCACTTGCCAGGGTCTAACAGAGAAATTGTTCCATGGGATAAATATGTTTGTTGTATGAGTAACTAAAACTACTTGGGACATTTGTTACAAGTCTACAAAATAATGTATTGTTTATTATGCGTATTTACTTCAGCCTATAGCTAATCTGACATGACTCATCTTGTAAGGAGGCAAACAGTCCAAAATATGAAAATGTTTATGAACCTGTGTTTAATTACATAGTAGTACTGCTTACATTTAAACACCTGGGGAAATAATATTTTTAAATGGAACAATGAAAATAATTTATCTTTAGGTCTCAGTTCTATAGCCGAGCCAAATGCTGGCCATATTGCATTTGCTAAGGTCAGATGTTGTTTTCAAATATTCTGTAAAAGGAGGAAAATTCAGCTTATTTCGTGAAACCACGGGGTTTAGAAGGAGAACCGTATGTTATCTGGTAAGAACGAAGGCTTTATACTCCAGTGCAGATAAGGTTTAGGATTTCTCACTGTTCACAAATAAACCATGCATCAACAAATGGGAGCAATATTAAAAATAATCTTATTCAATCCTTTTAATTGTAAGGATCTGAGACCCCTGGAAACTTAATGGAGTCATGACATATAAACCAAATCCCCAGCAAATGGATGTAAAGGAAACACAGAGATGCTTTCCAATCACCTTAGACATGTGCTATTATTACCAGGCTTTGAAGTGTTCCCAAGTTGCAAATTTGCAAAGCTCTCCAAGCTCTGTCCTTTGCCACACTTTGCTTCGTGCAGGAATCTGAGGAACTTAAGGCACGTTGCAAATACTAACCACCTGTGAGTAGGCAAAGCATGTAAGAGGGCATAACTCGAAGAAGATAAATATTAGCCCCACTTGACCGTGATGCCAACTAAGGTACAGAGGCCGCCTCAACTCACGCCAGGTGTGTGGAACTGGAAGACAGTCCACAGATGCCTTCACTAACTGGAACCACACCCTTCCTGGTTCCCCCTGAACCTTGTGGAAGGAATTACGGCAAAGCTCTATTGGAGCACCGTGTCCAGAGTTACCATGCCCCTGACAAGTTCCTTAGAACTGACGTGTCAAATAACCAGTTAGATTGTAGGTCGGGTCTAAGTCAAGCTGTGTGCCTATTACACATGTGTATTCAGAAATGAGGAACAGGGACCTAAATGCCCGTCGACAGACGAATGGATAAAGAAGATGTGGCACATATACACAATGGAATACTACTCAGCCATAAAGAGGAATGAAAGTGAGTCATTTGTAGAGATGTGGATGGACCTAGAGCCTGTCATACAGAGTGAAGTAAGCCAGAAAGAGAAAAACAAATACTGTATATTAACGCATGCATGTGGAATCTAGAAAAATGGTACAGATGAACCTATCTGCAGGGCAGGAACAGAGACACAGACGTAGGGAATGGACATGTGGACGTGGGTGGGGTAAGGGGAGGGTGGGATGAACTGGGAGATTGGAACTGACATATATACACTACCATGTGATAAACAGATAGCTAGGGGGAACCTGCTATAAAGCACGGGGAGCTCAGCTCGGTGCTCTGTGGTGACCTAGATGGGTGGAATGGGGGAGGGAGGAGGGAGCTCCAAGAGGGAAGGGATATATGTATCCATATAGATGATTCACTTCATTATACAGCAGAAACTAACACAACATTGTAAAGCAACTATACCCCAGTAAAAAAAAAAAAAGTAGAAAAAAAGACAAAAAAAAAAAAGGAATGAGGAACAGGGACCTACCCGTCCACATGTTCACACACTGGTTGTGAAATGAATATAGATGCAGATCTCAAGTTTTCTTAATTCCTTGAATAAGGGGCCCATTGCAAGCAAACTACTTAACCTCAATGAAGAAAACAAAATGAATGTATACGCATGTGTCCTGGGGCAAGGTCTATCTTCAGCAGGCATTGTGGCCTGTGAAGAATAAAGCCTGACTCATGTCCCTCAGGGGCTTGCATCTAAGTAGGAAGGATGGGCCTCATGTGACCAAAGAGGCTTAAGTAACAAGCTGGAAATGACACCAACAACAGACGGATGGGAGTCAATCTGTATGGGGCTCGGAGCAAGGGATTAGAGTGCGGAAACGTCACCTTTCTGCAGAGTAAATTAGTCTGGGTGTGTGGAATGGACTGGCCCAGCTGACGTTCCTTTATCAAAGTAGCACCGGAAGGCAGTACGCTGTCAGGATGAGGCAAACGTCACCCTTGCAACTGTCTCTGTCACCAGGACCGAATTCCATGACGCCAAAAAAGGGAAGGAGTCCTCCGCTCAAGGGGGCCAAATGATTCTCCTCTTACTTCTAATTTCGGCCGCTGTATGTGCATCTCTCAGGGTCAGCTGGGGATGGGAAATCCCTCTGTCCTAGGAGAAGTGCCTCCCACCACACAATGCGGGGGGCGGCAGCGGGGCTGCCCTTGCTTCTGGTCCCACCCGAATAATTTCATCAGAAGACCACAGTTTGCTCATCTCTTCCCTGATATCCATCCATTCACACAATGAGTATGTGCCAAAGATCTGAGTGAAAAGCTCATTTCCAACACTGCATTCTGTAACCACAATGCAGAACAACAGAGATGGGCCCCCGCCTTTTGGGACTTCGGTGTGACATAAATAGGCTTTCCTGAGTGTAAAGAGATGGGTCGTTCAGTCTTAAATAACTGCACAAGGTCCAGGCCAGGCCCTTATGGTCCAGGATGCCCATCTCAGGTCTGCACCTTTGGAAATAGCTGCTCACGCTGGGACACACAGAGCTGGACCAAGACAATCAAAGCCTTGATAACCAAACATCTCCAATCACCACATATTTTATATTCACGCTGAGAAAAGCAAGATCCTCGTGAAAAAAAAAATCCACCTTCCAGAGAGACACAGCTGAGATTCAACCAATTACAGCAAGTTCCTACACCAGACTGAATCCTATTTTCTGGCCCTCTCCACCTCCAGGACCGAGAGTCAGCCTGCAAATATTCACAGAACAACTTTCTAGAAAAGGTAGAATTGTCAAGAGGGGACAGACTTGGAAATGCTTGTACGGCCTCAGGTGAGACGGGGATCATCACGGGATAGGGGGCCTGGGATTGAAAGAGGGGCCTTACCACACGCTTATCCTGTGCGGTAAGGAATCCGTGGGCCTGGGTGTGGCATGGGGGCTGAGGACGTGGAAGGAGCCTTGTGGCCTTGGAGGATGGAAAGGCTGCTCTGGTGAACTGACCAGGCTGCTGAACAGTCCGTTCACGGAGAAGAGCAGTAGGGGAGAAAGGAGACAGCAGGTTTGACCAACCTGTGTGAGTCTTGACAATTAGACTACATTGATCTATTTCCTTCTTTCCCCAGCGTTCTGGAAAGCCTTGGGTCTCCCGTGGAGGTGTGTGTATTTCTCCTGGAGAAACTGGGGCAGCATGAAAGACAACTCTAAAGAGATCAAAGCACCACCGTGGGAGGGATGGGCCTGTGTGGTCTGCTACCTGGGGGGGGGGGGGGGAGGTTCTAGAAGCACCTGGAGGCCATGGCCTCCCATTCCTGCCACCAGCCTGCATCCCAGGCCATTCCTCTTTCCCCGACACGTCTCCTACTGACTTGTACCAAATCGGGTGCAAAAATCTGCTCCCACTTTCTAAGCTTTTGAAAGGAATCCTGAGCCATGTCTTTCAGACCCAGGGCGAGGACATTCTGACAGCTGCTTTACTGGAAGGGCATTTATGACCCTCGTGAAGCCTGGAGAAAAAAAGTGTCAGGTTGACAGTGATAGCCACATAACGCAGAAAAAAACAAACTAACATGCTGACAAACTGTGCACACACAATACAATATTCACTGATTCACTATTCACTGATTCACTATTCACTGATTCACTGATGATCTTTCTTCACTGTTTATCTGACATTGTGTATTATAAGAATTTCAGACCTTTCTTTAATAAACCTTATTTTCATCTTTCTGCCCAAGAAAACACTAGTTAAGACTCAACTGAACTATGGAGAATTCCAATACAGAGAATCTCCCTCTAAGCCTGACCACATTTAGTGCAGAGACTGGAGCTAACTGAATGAAGAAATAGCCCTTCTGTAGTTGGCTAGCGCCAAAGTGAGGTGGCAACTTATCTTCCCCAAATGTATGTACGTGAACATTTGTACACACACACAATCGACGTACTTATAAAGATTGATAATGAGACAATCTGCCTCTCTTTTGTGTGAATTAACATGTTTTAGGCTAAGTCTCCATTTACCCAAAGCTCCGCTTAGGACAGAATCAGCAAATGGATCTCTCTGCTACTCTATTTTCCAATATTTTTTTTACAGAAAACACCAGCAGCCTTGGTAGGGGAGGGAAACCAAGAATTTTGTTTTAAATTTTCTAGGAGAATATATGCAGGAAGTTTTACTAGGTTCTCTTAGCTATACCAGGTCCTGCATACAGAAAAGTCAGTTAAAAACTAACCAGTACCCTGTCCCTGGAGTCCTAGGGGTGACAGCCTGTCCTGGGCATCGCCAGGACACAGATTTGCAGAGCACCTCCAAGTACCAGAACTCAGGGTTGTCAAGCTGAGGACTGCTTTCCTAGGAGTACATTTAAAATTATATCAAGTCCATGCATGCTTGGGACCTGCTCGTGGGTGGGTACGTGAGGCAGAAGCTGAAATCGGAACCACATATCTGTTATAAAACAAAAACAGAGCTTTTGAATTGCAAATTCTAAGGCAGAATCCTGGCTCATGAGAGTGTGAAACCATATTATTTGCAATCTTGGATGTAAAACTATGCGGTACAGTCTAGACCTGTTCTATTTACTTTCTTTTTTTTCTTCTGCAAAAGTTTTTTTTTTCCCCCTTTCTTCTCTTCTCCCTTAAAAGAAACTAACTGGGCTGGCATGTTCATCAAAGCAATTTACTGAGAATGCATTCTGACAGGCTGCATTAAGAATGTTGACTTGTGAAACAAAGGGCTGTTTTATCATGCACATAAATTACATGCTTTAAAAAAACTGAAGGTTCAGAATTCTTTAATGATACTCTAGCCAGAGCAGAATGGAGTTCTGCCTATTTTTTTGTGTCAGTACTTCAAAAGGTTTGCTCAGGAACCCATGGCTTGCAAAACTTACACAGAAAAGACTGCATCATGCATGATGGACTTCTCTTTGCATTGATTACAATTAAATTTAAGTCAACGTGTATTTATTAACTGTTGACCACAAGCCAAAGACTACACTGAATACTGATACAAAGGTGGATTGGACAGTGTCAGAAGAGGTTTTGGGGAAAATATCTCCTCAGATGAGTAGTGCATGGGGAACAGTGAAAAATGTGTACTACATGATTTCAAAGAAGCACTTAATTATACTCGGTTGAGGGCTCATAAAGCATCTTATTTTAAACCAAATTGTGATCTACACGTTTCTTGAGGGAGGGATACAGAAGGGACAAATATGGATGGAGATTCCGTAAGCATAAAGCAGCATGAAAAAAGGTCACATCTCATCTAAGGTGTGTAAAGGTGGATGGTTTGATTTGGTGTCTGAAACACAAGAGGATGAAACAGAGATAAGGCTGGAAAAAAGGGAGTAATGGCACAACTGAAAATATTAGAACACTATGGAGATTTGATACGAAAATGCTATGATTAGAGCTATGCTTAATAATGGCTAATCCAACAATAGTGTGTAGATGAACTGGTAAGAGATACAACAAAAGATTCATTGGGGGACTGTCATAAAAATTTACTGATTTACTTTGAAAAACAAGTGAGATGCAAGGAAGATGGACTGAGGATGCTGTCTGTATATCTTGATAAATGTACAGTGAAGGAAGCGTTTAAACATTACTTCAATTATTATTGGCTAGACCAAAGTTTAAGGTCAAATAGTTTTTCATGATTTAGGAAAACCTGAAAGTGATACAGACAACAATGAATTGAAACTTAAATGCAAGGAAAGAAAGAAATAAACACACACATATAATTTACAGCATCATCAAATACACCAAATAACAAGACGTAAGTCTAATTATGTGAAATCTTTTACACGGGAAACAACACAAAATGCTGAGAGAATTTAAGGAAGACCTAAATAGAGAAACCTATCATGTTTCTAGATTGAAGCACTTGATATTCTTAAGGTACCCATTCTTCCCAGTTTGATTTATAGGTTCAATGCAATCCCTACCAATACTTCACTCAGGTTTTGTGACAACTGGGAGAAAATCAAAGGGCCTACATTAGCCCAGGTTAATCTTGAAGTAGACCAAATGTCAGTGGTATAATTTACCAGATATCAAGACATACAAAAGAAGCTACAGAAACCAAGATAGTAGCACAAGAGACAAACAGTCTAGAATCTAGATGACTCACTGATACAGTCAATTTATTTATGAAAAAGTGTCATATCGAATTGGGCGATTGGGATTGACATGTATACACTGATGTGTATAAAATTGATGCCTAATAAGAACCTGCAGTATAAAAAAACAAACAAACAAAACAACTAATACTAAACTTTCATTGGGTTATTTGTATGGAAATATGTTAATATAAATGTTTCAGACATTATATGAAATTTCTAAAAATCTTATATTTGTATTTGTATGGAAATATGTATGGAAATATGTTAATATAAATGTTTCAGACATTACATGAAATTTCTAAAAATCTTATATGTTCTGGTATAATGTTATAAGTCATAATCCTAGTTATTACTTTAAAATGCATATCTCAGAAACAACTAATTTTCTTGTCAACTGCATTATTATGAACTTTCATCAAATCTTTAACTGTGGTCATTTTTAAGTCTTTTGTCATTTACAGACAGTTCTGGGTGTACTCTGATGCTTTTGCAAATATGTTCCTATAAAAGGGTTTCATCTTCAAGAAATTCATGGAAAAGACTCTGACAAGTACAGGTTTCTGGTAACTGACTGTACTGCTGAACTGAATGAATAAGCATTTTCAGAACTCTAATGAAAAAGTGATGAACTCATAAAAGTGCTAACAAAAGATCAAGATGAAAAAAAAAATAATTACATGGGACTGAGTGAACTGATGAGGATGAGTATAATTTTTGTGACTTTCTGTCTGAATTAAAAAAAAAAAATCCCACAAGGACTCAGAGGCAAAGAATATACAAATCAATTTTCACTGCAAAGTAAAGGAGCTGTTACAGTGGAGGATTACTGGACTGAATGTCAATATTATGACATAGTATGAGTGTGTTTCATGTTTGGTAATTGCAATCATTGTTGCTTTTGTTGCGGTCATCCATGTACAATGCTTGGTGTCAGTCTATTTATCTCTTGTAAAAATAAAATACAGTGTGTGTGTGTGAAAAAAAAAAGTGTCATATCAATTCATTAGAGGAAAGGATTGTCAAGTAAATAAGTCATTTTGGTTCAATTGGATATTAATATTTTTATTAATTTATTTTTATCTTACTAATTTTATCTTTTTATTTTAATAGTTTATTAATTAATAAAAAAGGAATCTTTATCACTACCTCAAATAAATTAATATGAAATAAATTACAGACCATCTGTAAAATGTAAATAGTACAACTTGTAGAAAAGAAACAGAAAAATATGTTTATGAACTTGAGGTATACAATAATTTCTAAACTGCACACAGAAATCACTAGGCACAAAAGAAAAAAAAATGATAAATTCTTTTTCATTAAAATTAAAAACTTTTGTTCATCAGTAGACATCAGTAAGAGAGTTAAATGATAACACTGGACCAGTATCCAGAATATAGAATATATAAAGAACGCCTATAAATTCATACAAAAAAGACAACTGAATGGAACATTTTCAAAAGACTTCAACAGACACTACAAATGAGGATTTCTAAATGGTCAGTAAGCACAGGAAAAGTTACTCAAGATCATTACTCACCAGGAAAATATAAATGAAAGCCAGAATGCATACCACTACCCAGCGACTAGAATGGATGAAACTGTAAAAAGATTGGCCACCTCAAGTATTTATACGGCTGTGAAGTTAATTAACTATACAGCCTGTGCGACTGTGAACAGGACAACCTCTTTGACTGAGGGTATATTTTCAAAGTAGAGCTGAGCAGCTTAGGAATTGAAAGCATACTTCAGCTCACGTGAGTAGAACCACCTCTCCTCAGGGCAGTGAACAGTGATGCTGCCCTCTGGGCTTCAGACCATGGTGGAGACACCAACCCAGTGGGTGCTCATGGACCTCTAAGTGTCAGAAGGAGGATGGCTGCAGGCATCTCTCTGAGATTCGAGAACACGTAGGGGACACTGGGATGAACATATACACACTACCCTATACAAAACAGACAATCAGAGGGGGGACCTTCAAGGTGGCAGAGGAGTAAGACGTGGAGATCACCTTCCTCCCCACAAATACATCTATATGTGGAACAACTCCTACAGAACACCTACCCACAAATACATCTATATGTGGAACAACTCCTACAGAACACCTACTGAACACTGGCAGAAGACCTCAGACTTCCCAAAAGGCAAGAAAATCCCCATGTACCTGGCCATGTGGCTGACATGGTCTTGGTGCTCTGGCTGGGTGTCAGGCCTGAGACTCTGAGGTGGGAGAGCCGACTTCAGGACACTGGACCACCAGAGACCTCCCAGCCCCTAGTAATGTCAAGCACCGAGAACTCTCCCAGAGAGCTCCGTCTCAACGCTAAGACCCAGCTCCACCCAACTGCCAGCAAGCTCCAGTGCTGGATGCCCCATGCCAAACAACTAACAAGACAGGAACACAACCCCACCCATTAGCAGAGAGGCTGCCTAAAATCATACTAAGTTCACAGACACCCCAAAACACACCACCAGACATGGCCCTGCCCACAAGAAAGACAAGATCCAGCCCCACACAACAGAACACAGGCACCAGTCCCCTCTACCAGGAAGCCTACACAAGCCACTGAACCAACCTTACTCACTGGGGGCAGACACCAAAAACAATGGGAACTACGAACCTGCAGCCTGTGAAAAGGAGACCCCAAACGCAGTGAGTTAAGCAAAATGAAAAGACAGAGAAATATGCAGCAGATGAAAGAGCAAAGTAAAAACCCACCAGACCAAACAAATGAAGAGGAAATAGGCAGTCTACCTGAAAAAGAATTCAGAGTAATGATAGTAAAGATGAGCCAAAATCTTGGAAATAGAATGGAGAAAACACAACTAAAGTTTAACAAGGACCTACAAGAACTAAAGAGCAAACAAACAATGATGAACAACACAATAAAGGAAATTAAAAATTCTCTAGAAGGAATCAATAGCAGAATAACTGAGGCAGAAGAATGGACAACTGACCTGGAAGATAAAATAGTGGAAATAACTACCACAGAGCAGAATAAAGAAAAAAGAATGAAAAGAATTGAGGACAGTCTCAGAGACCTCTGGGACAACATTAAACGCACCAACATTCAAATTATAGGGGTCCCAGAAGCAGACGAGAAAAAGAAAGAGTCTGAGAAAATATTTGAAGAGATTATAGTTGAAAACTTCCCTAATGTGGGAAAGGAAATAATCAAGTCCAGGAAGCACAGAGAGTCCCATACAGGATAAATCCAAGCAGAAACACGTGAAGACACACAGTAATCAAACTATCAAAAATTAAATACAAAGAAAAAATATTAAAAGCAGCAAGGGAAAAGCAACAAATAACATACAAGGGAATCCCCATAAGGTTAACAGCTCATCTTTCAGCAGAAACTCTGCAAGCCAGAAGGGAGTAGGAGGACATATTTAAAGTGATGAAAGGGAAAAACCTACAACCAAGAATACTGTACCCAGCAAGGATCTCATTCAGATTCGACAGAGAAATTAAAAACTTTACAGACAAGCAAAAGTTAAGAGAATTCAGCACCACAAAATCAGCTTTACAACAAATGCTAATGGAACTTCTCTAGGCAGGAAACGCAAGAGAAGGAAAAGACCTACAATAACAAACCCCAAACAATTAAGAAAATGGTATTAGGAACATACATATCAATAATTACCTTAAATGTAAATGGATTAAATGCTCCAACCAAAAGACACAGACTGGCTGAATGGATACAAAAACAAGACCTGTATATATGCTGTCTATAAGAGACCCATCTTCAGACCTACGGACGCATACAGACTGAAAGTGAGGGGATGGAAAAGGATATTCCATGCAAATGGAAATCAAAAGAAAGCTAGAGTAGCAACTCTCACATCAGACAAAATAGACTTTAAAATAAAGACTATTACAAGAGACAAAGAAGGACACTACATAATGATCAAGGGATCAATCCAAGAAGAAGATATAACAACTGTAAATATTTATGCACCCAACATAGGAGCACCTCAATACATAAGGCAAATGCTAACAGCCATAAAAGGGGAAATCGACAGGAACACAATCATAGTAGGGGACGTTAACACCCCACTTTCACCAATGGACAGATCATCCAAAATGAAAATAAATAAGGAAACACAAGCTTTAAATGACACATTAAACAAGATAGACTTGATATTTATAGGACATTCCATCCAAAAGCAACAGAATACACTTTCTTCTCAAGTGCTCATGGAACATTCTCCAGGATAGAGCATATTCTTGGTCACAAATCAAGACTTGGTAAATTTAAGAAAATTAAAATCATATTAAGTATCTTTTCTGACCACAACACTATGAGACTAGATATCAATTACAGGAAAAAAACTGTAAAAAATACAAACACATGGAGGCTAAACAATATGCTACTAAATAACCAAAAGGTCACTGAAGAAATCAAAGAGGAAATAAAAAAATACCTAGAAACAAATGACAATGAAAACACGATGACCCAAAACCTACAGGATGCAGCCAAAGCAGTTTTAAGAGGGAAGTTTATAGCAATACAATCCTACCTCAAGAAACAAGAAACATCTCAAATAAACAACCTAACCTTACACCTAAAGCAATTAGAGAAAGAAGAGCAAAAAATCCCCAAAGTTAGCAGAAGGAAAGAAATCATAAATATCAGATCAGAAATAAATGAAAAAGAAATGAATGAAATAATAGCAAAGATCAATAAAACTAAAAGCTGATTCTTTGAGAAGATAAACAATTGATAAACCATTAGCCAGATTCATCTAGAAAAAAGGGAGAAGACTCAAATCAACAGAATTAGAAATGAAAAAGGAGAAGTAACAACTGACACTGCAGAAATACAAAGGATCATGAGAGGTTACTACTAGCAACTGTATGCCAATAAAATGGACAACCTGGAAGAAATGGACAAATTCTTAGGAGAGCACAACCTTCTGAGACTGAACCAGGAAGAAATAGAAAATATAAACACAAAATGGATTAAAGACCTAAATGTAAGGTCTATCAAACTCTTAGAGGAAAACATAGGCAGAACACTCTCTGACATAAATCGCAGCAACATCTTTTCCGATCCATCTCCCAGAGTAATGGAAAGAAAAACAAAAATAAACAAATGGGACCTAATTAAACTCAAAAGCTTTTGCACAGCAAAGGAAACCATAAGCAAGACAAAAAGACAACGCTCAGAATGGGAGGAAATATTTGCAAACAAAGCAACTGACAAAAGATTAATCTCCCAAACTTACAAGCAGCTCATGCAGCTCAATATCAAAAAAACAAACGACCCAATCCAAAAACGGGCAGAAGACCTAAACAGACATTTCTCCAAAGAAGATACACAGATTGCCAACAAACACATGAAAGGATGCTCAACATCGCTAATCATTAGAGAAATGCAAATCAAAACTACAATGAGGTATCACCTCCCTCACACCAGTCAGAATGGCCATCATCAAAAAATCTACAAACAATAAATGCTGGAGAGGGTGTGGAAAAAAGGGAACCCTCTTGCACTGTTGGTGGGAATGTAAATTGATACAGCCACTATGGAGAACAGTATGGAGGTTCCTTTAAAAACTAAAAATAGAACTACCATACAACCCAGCAATCCCACTACTGGGCATATACCCTGAGAAAACCATAATTCAAAAAGAGTCATGTACCACAATGTTCATTGCAGCTCTATTTACAATAGCCAGGACATGGAAGCAACCTAAGTGTCCATCAACAGATGAATGGATAAAGAAGATGTGGCACATATATACAATGGAATACTACTCAGCCATAAAAAGAAATGAAATTGAGTTATTTGTAGTGAGGTGGATGGACCTAAAATGTGTCATACAGAGTGAAGTAAGTAAGAAAGAGAAAAACAGATACCATATGCTAACACATATATATGGAATCTAAAAATAAAAAAAAAAAGAAAAGAAAAATGGTTCTGAAGAACCTAGGGGCAGGACAGGAATAAAGACGCAGATGTTGAGAATGGACTTGAGGACATGGGGAGAGGGAAGGTTAAACTGGGACGAAGTGAGAGAGTGGCATGGACTTATATACACTACCAAATGTAAAATAGATAGCTAGTGGGAAGCAGCTGCATAGCTCGGGGGGATCAGCTCGGTGCTTTGTGACCACCTAGAAGGGTGGGATAGGGAGGGTGGGAGGGAGACGCAAGAGGGAGGAGATATGGGGATATATGTATATGTATAGCTGATTCACTTTGTTATATAGCAGAAACTAACACAACATTGTAAAGCAATTATTCTCCAATAAAGATGTTAAGAAAATATAGATAATCAACAAGGACCTACTGTACAGCACAGGGAACTCTACTCAGTATTCTGTAATAACCTATATGTGAAAAGAATCTGGAAAAGAATGGATAGATGTATACGTATAACTGAATCACTTTGCTGTACACCTGAAACTAACACAGCATTGTTGATCAACTATACTTTTATAGCTTAGAGATACACATTTATATCAACTATATAAAATAAAAATGAAAAAAATAAGAACACATAGGGGAAACCAAGCCTTTTACTCGAGGCCGCCATTCTATTTTCTCCCCATCATCTCTAGAGGTCTCCTTGATCTAACCAAACAAGTTATGAGATCTCCCAATAACCTTCCCACCAGTCTCTTTTCCAATGCATAGTCCGGATCTTGTAAGCGAATCATTTCACTGTGGCTGGCAAATGCAGAAAGCATGGATTTTCACAGCCCAGTGTATGTCTGAGGGTGAAATTTATCCATAATCTGCAAGACAGTACCTAAATTACTATGCCATAAATTGTTACTGCTGTGTAATGTTTAGAAACGATTTGAATGACACAGTTGCATCATTGGAAACTTGATAAATGTCAATCTAAGTGATTTTTCCCCAAAATAAGACAGATTGGAAATATACCAGATACTTTATAGAGAGCTACATCTTCCTTGGATACATAATGTGCTTCACGAAGCCTCCTGGATGGTTTTGCTAGTGGGATTCACAGTTTCCTTTCTGCATAGCAGCGAGGGGGCCAGCTCATCTGTACATCACTGAAATTAGTAAGGCTTGCTTTGCCGCACTCCTCAAATTAGTGACGATTGGCCTAAGCTGCTTCAAGCGATGAGAGTAAGTGGGACCTTGGAGAAGAGACAAATGAATCCAGAATCAACGTGGCCACCACAAAAATGTGCAGCATAACCCAAGTTTCTTGTAAGATTTTTCTACAGAATTCTTTGGGGAAGAAAACCAGCTTTTTTATTACAGTTCCAAGATTTTCTCTGCTCTTACTGACATAGGCTATTAGCAACCCTGACTGTATTCTAGAGGCTTATGGAAACTCTGGGTTTTATCGTGTTTGCAAAATGTTTCTTGCAGAGCAAATTGCCTGATGAGATGGCAGCCCCACTGAACTAATACACTGTTACTCTGATCACTCTGATTAAAAGCTGGGTGTTTTGACACACTTTGGAAAAGGCTAAGCTCTTGGAACCACAGACAGTAATAAAACAGCTCGGCCTCGTTCCATGTCACACGATATCATGATCCCTCCTCACCAAGATGACGAGGACATTTAAAGGCTTTTTCCTCCTCTAAATCTGGATTTTGTAAGACCAATGTACATATATGTTTCAGAAAGCATCACTCATAGTAACATGGTTGAGAAGACGGTTCACATATCCAACTTTTAATAAACTGCGCTCTGTGACCTTCACTCATAAGTTGAGAACTCTCACGGCCACCCTTCAAGACATGGGTTACTTCCTGAACCCTTTCCCAGCTCTTTCTAAAGCGGCTACTAGATGAGGGGTAGCGCTGGCCCTGGGGGTTATTCGCTCTCCTGATGTTGTTAATGCCCATTTGGCACCAGACAGAGAGTAATGCACTTTCTGTTTTTCAAAAAAAAACTTTAAAAAATTACCATAACAGGATAAAATTTACAAAACACTCTATTTGCTGGCTTTAAGAAAAGTAAGGAATAGAAGCATTTGAGTACCTAATTATCGGGTAAATCTTTAACCCAATAAATCTAAACTTTTATCAGTTATTTCTTAGTTTCATCCTGGTTTGCTTTTCTCCTTCTGGCTAACCATCAACTTCTGCCATAGGAGGTCCCTGCCCAGAGCTGGCCTAGGAGCTCTCTGGAAGGGAAAGCCATGGCTTTACACTAAGTAGCGACTTTTTTCCCTTTCTTTGCAGAATAGTGGAACAAGAAAAACACTAGTGCTTTGGCATATACTATACTGTATACTTGAAATTTGCTGAGAGAGTAGAGCTTAAATGTTCTCGCCACACACACATACAAAGGTAACTACGTGAGGTGATAAATGTGTACATTAACTTGATTGTGGTATTCATTTCACAAAGTACCCATGTATCAAATCATCACACTATATACCTCAAATACATACAGTTTTTATTCGTCAACTATACCTTGACAAAGCTGGGGGGAAAGAGCAAGGCTGACGTTTCCATGAGAGAAGAAAAATTCTGCATGTGTAGAGCAGCCCCAGACTGCCCTTTCCTGCTGGTCTGCCCTATAGATTTTATGTTTGTTTGTTTGTTTGTTTGTTTGGCAGCGCTGCGCGGCTTGTGGGATCTCAGTTCCCCGACCAAGGCTCGAACCCAGACCCTTGGCAGTGAGAGCATGGAGTCCTTACTAACCACTGGACCGCTAGGGGATTCCTAGCCCTGTAGATTTCAGACTTGCCCATTTCTCCATAGATAAATGATGACAGGTACATAGATACAGACAGACAGAAAAACGGATAGGTAGATATATGTCAACATCTATTTTTCTATTTATCTATCTATCTATGATAGATAAATATTGATCCACAGATATCTATCTCAATCTGTCCATATCTATATCTATCTATACATTGTGAATAATCCATAATTAATATCTACATTTTATTATATTAATCTATATATACTTAATATAACTGATAGATACGTAAGATAGATATTACAGGTATCTATCCATCTCTATCTATGTAGAGGTTATATATTATATATAATTATGTATCATATCTACATATCTATCTATCATCTCTCTATCCTAGGAGTTCTGTTTCTCTGCTTGAATCTTCATTTATACAGACACGACGTTGCACAGGTGAGTAAGCAAAATTGAAGCTATAAATGTGCATTAAATGCCTGCAGGAAAATGATGATTTTACTACTGAATCCTTAAAAACTCACCCTAAACAACCAGCAAGTGGCCTTAAGCAGGTGACTCATCGAATTTCCTCATTATATGCAGCTGCAGCTGGCAGGCATCCTGTGAGGTCAGATGTTGGCATCCCCTTTTAGCTTTGATTCATGGAAAGAGAACGTGACTGCTTTCTTGGGGTCACGGAGAAAGGCTGGCACACGTGTGGTGAAAGCAACCACTTCGCTCAGCATGAAGTCTCTGATCCTGAACAGTAAAATCAGTCAGCCTTGGGGATGGTATTCGAGAGACCTCAGGACCAAGAGTGAAACACAAAGATAGGAAACTACTGACTTATAAAATACGAGAACTTCACTCTGTAGGTTTTGGGAGCTTAGAGAATCTTAGAGCCATATACTCCAAAGCCATTATTTTAGAGCCAGCAGAGCTATCACAAGGTGAAGGGATTCTTCAAGTTGACTCAGCTTGCTAGTAATAGTGACACAGTAAAAATCTCGGTATTATCATGTCCACCCAATGCCATCTCTATTAAAGTTCACTGCTTCTAGTAACGCGCCTACTATTTGATACTCACGGCATCGGTATTTTGGACGTGGAGGTGGGGAATGCCTTCTTTCAAGCCAAGTAATTTAGGATGGACTGTTATTTAACTATAGAAAGTAGAGTCAGCCTATTTTAATCCCCGTTAATCCAGCCCCTGGCATGGACAGAACTGGGCACTCTTAACGCCAGGAGCATTGGCACTTTATAGACAATCTTAGCTGTGCAAACTAAGGGGGAGGGAGGGGACAGGAAATAATACAGCATTCGAACTGAGCCTGCACGGGGCAACATGCTTCCCGACACTGAGATCGCCTCTTGGACCCTGCTCCAAACTTTCTGCCCCATCTTCCTACAATTCCTGCCTCCCTCTTCCCCAAGGATGCGTTCCTTACTAACCTTCGTGCATCCTCTCACTTACTTCATCATATTCATAGGAAGGGTGCTTCTGTGGACATTCTTATATGAGTCTTTGGTGTACACCTGCTCTCATTTCTCCTGGGCATGTGTCCCTAGAGGTTGAATTGCAATGTCAACAGTCACCCAAAGGAAAAGGGGTAAACAAAATGAGAGGCTCTCCTACAGCGGAGCACATGAACGAACGTGGAGACAACAAACGTGAACGGCGGATACAGGTGGTGCTACGGCAACTTCGAGTCTTTGAATCTCGAAAGCATCCTGGTTAGAAAGAGACCCTGTTCTTATAGCCCACATGCGGGAAGAGAACAAGGTACAGAGTCAGGGCAGAGGGCAGACCCCAGCTCCCCAGCACGGTGGTGTCCTCTACAAAGGAACGCTCTTCAGGAAAAGGAGATCAAAGGTGCCAGACTCCAGGGCTGCCAGGCTGTGAAATATCACTGAACAGAAATTAGTCAGCTTGTCTACGGTGACTGTCTCCTTTTTTTCCCCCTCTGTTTTTCATGCTTTAAAATAAAGCTTGATTAGCATTTCGACCCAAGGGTTGGTTTTTCCAAAGAGGCAGCAAACCGCAACCTTGAGCTTGAGTTCTGATCAGTTCACAAGCCAGATTTCAGCATTCACAGTTGTAAAAGAAAGCGACCCAGGAGACTCAGGATTCCATTTTACTGCCGGTGCTAATAGCCAGGACAACCGCTGGTGCTGTCTATTCAATCCGGGCGCCAACATTGTGTGTGTGTGTGTGTGTGTGTGTGTCCGCGTCAAGGGTGGGAAACCCTGGAGACATTCCTTTCAGCTGTCATAATCATGGCCTTGTTATTTGATCTCTCTCCTCAGTGAGACATAGGATTTTCCAACCTTCCTTCAGCCCTCTGCTATTTCATCCTCGGACCCTAAAGATCACATCCGCCTTCTCTGCCTGCCTACCCTCGGTGGACACTTACAAATGCTCTTCAGGACATGCATCTTCCTGCTGTCTTTCTGCCTTCCTCCACAGACTGCCTTTAGGTGCATTTTTTTATGTCGAGGAACTGGCAGATCCACATGCAAGTGTAAGAAATAACGCAGAGTCCCAAGTCATCTTCATGCATTTCCCCAAGAGTAACATCTTGCAGGACTGCAGTCCTACGGCACCACCCGGAATCTGATATCCACCAACCTCCCCGGTTCTACACGCACTCATTTGTGTGGTCGTGTACAGCTAATGCAGTTTTATCACACGTGTAATCATTCCTCCATATAATTTTTACTTTGGTTCACACGTCACTTTGATTAGGTATCTCAAATTTTAACATGTCTGCATACATTTGACCAAACTCTCAGGGAGCCTAATTCCTGTCTGCACTCAGCGTGTAACCCTATGTGGATGGATGTAAACATTTCTGGACTCTGAAATTCCTTTCACTTAACGGATAGTCAGTGCTTTGTTGAGCTGCGTTACCTGCGACGGTGTGGAGAGTCACTGGGATTTGGAGTCCTACGTCTCCGTAGTGGATCGTCACACCTAAATTTGTCAACCATCCTTCATTGTGACCCACATCGTCCTATTTTTAAATTATGCCCTGGTGCAATGTTGGACCCTGAAATCACAAAAATATAAATGTAAGTAAATCTGGGGACAAACTTTACAAGGTGGTAGAGTCCTTGCTATTTGATTTCATTTGATTTCAAAGCCCCAAATTATACAGCCCCAAAGGCTGTATAACGAAAAAAAAAAAAAAAAAAGAAAAACAGAATTTCAGGTGATTTCCAGAGCATGAGATGGATTCTGCTGACCAACATGAACATATATGTAGGATTTCATTTGCGCGCCCAGCAGGAAATTTCCTGAACTTGCCAGAAGGATAAGAATAACAGGATGCACGCCACCCCTCCCACGTGAAGGTCGTCTTAAGTTGTGACAAACTGCATGAGAAAGGTGGGGAAGCATCTGCGGGGAGTAAGTGATGGCTTCGTCTCAAGGTGAGAGATGCAAGTTCTCCCACTGTTCTTCTCTGTAATCACTTCCTCTGCTCAGGCGAGGCGCGAGGCCAAATCCCAGTCGGGTCTGGGAGCCTGGAGAGAGAGCCGCGTCCTGCCAGGGCTGTGACACTGGGAGGAGGTGACACATAATGAGCCACGTTCACAACACGTCTCTGGTGGCTCTCGTTCCAGACAGTCATGGGAACCACCTCCTGGTCAAACAGCTGGCAACGTCTTCCTGAGGAGCCAAGCGGGGGGTGAGAGATTGTGGTCCCGCCCGACCCCGCACATCTGGATCTGTGTGATGTGCTGAGGTGCAGATAAAGCAGGTAGCTGCTTGTGCCTGGCTGTGTGTGTGTGTGTGTCTGTCGGGCATGGCTGGAGACCAGCACAGGGTGGGAAGCGGCTTGACGAGCTGCCCTGTAAGTAGGAAAGACTAAGGGCAAAGACTCCATTGAGAGGAAACTTTTCCGCGGTTCTAAGATAACTGTCAAAGCAGGAACAGCAAGTCCACAAGCCAGGGTTATGCTTTCATGATTTAAACGGAACTGTGTGGGTCAAGCAGCCCAGATTCCTAGGAACAATTCCTCTAATGGGAAAAAAAAATGTTGATGGGCAGAATCAGTAATAATCTTTAGGCATATGACATACACTGGACACAAATTTTCTCTTAATTTTATGTCCCCTTGACGCCTGAATCCGCAGTATAAACAAATCATCCTGTTACATCAAGATTCCAGCCTTCCTCCCTGAGGTTCCTTAGAGAAATGACAGCTCAGATATCCCATATCTCGGTGTTAGGCAAGGGGAGAGATCATGCTGGATTTCCCTTTCTTCCAGCAGCCGGACTCGCATTTCTCAACCTTCTCTTCACACACACAAGAAGCAGAGAACTTCCTGCCAAAGAAAGGGCCTGGATTTGCACAGCCAGTTGCATCCTGAGCCAGGAGGGAGATGATCTTTGTTTTGAAGCTCTGGACGCAGGACATAGCTCCCCCTTCCTCTGTGTCCGGTTTCCCCCTCTGCAAACAGGGATACACTTCCTACCTGCCTCGCAGGTAAATTAGCGACTATCGTGTCAGATAACAGGGCGGAAATGCTGAGATGCCAGCCTAGGAAGCTCCACGCAAGCTGAAAAGTACGGTTCTTGTTTTCACGGGTGCGACCCTCGGAATGTGTACAAGGCGGTGTATGCAAACTCGGAAAGCTGTGGGCCGTAACTTGAGAATGCCAACGGCCGCCAGCATTTTTGTTCCTGTGCTCCGAGTGGCAGCCAGCAACGACGAACAGCTTCCCTTCTGCGTGGTGCTCCCACGCTCAGTTGACGGCCTGGCGGAGACAGCCCTTCCCTGTGTTATCAGGAGACTCGAGCATCCTGGACACATCTTTGGTGTCTGCTTGGCACGGAGGCCTGGAGCAGTTTCACCTTCTCATCTGGATCATCTTTCAGTCTCGCAAACACAGTTAGCGGCTTCAATAGAGGCTGTGCCTGATTTTAAGGCTTTGCAGATCACGCTAGGCAGACGAGAATCAGTGGGCAGAGATGAAGTTAAATCAAGACACACATTTTTATGCAATGTAGGCTTGGCAGAGTGAGAATGGGAGATTTTTAAAACAAGAGACTGGTTCCTTTCTTTTCCCTCCCCACATAATCCTTGCTTCAGATGCTACCTTTGTAGGTTATGTTTAAGGAACGAATTTCTGAATGGAAAGGTGCTCCTCTTAAGTATTTTCCGGGAGAGACTGGACCATGAATTTGTGATTTTGAGAAGAACACCTAGCGGGGGAGTGTTGTTACTCACTTTGGAACTTTTCTGGCAACACACCCGCTGCCTACTTTCTTAGAGAATGGGGCCTCTCTTGGGGCAAGAGAAAGAGCGTAGACAGAAGGCAGTTTTGCTATTAAGCCAGAAAATAAAAGGGCGTTTTAAGTACAACTCCGGCTACTAGCTTCTTTAAAAGGTTTAAGGCAGGGCTTCCCTGGTGGTGCAGTGGTTGAGGGTCTGCCTGCCAATGCAGGGGACAAGGGTTCGAGCCCTGGTCTGGGAAGATCCCACATGCCGCGGAGCGACTAGGCCCGTGAGCCACAATTGCTGAGCCTGCGCGTCTGGAGCCTGTGCTCCGCAACGGGAGAGGCCGCGATGGTGAGAGGCCCGCGCACTGCGATGAAGAGTGGTCCCCGCTTGCCGCAACTAGAGAAAGCCCTCGCACAGTAAACGAAAACCCAACACAGCCATAAATAAATAAATAAATAAATCCCATTTTAAAAAAAAAAAAAAAAAAAGGTTTAAGGCAATAAAAGAGGTCTGTTTGCTGAGCTGAAAGTGAAACCCTCTTACACCTTCACAAATGTGGAGACTTTCCCTTTCTAGGAAGATGGCCCCGGAACATGGAAATACTCACTGGTACCAAGAAGAGTTTGAAAAAAAAAAAAAGAAGGAAAATGAAAACCATGGTCTGGACAGGTTACTTTCTGCAAATAAATTTTACTGTTGCAATAGGACGATGCCATGACTAGGGGATGCATCTTCCTGCCCTGGAACCTTCTCCTTGGATGCCAATCTCAAGACGGATGAGGGTCTATTTGGGGTCTTCTGACTTAATCCAAGTCTTGGGCAACCTGAACTGACAGGTAAAACCGTCACACACTTCAGCTGACACCAAGACGGCTACCTGGCCCGTACAAGGCATGGGTGTCACAAAGCCATGGATACCTGGTCTGTACAGGCTAAAAAGATCTAATAATTTTAAATGCAATGGGATCTTTTTCAGTGTGGCCAGTAGCCTCAGTTTGGGATATTTTCCATAGCCGTAGTTTTGGATAATAGAAGTAATTTACCCCAACTAGCATCCTGAAGGGTGTCTTTGCTTGCACTTGTTCAGCACAGACTTTTAGGTGAAGATCTTTGTTCAGACCCTGGTCCAGGAGATTTTCTGCTGAATTTTCCTGTAACGTGCCAGACAGGAAACAGTTTAGGCTCTGCAGTGCACGCGGTGTCACTTGCAACTGCTTGATGCTGCCACTGTAGCACGAGACGGCCACAAACAACACACAAACAAGTGAATGGGACTGGGTCCCAATAAAGCTTTACTTCATCAAACAAGTGGAGGGCCAGATTTGGCCCACAGACTGTAGTTGGTTGACTCCTGCTCTAGAAGCTGATGTCCAGGTATCCAGACTCTGGTGTCCTGGGCATTGGGGCAATAGCTTAAACCAGGGGTTGGCAAAGTGCAGCCAATGGACCAAATCTTCCCAGTTTACCCAGTGAAATGTTACAAACAAGCAGGATAAATGAACTACAGTGAATTATAGCAACATGTAGCAATATCTTAGAAACCTGATACTCAATGAAATAATCAAGTCACTAAACACTGCATATTGAATATCACTTTTTATAAAGCACAGAAGCAATTAAAACTGACCTGCTTTGGTGTTGCTATACATCAGCCTCACCGGTTGTAAAATGTAATAGAGATGGAATTATGCAGTGTGTGCTCTCTTTTTTTTCTTTTTTTAAAATCTGGTTTCTTTCCCTCAACTTATTCATTTTGAGATTCATCCATACTGCTGCATGTAATGATGGTTTCTTCATTTTTATGCTGAGTAACCATCCAGGTACCACAATTTATCTTTCCTCCTGTTGACAGATATTGTTGTCACTTCCAGTTTGTGTCTACTATGAGGAAAGCTGCTGACATTGGTGCATCCATCTTCGTATGGACATATACGGTATCAGGTCTGGGGTAAACCCTATGAGGGACTTGCTGGGTTGGACCATGGGAGGCGTGTGTAACTCTGTAAAAAAATGCCCCGTTGTTTTGCAGCGTGACATTTCACGTCCCCAGCAGCCATGATGAGTGATACAGTTGCTCAACATCTTCACCGACACTTGCTATTGTCGGTCTTCTTAATGGCCATCATTTTGGCCAGTGTGTACTTACATCTCATTGTGGTTTTCATTTGCATTTTCCTGATGATAAATGATAGTGAAAATGATCAGTCCAAATTTCCCTGGATGTGAGGAGAAGAAAGGTGGCCATGAAGTACAACGAGGGATGCAATAACATTTTGGGGTGACTGAAATAGCTCCATCTCATTATGGTACTTGTTACGTGAGTATACACCTGTTAAACTTGAAAACAGATGTATCTCGCTATACGTGACCTAACCTCAACAGAACTAATACTGACAGATGAAATGGATTTGAAAAAGTCACAAAACAAAATCTACTTAGGGACAAATACACGTGTAATAAAATTCTATTTAAAAAGGTAATAAAAAGCACAAAAATTAAATATAGTGGCCGTTACTGGGAAGAGAAAAGATGACATGATAAAAGAGGAATACAGACATCAACTTAGCTTCACAGGCATTTGGAGGGTCCATCGGCGTTAACTTTATTCTTATGTGACATAACTTATACATAGAACAGTATGCTGTTTGGATACATAAAGCACAGCATAAAACATTCTACTTATAAAAACAAGCTCTTCGTGTTTGGGTTAGAATATTATAAGTGGTCACATTCCAAGTACTTTTTTTTACCCCACATGTTTGTAATGTGGGATACATTGTGGTGGTCGATAATGTTAGGGTCTTGTCTGACAGGACGAGATTGTTCAGAAAACACGCTGAAAGATTCTGAGAATATAGTAAAACGTTTTCAGTGGGAGTCAATAAATAATTTTAAATTGAAGGGGGCCATATAATCTGATTTATGCTTTTACAGAGGACATTTAAACGCACATCAGTAAGTGAAGAAGCCAGTGTGAGAAGGTTACATGTTGTAATGATTCCAACCATATGACATTTTGGAAAAGACAAAACTAGGGAGGTGGTAAAAAAAATCAGTAGTTGCCAGGGCTTACGGGGGAGGGAAGGATAAATAGGCACAGCACAGAGGATTTTTAGGGCAGTGAAAATAGTCTGTGTGAGATTCTGACGTCATATGGAAGGATACATGCCGCTACACATTTGTCGGTTCCCACAGAATGTACAACACCACGCATACACCCTAGGGTAAACTACGGACTTTGGTGATCGTGATCGTGATGTGTCAATGTAAGTTCATTCTTGGTTAAAAAAAAAAAAAAAAGTACCGTTTTGCTGACTGATGCTGGTAACAGCAGAGGCCGTGCATATCCGTGGGTGGGGTCGGGGCGGGGGGAGGTAGGTGGGACATCTCTGTACCTCCCTCTCAATTCTGTTGTAAAACTAAAACTCTCCTAAAAACAGCCTTTCGATAAAGATCAGCAGGGCCGCTGCACAGTGGCTGAGGGGAGTGGAAGCGGAGAAGTGGTTGGGGTGTGTACTGCAGGGCGCCCGGGGCGTGGGGGGTAAAGGTGAAGCTGCATAAAGGAGATATAGCTTTGAAAGGCATACTCTAGAGTTCTTACGGATGGAATTTGCTGGCGCTACGCCACAATTTAAGAATACCTCTCATAAGGTACACCTCAGCTAATACTTCACCCCTGTGAAGCTTCTGTATAACGCTGGGCTCTTGTTAGAACCTACTTGGCCAGCTTGCTGGGTCATTCTATGAATTCATAGTGGTCAGTTTTATCTTATGTTGCTATGAGATTTAGAGGCCAGGTTTGACAGCTGAAAGGCAGAAATAATAACCACGTGCCAGCTGCGATTTTCTTTTGGACGTTAATCTTCTATGAGTCTTGGACCAGGGGCAGGCAACACATGGCACTGTGGGCAATTCACACACGGAGGGCTTCCCCTGACATTCTCCACTGAAGGAATGTCAGTGATGAGAGAGTCCCATCACTCCAAAATAATTCATTCAAAACTTTCTCTACAGAGACCATGATACTTGGCTCAGCCGCAGAAGAATAATACTGACTTTGCATATCACAGAAGTCCATCTAACTATAAAAATATATCGTTTAAACTTTCATTGGTTAACAGAGAGCTTTTAAAATAAGGGTCGAATTATTCCTAGAAAAGAAAAATGAACAAGCCCACAGTCTGCCGTAATGCTTTCAGTTTTCCCCACATTCACTAACCCCACGGGTCACCTCCATCCGCAGGGTGTAGAAGCCTGCACTTTTTGGTCACCATGCAAGCTGTCATTTTCTGAGGTCAACCCTCCAGGCTTCTCTTCCAGATGTTCACGTGAGCCTTTCACTGGAGCGTTCTGTTCCCCCAACCATAGTCCATTCCCTCCAGCCTTGGCTTAGTGATCAATGTTTGAGGGATTTTAGGACGGAACTCTTTTAGGAAGTTAGTACTTTTAATTCTGTCAGTGAGGACCTTCCTGTATTGTTTTGTTACAAGAGCATTTCAGTTTCACAACAAGGCGCTCAGCCTGGGGAACGAACATTCAGAAGACAAACGTCTATGCATAAGCCGAGGTCAAAGTTACAGCAGACTGGCCCTCAGTTACTGCCGTTAGTGAAGAAAAGGCAGATGTGTAACTTGAAACGAATTCAACTTCCCGTCCTCCTAAGCACCTGCGTTTTACTGTCAGGGTAACTAGTCACAGAGTTACTGGAAATTTGAATGCAGCCAATTCAATAATAAACTATCTAAATAAACAGGGAAGAACTTTTACTGACTGTAGTTTGATGAAAACAATGGAAAAGCACAATCCCGTGTGGATTTCATCTCCACCAATTGCTAATGCTGAATGGAAGTATGGCAGGGAGTGTACAGTCCAACCACAGCCCATGATTACAAGCCAGCAAAGCCCCAAAGCCCACCAGGGAATGATAAAAAGTGCAATTTTCCATACCCCTGCTCGCCTTTCACACATTGCTGGTTAACTGAAACACCACACAGTAAAGGAAAACAGTTCTCAACATACAGGTATTCCAGGGAGCGTCAGGAGGGCCAGGAGAAGACTGAGGGTTTGTCTGTTCCTCATATCAGGTCCTCAACAGGCCAGGATGCCGGGAGCCTGATTTTGAACATCTGTTAAGAACTCTGCGCTTTCTCTCAGTAACTTCCGCTCCTTGTACAAAGGATGGTCCCAATGCCATGCAATCAAATACTCTGACCGCAATCTGAAGTCATCTATTCAATTGTTTAGAAACTGAGGCATAATTTAACCTAGAGTGAACTGCACAAGTCTCAAGAGTGCAGCGCCATGATCCTTCCCTGCTGGTACACCTGTGCAAACAGGACCTAGGTGACGCTACAGAACAGTCTCTACACCTCAACAAACCTCCCTCTGCTGACACATTTAGTGCGCCCAAGACCACCTCTATTCTCACTACTATCGTCATGGGTTAGTTTAGACTGATTCTGAATTTTGTACAAGTGTCTCCAAAGTATAGTAACCCAGGTATAGCTAGACACCTAGACATATTCCTATATGTAAACGTCTGTATTTACATTAAGCCACACGTGAGGTCTCCAACCCTAATCCACGACCAGTCTCCTGCCTGGCAGTCCGCAACCTTCCACATCGACACTGAGAAGTCTGGCTCCTACCACCCACTTTTTTTTGTTGGGTGATGTCTAATAGTTGCAGCACCAAAAAGATTATACATTCTCCTTTGAGTTGCCTTTGCTTATCAAAAATCAATGGACTCGGGCTTCCCTGGTGGCGCAGTGGTTGAGAGTCTGCCTGCCAATGCAGGGGACACGGGTTCGAGCCCTGGTCTGGGAAGATCTCACATGCCGTGGAGCAACTGGGCCCGTGAGCCACAATTACTGAGCCTGCGCGTCTGGAGCCTGTGCTCCGCAACAAGAGAGGCCGCGATAGTGAGAGGCCCGCGCACCGCGATGAAGAGTGGCCCCCGCTTGCCACAACTAGAGAAAGCCCTAGCACAGAAACGAAGACCCAACACAGCCATAAATAAATAACTTAATAATTGAAAAAAAATGTAAAAAAAAAAAATCAATGGACTCTGTGCGGTTCTGTTTCTGACTCTCTATTCGGTTCCTTTGGTCTCCCCATCCCTGGATTAAATCAAGGAGCACGTGGAGTGTCCAGCACAGACACACCCTCAGTAGACGTCAACCACTGTGTCCCCATGTTCTCTTTGCTTCCTGCGTTCTGTGACTGCATCTGTATAATGGACCAAAGAAACTAGTAAGTGTAACAACAGACTTATTAATATTGTTATTGTTAATAACAACATTAATAACCAGCAGCTTTACTCACTGCTACCTCCTGTATTCCTCTGCTCACTATGGGAATAACGAGACCCTGCAGGAGAATGACAGTGAGTGCACGTGATGAAATCCTCAGAGTATGTGCCCCACCAGAAGCCAAAAGGAAGCTGCCTTTCAAAACTGATGGCAGAAGTTTTATTTCTTGCCTTTGCCCGAAGCTTTCCAGTATAACCTTCTTACCTCATTTTCGATACCGACTCCCTTTTCTCTAAAAGCGAGGCACGGAAGGCCACGTGCTGTATGTCCCATTTCTATGAAATGTCTAGAACAGACAAAGACATAGTAGGGTAGTGGCTGCCTGCTGGGGTGGCTGTGTGGTACACAGCACAAAGGTACAGGTTTCCTTTTTAGGGTAATAAAAGTGTTGTGGAATTCGACAGTGGTGACGGTCACATAGCTTTACGAATAGACTAAAAAACATCGCACTGTAGATTTTAAAAGGGTAAAATATATGGTAATGTATAGTATATCTCAATTTTTTAATAAAGATCAACAAGATACTTACTCTATTTAAAAAAATCTTCTTAAGTCGGCCTAAACTCCAAGGGTTAAAAAAAAAATACTAAGTTGCCTGCTAAATGGGACTCAAATGTTTTCTTCTTTATTGTAAAAGCAATGCAGCATTCCAGAAAGAGAATGAGAGAAGGAGAAAGACCGCACCGATATTTCTTTCACTTAATTTTTGCTAGGCTTTTCTTCTGTTTACTAGCTCTTTAATTACACCTTTCCCATTATATCTCAAGCTTACAGGTTTAATCTAGAAAAGTGAGAGTTCCAAAATATAACTGATGATTCCAGAGAGGCTTCCTGACGCTGCAGCTGCATAGCTCACCAGCATCTATAAGGTCGTGCTGTGAATCTCACCACCACTGCCGCATCGCGACGTTCCCGGTCATCGTTACTCCGGCGGGGCCCAAACGCTCTGTGCATTGTGTCACTCCCTGGTTCTGCCGCCGAGAGGACGAAGAGAAATCAAAGGCTAAAAGTGCGATACACCAGTACAAACTTCAAGTTCTGCGTGTGGTCTAGACTCATGCATTGTGCAGAATAGTTTGGGATTGCCGTGTACACACTACTATATTTAAAGCAGATAACTAACAAGGACCTACTGTAGAGCACAGGGAACTCTCTCAGTATACTGTAATAACCTAAACGGGAAAAGAATTTGAAAAAGCATAGAGACATGTATATGTATAACTGAGTCACTATGCTGTACCCCTGAAAGTAACACAATATTGTTAATCAACTATGCTCCAATATAAAATAAAAATTTTAAAAAAATAGAATGGTAGGTTCTGCAGGAAGCAATCTTTTTCATAAGGTCAAGTTAAACAAACTATTTCTCTTTATCAACTGACTTTTTATTTTCCAAGAGTGGTTTTGCCACAGAAACTGCAGTAGCGAAGTGCTGGGTGGTGAATCCTGGTGAGAAGTGAAATCAAATGGCATGTGGGTTCTATTCAGAACAGGTTTTCAACAGGAACACCAGTGCCTGGAAAACAGGTGTCATCTAACACTTTATAATGGGTGACATTAAAGGTTAAAACAATTCAACTTGTTGACAAAGTTTTGTGCCAAAAGTGTGCTTTGAAGATCACAATAAATGGCTTTTTAAACGATGCCGCAACCGTCATAATGCTTTGTCTATTACACATGATCCCACCGATCATACACTGATGCAAGCACGTGCTAGACACAGCAGCACTCTCAAACACCTGCCTTTTCTACTTCCCCAAATGCAAGCCCTAGCCCTCTGTGACGAAATGACCCAGCGTGTGGACTTGGACCACGTGAGAGAAGCCAGAGTGATTCCACATGCTGGAGATGCCCCACAAGGCAGTCTCATGACAGTGCTGCAGCGGCTCTGTCCTGGGCGCCACAGAGACGCCCCAAACACAAGACTTTAACACCTGCAACCAGATATGGTCTCATTTGCAATGTCCCATTCATTTCACCAGATTGAAAGGGACCCTATCATACTTTGATCTGCTCTATCCTCAAGCCGAAGCTGAGGGCGCTCAACAGAGGAACAATCAGAGCCTTTCATGTATCTGTGAATAAGCCAGGCATCAAGAAGGCAGCAGAAAAGTATTTCCAATGATGTGAAAAAAAGAGACTGATTTACGAGAGTAAATACATTTTCAAAATGTACACTGCATGTGCAGTTAAAACAAAAACAAAACTCTTTAAAATATTTCTCCAGTGTGTCAGTTGGGAAACATCCACTGAAAGAAATGTCAGCATCTACCTTGTCAGACCCTTTCTGTGTTGCCAGGAGTAATTTCTCCACCTGGAAACCAACAGATATTAAGGAGAGTAACATTACAAAGTTTGACGTGGCCAAAAATTGACAAATTAGGATCCTGTTGTCTAAAGAGCAATGGAATTTATTTCCAGATTATGGCACAGGTGGGCTTCATTGTCAGCAGGTTAAGTTTTAAAACCTTCACTGGGACCTTTATGGGAAAATGACGCCAGTACATATTAGCTAAATTACCTCATACACATATTTTATACTGACGGGATATGAGCTACCTTGCTTGATGGTGGAAATAAAGTACCCGAGTATATAAAGCTGAGTAGCTTTCCCCTGCTGAGAAGGATATTATTAGTGTCAAAAATCTGGTATCGTGTGGAGTCTGCAAGTCTTCTATCCTGAAAGATAATCAAATTCAGTAGTAGAGAGTTTCAATTATTCACCTAATAAGCAAATAGAGCAGGCACTTAAAATGTAGTAGCCCTGTAATACTGAGACTTGGTTCTGTGTTTAGTTGTTCCTGCCATCCCCCTATAATGTGTGTAACCTTTTACTGTCTCAAGCAAATGAGATTTTGCTCTAATGTCATTTGGATGATGAGCAAAAGCTGTGAGAATGTAATTTGCCATAGGAAGAGTGAAAAACGGAGGTGCCATTCATGAATTAGCATCAACAGAATGTTTGACCAAATGGGGAGAAAGACAGCAACGGCATACACTGGCCAAAGAGCTAAAAAAAACTAAGACACACGGGGGTAACACTGGTATGAAACGAACGGGATGCAGGCATTCACAATCTTTCCTTGAAGCGGTCGGTGTGTGCATATTTCGGAGGAAACCAGGTCTGGTGAACACCACGATGTCAAATATTACAGCCGTGTCTACAGGACCACGAAAGCTTTTCCAGCGGCCACGTTGTAAACTGTGCCAAAAGCGAGCCTGACTTCAAAGGTACTAAGACCTATGCCATGTGTTTGAAGTTCAGAAAACAATGGCTATATTCATTTCTACAAAGTAGTCATTTAAGGGAAAAAGTTACTTTTTCATCCTGTTGCCATCCAGGAACTTCAAAATATTCAAATGCATGGCAAAATATATGATCCCGACTCTACAGAAGTGAATTAAGACTTTGATACTAGGTTTATGCAAGTTCTAGCGAATGAAGTCTTTCTGTAGAAAGTTGTTTCAAACAGGGGAGTGATGACATTATTATGAGATATTTAGGCGATAGTTGTAGGCGGAAACCTATAGCTTTTCACTGGATTGTTTCTCCTGATGAAACATTATTTTGCTTTGATGTGTCTTTTACATCTTTCCCAGCCTAATAAACAGAAAGGGTACAAAATGGCATAACTGTTGTGGGGGGGGGCAGTGTTGTCTAATATTTATAAAACAGAAGCAAAAGATATAGGTAGACTGAATTTTGTAAATAATGTAAGAATAAGGTCACCAAGCATACATACATATATATATATATTATATATAAAGTATATATATTATACATATTATGTATATATATATTATAATTATATATATACACACACACACACACACATATATATAATATATATATATAATTTTGGGGGGCCAAAAAGCTGATTTCCCTTTGCTTTGCTATCTACATACAGTCACCAATGTTTAAAATGTAAAGTAGGAACCTGATACACTGACAAATGACCTAGAAACCTGTGTCCCCAGTGCATGGAATCAAGCTCCCCTTTGATACAGAACATGGAAACATGAAAAGAGTCATACTTCTTTTTGGTCGCACAGACCAACCATGTTCAATGAGGGAGAGGATGATACAAGAGTGTGAATACCTTGAAGACTGCCTAGTACAGTTTATAAATGTATTTTACAGACCATTCATCTTAACCTAAAAAGTCTCATTCATTTCAGAAGTGTCCAAATGTACATTTTCCCTTGGGATGTAAAGAACTAAAATTTCTGGATAAAATAAGACATGGTTTTAAGGCTTGTGGGAAAAAATATGTTTTAGGCTCAACCGAGAGTTCAAATTATTTGTGAAATATGTTTGGTTCAGCCAACTCTGAGATGTAGTGTGCCAAAGTCAAAATTCCTTTTACTTCAAACTCTAGAGAATTTTCAGGAAATCTAAATCGTATGGCTATTGTTCATTCCTTTGCTCGACTCATCAAATACTTTCCTTTATAAGCTACTTGATGTCCAAAAATTGTTCACATCTGATTTCTTACAGACAGAAGGCCATGTGTGCCAGGAATCTATCAAATTATGCACCCAACATTTTGGGTTTGGTTTATATTTTCTACCTGCTTGGAAAATTTGATGTTGGCCCTACACTGTTTCTTTACTAACTCTGCTTCTCTTCAAAAGCCTTTCTATATATCTAGATGTCTATTCTTGTTATCTACAACTTAAGTGAAAGACACAGGCAAAATAAAAACACAAGCAGAATACCCAAGTCAATCCAGTAAATATACAATGTAAATTCCAGTAAAAATACAATGTAAGGAATAAGAAGACACAACACATTGAGTACCTTTTAGACCCACGGTGAGGCATCACTGTGGATGTCCCATCTCCTTGACTTAAGGACCTAGATGTTGGACCATGTTTCCATCACACAGTTGCATCTATATAATGAGGAATTTTTTACTTAAAACCAGGAAATCATAAAACCACCAAACCCTTTCCAGCCCTCTGTAATTTTGACTGCTTAAAATTATTTGATTCTTGCCCTAACTGACGAGCACAGGAATTCCATTAAGAGGCCCCTACGATCCACAAAGGAGGAAATTAAATGCAAGAGGAACGTGTCCCAGTCTACAGAGCTGGAGCTCCAGAACAAGAATCCAGAGCGTCACATTCAAGCCGCCATCAACAAAGTTGTCCTTAGGAGAGGAACCTGGAACTAGACCTGCATTTAAACCATGAATATGCTGTTGTGGACTTGGGAACATGAATGAGCATCTTAGAATATTGTTTTCTACACGTATAATGATAGCAGAAGTGAACGCTTCTATAGCAGTTGCCACATGCCACGAACTGTTCCACTGAGCTTTCACTTCATGGGTTCAATTCTCACAGCAATCGCCCATGAAGGTGTACTGTCATTTTCCCCATTTTGCAAATGAGAACTCTGAGGCACAGAGAGGTTAACAAATTTGTCTGAGGTTACACAGCAAATAAGATGTGAAGACATCTTCTCCCAAAGTTTGTGCTCATAACTGGTGCACCTAGGTCCCCTGCTTTAAATCCAGCATAGAGTTGTTGAGAGCTAAAACAGGTAAGGAATTTTGAGTTAAAGTAACCCTGTGGGGCTTCCCTGGTGGCGCAGTGGTTGAGAATCTGCCTGCCAGTGCAGGGGACACGGGTTCGAGCCCAGGTCTGGGAAGATCCCACATGCCGCGAAGCAACTAGGCCCGTGAGCCACAATTACTGAGCCTGCGCATCTGGAGCCTGTGCTCCGCAACAAGAGAGGCCGCGACAGTGAGAGGCCCACGCACCGCGATGAAGAGTGGCCCCCGCTTGCCACAACTAGAGAAAGCCCTGGCACCGAAACGAAGACCCAACACAGCCATAAATAAATAAATAAATAAATAAATAAAAATTTAAAAAAAAGAGCTCCTCAAATTCTGATTTAAAAAAATAAATAAATAAAAGTAACCCTGTGGACATTTTCTTCCTTCCTTAAAAGTTAAGCAATCAAATGTGAATGTTTCGACATAATTATGTCTATGCCTACACCTACATGTACACCTACACCTATATCTACATCTATTCTTCCAGTAAAATGACATCACATATACCAGAATCCTGTATAAATGTAAAAGAGGACGTCTAGAATCCTGTTACTTTAGATAACATAAATTCAGAATGGTTTGTGAAAGTGGAAGGAATCAAACTTCCAAAGCAAATAAAGAAACTCTTTCAATGAAAAAAAAAATCAAAGATTAGACAGGTCACTGCATTTCAAGGAACAAAACTGAAAACAGCCTCTGCTTTTTGCCCTGTGAACACCCATCAGGAAGGTACCAGAGTCCCAGTTCCCTTCCTAGCATGAATTTGTTTCTTCTCCACCATAGTAAACAGAAACTAAATAGGCAATTTGTAATTAATTAATTGCATTTGCTTCTCAGGATATACAGGGACTCATTACCAAACTGCCAGATGCAAATTTAAAATAAAAGAACACTTTTCTTGTTTTGGGACCAAGAACCTATACACATCACACTGGGAAGACTTGACATTTTCAACAAAAGTTTTTTTTTTCCCTAGAGTCAGAATTTTGTCACTCATTTTGCCCTTTTCACTAGGCAGGGGATTTCAATTTTACCCATTGCTCCATCCCCCATCTCTGGGCTCACCCTTTTTCCTTACATTTAGGTCTACATTTACATTTCTTACATTTAGGTCTTTTATCCATTTTGAGTTTATTTTTGTGTATGGTGTTAGGGAGTGTTCTAAGTTCATTCTTTTACATGTAGCTGTCCAGTTTTCCCAGCACCACTTATTGAAGAGACTGTCTTTTCTCCACTCTATATCCTTGCCCCCTTTGTCATAGATTAGTTGACCATAGGTGCATGGGTTTATCTCTGGGCTTTCTATCCTGTTCCATTGATCTATATTTCTGTTTTTGTGCCAGTACCGTATTGTCTTGAACACTATATCTTTGTAGTATAGTCTCAACTCAGGGAGTCTGATTCCTCCAGCTCCGTTTTTTTGCCTCAAGACTGCTTTGGCTATTCGGGGTCTTTTGGGTCTCATACCAATTTTAAGATTTTTTGCTCTAGTTCTGTAAAAAATGCCATTGGTAATTTGATAGGGATTGCACTGACTCTCTAGATTGCTTTGGGTAGTATAGTCATTTTCACAATATTGATTCTTCCAATCCAAGAACATGGTATATCTCTCCATCTGTTTGTGTCATCTTTGATTTCTTTCATCAGTGTCTTATAGTTTTCCGAGTACAGGTCTTTTGTCTCCTTAGGTAGGTTTTTTCCCAGGTGTTTTATTCTTTTTGTTGCAATGGTGAATGAGATTGTTTCCTTAAATTCTCTTTCGGTTCTTTCATTGTTAGTGTATAGGAATGCAAGAGATTTCTATGCATTAATTTTGTATCCTACAACTTCACCAAATTCATTGATTAGCTCTAGTGGTTTTCTGGTGGCATCTTTAGGATTATCTATGTATAGTATCATGTCATCTGCAAGCAGTGACAGTTTTACTTCTTCTTTTCCAATTTGTATTCCTTTTATTTCTTTTTCTTCTCTGATTGCCATAGCTAGGACTTCCAAAACTCTGTTGAATAATAGTGGTGAGAGTGGACATCCTTGTCTTGTTCCTGATCTTAGAGGAAATGCTTTCAGTTTTTCACCACTGAGAATGACGTTTGCTGTGGGCTTGTCCTATATGGCCTTTATTATGTTGAGGTAGGTTCCCTCTATGCCCACTTCCTGGAGAGTTTTTATCACAAATCTGTGTTGAATTTTGTCAAAAGCTTTTTCTGCATCTATTGAGATGATCACAGGTTTTTATTCTTCAATTTGTTAATATGGTGTAGCACATTGATTGATTTGTGTATACTGAAGAATCCTTGCATCCCTGCGATAAATCCCACTTGATCATGGTGTCTGATCCTCTTAACGTGTTGTTGGATTCTGTTTGCTAGCATTTTGTTGAGGATTTATACGTCTATATTCATCAGTGATACTGATTTGTAATTTTCTTTTTTTGTAGTATCTTTTTCTGGTTTTGGTATCAGGGTGATGGTGGAGATTGGGATTGACATATATACACTAATATGTATAAAATAGATAACTAATAAGAACCTGCTGTATAAAAAATTAATTAATTTAAAAAAGAGTTTGGGATTAGAATATTAATTAAATAATTAAATGAAATGAACTTATTGCCCAAGGCAATCTACAGATTCAATGCAATCCCTATCAAAACACCAATGTTCTATTGCACAGAGCTAGGACAAATAATTCTAAAATTGTATGGAAACAAAAAAGACCCCTAATAGCCAAAACAATCCTGAGAAAAAACAAAGCTGGAGCTATCAGAGTCCCTGATTTCAAACTATACTACAAAGCTGCAGCCATGAACATAGTATGGTATGGGCAGAGAAACAGACACATAGATCAATGGAACAGAATAGACAGCCCAGAAATAAACTGACTTATATAGTCAGTCTATGACAAAGGAGGCGACAACATACCACAGGGAAAAGACAGCCTTTTCAATAAATGGTGGTGGGGAAACTGGACAGTTACATGCAAAAGAATCAAACTGGACTACCTTCTCACACCATATACAAAAATAAACTCAAAATGTGTCAAAGACTTAAATGTAAGGTCTGAAACCATAAAACTACTAGAAGAAAACAGGCAGTATGCAGTATTTTTTGGATACATCTTCTCAGGCAAGGGAAACAGAAGAAAAAAATAAACAAACGGGACCACATCAAACTAAAAGGTTTTTGCACAGTGAAGGAAACCATCAACAAAACAAAAAGGCAGCCTACAGAATGGGAGAGGATATTTGCAAATGATATATCCAATAACGGATTAATATCCAAGAGATACAAAGAACTCATACAATTTGACATCAAAAAAAAAAATACAAAAACAATACCTGATTTAAAAAAATGGGCAAGGGACCTGAATAGACATTTTTCCAAATAAGACACACAGATGGACAACAGACATCTGAAAAGATACTCAACATCACTAATCATCGTGGAAGTGCAAATAAAGCCACAATGAGACATCACCTCCCCACTGTGAGAATGGCTGTTATCAAAGACAACAAATAAGTGTTGGCGAGGATGTGGAGAAAAGGGAATCCTTGTGCACTTTTGGTGGGAATGTAAGTTGGTGCAGCCGCATGGAAAACAGTATGGAGGTTCCTCCAAAAAATTAGAAGTAGAACTGCCATATGATGCAGCAATTTTCACTTCCGGGTATTTACCCAAAGGAAATGAAAACACTAATTCTAAAACATACATGCACTTCAGTGTTCCCTGCAGTATTATTTATAACAGCCAAGACATGGAAGCGACCTACACGTCCACTGACGGAGGAGTGGACAAAGGTGTGGCTCACTCTTGAGCTGAGAACATCATTGCTTCTCCAGGGAGCCCAGACTCCTTACAAAGGAGATGCTAAGAGAGGATGCAGTGCCTGGGCCCAGGGAACGCGTTGTACACTGAAATGCCCCACACACCACAAAACCGAGTGGTCTGACCGCCCATGATGTGGCATAGATCAAAGTTTAGAACCCCTGGGAGTGACAGCCCTTAGCCAAGCCTGGACACGGGTATGAGGAGTCTGCAGTATTAGAACGTCAGTGACAGCCTGATGACTCAAATAGCATTTGTATCTTCACTGGCATAGAACCACCATAGAATTTTTGGTTTTGAAAGAACATCTTTTAGGAGGGAAATTACATGAGAAGATATTTTGGAATCTCCTTCTGGTTCTTGTAGGAACTTCCTTTGTTTGACGTCTGAGCTTTACTTGCATTTCAGGTGATGACCTTGTACCCATTCACACAGTTGCATGTAAGTGCTATGGAGATCATATAGTATTTTATAAATTGTGAAGGACACTTTTATTTGAGAACAAACCGTTCTGATGTAACACTTCATACAAATAGTGCTAGAGGCTACAAGTAAACCCCGTTAAGGAAAAATACCAACGTATTTTCTCTGAAGCTTTTATGATCTGCATGTTTGTGGTTTAGTCATTAGGTAGTTAAAAAAAAAATCCTGAGCATTCCAGGAAATAATACCATGGAACGTATCTTATAAGGAATAATATTCTATGTCCCGAGGCTTTAAAATATAATCCTTTAATTTTTTCCTTGTGTACTTTTCATAACTTTATGATAGTTTTATTATTTTTTTCCCCTGACGAATGTTCTCTATTCTGAGAAAATTAAGTAAGGGCAATTTTGGTCTCTCTGTGAAGTCATCCTGATGGCCTTTAACCCTCATTGCACCAGAAATAACAGAAATGACATTTAATTGAATGTGACTACTTTAGGGCAAAACTCTATTTTAAGGATAAACAAAGAGATTAACTCATGATGTTCATATTAAGTTCCTGATCATGCTTTTTAATGTCTGGTATTCAGCCTCAGACCAAAAAAAATTTTGAAGTAGTAGCATTAAGGGGAATTTAAAAAAAAAAAAAAAAAAAAAAGAAGCATCAGCCTGTGTTGGAAGCAGCAGCATGGAGCTGAACACGGGAGAAAAGCTGTCATCAACCCCGTTAAGCCCCTCCCCTCCCCCAGAACCGAAAGATGCTCAAAGGCTGCACTTGTTGCTCTTGTAAAGCCAGAGGCATCGTAGGCAGCTGGCAGCACAGGATGGGAGCCTGTCCTTGGGAACTGCTAGCTTCGTTCCCAGTGAGGTCTTTTCACAATGGAAGAAACGACAAGGCAGAGCCTCTGAAGCAGAAACACCAGCCTCCACACACGACCGGGATAGAAGCAGGGCGTTCTCCTAGGGGGCTTGCCCTAGCTGAACCAATCATGATAGAACACAATACTATCAGGGCGTCATTTCCATCTGCAACTGACTTCAGGGAGGCCTCCAAAAATAACTGTGTGGGACCAGGGTCCCCTTCAGAGTGGATCGTGTGAAAAGAAGCATGTTTGTTTAGGGCCCTTCAAGAGGATCATTCCCAAAGTGGTGTTTCTAAGAAGTCCTAGGGAGAGAGTTTTAAAAAAAATTCCATCCTTATGCATGAACTAAAGCAAGGAGAGTTTAAACAGAAGATGCAGATTAAACAATATTGAGAATTACAGGAGTACAATAAAATTGTCTGCTATGTGAGGTCTTCCAAATACTCTACTGTGAATGATACATTGCAGACACTGAAAAATACTAATTGGTCCACTAATGCAAGTGGAAGAGAACTTTGGCAAAAAACATGGCGTTCGGCCAAAATTTCAAACCCAAGAGCAGAGCTCTTCCAATTCCCCATCGCTGTATAACAGCAGTGTCCCCCAGAGTGGCTGACAACGATACCACTTGCTTTGCTCATGAGTATAGGCTGACCAAGGTGACCCAGTTGGCTGGGCTTGGCTAGACAGCTCCCCTGCTGGCTGTCCTGCAGTCACAGTCCGACGTGGCCAGGGCAAGGCTCGTCTGCAGGGTCTCTCCACTCGTGTCTGGCTCCCGGTCTGGGAGGGCTCAGACAGCTGGCGGCTAGAATAGCCGGGGCTCCTCCGCCAGCTCACTCCCCCATCTAAACGGGAGGGCTGGCAAGAATTTGTGGGCATATTTTAAAACCTCCACGGTCTGCTATTTGCCGATAAGTTTACTTAACATTCCTCTCACGTGCTATGTACGAGTCTACATAAACTTATCCCTTCTCAAAATGCTCCAATGGTCCTGTCTGTTAGGACACGGACATCCAGCTCAAGGACCGGGCTCCTGGCATCTAAATATGGGTCAGGTGCAGAGAAGGTTCCTTTTGATCTGAAGACCTGGGACATAGTGACAAACTAGCTACCCGCTACCCAGATCCGCACACCCCACACACACGGGGGACAGTCACAGGATGACCACCGCAGATAATCCCATTCAGCATGGAAGGGAACCGGACACACCAGCTGTCACTGGTCCGCAGCATTTCTGAAATCCAACTGGCCACCTGTTGCTGGCTCCTTGAGGTCTGGGGATGGTTTTACTATGGCTCGGGGCTCTGCCTTCTGGACTTTTGTTTTCTCCTCTGTGTTAGTTTTTCTTTCTCCATAAAAAGCCCAAGTTCAAAATGGAATATTTTTCTCAGCCTGTATGGCCAGTGTCCAAAGGCCTTTCTTTTTTATTATGAGCTGGTGGTGCTTCAACTGATACAAGTTCTTTAAAACTTCATATGATTTCTATGCATCTTACTGGAATTCACTCTTTTAAACGAAAGCCTCACCCCCAAATCTCATCAACGTAAGCCCTTTTGTATCTTGGGTTCCCTGTGGAATTATTGGCAGTCAACTCCCTAAAGATTTTTAGCAGCTCTATTATTTAACAGACAAGATCTGTGGGCATGCCTTTAAGATCATTAGACGGATTTGATAAAGTGTATGAGGAACCTCCATAAATCTTACTGAGATCTTCACAAAATGATTTACATTCCCCCTTGCATCCATCTTTGGACCGTGTTTTCCTGATAGCACCCTGGATTTTATCTTTATCTTAAGATATTTCTTAATTTGAGAATCATTTGCCATCTGGAAATCCTGAATATGAGAGTTTTTACTTCAGTTCAGCAATGCCTTGCTCTTTTTCTATTTAATGGTTCACTCCTTAACTTATTTCTCTCCTCTTTAATGTTACTAGAGGCAGGTAGAGGAAGGCAAGCGGCACCTTTGACACGGTGACTGGCAATCTCTTTAGTTAGCTCATCCAGTTCAGTAGGGATACTTCTTATTTATCATGTTACCTCAGGTGACACTGCTGCTAAATTATCTGACCCCTTTCCTTGAGTGTCCAGTAGCATTTTTCTCAACCTCCTTTGAGCTTCTGACAACGGCTTCTTCAAGGATTATCAGGTTTCAACGTCTCCAAGGACCTTCTGACCTCTGCCACCGATCCTAAAGCCATAGTTTGGGTTTCGTTGTGACACTTACCCATGCTGAAACTTGTGACTTAAAACAACAGACAGTTATTTTGCTCACATATGTGCAGTTTGTGTCTGGCTCTCTGTGGAAGGCTTGTCTCTGCTCAATGCGGCATCAGCTGGAGTGGCTTGACTGAAGCGCCCTTTCCACAATGATTTTCCTCATATCCATGGCTGGAAAGATGGCATTGGCTGGCATCTGGTTGCTGGAAAAGCCTCGGTCCCTCTTCACACACAGGTCTCCATGTGACCTGTGCTTCCTCACAATAAGGCGGGTTGGTTCTGAGGTTGAGTGTCCAGAGAGAACCATGTTGGAGCTGTTTCACTTTTTATGTCTTAGACTTGGAGGTCATGCAGTGTCACTGCCACTGTCCTTTATCAGCCGAAGTAGACATGGGTGCCCCTTCTTGATGGGGAAGGGGGAAGGCTCTAGAAGAATACCTGGGACTGGAGATACTGCTGGGCATTTTTGGAAAGTACAATCTTCCATGGTAGCAATCGATATGCAATTTAACATTAACAAGAGCAGAAGTCTTGTGCTGTTCTTGCTGTTCTGCTTCCTCAGAATGGAAGGATAACTTAAGAGTCCAGCTATACCCATTACAGTTGAATACTTAGCATCACACTGGTCCTTCTAAGCAATCCCCTGTACTGCAGAGTACAAAGCCTGAAAGTTACTTTGTTCAGACTTTCTTACCACGAGGGTTCTGTTTAGATGCAGATAATGAAGGGCACTTCTGCAAAATTTGAAAGGTGGAGGGGAAAGAAGACAGAGCTCCTGGCCCTCTCTGCAGCAGCTTCTGGTGCTGGCGGACAAGAGACAGGATTCTTTTTCCCATGGCTTTCAGGTGGCCTTCTGAGAATCGCTCCTTTGAATAGAGTGCTGCACAAGGCTTAGAACACCGATGGTGGCTTCTCTGTGACCTTTGTACTTTCACAAAGCTGCCTGCCTGACTTCAGTCCCCCAGGGCTCCCTGCATTGTATATGCCTCTCTAATCTCTGCATGAGAACCCCGTCTACCCTCAAACCTCCGCTGGCTTTGGTTCTCCTGTGTGATTCGCGCCGGGCTTGGTGCAGGACGCTCCTCCCCGTGGTGTCAGCTGGCATCTAGGGCAGCTCTTTCATGACTCATGGTGGCAAGCTGTGTGCTGGCTAAGGTCTGGGGGCTCGGCTGGGGGCACACCTGGAGAGTGTGATTCTTTTCCACACAGGCCTCCTCACAAGCCCTGGGCTTCCTCACAACAGGGCAGATGGCTTCCCAATCCAAGAGTCCTGAAAGGTCATCCCAGCGACCCTGAAGGGTCATCCCAATACGCATGGAAAATTATGGTGTGTGTATGCACGTGAAATATATATATATATGTGTGTGCGTGTATATATATATATATAGCTGTATATATTACATCTACCTAGATACATATCTAGATGTGTATCAACATTGTGATATATATGTATATAGATTTTATACAGATCAAAATATATTTTGCGAAAAAATGTCTAATGGCAAAAAATGTTTCCTTTGAAAGACAATTATTTAACAAGCAGAAGATTCTATGAAATATGTGGTGTGGAAAATTATTCTGTGTCTCTAGGTACACAGTAAACCATGCTTTAAAATAATGAATGAAAAAAGTCTGCTATGCCCACTGGTTCCTTTTCCTTTACTGCCTCTGTACTGACGAGCTCTTATCTTTTCACTAAATACTCCTCTCTGAACAGCTAGGAAAGTTTTATCGAACTTTGTCTCTCAACGTGTGGGTTAACCTGTGTGCTCAGCATTTGCTAAAAAACAAACAAACAAACAAACAAACCCAGAAACAAAATGCACTGCTGCATTGCCTTTCCTGAAGAGGTGGGGAAAGAGGTGCCCACTCTCGATGTCAGGGGCCGCAGGGCCCAGCATGGTGGCCAGTTCTGCAGCTCACCACAGCCGACTTGCACGGAGTTCTCCTGTGTCTACCCTATCGTCCATGAATTGTTACGAGCAAGTTTGTATTAAATCAGACCCTGGGGCGATTTCATTGTTCTCCCACAGAAAGCACAGACAGCGGAAAGAATACTTCTTCTGGAGGAGTGAACCCAACATCTGTGGAGACCAACCCGGCAGACAGGAAAGACTTTGATCATCTCTGAGAGCTCCTATATGAACTAAATAAACAGCTGAGACGGTCTTAGTACGAAGCTTGATTTTTGGTGATTACTGCGAGTAAAATCTGGGGACCTGGACTTCTCTAACAGTCATAAACACAATAAGAGCAAATGACTGTTAAAAGCCTTCCCTCTCCACCCATGAACATACACTATGACTTTATATATTGCATCTGGATTCAACTTCCAGACCATGACATCAGTGACAATATATCATCCCAATGTGCCAACAAAATACCGTCATGTGTTTGCTAAAGAGAAAATATGTCCACGGTGAAAAAGTACAGCTCAGGGTGCGGATTTGTAATTGTTATTTCAGTTGTAAGAAATATGTCAGCTGTCAGGAAACCAGGACTCACTGACTCTCCACTGGGTCACTGGATATAAAAGTTCAATAGTTATCTATCTGCTCCACACTGGAGACAAAGCCATAGGTAATTTCATGACCATCTTCTTTTCCTTTTTGCATGTGACCTCATATCTCTAGTATTCTTCTGTCTCTCGGGCACAAATGTCTGCATTTTAAGCCTGTCACTAAGCGGTACACAGAAGGGAATGACTCCACTGAGGTAGCATAATATCAGAGAGCAATGACCTGATTCCCAAGGTCTCTAGGAGATAAACTGGGCCAGAGGTCGACGTTCTAGAAAGTGTCAGTATTGCCTTGTTTCTCAAAGGCCCCTATAAATGCACACTTTATACAGCCGGCTCCTCCAGCCCGAAGCCCCAAATCCTAACTCCAGACCCTCCACGATCTCTGATTACCCGAGTCTCAATCCATCAAGCAGAGGCTGGATACTCTTGGGATGCAGCAAGAGCTGACGGTTAGCAAACAGGCAGGGTCAGTGTACTTGAGAGGTGCCCGAGTGGCACAGACGTGGAGTTGGTGAAGCGGGCAGTCAGAGATCAGAAATCAGGACGATCCCCTGAGAGAGCAACGTCCAGGAGTTCCTGGCGCGGTGACCAAAGTGCGGTCGTCCACCAGGGGCCTGGGCACGCCGTGCTGGGAAGGCCGGCTGGAGGCCCCCCACACCCGGGACTCCTGACAACTGCATTCCCAGGAAGCTCCAGCATCTGCTGGGCCCTCACACACGCAGCGCCCGGCTGGAGCCTCCTCACGTCTCCGCGAGGTCAGCAGAAGCAGAAGCACTTCCCTGAGGGGAGATGCAGACCGCCCACGATGACATAGCTTCCTTTCTCCTGGCCTGTGCCCTCCACCTCCGGCTCAGCAGCACGAGGTGGTCAGTGTGTGACATCAGGGAGACTGTCCTGACCCCTGCTCTTCCTCCTTTGCCTGGTACATAAAGGATGCTACAAACCGACTTATTAGAAGAAGGAACGGGGCCAGATAGTGAGCCATTTACACAAAGTAGCAAAGCTGAGTCTCGAATTTCTAACCATACCTTCTTTCTAGAAGTGAATGACTAGGACCTAGAGTCCATCTGCTTGACTCCAGAACGAGGAGAAGATGAAAAGGAATACAGGAGGGAACCTGAAGAGAGGGAGCAAGCCAGAGCCCTCGATTCGTGGGACTGCTGCTAACGGTGTAAGGTCTGGCTGCCGGTCCGTGCCGGGCGCACAGAAAACTGGACTCAGAGCCACCCTATCGTGTACTTTGCTTTTCCTCGTTTATGTGTCTGCTCCACTCACCCCAGAGGCTATCTTAAAACTGGTCTTCTTTCTTTAAACTTTCCATCACCATGTCTGTCTCAGGCTCCGCTGATAAAAAGAATTACCACGCGTGTACTGAGTTCTTACTGAATGCCAAGCACCATTCTAAGTACTCTGAACACACTATGTGTTCAATCATTGGCCCAACCGTGGGCGTTACTTGTGCCCCTCCCGTTTCCGCCTAAAGGCAGGTAGAGAGAGGTTAAGTCTCCCGGCCCAGGAGGACGAGACCTGAAGGGGTGGAGGTGGGCGCTGGAGCTTCAGACCCTCCTGAGCCCCTCCTAGTGCAAGGCGTTCATGCTGCTAGTAACTTCTCTAACTTCCCTCCTGCCTCCACTTCTCACCCAAGGTTACTTGCTCCACCGCAGCTCAGGACACATCCCCCCAACCCCGCTTATGGACCCAGTGCCTCTTCCTGTATGTTTACTCTCTCCCTCTCTCTGGTCACACTCTATGAAGATGCACACAAAGTATTTTCCATTTAAAAAAAAAAAAATTCCCTCAACCCACCCTTTTCTTAGATGCACCAATGTCTCTCCCCGCCTGAGATCAAGTTTCCCAAAAGATGTGTCTCCATGTTCCACGTCTACTTCCTTGCATGACATTCGCCTCTGAACCCCATGTCACACGGCTACGCCACCACTAGGCCAACACAACTCTTCCTACCGAGGTCCCCACTGACCCTCCAACTGTGCGACCCAGAGAACTCTCAGTCCCCTGACCAGAGATCGAACCCTTGTCCCCTGCATTGGGAGCATGGAGCCTTAACCACTGGACCACCGGGGAAGTCCCCCAGTGGACTCTTTCTTGGTCTCTTCGTACTTGCTGTCTCTGGGACTTTGACCCTAATGTCTAGGTCTCTGCTCTTGGCCTCTATGACAACACAATGTCTTCATCTTCTATGTCCCTGGCTGTTTTTCTTTCTTTCTTTCTTTTTAAACAGTCTCTTGCGTGGGCTCCTTTGCTACTCATTTCCCTTCGCTGTCAGAGCACAACAGGAGGTGCCGCCACACGCTCCTCCTGTATTCCTAGGCTGTGCAAGGTGGTTTCTCAACCTGTGCCCAGGGACCCCTGGGGCTGGTCCTTGTCTCCCGCGGGGCTGCCCTGCGGCTGGCAGGGTGTTTAGCGGCACCCCGGCTCTCTAGGCACCAGAGGCTGGGGGCGCCCCTTGCTCCGACTGGAAGACTTAAGATGTCCCAGGACATCACCGCATGGTCCCCGGGAGTAAAGCCACCCGTGATTGAGCTGTACCATTTCACACACACCCCATCCCTCTCTCTAATGAGTGTGTGTGTGTTACACTCTGTAACTAGGCATTTTCACGTTGTGTTCCCAACCCAGACCTTGCTGTTGAGCACCAGAGTCTTCAGTCCTATTTCCCAATTCCCTGTGGGTAACCCCGAAGCCCTGGGATGGAGGTTCAACCTTCCCCACACTGAACCCGTCTCCTGCTCTAGCTTGTCTGTCTGAGCTCCTCTGCGAGTCCCCACCTCAGCAGGGGGCACCACCATCACCTCATCTTTCTGAGCCAGGACCTCAGGGCCTCTCCTCCCCACATCTAAGCCAGCACCCCGCCCCTTGGGTTCTTCTTCATTAGTACACAGGCTCTTGGTCTTCGCCCACTGCCTCTGCCTCTCCTGGAGCTTCCATGGTCTCTCCTCCCCTGAAGCTTCCATGGTCTCTCCTCCCCTGAGCACCTGGCTTCCTGACCTCCCACCTTTCTTTTTAAACTTTCCTTAGTGTAAACATCACCATGTTAAAGTATAAGCCTGCCCATGCCTTGCAAACAACACCTCTGATGCCTTTCAACATTGTTACAATAAACTGTGAACTCCGGAGCATACTGTATGAAGCACTCGACCACACAGCCCCGCTGGACTCGGGCCCCTAACAGTTTACATCGCCCACGCCTTTCCTAACATCTCATCATGCAGCCACTGATCTACTTACAAAACACCTGCATCTCTGCGTCCCTTCTGAGGCTCTGCACTGAATGTCCTTCAGCCTGAGTGCCCTCCTCCTTACCCTCTCTCCCCACTGCTTCCTCCCACCTGGCAGCCTGCTGCCAATCTCAGCTCACCTAGGACACTTCCCAGGGAGAGGCTTCCATCTATCACATGCCATCCACACGCACATCCGTTTACCTACCTAGTTCCCTCCCCTGGTTGTAAGACCCAAGGCCACACGCCAGTCACTTGATGACTGCTTGTTTTTTAGATTCTATTATAAATATAGTCCAGAGAAGTGATCAATTAGTAAATTTAATAAACATATGAATAAAAAATGCATGAATGATCTATCTGGGCAATAATGTATTTTAGCACCCAAGGACAATTTTACTGCACTCTGATCTATGCTGTTGCAATTTATGTTTGGGAATAGACGTTTACTGCTATATTGTTACTAGTATCTCTGTTTCTCCTTATAAAGGACACAGAGTTAAAGGGAATGGGGGCGGGGTGGAGGCAAGGGACTAGCCTTTACTCAGTACCCATTCTATGCAAAGCTCTTTCTTCGCTATCTCTTTTAATGCTCATGCTGACCCTTGGAAGCAGTCAAGTAGGCAGCACTTTAGAGAGGGGGCATCTCAGGCTCACAGATAGTAACTAGCAGTTAGTGGCTTAGAAGCACATGTATTAATTAGCTCACAGTTTCCCTGGGTCAGGAGCTTGGGTGTAGGAAGCGTCACCTCATCATATTCACAGGTCCTGACCCAACTCAAGACAACAGGATTATACAGGGCATGTGCAGGAGGGGGTAGGAATCCACCTACTGAGTCAATAATCTAAAATGACAGGAGATTTCCTGTCAGAAGACCTAGGTTCAAATCCCAGATCCTTAGGTGGGTGAGTTCATCACCTGTGAGTCTCAGTAATTTCTAGTAATTCGTGCTAATCTGTTACCCAGCAATAGATAACTAAGAAACTGCTGTATTTGTACAAAAACACCACAGTCTGCCAGCAGAACAGAGAAATTTTTTTTTTTTTTTTTTTTTTTTGCCCTGGTTCCGAATATCCATGACACTTTGTAAGGGACTGTTAATCATCCTCATTAAAAAAAGAAAAAGTCCTCAAATCTGGTCTGCCAGGAAACCTCGTTTTGCCAGCAACAATGTCCCTCTCTATAAAAATTATACAGCAATACTAGATCCAACTGCATTGCTCTGCCCCTAAGTAGCTTCCCATCTCCCGGAAGGGCTTTACAAATGGCCGGTGCTCAACAGCAAAAGACCTGACTGAAAACACAGCTGTACCACACAGGGTCTGGTGAGGCGGCCCTGTGTACAAAGGAGCTCCACTCAGGTGGGCTCCGGGCACAGATTGACGGGGCCGAGCCGGCGTGCCATCAGACACCAGTTACAGAGAAGCACGCCGGGCACTGCTTGCTACGGTTAAGCTGAGGAGCAGGTAGGTCTGGGCTCACACAGGTCTCTTTCCTGGAAGGTAGAGGGATCCAGTCCCAACTGGAGTGGTGCCTTGCCAACAAAAATCCAAAGCTTTAGAAGGTAAAAAACCAGCCTTCCTATAGTCTGGGGTTTCTCATCCTCAGCACTACAGACGGACGTTTGGGGCTGGATCATTCTTTGTTGCTGGGCCTCCCTGGGCACTGTAACACATTTAGCAGCAGCCCTGGCCTCTACGCACTAGATGCCAGTAGAACACCCCTCCTTGCAAGCAACATGTCTCAATACACGGCCCCCAGGGAGGGGTGCTAGGGGACCCCCTAATTGAGAACCTGTGCTTTACACAAATAGAGTCATTCTGTTCTGTGCCCAATTACAGTCAAATGGTGTAGCATGTATGGGATCAGACGAGTTAACAAAGGTAAGGATTTGAGATATGCTGCTGGGATTTCAAAAGACAAGAGTTTCCAACATCCACCACACCTCAAGGTGCCTTTTAAATTGTGTACATAACTTTGAAGAAACAGAGCAGGAAAATAAGCATGGCAATTACAGCTACATCATTTGTCTTCTTAATAGGGTTATGTTTTAAAGGGGCAACATAGTTGTGGGTTATGCAGGGACAAACCTACTTTAATTGAGAATGGGTAGACTACTAAAAACATGTATTTCTCAGGAGCATCCTTCAGGGATTCTATTTGATTTTTAAGATAGATGAACTAATTGCTTTGAAGAATAGCATAGTGTGTTCTTTATAAAGAGGATTATTGTTTTGAGTCACATAATCACCTGCTGGCTGGGCAGCTTGAGCTCAGATTTCTCTATGCTCTGTTTCCCTAAGCAGGCTGCACCTTGATAAAGATGGATTGTCATGAGATTAACCTTGGTCCTTGGAACATCGGGATCTTATTTTATTACATTCAATGTCTACATCATCATGGAAATCTTTACATTTCCTTTGCTTGCTTGAGGAAAGTCCCTCATTAATTTGTCACTATTCCTGTGGACATCTCAATTTATTTTAGAAAAATGTGAAGTAGTTTCCTTTATCTTAAATTACATTCAAATGTTTTCAAAGCAGGAAACAAAAGCAACACTGAAACGAGTTTGTTTTTTTTTTAATTGAATGACTTATTTTAGGTAAAATTACCATCCTCTCTAATTTTCCATTTTTGAATGGAAAAAGATTTCTGTTCCTTGATGGGCATATTCTTAAAATGAATACATTTCTTTTAAATTTTATTCCCACATCAATACATGTAAATCACATGTATGTTAAGGTGTATTAAAATATTTAATTGTGTTTTAAAGTCTTTATTCACAGGAGGTAGACTATGAATTCCAGAGGTATGGGTTTTATTTTAATAGAAATTTCCTCTTAACCCAAAGTAGAGTGATGTTATTTCTGGACTGAGGATTATATTTTAAAAGAGAGAGTGGGAAACATCTTTACGCAGCACAGTCAGAGCACTGGTGGGCAGGAAGTTGGGGGTTGAAAGATTTTTTCTAAAGTCATGAAATTAGTCACTTCCCTGGTGGCTCAGTGGTTAAGAATACTCCTGCCGGGGCTTCCCTCGTGATGCACTGGTTAAGAATCCGCCTGCCAATGCAGGGGACATGGGTTCGAGCCCTGGTCCGGGAAGATCCCACATGCCATGGAGCAGCTAAGCCCGTGCGCCACAACTACTGAGCCTGCACTCTAGAGCCCACGAGCCACAACTGCTGAGCCTGTGCACCACAACTACTGAGCCCGCGCGCCTAGAGCCCGTGCTCCACAACAAGAGAAGCCACCGCAAGGTGAAGCCCGCGCACCGTGATGAAGAGTAGCCCCTGCTCGCTGCACCTAGAGAAAGTCTGCATGCAGCAACGAAGACCCAACGCAGCCAAAAATTTAAAAAAATTTAAAAGAAAAAAAGACACACACACACAAAATAAAGTCATGCAATTAGATGTGCTAGAATCTGCCCATGTTGAGAGAGAGAGAGGGAGTTAGTTAGTTGAAGGCAGTCAGCATCCCTTTATTTCAAATACAGTAGCTTGTTCGCTGACCAATGACGACTACCTAGATCCTAGAACGTGCAGAATAACCATGTGCCTTGCATTCATTATTTTAGACCCTTTTGTCTCTTGACCACGAACCTAATCAACTTGTCCATTCAGCAACTGCTAGCCTCTGGCCCGCAGAGGGAAGAGGAAGGTTTGGGGTCCTCCCTGGGGACTTTGCTACCACGTGATGTGGCACAGCAAAGCCAGCTTTAGACCACGGTGGCCGGGCACGCGCGCACCTGCACGGGCGCGGCCGCAGAAGCTGGGACAGCCTGCTCCGGCAGCGCGGGGAGCCCCGCTTCCCGCTCTTAGGAACCCGCTTCAAAGACGCGTCGCCACCCGGACGCCACGGGCCCCTGGGCAGGACGGCTCCAGGACGCACCGGTCACACACGCAGCTGGCTTCCTGCCCAAGCTGTGAACCCAGGTCGGGCTGTGGGCTGGCCCTCTCCCCTCCACCCTCACCCCGTCCCAGGCGTCGGGCTTTCCAGAGCCACGCCGTTCATTCCAGAACGACGTCTATCGTTGACGGCTGTTTCTAAGATCGCTGATGCCATCTACCCAGTAAACTGATGCCATTACAAACAGCCATGCTTCGGGGCTGAGTAACCGGCCCCCGCCTGGAGGCTCCTGCTCGAGGCCTTCCTGTTCAGAATCACCCCTGAACTGTGATTTCCCGATAAGGTCCTTCCAATGCTACATACCTTCTCCTGAGGCGTACAGTGGGCATTACTTGCACGTCCACACGTGTATCAACTGGATTTTTTTTTTTTTTTTTTTTACAGAAAAGGACAACGGAGGATTTCCACTTTCCTTAATAAAGACAGAGCCCTAAGATTCATGTGGGAATCCTCTATTTCTGCAAATGGGTGATTTAAGTAGCAATCAGAAATTAAAATGTGTTAAACGCTTGGAACACACTATTCCACTTCTTTAAGTTTAACAGAATTTCTCATCCAAGTGCATTCTGGTATTCCCATTGCTACGCTGGCTGTAACAGCTGAACATTGGAAATAACATAAATGCTGTGGTTAAATACATTTGGATGGAATCGTAAAATGGTGTGATTTTTCAGCTATTTAGAGTAGGAGGAATAACTAAATACAAAGACACAGAAAGAGCATGGCCAAAATATTTTGGGCGAGGGACTTCCCTGGTGGTCCAGTGGCTAAGGCTCCCAATGCAGGGGCCTGGGTTTGATCCCTGGTCAGGGAACTAGAGCCCACATGCATACCGCACCTAAGACCTTGTGCAGCCAAATAAATAAATACTAAAGATATTTGATGTAAAAATACCAAAAAAAACCCCAAAATTATATCTATTAAAAAAACATTTTGAGTGAAAAGAATCTGAAAACAGTACACATTTTAGGGGACAGGAGGAGAGACAGAGAGGGAAGGGTCTTTACTGTTCAATTTCTACCTTTTGACTTTTTGAACTTTTTCACAATGTGTGTGTTACAATGTTTTCAGGTTTCTTTTTGTTCTATAATATATTACAGACACGGTTTTTCCTTCTGTGTTAACAATTTTAGGAGATTAAAAGGAAAGTTAACTGGAGACTTTTTCCTCCAGACACGCAGCATTGTGTTAAGTGCAAGAATGAAAAGAATTTAAGGTAATATTTAAATATTTAATCCAAGACTAATGGTTGTGGTCAAGACAGAGGGAAGGGAGGGGGAGGGAGGGGGAGGGAGGGGGAGACAGACAGATGAGACATTGATTCATGACACTTGCGTCAAAATCATTCACAGAGGAATTAAGACCCTGAATCGGGCAGAATTCCAGGAGAAAAATTGAGTCAAGGTATGAAAACATCTAAAAAAGAAGTATATTTGTCCTACAGATCTTTGAGAAAAGGGACAAATAAGTGCTTTTTTTTTTAATAAATTTATTTTATTTATTTATTTATTGGCTGCATTGGGTCTTTGTTGCTGCATGCAGGCTTTCTCTGGTTGCGGCGAGCGGGGGCTACACTTCATTGCAGTGTGCAGGGCTTCTCACTGTGGTGGCTTCTCTTGTTGTGGAGCACGGGCTCTAGGTGCACAGGCTTCAGTAGTTGTGGCTCGCGGGCTCTAGAGCGCAGGCTCAGTAGTTGTGGCACACAGGCTCAGTAGTTGTGGCTCGCGGGCTCTAGAGCACAGGCTCAGTAGTTGTGGCTCACGGGCTCTAGAGCACAGGCTCAGTAGTTGTGGCTTTCAGGCTCTAGAGTGCAGGCTCAGTAGTTGTGGCTCACAGGCTCTAGAGCACAGGCTCAGTAGTTGTGGCACAAGGGCTCAGTAGTTGTGGCTCGTGGGCTCTAGACAGCAGGCTCAGTAGTTGTGGCTCATGGGCTCTAGAGCGCAGGCTCAGTAGTTGTGGCGCACAGGCTTAGCTGCTCCACGGCATGTGGGAACTTCCTGGACCAGGGCCCAAACCCGCGTCCCCTGCATTGGCAGGCAGACTCTTAAACACTGTGCCACCAGGGAAGCCCCATAAGTGCTTTTCTAATAGGATTAAAGTGGATTGACAGGGTTTTATCGATAGCCCCTAATTCTCTGTCTGGGCCACACCCCTGAAGTTGCTGAAACAGATGCCGGCACCTTTGAAGTAAGTCACCCACACGTACATACACCCCACCCCTCCCACACCAGCAGCAGTAGAATCGCTATTAAGCTACACCAGTGAGGAAGCCAGGGCACACGAGGGCAGGTTTCTTTCACACAAACAGGCTGAAGTCCAGCATCACCAAGAGGACCACAGCCCAACTCTCGCAGACACTCTCTCAGACCCAAAGTTCTCACAACATGAATCCAATTACAGTGGTTTAATCAAGGAGAGTTACAGTCGCTTAAATAAGCAGTGTCCGCTAGAAAACAGAAGAAGAACAAAAGCCCAATTAGGTCACCAGGCAGTTTAAATTAGGATGATTCCCCAACAAGTTGTTCTGATGCGAACCTGTGAAAATGAGGAGGCCCGGAGAAGGATGCCTCCCGCTCAGCTGAACGTGCTGCGTTCACACCACGAACCCGTAGAAAGCGAATTAGGTAACGTTTCTGTGTCCGCCTGCGGAGGACCTTCCTACCTCCAAAGTAAACGCTCTCAGGAAAAAGGTTACCTATCGACGGATCATTCCTAACGGGCGGCAGATGTGTTTAGCTCTCCCTTGGTTTGGCTAACACTCGAGGAGTTTTAAAGCTCTCTCGTAAATAAGGAACCTCAAATACCTCAATAGGCAATTGGGATTTGCCCTCCCATTTACTGAGGCAGATAAATCACCTTGAAAGGACCTGGGCTTGGTTAGCTCGTTATTTCTAACATGTTTGCTGACAGAGATAAACCATGGCCATCAACACAGACATGTCATCCACTTCTGCACAAGACGGAAGGTTCACAGTTTGGAGAGTTCCCCACAGCTTGAGCCTTCAGGGGGCTACTGCTGTCAGAATATATGACAGTATATAGCAGACAGTAGTTCCCTCCAGACTGATGCCCATGGTGGGACTGGGTGCACGTACTAGCTGTCAGGTGCATTGTTTTTCTGATGTTCCCAATCTCCTTTTGACCTTTTAAGTTTTTTCCTTGCACATTTCAGGAAATGCAGACAATGGAATTCATGCAGATGTACAGTTTAAACAGTAACAATAATATTTTTGATTTGATTGAATTTAGTTTTCAACATCAACAAATACTGGTATTGCAGTAACAAGAGTAAAAATGTTTCTCGAGATTGATGATTCTCATGATGTGGTCCCCGGACCAGCAGCATCACCGTCACCTGGGGACCTTTTGCAAATGGAAATTACTTGCCGCACACAGACCTATGCAATCAGGAATTCTACGGGGTGATCCTGGCTCTGTCCCGTCAACACACCCTCTGGGTGATTCTGATGTACAATTACGTTTATCAGGATTCTCAACATTCTTTTAAAAAGAGCCCTTTGCTGTAATACAATACTTTCAGGGATACACAGTGTCATTTCTATATTTATATTTCATAGTTGAAACATTTTCTATTAAAAAACACCTATATTTTCTAATTATGGTTAATTGATTGACTTATTTAGAAGTAGCGATATGTTTGTGGTTAACTAATAATATCAATGTGTGAGAGTCTATACAACTCTCTCATCTTTGAAGGCTTAGCTGAAGAACTCACAAAATGAGTAAACAACTAAAAAGATTGGCACTGCCTCAGGAAAAGAATGAGTTTTGCCGGTTAATGGGTACACACGGGCTTTATGCCATGCTAGATGACAGGCATCGATTATTTCACTTAAGCCTCACAAAAGGCCTATGACACGGATACTCATACATCTGCATCTGACACAGAAGAACTGAGCATCCAAGGGGCTGACTACCTCATCACCCCAGGACACATGGCCTGTGGACCCCGGTTTCATATCTTAGGCTGCAAAGCCCGTACCTCCCCCTCTGTGGCTGTCTCATTCACCAACAGAACTACACTCAGGTTCTTTTTGGTTAAAGGCAACAGGTTTTTTTGGCCTCCCCTTAACTGCTTGCAAAAAGATATCTTTATCGTCCATATTCTGATTTAAGAGGATGAAGATAAACCACTGCGGCCAGAATCACAAAGGAGCACCATGGCGGTCCCCCAGGGTCAGACTGCGGGTGGGAAAAAGTCAGAGTGAGCCGGGGCACAGGCCCCAGGAGGGGATGATGGGAAGAGGGGCCTCCCTCCAGTGCGACGGGGATGATACTTCTATGCCCACTTCACTCACATTTCGTTGTCCCAAGCATGGCTCAGGCAGGAATGGGGCTCTGGTTGGAGGTGGCCTCTGTTCCAAGATGTCACTTCTCATAAATCGTTTGCCAGCACCTGAGTCTCCAGTGTCTACCAATAAAAAGAGAGGAATTACATTTATTGTGGACATACGAAAAGCCACCCAGAAAATTATAATAGTTAATAAAGAGTCAAATGAACTCAAATAATGGAACTCAAGACATTTGTAGGCATGCTGAATTCCACAGTTTATATTTATACAATTGGGTTGAAAAAGATCTTGATGCAATTTATGTCACGGTGTTCTGCCTATGTTTTCCTCTAAGAGTTTTATAGTGTCTGGCCTTACATTTAGATCTTTAATCCATTTTGAGTTTATTTTTGTGTATGGAGTTAGGGAGTGTTCTAATTTCATTCTTTTACATGTAGCTGTCCAGTTTTCCCAGCACAACTTACTGAAGGGGCTGTCTTTTCTCCACTGTATATTCTTGCCTCCTTTGTCATAGATTAGGTGACTATAGATGTGTGGGTTTATCTCTAGGCTTTCTATCCTGTTCCACTGATCTATATTTCTGTTTTTGTGCCAGTACCATACTGTCTTGATTACTGTAGCTCTGTACTATAGACTGAAGTGAGGGAGCCTGATTCCTCCAGCTATGTTTTTCTTTCTCAAGATTGCTTTGGTTATTCAGGGTCTTTTGTGTTTCCATACAAATTGTAAAATTTTTTGACATAAATCGCAGCAAGATCTTTTTCAATCTGTCTCCTAAAGTAATGAAAATAAAACCAAAAAAAAAAAAAAACAAATGGAGCCTAATTAACTTAAAAGCTTTTGCACAGCAAAGGAAACCATAAACAAAATGAAAAGACGACCCACAGAATGGGAGAAAATATTTGCAAATGAAGCAACCAACAAGGGATTAATCTCCAAAATATACAAACAGCTCATGCAGCTCAATATCAAAAAAACAACCCAATCCAAAAATGGACAGAAGATCTAAATAGACGTTTCTCCAAAGAAGACATACAGATGGTTAAAAAGCACAGTACTGGTCAGAATGGCCATGATCAGAAACTCTACAAACAATAAATGCTGGAGAGGGTATGGAGAAAAGGGAACCCTCCTACACTGTTGGTGGGAATGTAAATTGGTACAGCCACTATGGAGAACAGTATGGAGGTTCCTTAAAAAACTAAAAACAGAGCTACCAAATGATCTAGCAATCCTACTCCTTGGCATATATCTGGAGAAAACCATAACTTGAAAAGATACATGCACCCCAATATTCATTGCAGCACTATTTACAACCGCAAGACATGGAAGCAATCTAAATGTCCATCAACAGACAAATGGATAAAGAAAATGTGGTACATATATACAGTGGAATATTACTCGGCCATAAAAAAGAACAAAATCATGCCATTTGCAGCAACGTGGATGGACCTAGGGATTGTCATACTGAGTGAAGTAAGTCAGACAGAGAAAGACAAATATCATACGATATCGCTTGTATGTGGAATCTAAAAAAAGGGTACAAACGAACTTATCTACAAAAATAGAGTCACAGATGTAGAAAACAAACTCATGGTTACCAGGGTTGGGGGAGGGATAAATTGGGAGACTGGGATTGACATATACACACTACTATATATAAAATAGATAACTAATAAGAACCTACTGTATAGCACAGGGAACTCTACTCAATACTCTGTCATGGCCTATATGGGAAAAGAATCTAAAAAAGAGGGGATATTTGTATATATGTAACTGACTCACTTTGCTGTACACCTGAAACTAACACAACATTGTAAATCCACTATACCAATATAAATTTTTAAAAAACTATTGGATGGTTTGCATTTAAACTATATAGGATAATATAGCTTATGCTTCAACTGTGTGTGTGTGTGTGTGTGTGCAAGAGAGTGTGTGTACTTTGTGTAAGAGGAGATAGAGTGAAAACATACACGACTAGCAATAGGTAACGTTTCCGTGTCCATGTCTGAAATATGCTGAAATAATCTGGATCTTCTGCTTTCAGCTTAATCTGGATGGATTTTGATTTTCTGGCTTTAACAGCCATTCCTCTGGCTCTGGAGGCGTCTCCTGGTGAAGTGGGTCTGGGCGATCCGTACCTCTCACCAGAACTGTTCTATCATTCTCGCCTCATTCAGCCTCCCCCCTGCCCTCAAGCCAGAGTAAACCTGTTAAAATGTAAGTCAATCCCGTTCCACCTCTGCTCAAAACCCCCCACTGCCTTCTCAGCTAGTTCAGTGTGAATAAAAGGGCCGCAGCCCTGCGTGGTCTGGCCATCCACACATCTCTCCCCTGCACCCCTCCCTCCTGGCTCCCCTCCTTGACGTCTTGGGAATCTTTACATTTCTCAAGCCCCATGGTCCTACCTTCAGCTCTCTCTAACCAGCTTGCTGTTATTTACACAGCTCTCCTCACTATCAGATACATCTTACCTTTCTTTGTTTCCTCCTGCCCCTGTAATGAAATCTCTAGAACCCAGGCCTTGCCGGGGGGCATCGGGAACAGGGCCGTGCCCATCAGAGGCTCCCAGTACATACTTGTGTCACGGGTGACTACATGGTGGAGACACACAGCAGCATCCAGGCAACCCCAGCGGAAACGCCACACGAGTCCCACCACCGGGTGAAGCCCTGGGCTACGAACGGTCCTCCAGGAGGGTGGTCCATGGACTCCAGCGTATACATCACTGGAGGTGGTCCTCACGTGGAGCAGAGTAAACCCCCGGCTTACTCAGCCCTGGCAGGTCGCACACAGAGTCTCCTCACTGGCCTGGCCCGGTCTCAAGAGCAAACACACCGCCATTTTAACTTCTGTCCCTGTTTCTAGCCTTCTGTAATTGCCTCCCCTCCTCCCTCCTGGCCCTCAGACCTCCAGTATTCCAATCTCAAGGCGATATGAAGGGGAGGAAGGTGCCTTCCTGAGCTCTTCTACTGAACTTTCTGGAAAGTCTTTTCATCTCTCCTCCTCCATGCCTATGTATGTCCTGTACTCACTGACAAGAGGTGAGACATTGCATTTTCACCAGAAATCTACTGGGAAAGAAACAGATTTCCCATGTTTTCTTTGGCTTGGGTCACAGCAGAGTTTCAAGCAATTTTCTTTCTTTTTTTTTAATTTTATTTTTGGCTGTGTTGGGTCTTCGTTGCTGCATACGGGCTTTCTCTAGTTGCGGCGAGCGGGGGCTACTCTTTGTTGTGGTGCATGGGCTTCTCATTGCGGTGGCTTCTCTTGTTGCGGAGCATGGGCTCTAGGTGCACAGGCTTCAGTAGTTGTAGCACTCGGGCTCAGTAGTTGTGGCGCACGGGCTTAGTTGTTCCGCAACATGTGGGATCTTCTGGGACTGGGGCTAGAACCCCCCGTTGTCCCCTGCATTGGCAGGTGGATTCTTTTTTTTTCTTTTAATACATTTATTTATTTATTTATTTATGGCTGAGTTGGGTCTTCGTTGCTGCGCGCAGGCATTCTCTAGTTGCGGCGAGTGGGGGCTACTCTTCGTTGTGGTGCACGGGCTTCTCATTGCGATGGCTTCTCATTGCAGAGCACGGGCTCTAGGTGCGCGGGCTCAGTAGTTGTGGCTCGCGGGCTCTACAGTGCAGGCTCAGTAGTTGTGGCACATGGGCTTAGTTGCTCCGTGGCATGTGGGATCTTCCCAGACCAGGGCTCGAACCCGTGTCCCCTGCATTGGCAGGCCGATTCTTAACCACTGCACCACCAGGGAAGCCCCGCAATTTTCTTTAAATCATGTGAATTACAAGATTTTGCAATTCCCCGAGGCTCTAAGGTTATCTAAAGAACTGTGTCCACGGAGAACGTGTGAATGGCAAGAGCATCGACTGCGGGGCTGGGAACAAAGGATGAACAGGACATCTGAAGTGTTTATAATTACACACAGTTGTCTGATCAAAATTTAGTATCCTTAAGAGTGGACTGACTGTTAATGATTTTATTTCTGGTTTCAGAATAGAATGATGAACCAATTTGCAGTTCTCGCAGTACATTCTTCTCCTGGAACTATCTGCTTAGTTGGTTTAAGCAACTTCAACACAAAAATGATTGAAGAAGCAAAACGTAAGGATGTCTGTGCGTCGCTGAATTACCCCGGGTGCTTCCTCTCGCGCCCTGACTCTCACTCACCAGCCCCATCTAGACAAGGAACTCTCTGACTACACTGGCTTTCGAAGCCTTGCAGGTCAGCTCGCACTTTATCCTGATTCCATCAAATCCTCTCCCTCACTCTGAAGAGCACCGCACCCATGCCAATCACACCCAAGTTCCCAAAGGTCTCCTGTGACCACGGGACAGGCTGAGAGCCCCTCTCAGATCGTTCCATGAAAGCTGGGTGAGCATGAAAAGCAGAATCCCGTCAAACAAACAAGAATAGCTGTAGATCCACAACGTCGAAGGTAAATTGCATGGGAAAATGGGTTGAAGGGCTACGTTAAACTATGCATTAAACAACATAGTTAAAACTATGCTGAAGCCACGGCATACTGAACTTTCTGGACTTTGACTCGAGCGTGTAAAACAGAAGGGTCCTCCTCCCGTCTACTTCCTTCCACAACCGCTAACGGTCCCTGACGGTCCCTGAATCTTCACCACAGCTGCCCGGGGAAAACTGCACCGGGCTTCACGACGCCCGTCAGCCTCAGAGCTGGTCACCAACTCTTTCCTAATCGAGCAGGTATTTAGGGCCTCATCAATAAATGAGGTACACGTGCTCTGTCTTTTTCCAAAACAGGGTTTAATTTCAATTCTCTCTTAGAGAGGGAGCTTCCCGTTGCTAATGCAGCATCACCCAGAGTAAACAGCAGGTACCCCAGGAAACACAAGTGCTCAAGGCATGTCAGCTCCTGCAGCAGTGAACCTTCAGGAGCCAGCCTCCTTGCCCTACAGTGGATGACTCCTGCCACCCTCCTTCTTTGTGACGAAACTTGCCTGCACACCTTGGTTTGTGGTATTTCATTTTGTTGTCACCATGACACAGACTGTAGTTACTTATCTAACTAAGGACTAAAGAGAAGCATCTTTTCGGTTGGAAGTCATCTTAAGGCTTTGGATATAAGGTAAAGTTATAATACCTGAATCTATACCGTCTTTGGGGGGTAATCTCTCCTATAAAACACATCTCCATTCCTTTATGTGCCTTGAAAGCTGTGGTTCTTTCTCAGCTAAGGGAGAGTCTGCTTCCTTCCGCACCCCAGGGACATCTGGTAAGACCCAGGGAAAGTTTTTGTTGTCACGACGAGGGACTGAAGATGGTACTGGCGTCCAGTGGGGAGAGGTCGAGGATGGTGCTAGGCGTTCTGCACTGAACAAGGCAGCCCTCACCACAACAGACGGATCCACCCCAAACGTCAGAAGTGCCCAAGTTCTGAATTCCTAACCAAAGCAAAGAAAGACAACATCACCTTCTGCTGGGACTTCCCTGGGGGTCCAGTAGTTAAGAATCCACCTTCCAACGCAGGGGATGCGGGTTCTATCCCTGGTCAGGGAACTAAGATCCCACATGCCGTGGGGCAGCTAAGCCCGTGCGCCGTAACTACTGTGCACTTCAACTACGGAGCCCACGTGCTCTGGAACCTGTGCCCCACAACTAGAGAAGCCTGCGCACCGCAACGAAGATCCCACGTGCCACAACTAAGACCCAAGGCAGCCAAATAAATAAATAAATTTTTTAAAAAATGTTTTGTTGGACTATTTTACTAGCACTTTTTTTTTTTTTTTAACATTTTGGGTATTTGAAATTATTTTATAGTTTCATATTTTCAGCAGTCAGTTTCCCATCCAATTTGTTCCGGCCAGGACCCCAGTCCTGGCAGTGTTATGCATGCTTTGCTGATGGCTCTCACACAGTTGTCAGCAGCAGTGACTGGTAACACACACCGACACTGAAGGCGAGTCCAGTGCATGTGACTAAAGTTCTACTTCTAGAAAAACCAACATCTCCTGCTGCAACACTGGTGGAAACTTCACTTCCTTGTCTGAATGAATCAGTATCTCCTGCATGGTCTCATGGATGAGTGGCAATGCAATCACAGATAAATGGGCCAATGAAAGTGCACTCTTTTTATTTTTAATCATTCTGTTTTCTGATAACTTTAATAAGTCCCTTGATTTGGACCTGGGCCCCATAGTCCAACTTGGCATGCTATGTTCTTTTCAAAATGCGAAGGTAAGACAAGCTTCCTTTTACTTGTTGAATGAAGGAAGTAACACTCCCTCAGATTGCACATTTAGGGCGTTTCCTTGTCTTCTGTCATTTGAGTTGGGTCAAACCTCCCGAGGGAGTACGGGAAGACAGTCACGGTGTTGCTTGTTCATTAGACATACTCTGTGCCTTCTGAGCTTTAGTAAACTTTACCATAGGTTTTTTCATGGTATGAAAACAGTTCCTGCTCACTGCGTGTATGAAATTGAACTTAGTAAAGAAAAGAAATATATATATAGGAGAAATGAACTTATTTTTATGATGAAACTTTCAGCAGATAAATAAACCCGTTTTCCTGTTTTAAACCATGTTACCCTCTACCTACAAAAGTATGTAGGTCTGTATGTCTAATTAATTTAATTCATGGGATAAAAAGATAGATTTTGGTCAAATGTATAGACATACACAGTGACCAGAAATAAACAGATATACTTGGTATCCTCATCTTAACATGATGCCAACTGACATAGTTATAGATGAAATGATGCAATGCGTGAAAATTTCTTCCACGTAATGTTATGGGCGTAGGATGAGGTGTGGATGGGGCAGGGTTGACAGAGGGTCAGTGGCTGGGGGGCTGAGGGACAGAAACAAGGAAGCCATAACACAATTCTGTCTATTTTTGTATGTGCTCAAAACTCCCATAGTGAATATATTCCTTAACCTGTCCTTTAAAGATATACTTTCCACAATCATCTTTTAAATGAGGGAGCTAGATACGACATCTTGTGGGCTTTTAAGATCATGGGGACATTCTGGATACGGTGAAATAACAGTCCCGGTAACCAATTCCAAAACCAGGTGTTGTCCAGTCCTGACAGGATGACACTGTCTGTCCTCATCCCTTTCTTAGCTCTTCTGTACAACACAGTCACTGTTTCCTTCCTATGTAGCGTTCAAGGGATGCCACTTGCCTCCTTTAAAACCTTCCTTTCTGGGCTTCCCTGGTGGCGCAGTGGTTGAGAGTCTGCCTGCCAGTGCGGGGGACACAGGTTCGAGCCCTGGTCTGGGAAGATCCCACATGCCGCGGAGCAACTAGGCCCGTGCACCACAACCACTGAGCCTGCGTGTCTGGAGCCTGTGCTCCGCAACAAGACAGGCCGCGACAGTGAGAGGCCCACGCACCGCGATGAAGAGTTGCCCCCGCTTGCCGCAACTAGAGAAAGCCCTCGCACAGAAACGAAGACCCAGCACAGCCAAAAATAAATAAATAAATAAAATACTGGCTTAACTCCTAGAGAGTTTCATTAAAAACAAACAAACAAACAAAAAAAAACAAAAAAAAAAACCTTCCTTTCTTCCCCTTGCTCACAATAACAAGATTCACCTTGGTTCATGAGATAGTCATATGTTTACTCTCCTAGTTGATAGACATTATTCGCCAACAATAGAGGTTTGTATTTTTCTTCTACTCCATCAGTCGGCAAACTACAGGTTACAGGACAAATCCTGGCCCAATGGTCGATTTTTGTAAATAAAATTTTATCAGCACACAGCCATGCTCATTTGTCTATGTAGTGTCTATGGCAGCTTTTGTGCTAAAAGGGCAGGTTGACTAGTTCTGACAGAGTATGCAAAGTGTAAAACATTACTATCAGGACTTCCCTGGTGGCACAGTGGTTGGGAATCTGCCTGCCAATGCAGGGGACACGGGTTCGAGCCCTGGTCCGGGAAGATCCCACATGCCGTGGAGCAACTAAGCCCGTGCGCCACAACTACGGAGCCTGCACTCTACAGCCCGTGAGCCACAACTACTGAGCCCGTGCGCCACAACTACTGAAGCCCGTGTGTCACAACTACTGAAGCCCGCGTACCTAGAGCCCGTGCTCCACAACAAGAGAAGCCACTGCAATGAGAAGCCCGTGCACCGCAACAAAGAGTAGCCTCTGCTTGCCACAATTAGAGAAAGCCCGCGCACAGCAACAAAGACCCAACGCGGCCAAAAAATATATATATTAATAAATAAATAAAATAAATTTATAAAAAAAGAAGCTTTAAAAAAATAAAACATTACCATCTGGCCATTAACAGAAAAAAAAATGTTCACCTCTTACTTATAGCATAATTTTTTAAGTCTAGGTGGAATTTTTTAAAATTTGACATATATTCATGGTATTTAATTTTTATTACACATTGAATGTGCATACTACTCGAAGTTCTCTTATATTTTGATAAAATAACATAATTGCTAAGAAAATGAGAAATTTATACCTCAGAGGAAGGAAAATACCTTGATTTTTTTCTTTTGTACTTGAGGTCTTTTATTTCTGTTTATTCTACTTTTATATATTTTCAACGCCACTGAGCAACAGCTCATGATTTGGGCTTCACTTGATCAAAATATTTTCCTCTGAAAGAATTATTGTCACCAAAACAAATAAATGCCTAAACTCTCTGGAATTCTTTAGCGAGTTTCGCCTCTCTTTGACAGAAAGATGCCTCGATTGTTTGTAAATGCATAGGCTGGCTTTTCAGGCATTGAGAGCAGTTGGGGCTTCAAAAAAGGAAAGGGTTCAAGAGAACTGATCATACTTTCTCAATGTGAAGGAGATTATTCCCCAGTCAGTTTCTCTTCCTGAACTTGGATTTATATTAGATTGCATTAACTTTGAGAACCGCTGTTGATTCTTGGAAAGTGTCTGTGTGTGTGTGTGTGTGTGTGTGTGTGTGTGTGTGCATCTGTGTGTGCGCTAGGTCTTTTTGTTTTCTGATAATTATCCACTAGAAGAGAAGAAGACTGAGGGGGTAAATCCTCCAGTCACAGTGACAGAGCGACCTTGAAGGGACTTAACCATGGAATGTTTCAGCAGGTACAGGAGCTGTCCCATCCAGTACTACGGCCACTAGCCCCACGTGGCCACTTACATTCAAATTAAACAGAATGAAATACAAGGAGAGGTTCAGTTCCTCTGTCCCACGAGCCACGTGTCAAGTGCTCCATGGCCACGTGAGGCTAGTGGCTACTGTGTGGGACAGCACAGGGTCACAGAGCCCCGCCACCACCACAGAAAGTCTGCTGGACAGCGTGGTCCCGGACTGCTCTCGGGAATAGATGTGCCAACCCCCTTCTACTAACATCCGCACGACCGAATGAACTTGACTTTGGACCTTCTTCTCTTTGGCCCATGAACTGCCAGTCACTGCAGCCTGCATTTCTCTCGTTCTAACTGGGAAACTTAGCCCTGGTCTGATTTGTCCAGCTTGAGACACACAGCCTGAGAATGAGTTGACTTCCCCCTCTTTCCCAGACAATTTTTCAGGGTGAGAGGAGGACAGGGTAAGTTGAGAGGGGACACTGAGGGCAGAGTATCAGAAGTGGAAGAGGTGTAGATAGAACGACACAAAGTTTCTTTTTAAATTCAAGAACATGCTGCATTTTGTAAGCTCCTGTAGGTTTTATCAAATGTCATATTTCAGAAGATCCGTATGTACAGCGAGTGTGAGACACATTCACCCGAGCTGTTGGCCCTGTCTCACTTTTAAGGATTCATATCCCACTCCGTTCCTAGACATTGTAGGTTCAAATAGTTGAAAGTTCGGCAATTTTTTTTTATTGCCCCAGTACTTTGAAATTCGTAGATTTGCATATTTTTCATATAAACAATAAAGTTATTGCCATAATTTATGTAATTATTTTGCTTGACTTACCTTTTTAAAAAAAATATTTTTTTATGTAGAGGATTTCTTTGCATTTAAATCTTGTTCTACATTTTTTATTATGTAATAGGGCCCGACTCCTGGATATAGAATCATGAAGCCACATATAAGAATACCTTTAAGGCATGTGACACATATTGTCCTGTATTTTTCAGACTCCGCCTTCCTCACAAAAGTCCTCTTTTGTTTCACTTTAGAGCTGTATATCTAAACCTCTTTCCTAAAATAATAATGTTGTTTGAATCAAAGGGCAAAACATGCAAAATATAAGCTTCTTTCAATTTCTGCTATTATAAAGTTAATGATGCAATTTGGCAACCAGGATCTGGAAAAACAGGTAAGTGGGCAGAAGCATGATGCTTTTAGATGCTCTTCCCTGAGCTGAAATTGGCCCCTGAAATATGGTCCAGGTGCCCCAACCTGCATTACTTCAGCACCTTTCCAAAATATGAAAACATGCTGAGGTCATGCAGCTTGGATTCATCATTATTTAAAATATACACATACTGAACTAATCAATTATCAGTATATTCTAAATGTCTCCTTTTTGTGCATCATAAAATCAAAGTCCTACCTTCAAACAGTGGTGTACCCTCTGCCCAAACTCCTGCACTGTTTTATGTAAAAACTAATCACAGAACACCAAGATAATAATTTTTTGTATTGAACAAACATCAGCTATACCTACAAAGAGTTCTTAAATAAATCATGCAAATGTTTGTAACTAATCAGAATAAATAGCACTGTTTCCAAATTGGTGTAATATTTCCACTAAAATCCACATTTTATATTAACTTATTTTATATATATACACACACACATATACATAACCTATTTTATACATTTATATATCTAAAAGGATCATATTGAAGTGACATATTAAGTTGCAAATTTATTACATAAAAATCCATTATTTTTTGGAATCTGATAGTTCTCTCTAAATGGAGAGTCATGTTAACTTGTAAATGTACTTTACTAAGAATTATAATATTATAAACTATTTTAAATATTATTGGCATTTGTACATACTGAAGTCCAAACGGCCCAAAGAATTCACATGATATTTCAATAGCACAGAGCAAAGCGGCTATGAACCAGGAGATCTTAGTGCATCAAGTAGCTTCCAACACCACTAAACCTCACGTGTATTTATATCTAGACTTGCTGTCTAATATTTAAAGTAGCTAGAAATCCAGAAAGATTTAAATGAACAGCTTCCACAGTGGGTTTTGTGTTTGTCTGTTTTAATCTATAGGTCACTATGGTCAAGCTATGTACCTGAGGACTCTCCAAGCGGAGGAGCTCGGAGGTGGCCTGTAATCCGAACATCTTAGGAAAATCTAACTTAATCAGGAAACTTTCTAAGTTTTTCTCTTTCAGTTCGGCCTTTCTCTCATCCTAGCCTTGTTTAAAAGATTTAAAGCTCTTCAGACTGAAGAGGATGGCGGTTCCAGCCAAGAAAGAGTGGGTGGGAATTCAAACCTTTAAAAGTTGCAACTAGAAGGCAAATGCTATTCTAACATAATTTGAACCTGATTGAACGGCCCAAATTTCAACCATCCTCGAGGAAAAACAGGAAATCTGAACCACAGTCAGAGAGATTCCCTGAATTCCAAGAGGAAACAGAGGGTTTCTCCATTCTTTGAAGTTGTACTGCGCCCAAACGTATGGCCTAGAAAATAATAATTAAATGTTGGTTTTGGGCCAACTGATGAGTTTTAAAGCCCCTATCATAAAAAAAAAAAGAAAAAAACTACTCTCATATAAAAAGACACAGAATCAACCTGTCTTCTGGCTCAAATTTTTCTTCAATTGTATTGAGGTCTATATTCTTTCTTGAAATAAAATTTTCTGTTGCCTTGGTTCCAAAAGAAAATATGAGTTTACTCTCATTTAGTCTGCTGCCACAGCATAAAGGAAAGGACATGTTACCATGATTGCACCCCCAAGAAATGGATCCCTTAACTTTTGGTAAAGAAATGAACCAAATAACAGATAAGGCCTATTTCTTCTTGAATAGTGGACACAATTCTGAATGTTTTACTCAACCTTCATTTCTGCCATCGCTATCTTGAACGTAGAGTATAAAGTATACCAGAACGGTTATAATCAAAAAAGATGAACCGTAACAAGTATTGATGGGGATGTGGAGAAATCAGAGCCCTCATACATTGCTGGCGGGAAGGAAAAGTTCTGCAGCCGATTTGGACAACGGCAGCTGCACGATTTTTCCTTCCCACCAGCAACAGTTCGACAGTTTCTTAAAAAGTTAAGTATAAATGTATCATGTGGCCCAGCAATTCAACTCCTAGGTATCTACCCAAGAGAAATGAAAACGTATGTCCACACGGAGACTTAGACTCAAATGTTTACAGCAACATCATTTCTAACGGCCAAACCAAGAGAAACAACGCACATGCCCACCAGCTGACGAATGGATAGACAAGATGTGGTCTCTCCACACAGCGGAGTACTGCAGCCGTCTGGGTCCAGCTGGTGAAGGAAGCCATGCAGCAGGTTGAACGGGGTAAAGAAGTGTGAACTATGATTAACAAGTAACCAGAAGACAAATGGAAACTCTATATGGTGCACTCGGCCTCAGGGAGAGCATCCGAAAAAGGACAAACCAGGAGAGGGTTTAGAATTGCAGGGCCTGTGGTCCCGCTGCCAGAGAGCAGAGAGGCCTGCTGGTTCGGTCAGTCCACAGTTGGTCTGCAGTTGCTGGGCAGACTGCAGGCCCCCACCTGCAATGCGGGTGAAGGATCAGGTGAGGAGCAACCAGCGGGTAAGGGCCACCTGTGCCCTGGAGGACACAGAAGGTGTCCCCGGGGAGGGGGCCCCATGGGGAGCCTGCAGAGTATCACCTGCAGGGGCCCCTGGCTTTCTGCGTTGAGGGGGCTGGGGGAGGGTTATCGCCAGACCCAGGCGTCAGGGCTGCTCAGGGGTCGTAGTGCCACAGCTGGGGCCGGCCCACCGGACGTTCCCACCGCACCTGTGATGTTCCCCACCCACCTGCACCTGAATTGGAGGAACCTCTTCCCCTTGCAATGTCCCTCCAGCGCCCTCTACTGAGAAAGCCATACGTGGTGCTCAGGTTCCGTGGAGACAAGTTCAGGGCGTCACGGAACATATACTGAGGGGAGACTGGGGGCTGAGAGGCAAGAAATGGATACCTGACGGCAATTCTACTCAGCCAGAGGAAGGACCGTAGCGCTGGTTCTTCTTACAGCACGGATGAAACGCAGAAACGTTATGCTGCGTGAAAGAAGGTTGTCACAGAGAAACACCTACTGTAGGAGCCCATTTACATAAACTGTCCAGAATAGGCCAATGTACAGAAACAGAGAGCAGACGGGTGTTTGCCAGGGGCTGCAGGGGTGGAGAATGGGGAATGAGTGCTACAAGGGGCAGGGTTTCTTCTGTGGGTGATGAAAATGTTCCAGAATTAGATGATGATGAAGGATGCACAGCTCTCCAAATACACTAAACAACACTGCAATGTACACTTTAAAGAGGTGAATTTTATCGTATATAAATATATCTCCGTAGTCCTATTAAAGAAACACTACTATAGAATTGGAAAAAAAAAAAAAAACTTCCATGAGACCTAGCTTCATTTGGGTTAACTATGTTGTGCTGTTTTTAACTCAAAGAAGGGAGGGTTGCCAGCAACATGAAAATTTCTTTAATGAGTGTTCGGAATGCTTTGTGAGTTACTCCTGGATAATTAAAATGATTTTAAGAATCACCCTCTATATGCTTGCAATGTGGCTAAATTCCAATTGTTATCCAGCTCATTCTTTTTTTTTTTTTTTTTGCTGTTACCTCTTTTTAATCGATATTTATATTACACAAATTTGTAGAGTCATCATATTAATTCACATTAAGTCATCTTCATTTGTGTGATTTTTTTCCCTATCAGCTCATAATACACACAAAAAACAGGAGAGCCCTAACCCTGTAACCTGCCTCCAGAGCGTTCACAGCGTAGGAGGGCTTGGCATGCGGACAGGTGACGGGACGGGGACGCGTCTTGCCTCCATCTGCCCTTTACTACTTGGTTGCGAGTTTAGTCTCTGCCGTGTGTCCACCTGACAGGCAGAAGCTAAGCTCTGTGCTTACTGGCAGCTGGGACGGTCACTTCTGGGAAGAGCGAGGTTCGCTGTAACTAAGAAAAACTGACCCACGGAAGTGGCTTCACTTCAACAAATGCAACTCCAAGCAGACTCACACGCTCTGGTGTGTGTGGTCTAAATTCTCTAACAGTGTGGCCTGACACCCAGGGAAAGAGGACGGGACAGACCGTGAATCACACGTGCTCTATATGATCAGGTTCTCATATTTAATTGCTGATATCAAACCTCTGCTTTGCCACACAGAATTGCTGCTGACTCCCATGATGGATTTCTTCATTTTCCAGAAGTAGCTCACGAGAGCTAGCCAAGCTGCCTATAGCCGTTTGGAGTAATTCTCTTTGGTCTTCTAATCACTGCAGAGACACAGACGGCTGGTTTTGTCAGTAAGGCGCAGATTATGAACAGAGGCGAGACCCCAAGCAGGTCCAAAAGCCATGCACTTATGAGGCATCAAGGAGAGGGGAGAACTAGACAGCGCTCTATGTATGAGGCCGTCTTCCCCGGGGTGTACACGGACGGGGCAAGGGCTGCCGAGCGACCAGGTCCGGGCTGGGTCAGAGCCCCACCACGTGCAGAGTTCAGCTACCTCTCCTGGGCCATAGTAGGGCCACTTTCTTTCCACTCTGTCTGCTGCCTCTGGAGACAACAGAAGACAGTATTCACTGAAGTCTGCCGGAAGAAGAAAAACAATAAACACACTCGGATCTCCAACTCTTCGTCTGTCAGTTAAGGGAGAGCAGGAAGGTTCTTTTCCTTCTCTTAGGCAATTAGATGAGCGATACTGGAATGTGAGCATGGAATCCTTGTTGACGTGCCCAGACTTAGCCACAAAGTAACGAAAACTGAGATTTGAGAAGAACACATTTTAAAAAGCCTGCTCTTAGACAAAGATGATGGGAGAACACACCTGGCAACTCAGGAATCCTGGGCATGACCCTCTGGTTTAAGGAGAAGGGAGAGACCCTGCCGACGCTACTAGGCTTTATAACAGCAGAGGGCTAGTCATTACAGATTAAGGAAATACCCAGAGTAGACTGAAAAGGAAGGAGAGGCATAATTTAGCTGTTATTTTAGCACCAGAAAATTGGTACTTATGAACATGGGGAGCTTTCACTTCCCTTCTCCCAGGTCTGTCCAAATGGACTCAACACCATTCTCGGTACTTCCCGGCCACCCAATAAACACTTCCTGTGGCTGCAGTACTGGGTACTTTTGGATTGCTATCCTATCTACTCCAGACATATTTATTATTTAACTAGGGCCTTCCAAAAATCCAATTTCTTTACCCACTTGCATGACTCAGGGTGGAAATTTCATGCACTGAGAGGGCAGTGGAAAAGATACTCCGAAGCAGCTGGACTTCTTAAAAAGACTAATTTTAAATAGAATCAGAAAAATGCAAATATGTCATCTCACTTGACCATAGTAATAGCATCCGATTTAACATTTTCAGTCCAGACCATCTGGGCTTGATTCTCATCGTTTGAAATTCTATGGGAGCTATTTTGGTTGTGCTTGGGAAAGTTTTGTTTGAGTTACAAGTAGGATGAGAATCTAGTCCTATTGCTGAAATGGAAAGATCTCTCTCATTTTTCCCCCTCACTCTCGGTTTGAGAAAAGTTGCTTTGGGAACAATCTGGGGCATTAGAACATATTTAAGAGCTGAAGAACATTTCACATGCCACCAGCTATCAATGTAGAACTCAAACGAATGGCATCTTTTATCTAGGAAGGAGACAGCCTATTTCCTCCATATTGGAAGAAACCCACTTTTCCCATACTGCTGATGTTTCTATGCCATTCCTTATGGCATACATGTTTGGATAAGTTTACTCTGTTTCCTAAGAAAGTTCTGGAAAAGGACACACCCTGCATGGCGATAAGACTTAGAGTGAAGGACAACAGTCCTTCACCTTTCTTTGCCTCCCTCTCCCTCCCTTCCCCCTCAGGCTCAAATATTGTGGAAGCTGCAAAAATAGGTTGTGAGTCTCTGATTTTAGAAACATGTTTTCTCTTAAACCTTGTACAGATGCTGTTATAACACCAACATCAAGAGAAAAACACCACCCACAGACTTTCCACCCTAACACATCTCTTCTTTTAATTAAAATTAAAGTCCCATCTTTTCCTAGTCCATATAGGTACACAATTTTTTAAACGGTTCAATTATAGTAATAACATGTAGTACAACGTGCTCCTTTTTTTAAGCAATTCTTTTTACTTGATTTGGCCTCTTGAAGAATTGGATTTTTATTCAAAAATTTTTAAAAGATCCACCAAATCCAGCAACATTCATTGACTATTCCCTAGAAAGATTCCTTAACTCAAACATCAGGAAATACAGAATTCTGTACTCTTTTAAATAAGGAAACAGTTTTAAGATTATAGAAAGCAATTCGATGCTAATACAAAAGTCCCGAGTAATGCTTTGGGGATTGAACATACGTTCCGTTTAAAAATTATTTCTTTGCCACATAGGAGAGTGTACATTTTCGAGGACATTTTCTATCCTTCTGACAATTCAGGATGCTCACTTTTGTCTGTAGAAATCCAAGGTGGCCACTGGCACAACATTAGTGAATTACAAGTGGGTCACAGGTCTTCTAAGCTACAAATTATTGGGTCAACCCCAGGCAAGAGTTTTGCAGGTGTTTCTAGCTGCTCATCTATGGCCTGTGGTGACCTTCAAGTTGCCTCTCCTTTCATTCATCAGTCCCCACCCCCATCATGGTGATTATTCAACCCTGTTCACACTCCATAGTTTAGGGTCCCGCTGAACAGCCAAAACTAAATGACTGCTATCCCGTCACTGTTTCACATGTTTGAGTCCAGAGTCAAAGTTTTGTTGATCTTCATAACCCAAATCTAACACAAGGCCTAGAATATATCAGCACTTGTCAAATGTTTACTGAAGAAAAGTATGTCAAATTAATACTCAAGAGACATTATGAGTATCCTTGAAAATAATTTAATACTCTTCTATTTAGAACCAGGTCCCTCTCCTATAATTATCAATTACAAGAACGGGCCTCCTCCAAGCTTTTTAAACACCAAAAGAAGTGTAAAGTCTTTGTTTAAACCCTAAAGGCTCTTTTATCTGGAGATTTCTGTACCTTTTAAGAAAACAGAACTGGGTCAGCTTTAGGAGAATTATTTGCAATTTCAAAAGGGGGTAATGACATGGGAAGCTTGTTTTTTTCCCCCTTTCAAAGCCCTTCTGGTCGTCTAGTTGGGTAAGTATTTGATTTCACTTTAATACTTATGCAAATGATTATAAGACTCACTAATCTTGGATGTATGATAAACATGAAACATTTATAAAGACAAGATCTCAAGTAAAAAGTGCTTATCCTAGAACCTTAACCAAAATCACCATACAAAGTTCACTTAAGGGAGTTCTGCCCGTGGACTGCCTTTACCTACAAAGTTCACTTAAGGGACTTTTGCCCGTGGACTGCCTTTACCCAGCTCCAGAACTGGAAAAATCCATAATGTGGATCCACATAGATAACAGGTGTGGGAAAAGACAACAGTCAATTACCACAGACAATCAGCCTGAACTCTGCAGAGAGAGGGACTTACATTCTATTAGTCAAGGCTGAAATGTATGTAGTCATTAAAGGAATAAGCAAATACCTGTTGACCAATTTGGGTTCATTCAGGGACTTAGAATAGTTAGCTATGAAAATAGAATGAAAATAAGCGCGTGTGCAAAGAAAGAGAACTTGTATTGAACAGCCCAAATCACTACACAGGGAGCCAAAAGCTTTATATAGACTGATGGTTGCCCAGCCGGCAGCATATTAAGTCACTGCCAGGCCAGCCACTCGAGGTCAATCCAACCAGAATCTCTGGGGAAACAGTGTACTTTACAGCTCCTCACGCAGGCTTCAGAACGACTAAAAGGTTACCTCCTCTAATGGTGGTCCCAGCCCAGCAGCATCAGCGCCACCAGGGTCCCCAAAAGAAATGCACATTGTGAGCCTGAATCCAGAACAACAGAGGGGAGCCTCTGGGGGTGGGATGGGGGGCAGGGATCTGTGTTTCACAAGCCCTGGATGCACACTTAAGATCTAGAACCACTGGTTCGGGCAATCTTATGACCATTTTACAAATGAGGACGTTGAATTTAAGCGGTGATCCTGAACGTTCAGCAGACTGGTAAGGGGTGTAGGTGGGATGCGAAGCCTGCTTTTATTTAACCAAAAAGTTTGTGCTCTTTTGATGGCACCACAAGGTGAACCAGGAAGAATTTAAGAACTTTTTAACAAACAATTTCTGCTGATAGGCATGGTATTATTATTTTAATAACTTGATTGATGACTTTTAGTCATTCTCCTTAAGACCCGTCATACATACAGACAACACAAAGTAGGTCATAAGAATAACTTACAGTGCTAAGTAGGCTATATTCTGTATCAGAACACAGCCCCTTTGCTGTCGTAGGTTTGCTTCCTAATTACTTACGGTAACGCTCTATTTATCTTCATAATGCACGCGCTTACCATACATTCTTAGTTATGCCTCCAATAAAAATGGATTTACCATTTATTTTATGTCAATTTTGTAGGAAGCTCTTTATTCTAACTGCAACCAAAATGAGATGCAAGTGATTATATTAAATTTGACAGCTGAGCCAGGCAGTATTTAAATGTCCATTTGAGACAGTATTTTGTTAACAGCATACTAAAGAAGATTACAATGGTCTTGGATCTTAAGAGTACTTATTGGAGTAATTAAATTCCTTAGTCCAAAAGAACTACTATCTTTATTGATCCTTCCATGGCCTTCATTTGTGTTAGTTATTTGATTTTTCATTTTTATTAATACAAAGAACATCTTGTTATTTTATTTTTTATAAAATAAAAAATATTTTTATTTTTTAGCCTTTATTATTTAGGCTAAAGTTAAGATACAGTGAGAGGGGACTTCCCTGGCGGCACAGTGGTTAAGACTCCGTGCTCCCAATGCAGGGGACCGGGGTTCGATCCCTGGTCGGGGAACTAGATCCCACATGTATGCCACAACTAAGATCCTGCATGCCACAACTAAGCCCAGTGCAGCCTAAATAAATAAATAAATTCATTTAAAATAAAAAAAGAAAGATGCAGTGAGAAAATAATAGGAGAAGGAAGGCAATAAACACCATTCACAGTGTTATGGTGTTTCTTAACAGAAAGAAAACAAAAGGGAAAACTAACAGAATTACCAGTGCTGAAACACAAAAAATGTGAACACATTCCATAAACTTCAAAAAGTGGCAAAAAAGGAAAGAGGAATGCTTCTAGTGAACTGAACTGGCAAAAGGCATCTTATTAAATATGCCTCCGTTTGTGTCTCAAAAGTATCAAAAATATAACTGAAGAAAACCTGCCTGAGCTTAAAAAACAAAAAGTCTATACACAATTAGCAGATCCACTGAGTTCTTGGCAAAATGAATGGAAATACATGTACATTCTCTATGAATATTTTAAAAATTGAAGTATAAAGAAAGTGTCTCAAATATCAAGGAAAATAAATAAGTTTATGACAGCATGAAATAAAGCTGACCTCTCCCTGTGAACTAGCAATGGTAAATATCAAAAGACAAATAATCAATGTATTCAGGACTTGGATGAAAGAACTTTCTACAACCAAGATATGTGTAAATGTAACAGGGACACACGAGCTCAGGGAAGACAAGGATTAGGTCTACTTCATTCACTAGAAAGCATTCACTTGTTTTCTTTAAAGACATATTCATTGAGCGTCTGCTACAAGAGAAAAAAAAGAGACTTTTACTGGAAAGCAGGCAATAAGCAAACCAATACCCAATCAGTTTTTACTTCTAATTATGAACAATGTTGTCGAGAAATCTATCATGCCACGGGGGTTAGCGATGGCCACGTTAAGGAAGTGCGGTTTGTGTCTCGGGGAAGATTAAGAGCTTGGCAGGCAGACAGGATGGATGGAGTGCTTCTTCCAGACACCGAGGGTGGTGCTCATGCAGCAAGCAGGAAGCCACACTGAACTGAAGAATTCCAGCATGGTGAGGTATCATGTAAAAGGGAAGGATAATGCAAAGTGATCCGAGACAGCTACATCAGCTCCAGGTCCCTGAAAGCGTGGCGGGAGATGAGGGATGTTGAAATTCATCCCCAGAACCATGGAACGTCATCGATGAGTTCTTAGTGGTGGAGTCACAAGATGAAGTCTTGGGTTTTAAAAAGATCTCTCTGGCAAGTGGAGAGTGTATTGAGGAGTGGAGAAAATGTGTGGAGAGACCAGTTAGGAGGCCCCTGATGTAGTCCGGGCGAGGCATGATGGCAGTCTTGACAAAGTGACGGCAGAGGAGAGTGACAGGAATGAAGAGGTTTGATAAAAACCCACAGGATGCAGCACCTGAGTGTGCATTCAGAGAGGAGTCTGGGACGGCTCCCCCGAGGGGCTGTTTGGGGCGCCATTCAGCGACACGTGCAACAAGAAGCACACTGGGAGGGGAAGAGCATGAGTTTCATTTTGGGAAATGCTGAGTTTGAGGCACCTTTGAGATTCACAAGCAGATGCAGCTGGATGTGGGGAATAGCGTTTGAGGAAGAATCTGGACCTGAGATATTATGTGGGACTGAAAGGTGTCTGGCTGACAGTTTATGCCACAGGCAAGAGAGCCTGTGATCAAGCCTGGAGGGGGTCTGTATTCAAAAGTCATAATAAGTCCTCAATAAATATTTCTTGAATGCTTGATTGGCTTTCTCAGAGGTGAAAATCCACTCTTGGTAAATTTAACACAGATTATTTTCTCACAAAGTTTCTGGGTGGGAATGGGATTTGGAGAGGTTTGAATGGAGGCCCCCAAAGATATCATGTCTTAATCCCTGGTACCTTCCAAATGTTACATTTTATGCCAAAGGCTTGGCAAATGTGATTAAGGGTTTTGAGGTGGGGAGATTATCCTGAATTATCCAGATGGGCCCTAAGGGCAATCACAAACGTCCTTATAAGAGAGGCAGAGGATATCTGACACACATACAGAAGGAGAGATGGTGCCGTGATGCCAGAGCCGTGGAGTGACAGGGTTACAAGTCAAGGAACTCCAGCAGCCACAGGGACCTGAAGAGGCAACATAGATTCTCCCCTAGAGCCTCCGGAGGGAACACAGGCTTGCAGACACCTTGATTTCAGCTCAGGGATGCTCATTTTGAACTCCTGATCTTCGAACTGCCAGAGAGCAAAATGTGTCCAGTTTTAAACCACCGTGTTTAAGATAATTTGTTACAGTAGCCATCGGACACTGATACAAGATCAGTAAATGGATGTAAGAGGGACTTGAAACATACCGCTTCATCCTTGACTTCGCTAAACAAGAAAATATAAACTGAGGGCTGTGTGTAACCTCCATATGAGTGCCCATGGGCGTCAGGAGTGAGGGACAGACTCCGGTAGGTGAGGACGGCGGCCTCAGTGCTCTCGGCAGGAGAAGGGCAGCTTGCCATGGGCATCAGAGTCTACGGGGATGGTACCATCCTTGGAGAGTACTGGGGCTCCTTGGGGAGGAACCAGTCCCAGAGGAAGAGCTGGCAGCATTTTCAACACGAGGAAGCCTCACCCCCACTCCCTGGAGTAGGACAATCAAAGCGGTGGAAGTGCTCGGAAAGCCAGCAGGACTCGCTTACCAAACACGCAGGAACACTTCCCTGAGGATTACCAGAACCACTGGGTACCCTGTGAGAGGAACGAGATTGCCAACAGAGAGGGAGGCCAAAGAACCAGAGAAAACGGATTTTATAACTGTGACTGCGTTCCTACATTGACTTCCAGGTTGTTCTGTTCTTGCATCAGTTACCTCTTGCCGTGATGCTTCTGCATATCAAACAATCACGACCCCACCCACACATTACCCCCTCCCCCCTTCCCCCCCCCCCCCGGGGCACACAATAATGAGTGTTTACACTCATGTGGCTGGTGTCAGTGCGGGGTCGGTCAGGTGGTCCTATTGATGTTGCTGGGCTCATTCACAGCTAGGAATTATCTGGTTGGCTGGCCTTCCTTGGGGCAACTGAGATGCAAGAGAAAGAGAGGTCCAGGCCAAGCATGCAAGCACTTCCCAAGCTGCTGGCATCTGACAACATCCCATCAGGCAAAGCAAATCACATGGGTGAGACCAGAGTCCAGGGTGGGGAAGAACGCCCAGACCACAACAGAACAGCACCACGCAGTTACAGGAGAAAGACGGGGTGGGGATCTGGGGACGGTGACGCCATCTAACACCCATGCCTTAAATACTAAATAACTGCACAGGATTGGACGATTACTCTCCCTCAACTTAATACACCGGCCCTGCATTTATAGCTACCTTTCTGTTTCACAAAAGGGCTATTTTTACGATTTTTGTTTATCTCAACTTTCCCTCTTTTTGAGACTAAATTTCCTGAGTTCCCCAAAGAAACAAGTATGCATTATTGGTGTCTCCCATTTTGCCGTTAAAGTTTCATATGTCACCCAAGAAGCCACCCAACAACTCCCGAGCTAATTCATGCTCCATCTTTCACAGGCAGAGCCTCCCTGGAGAAAGTCAGAATCTTCAATGAGCTCAGAGCCACAGTTAACTGCCCTGAAGGTATTTCACCCCCCGACCCCCGCCCGTCCCTTTTTTTTTTCTCAGTGAAGTAACTCATCCGTGAATGTTCTCCTTTATAAGCTATTCCTGAAGGTTCTCCATGTTGCTTAAAACAAGCCAGGCCCTGATTTCTCAAGGCTCACTGTTCATCCCCTCTCCCCCAACTTCTCTCCTTACACACTTACCATATTCAGCTTTCTGCCTCCTAACAGAAGCAAGCGTTCAACATTTATTGATTATCTGATCTGGGTTGGATACTCATTTGAGTGCTGAGGTAGGTCCAGGTTCTGCCACCAGATAAAGTCCACGACACTGCGTTAGATTTAAAGGTCAGAGAAATAACAAATATCTGAAAAATATGAGCATGATTCAAATATGGCATAGGCTGTACTTCTACTAAAATCCAATCACATTATTGTTTCTCTGACCTTCAAATTTAGCTGAGTCTTGTACTTTTTTTGGCTAAATCTGGCAATGCTAGATCTGGAACAAGAAGCAGACACAATCATCGCCTTTCCAGACTTCGTCTAGTAGACACGACAGGAACATAACAAGGTAATTACAAGATTTCTTTTTTTAAGTAAAAGAAAGCGGAGGGGAAAAAAGGAGGCACTGGGTATTTGGGGCTATTTAATGGGGACCGACCCACATCCAGTGTGTGCGTTTCAAAAAATGCTTCCTCCTATCTCTTAATACTCAGTTATTAAAATAGTTAGCATAGATTCATACTGTATTACACTATAATTGCTTTCACAGTAACTAAGTGAGGGGTTCCTAGGACACAGGTATGTGATGAAGAAGCAGGGATTTCTGCACACGATTCATGAGAATACGGAGCCTCGGGCAGTGTCACCAAAGTGCAGTGCTCGTGTCAGTACGTGCACCTGCCCAGGGCTGCCAGCCGAGCCTGCGTCTCTGTGTGCCGAGGACTCCCTGGGGGTGTCTGCTGTAAGGTGGGCGACGCTAGTGCCTTTGCAAAGGGATCCAGAGCTGTCAGGCTACTTGTAAGAAGCAGTTCTTCTCCCCGGCCTCCCCTGCGCCAGCATGTCTACACACACACCCCCGACACACGCCTCCCCATACAGTTACTCTCATCCAAGCAAAACAGAAGGGAGAGCTGGGCAGAGAACTTCATGCAAGCTGATCCTGAAACGACTGAGATCACAGAACGTGGCTGCAGGCTGGGCGGTGAGCAGACAGGTGGCGCCACAACGCAGACGCGGCTTCGCTGGGGTGGGGTGGGGGTGGGGCTCTAGATTTCTAAGCAGCGCCCAGGGGAGACGGGTGCTGCCGGCCTGAGGACCACACGCTGAGTAGCAAGGCCCCCATCAAGGGGTTTTGCCGAGGATTTTCCACAGTGCCCTTCTGCACCAATAAACACACGTAAATACCCACAGTAGACGGGAAAGCTGAAGTGACTCTTCACGGGAAGCAGCCTGAAGCCTGGTTGAGAGAAAACACGTTATGAGGGTGCTGGGCGGCCTGGCCTGGCCCTCGACTCAGCTCACTGGCTTGTGGGATCCCCGGCCTCGCTTCCCGAAGGGCTGAGTCTGCGTGGGTGGCGGGGCGGCGCTCCATCGTGCACCAGGACCCGAGCCTGTGGCACAGAACGACGGCCCCAGCTCTGGCTGGCACGCATTCATTTAGGGCCCCTTCAGGCAGTGGTGGGCGCCGGGCACGGGCGGCGGGCAGCGCTCAGCAGATGTCAAGGTGAGCAGAGGAGGCCACAGCCAGCGACAAGATCAACGTGATGAGCCCCGACGGAAGGACGACTCGAATTCCGGGCCAGCGAAGGCTTCCCCGAGCAGGAGACCTTGGCGATGGGAAGAGGAACGGCTCGGAAACCCAGAGCGGGTAGCATCTAAGAGACGACTCACTGCCCGCATAATGCAGCTGAGCTCCAGGTACGTCATGAGACCTTCCGACGGTCACGCCAGGACCGGCACCTGACCTCCCGGGTGACAATCCGCGTGACCGGCACCTGACCTCCCGGGTGACAATCCGCGTGACCGGCACCTGACCTCCCGGGTGACAATCCGCGTGACCGGCACCTGACCTCCCGGGTGACAATCCGGCGCCCCTCCTCTGGCCTCCGGAACCTGACGCCGAGCCGCGGCAGCGCTGTCGAGAGCCGCTGGCTGGAGTCTGACCCTCGTTCAGCTTCCCCAGGTGCTATTTTCCTCGCCGAGCCTCACGATGCAGCTCGGTTTCTCACTCGTGTTTATCCCCCCCATGACGCGGTATTCATCACAGACGTCTTTCCTGTGATGAAAGACTCTTGTATTGCCAGCACCTCTTTTCTCTCTGTGAAACTAAAGTGATTTCATACCTTGGAGTCCACCAACATCTTCCGTATTTCCCCAGGTTGGAGGCTTAGACGTCGAAGATACAACAAACAAACTGCAGCCTGCATCGCCCGGGGGATGATTCTGGTTCTTAGAAAAATAAACCGTGATTTCACCGCCTTGTCTGAGCTTGCGGGAGCGACCTACAGCGCGTGGATGTTTGCCGGGCAGGACGGGCCTCCCGGGGATGAATCGTGGGTACGCGCCCACGCTTTCTGCGGCACTGGCGCAGCCCCCATGTCCCCCGCAGAAAGCTCGGGATCTCCCTGAGCTGCACCCACGCTGAGGGATGACAGAGATGACTGAAAGGCAGGAATAAGTCCGCCAACATGAAGATCGGTGCTGTGATTCGCCGCACGTCACAAAGTTTGTCTGCAGGGTTTGGCAGAGAGGCGGATCGTGTGTGGAGAGGCTGGTGAAAACTCAGAATTACGGCTCTCAAAAGTTTTAGTTGTTTTAAATGCCAAAGATAGTTTAAAAAAAAAAAATTAAATTCACGAACGTAATCTCATGCATTTATAAGAGTATATCAGATTTGATGATCTGTCTAAGCCTAAAGTATTCTGGAGGATAGATTTCATGGTTTCGAGAAATTGGAACATAATCATATCCCACAGGTAACATATTCTTAATTCCTGGGGGACCTTAATTTATGCTGGATTTAAACATTACATTATTTTACTATTACAGAAAATGAGCATATCAGATCAGAATAACCATTATTCAAGCATAGGGAAATAAAAGAGGTAAGAATGAACTTCCTGAGAATTTTGCATGCATAGTTTGTTTCAAGACAAACTACCTCTCTATCAAACAAACACAGCTTAGCTTGTCAGGAATTTTGAATGAACAATTATTTCTGGGGCTAGTTTGATAAATCCCATGTAAATCACCGATTTCTGTGCCTGACACACAGAAGGTTTACAGAAAGTATTTCTTTTCTTCTCCTGGACTATATTGAGGCTGGAACCCGTAGTGTACACTTTTATGGGTGGAAAGAAACTTGAAAATTAGTTCAACTTTCCGTTAAAAAAACAAAGACACGAGAGAAAAACCTTTTGTGCAGATGTGTTCGTTTTGCTCAAATACATTAAAAATATATTGGGCTTCCCTGGTGGCGCAGTGGTTGAGAATCTGCCTGCCAATGCAGGGCACACGGGTTCGAGCCCTGGTCTGGGAAGATCCCACATGCCGCGGAGCAACTGGGCCCGTGAGCCACAACTACTGAGCCTGCGCGTCTGGAGCCTGTGCTCCGCAACAAGAGAGGCCATGATAGTGAGAGGCCTGCGCACCGCGATGAAGAGTGGCCCCCACTTGCCGCAAATGGAGAAAGCCCTTGCACAGAAACAAAGACCCAACACAGCCATAAATAAATAAATAAATAAATAATTAAAAAAAAAAAGAATATATAAATGCAGATATGGGAAAATTACAATATGGGGAGGAATGAATGGGTACGCACAAATACATAATTTAAGGAACTGAAGCTGGTTTGCTTCTGGCCCACCTGCCTTTAACTGAACAACTGGGCTTTCCTTTGCTGGAAATAAAATATGTAAAATGACTCTCGCTTTAGTGCCCATGCATGCACCCATATATATGCTGCAAGCCTACCTGGAATGCTCTCCCTCTAACTCTTAGCATAGCTCCTGCCTCCCTACCCTTCAACTCTTGGCTTTATCCCATTCTGTACCTGTGTATTTGTTGAAACAACTACACTTTGACTCCCACTGAGCTGCGAGCACAAGGAGAGCAGACACGATGAGTCCTTGGCTTACCAAGGTCCACCCTGCCTGGCAAATAGTGCGCACTGGAGACACATTAGCCGTATAAGAGGATGGCTTGCTTCCAATCCTTGTTTACCTCGGTCCTTGAATGTAATCAACCTATCAGCTCAATCCTAGGCAGGGCACGTCCTGAGATACTCGCAGGAACCGAACGCCGGGTTGGGATCTGGCCACACCTGCCATGGGGTGGAGGGGCCCAGCGAGGCAGGCATCCCTGCACGGTCACGTACCGCGTGCAGCTGCGGTAGGACCAGAGCTCCCGGGGAACCGACCCTCGTCAGGCGCCTAAACGAGGGCTCTCCAGTGCAAGGGCTGTGTGTCCTCCCAGAGGTGGGGCGTGAAGAGGCAGCGGCGTGCTTTCACAGCGAAGAGCCGGGGGAAGGTCGGCACTTCTTTCCGATCAGCGAGCGACGCTGCGTACAGCTAACCCCCAGACCCGGGTCGCGAGCTTATTCCAGGCATGGGTGTGGCCGCAGGGAGAGGGCAAGAGGATGAGCTTAGTTCAAGAAGATGTGGAGCAGGGGAGAAAGTCAGTCAGTGGACAGAACCTCAACTCTGTCCGGGGTGGAACGGAAGCTTCTCAGGACCTTAAGGAGAAAGCCCTAAACCAGACAGCAAACAGGCAAATGTGGGAGTTGAAGGAATCAGGTGGGTGGAGGCAGTGTTGGGCCAGAAATCTGAGAAATTAAATGGGAAGCAAGAGGAGGAGGAGGGGAGGGGAAGGAGGGGGAGGGGGAAGAGGGGGGGGAGGAGGAGGAGGGGGGAGGGGGAGGAGGAGGGGAGGGGGAGGGGGGCAGCAGCAGGGACTCCAGCTGATCGTCTGCAGGCAGCCCTTCATGTCCAACAAGGATCTGGCACCCGGACGCTGCATATTAGTGGCCCCGCCTGCTTCGGGGGTCCTGTGTGGTTTCTTGAAATGAAGAAGTCCCATCACTAAATCTATTCGGCATGCTGAGACATTAGGCACATTTCCAGCTCGGATATTTGTTTATATAGAGAGTTCCCGACACTCTTGCCCAATGTGTAAATAGGAGAAGAACAGCACAGCTTGGATGTCGTGCGTTACACTCATCATGTTGGCATGTTAGAGTGATACAGAGGGTCACGAGTGTGAACTGCATTTAGTTATTCATTTGTTCATTGATTTCCTGAACAAGCATTTATGTATCACATATATCCTATATTCATATAGAGAGTTCTATATGAATATAGAAGGTGATATATAAACACTTGTTGAATACACACACACACACACACACACACACACTTCTCTGTACTATTCTTTATACTGTTAGATGCTGGAGGTTAACAGAAAAGACATAAACCCTGTCTTCAAAGAAACAGACCAAGAATGATGGCACGAAGCGCTGCAGGGATGGACAGAGGGCTGTGCAGAGAGGCGGGGCAGGGGAACCAGTCTGAGGAATCAGAGAGAGCCCTTGGCCCAGGTGGCCCTCAAGACAGCTTTGAAATTACAAAGGAGCCGGGCAGAGAAGTGAGGGCACAGTGTCCCAGGCAGGGGCGAGGGGCACGAGGGAGGGTCTGGAGGCATTCAACAGCAGAAGGGGAGAACCTCAGGGGGTTTGGTTATACTGGTGGGAAAAAAATAAGGCTGGACCACATGGGCTGACGGGGAGTCAGACTCATCCTGAGGCAGGGGTTGATGCTTACAGAGGGGAAGAGAGTTTGGAAGAGAAAGCGAGGGGTTTCAGTGGAACGTGGGTCTCCTGATCTCGGGCTGGCGATACACGTGGTGTTCAGGGTATCAGCCTTCCCAGAGCTTTCTGCTCGTGATGTGTGCTCCTTCTGTATTACCTTTCAGTAAAATGTTTCTCAAGGAAAGAAAGCTACCACTTGGCCCTGGAAGCCTCTGGATCCCTGTGAAGGCCTGGGGAGGGGAAGCACAGAATCAGATCTGCATCGTACAAAGACCCTTCCGCTGGAGGGTGGAGATGGATCAGCAAGCGGCCAGGAAAGCACGCATTTGTGTCTGAGCCACGAGGAGAATGGACAAAGGCTTGGACGGCTGCATGACGGTGGTGACAGGAAGGAGGGGAGAAGGCAGGGAGTGAGACCCTCTGCCGAGTGGCCCAGGCTGGAAAAGCTCGTGTACTATGGATTCGACCATCACCAGGAGGCACAATTCATGGGATAACCATCTCCCTCAGAGTGAGAGTGATGGCAGCCTTTTGCCTCAGGATGATTCCAATTTACACTTGTTGTTCCAGAGTCATTAGTAAAATGTCCCAATGTGGACGGTTAACAATGCATAGCTACGTGCACACACACGGGTACACATGTATCCCCACAAGTATCGCAAATACAAACTGCTCCAGCATCACTAGGCTTAGGGATCTACACGCTCACGTGCACCTTTTCTCTGAAGACCATCCAACCGCAAAGGTTAGGTTTGTAACATGCACTATATGTACTGATGTGTCTCCTTCTTGCAGGATTTCTGCTCATTTCTCCACGAAACGTGCAGGAAGTGGAGATAACCTTACTCCCCAGGCTCCGGGAGGGCTCAGTATAAAACACAGAGAGATGCAGGGAGGAAGCCAGGATGACAGCAGTGGCTTGGCTAAAATCTCAGACGTGCTTTTTGGCCACGTACGCATTCATTTCACAAGCACCAGCTGAGGTGCTAATATGTGGAGTAGATGCACAAAAGTGAAGAGGGAACAGCTGCTGCCCGTCGTTTGACGTCAATGCTGATCTCTCCGAAGGGCATCTTTCTCCGACGTGCACCCTCCCCTCCGAGAGTAGGGGTCCTACAGTACGGAAGTGCCCCAGGGTCACGCGCTCAAGCAGGAAACGGGAGCAATGGAGTGGGTGCTTCCACGCGAGGGTCCCACGGAAGACTGCGGGGTCCACAGCACACAGACGTGGCCGGCCTCGCCACTGGCAGCTAGCAGGGGCCTCCTGGGTCTGCGCAGAAGGGGCAGACAGGATGGCATGCAGCTGGGGAGGGGGCAGCGATGGAAGCGGAAGAGGAAGGAAAGCTGGAAACCCAAAGAGAGGGCAGCTTTGGGGAGCCTGTGGCCGCAGACAGCACACCTGAGAGGCACGCCAACGAGGCCAGCGGGCCGTGTGAGCGCAGCCTCCAGGCCCCAGGTGCAGCAGAGCAGCCTCACAACACCGTGTGTGCACACAGACATCTTCTCTAACAATAAGAGGCTGAAATCTGAGCAAAAAGAACACGCCAGTCGAGGGACTGAGGCGGCAGCACCTCCTTCAACAACGGAGCAGCATCCGGAACGCGGCAGAGCCAATCAGCCTCCCGACCCTCAGGGGCGTCCTCTAATACGCACACAAACACAACCTCAAGCAGACAGACAGACGAAACCCAGTGCCTTCTACCAGTGAAAGGCACAGAGATCTGCCGGGTGATGTGACCACGTCCCAAAGCCACACTCTTCTCAGCCCGCCGGGAACGTGCTGGTCTGTCCTGGCCTGAATGCTGTACCCGCAAACTCATGTCCACCCAGAACCTCAGAAGGTGCCGGTGTCTGGAAACAGTGTCTTGGCAGATGTAATCAGATCAACTAAGATGAGTTTATACTGAATTCGGGTGGACCCTAGCCCCAGTGACCGGTCTCCTTTATAAGAAGAGGGCTGAACACAGAGCCGCACGCAGGGAAGGAGGCCACGTGATGATGCAGGCAGAGACGGGGGTGATGTGACCACAGGACAAAGGGTGGCGGCATCGCAGGGAACATCGGAAGCGAGGAGAAAGAGGCAGGGGACACCTCTGCCCTAGAGCCTTCAGCGGGACCCTGGCCACACTGACACCCCAATTCTGGACTTGTGGCCTCCGGAACCGAGAGAGAACACAGTTCTGCTGTTCAGGCCACCAAGTCAGTGGTAGTGTCTTCCGGCAGCCCCGGGAAACGAATCCACCCTTCAGCGGGATAACTGTTTACACTGTTGTCTCCGTAAGCAGACTCACCTTAAGTATCTCCCCGCCAGCAGCGGGGCGGAGGTGGACCGAGCAAACTAACGGGTGCTGAGCGCTTCCTATGCCCCCGGCTCTCGGCTGGGGGATGACAAACTCAACTGCAGGGGTCCCCAAAAACAACTCTGCAGGGGTAGGTTTTATTCCATTGCCCAGAGGAGAAGGCTGAGGTCATGGGCCTAAGTTCCTCTCTTGCCTCCACACAGGCCACCTTGTTAACACAGTTTTCAAAAATTCCAAACCATGCATCCTCGCCACCACGATATGTCCCGGTCATCGTGATACTGGGTATCGCCTAAAAAGTTCTGGATGTGGATTGATGTCACATTTGAAAAAAAATAGGCTTCGTCCCAGAATACAACCTGGACTCATATTGGCCCTCGCTGACTCTATCACTCTATCACCTTGAATTCAGGAAGCGATGGGCTCCCCAGCAGAGCTAATGGAATGGAATCAAACGGAAAGCCTTCTAAATGGGAGGCGCTCACCATCCTGACAGCGCGTGGATGTGGCGTTTCATGAGGGAACCGCGCGCCACATACCACGTGAGCCAGCAGGACAAGGGACCACGAAGGATGGCAGACAAGTCCGGGCCCTACGCTTCTGACGTTAACTGTTCCTGTTACACACATAAGAATGGAAACCTCTCTGTCCTTGTGTTAGTTTCCCAGGGCGGCTGTAACTACCGCACACTGGACAGCTTAGCCAACAGGGATTTTTTTTTTCTCTCATAGCCTGGAGGCCCGAAGTCTGAGATCAAGGAGTGGGCAGGGCCCCGCTCTCTCTGAAGGCCCCAGAGGAGGATCCCTGTTTGCCTCTTCTAGGCTCTCCTGGTTGCCCGCGATCCTTGATGCTCCCTGGCTTGTAGATGCGTCACTGCCACCGCACGGTGTTCTCTGGGTGTCCCTGTGTCTTTGCCCATATTGTCACTTTCCTATAAGGACACCAGTTGTTGGATGTGACTCTCACCACTCTCACCCAGCATGACCTCACCTTAAACTGATTCCATCAGTAAAGACCTTGTTTCCAAATGAGATCGCATCCACAGGTCCGGGTACCCGTGCATTTTCGGGTGATATTATTCAATCCAGTACAACGCAGTATTTCTTAAAGCACTAAATACAGGTTTACTTGCTTTATATTCGTCTTCTAATTAGCCTCCTACTTCCCACCAGTGTTGCAATAAAATCGCACTGTTTCCCATTTAAAATCTCATTTAGATTCTTTCAGGGGAGACAGTGACCCAGGGGGGACCTGTGTCTGCTCTCTCCACACATTCTGAGTGCTAACTGCTCACTAAGGAAGCGCTGTGTATTCTCACATCTCTTGTTCCCTGTTTTCTGTCCTCTCCTTTGCTGGCTTAGTCCAAGCTGTGCTTCCCTCTGGTCCAGAGTATTTCCTCAACTTTCTATCTGCCAAGCCCACCTTTTTTTCATCACAAGAAAAAATTAAATCTATGGTAGTTTTTGTGTCATGTAACTGAAAATATTCCTCCTTGCACAGAAATGGGACTTTACTGTTAAACATTTCATATCCATGTAGAGTGGATCTAATGTACATTTCATGCATGGCCACATCTAGCATAAATTATAAATTCATGGAAAAAGTGAAATAGACATGTTACAGTCAAATTATCTTTTGTTTGCATTTTTTATTTCACCTTGTTTATCCTCCTTATATCTAGAGAAAAGTTTGTTTGAAATTAGAAATTTTCTTAAGAGTCACATTTCTAATGTAGTGACTTTTTTTGAAGTGATATACTCTGTGGGGAATAGAGGTTCATGGTTTAACCGTTAAACAGTGTACATCACACACCAGCAAACTCTGAAACTGTACCCAACCAACCAAAGACAACAGTCACCACTTTATGAGGTAGAAAGCATGAGCGAGATTTCTTATTATAAGAGAACTTTTTTCCCTCTACCAGAGAAATCAGTAATCAGAGTAAAGGTAAATATGTTAGTTAACATTTTAACAAATTTTTTTAGCCAAAAAATAAAATTAAATAACTGAACGAAAGAAAGAATGAATAAGTAAATAACACAGCAATCAGCCAAACCTGAAACTCTACACTGTGTAGGATGCTAAGAGGATACAGTGAGTGGACCAAGAAAATAACTGTCGATGAGATACAGAGCTCCACGTTTCATCCGTCCCAGACAAGCAAACACAAGCCAAAGATGCTGAGAAACACTGTTTCACAAAAGGTGAAATGATGTCTTAAAATTATAGGGATTCAGTACAAAGGATTCTGTTCCCTTCCTTGTGTTTTCATGACAGCCCTGTCTCCAAAGCTTCCTTCCCAAGATGACTCAAGCCCAATACACCTTTGGCTACACAAGTGGCAAAAGGAAATGGCAAGAGGAGATTTGAGGACCACTCAGGCGGGGACGCATCTCAGAGAAGAAGACGTGGTTTTTTCCTTTTGGATGAACAACAAGAAGAGTGCAGTAAAAAAACGGAGGGAGGATTCCACCCATCTCCCACGTTCATCACAAGTTTATGTAGGAAAAAAAAAAATTAACCAGATCCCAAAGAGGGAGAGAACTAAATTCTGTCGTTTCTATGGGTAAAGGTATTTAGACCACCTCTGTAAAAATACGCTGCTTGCTTTACAGGGAAAATACTATGAGGGATACTTTAAGCAAATAACTAAACTGCATACAAATAAAATGTTGTGAAACCATTTTAAAATGGAAAATCCCAAATCCTATAAGCAGAAACAGATGGATGGTCAGCGAACATTGCTCCCCAGGAGAGAGATCATTAAGCATGCACTGCCGTGCACATGTTTTCACGTTTGGCCCACTTGCTGCATCCTGGAAGGCCCTCTACTCTTGCACATCGGTTAAGACTTTGGCTGCTGGAGAGAGAGTCCCTCGTTTCAAATTCCAACTCAAGAGTCTTGGCTAGGTAATCCAAAGTACACTAGTTAAATCAGCTAAGCCTCGGCTTTCTTATCCGGAACTGGGAAATTAAGAATTGATACTCCCTGTAAGTTGGTGCAGTTGCTATGGAGAACAGTATGGAGAGTCGTCAAAACTCTACAAGTAGAGTTGCCATGTGATCCAGCGATCCCACTCCTGGGCACACACGTGGACAAAACTTTAATTCAAAAAGATCCATGCACCCCTGTGTTCACAGCAGCACTATTCACAGTAGCCAGGTCATGGAAACAACCCAAGTGTCCCTCAACAGCAGAATGGCTGAAGAAGATATGGTGCATGTATACAGATGTTGGTATTTCCTGTCTGCAAAATCATGAGATTTTCGCTACCAGCCTTCAATGAACCCTGATTTAACTCAAGGACTCCTTTAAGCCAAACTGAAGTTTACTTGTTGGAACACTGGGCATCCATCAGCCAGGTTAAGAACATATGCCAGGATCTTTAAGTTTCATGCTCAATTATTACCATGCCACCTACTTTCCTGCTACTGAGAGGAAATGAATGAGATGCCGTTTGAAAACACAGGGGCAAACGGTCTATTGACTGAGTTCCTACCTGGGCCAGCCAGGGGCTGAAAACTCTACCCATATCACTGATGTCTCACCACAGTCCTACCAGAGAGGAATTATTCTCTTTTACAAAAGAGGAACACAGCACGTCTGAATGTTACAGCTGTGCCAGAAATCTTAAATTTGGATAGCTTTCTACATAACTTTAGTTAAAGGTAACCTTTCTACTGAAGTGTAACATAATACAGAAAACTGCAAACATGAATTTCACAATGAATGATGATGTACATTCACAGATGAATTTCACAAAGTGGACACAGGCAAGTCAAAAAAACTGGAAAATTACCAGCATCTCTCAAGCCACTCTCATGCCTGTTTGTTCAACTTCCATTCGTTTCTCTAGAACGTCGGACATGCGTTTGATTTATTTAACCACATTATGCAGGGAGATTGTGCATACTATCTCTTCATTACCTGAGATCGTCTAAACTGTATTCCTGTAACAGTGGTTCACGACACAGCTGCTGTGGATTATGCCCTATTGGTTACCTCCTTTCCCCACAGAAATCCCTTCACAAAGGTACAATTTATCAACGTGCTTTTGACTTTTAATGAAATCTGTCTTAGCTTGGATTCTCCCAAAGGAGACATGGAGTCCAGGACTTAAGGGCAGGTAGTTTATTTGGAAAAGCATGCTAGGAAGCATTGCTGAGGAAGTGAGAACGTTGAACAAATAAAGGAGAGGAGCGAGAAAAGGTCCTCATCATGGGTATCTCGCAACTGAAGACTCAGAAGATTCACAATTATTCCACCAACGGTCGCTTCACCCCTGAGGGTTGCTTCAGGGACGTTAACCCCTCTCTGCTGGCTAGTCAAGGCTGCCCGGGGGGGATCCAGCTCCAGTGGGACCAGGGAGAAGGCCTCCCATACAAGAGAAGAGTAACCCACGCCAGGGCACAGTGTGTCACCTTCCCAGAACCTGAGCCATCGATGAACTCCTGCAGCACCAAGACCTTCTGTCTCAAGGGCCACTGGAAGTCAGAATTACACTGTGTTTTGAAGAGCTATCACTGACAATCTTGTCTCTTCACAGTTTATATAAAAGTATGTGCCACAAACACCAATGAGACCCAGGACTACGTTGGTATCTTCCAGGGTACAGTTGTGGCATCATCTCATGAGAAAACAAGCACCTTCAATTCCTCATGTTTCTCTGCCTTGCCATCACTCATGGGAGCTCCAAGTGAACTTTTCAGCTGCCCTCCAGTAGCCTACTTTGCCCTTACATTCCTCTCATAATTACTGCTCATCTCCTGATTAATGTGGAGGCTTTATCCGAAATTTTTCAGATGTAGGACATTGCCATGTGTCTTAAATGTTGCCCCAAATACATTTCAAAAAGAGATCTGAATTAGAAATAACAAATCAAAGGGCAAAGGGAAAAGAAATAATTCATTATGTATTTTATGGCAGTCAAGAGAATTGAGTCAAAATAGAAGATACTTGTGTGGCGCCTAAACTTTGTTCAAGGCGTGATGCATGATGTTTATTTTAAACCCCACACGTCTTCATTGTGCAGACGAGGAACCCACGGCTCAAGGGATCTGACTGCCTGCCTGAACTCAATCATTCGGTGACGGGGAGAGCTAAGACCTGAACGCAAGTCTGTCTGGATCCATCCACTTCATGCTATGACCCACAAATACAGAAGACAGTGATGGATGTAATTCCTAATGTTGGAGAGATGCAATATATACGTGTAATAATACGTTACATATTGTTATTTCTGCTTTCCTTTGACTTTTGGAACTTTTCCCAAAATCACAGAGACAGTGGAAGATGAAAGATTCAATCTAGGGTCAACGTTTCCTCTGCTCTTGAAATGTTTCTAGAGCTAATCTATAATTGTAAGATGGCATACTACCCGGTTTGCCATATTATGAAAAACTTTTGAAGTCAGTAGGCTTTCTGGACTTACTGGATGTAAACATTTAGAAGCAATTACAAAAGAATTAGGGTATCAAACATTTTAATCTGATACTGTTTATTTTGAAAAGCAGATTCATGATGGTGGAGTGAGTATAAATTTCAACTGAAGTTTGCTTGTGTTTGGGGTAATTTGGCTCTTCCATGGGGCTGGCACAGGGAGAAACAATCCCTAAGAAAGCTTCCCACTGACCCACACCATTTGTTTTGAATAAAACTCAAGCTGGAGAGCTTTCTTTCTCAAAAACGTTAACTTTCCTAATTCCAATTATGTTACAGCCTGGGTTTAACAATGGGTATGAAGAGATTTATATCTCATAAATCAGTTTCATGGGAGCCACTAAGTTACCGTTTTTGGATGATAAACTTCCTCCATTTGGTCAAAATGGACATCACTATGTAAATAGTTGCTTCTCTGATGTGTCAGTGAGTTCCCAAAAGACTTTCCTGTCTCAGTTACTCAGGGTACTTGCACTGTCAAGTCTTTATTTAACCTGGACTCAGAGGGTATACCTGGCCCAGTTCACAAAGTTTACATGAGAACACAGGCACAAAAAATGAGTTCTAATACACAGAGTGGTTTCAAATATTGAATAACTAATAGAATAAGGGTACACGGTGATCACAGCAGAATAGGCTTGATCAAAATGACATCCATAGCAGACAACAGGTACAGCCATCCTGTTGTACTCAGGTGGGATAACCCTGGGATTAAATACATCTAAGGAGGCTTCATCTCGGCCCAGATCTGAAGAAATTCAAAGAGGCAGCTGAGTTCAAATTAGTAACTCAGATTTCAGTAGAAAGTGTGGAATATAGATGCTTCCTGTTTCTAAATTGGATTGAGATGGGTCTACATGTGTTAATTTGCTTCAGGATATTACCTAAAAATAACAAGTGAGAGAAATTTGCACACCAGTAATAAAATTCAGTTTGCTTGAGAACTGAAGCACTGTTCCATGCTTCACATCCTCAATTATTCCTAAACAGCTGGCAAGGATTTAAAAATCATCAAAGGCATTTATTAATAACAAACTCCATGTCAAACACGGATGGATTAGCATAGCTTTATCTGTGTTTTCATTTTACCACCATTTTTGTGGTTGAGGGAGAATTGACACATGCTGAAAAGCTGTAGAGAGTTTAACAGTGGTACTCATGAATGGAAGAAAAAAGTTCACACACAGGTTCAAAACACAAAGTTGCTGACGGACAATACTGCTCTCTCACATCTAACTAGAGACACAGAAAAACAGATGGCATTACTTTTCATACTAGCTATCATCAACGTCTGATTTGCTGTATTCTATCACGTGGCCAGATCTAGGCCATGTTTGGAATTTGCGAACGACTGAAAATAAGTGTTCACTAAACAGGACTTGCGAAGTAAAGTATAATAAGCCTCACAATGAAATATTATGCATCTGTACAAAACAGAAGCATCAGATCTTTATATATGGATATGGGTAGACAGTAGTGTTCGTTTACATTTGCATAAAGAAAGCAATAAAAGTAGTTATTCATAATGGTTGGGTTGGGCTGAATGGAGGAGAGAGGAGAGGGAGGGAGGGAGACCCTCTATAAATTTATTAAAAGAATTAAAAAGTTTATTTACTTTTGGCTGCGTTGGGTCTTTGTTGCTACGTGTGGGCTTTCTCTAGTCGCGGCGAGCAGGGGCTGCTCTTTGTTGTGGTGTACAGGCTTCTCATTGCAGTGGCTTCTCTTGTGGAGCACGGGCTCCAGGTGCGCAGGCTTCAGTAGTTGTGGCACGTGGGCTCAGTAGTTGTGGCTCCTGGGCTCTAGAGCACGGGCTCAGTAGTTGTGGCACACGGGCTTAGTTGTTCCGCGGCATGTGGGATCTTCCCAGACCAGGGCTCGAACTCGTGTCCCCTGCATTTGCAGGCAGATTCGTAACCACTGCGCCACCAGGAAAGTCCCTATAAACTTTTTTATTCTTAAATAAGTTCACTGTCTTTCCTGTCCAGGGCTTTCCAGTCATGGTGTCCCTTAGATCCAGATATTGCTTCAGGGCTCTTAATGTCCAGGAACACCTTCCTTGAATGTTCTGGCTAGATCTGTTTTCCCAATTGTAAGTCCAACTATAAAATGTTCGTAGAGCCCTGGACTTTTTCTTCTCCGCAGTTGTTGTTAGTGCCATAGTGTGTGTGTGTGCGTGCGTGTGTGTGCACACGTGCCCACATGTGTATGATCATTTATTTGATGCTTCTCCTCCAACACTAGGCTGTGAACAGGGTCTCGGTCTTGTAACCACTGAACCTTCACCGCCTGACACAGTGCTTGGCTTTGAGCAGTTTCCAATCCCTATTTCTCGATTGAATAAATGGCAGTATGTCGACATCAATCAACCAATACAGACACATTGTCAGTTATTGCCTATATGTGCTTTTTTGTTTACCTGTTTTATTTGAAAAATACAGATTGCATTGTTTCATAGGAGAAATTCTTCAGAAACATTCCTCATTTAGTCTTTTTGTGTAATAAATTTTATCAAAATACTTTCTGCATTGTATTTAGAAAATTTCTGTTCTTATAAAGTTTTCAAATTTATTTCCATAGAATAGAGTAAAATAAGTCCTTCAGTAATTTGTTTAATCTCTGTTATTTCTTTAATTTTATTTCAAATTTTAGATTTGTGGTATCACCAACTTTTAAATTGTATCATCTACTGACTTCATTTTACTCATTTTCATCAAGAGTCAGTACTGGATTTATGTTTTATCATTTTGTCTGCTTTCTAATGTTTAATTTCATTTTTGTACTGTTTTTTATTAGTTTTATATTTTTTTATTTTTTAATTCAGACTTAATATTTTTTAGAGTAGTTTAAGGTTCATAGCAAAATTGAGGTAATGCATTAGTTTTATTTTTAATTGCTTTTTCTAACAACTTCAGTTGAATGTTCTTCACATATTTTTTTTTTCTATTCCATAATTACTGAAAGTCATTCAGTTTCTTCTGAGCACGTTGTAGCTATCTACAAGTTTATTTTCTACAAATTCTGCATTTTGAGTTTTCAATTTCTCTTTCACTCAATAGTTAAGACACAGATTGTAATTTATTTTACTTAAAATTTTCAGGGTGCTTCTTTTTTTTTACTTTCTATTTTTGTTATTGATTTCTCATTTTATTGTTTGTGATGGAATATGGTGGCGGTTACTATTTCTACTCACTGTACTCTTTTTAAGTTGTGTGTGTGTGTGTGTGTGTATTTAAGTGTGAGAATCTTCTGTTTTTAATAGGCAGATAAATTATCTCGTTTACATTTATTTTTTAATTGACATATAACATTACATTAGTTTCAGGTGCACAACATCATGATTTGATATTTGTATATATTGCAAAAAGGTTACCACCATAAGTCTACTTAATATCCATCACCACATAGTTACACATTTTTTTTTCTTGTGATGAGAACTCATACTTATTGCTGTGACAGATATATTTGCTATTTTTTCTATATTTCCTTTTATCTTTTAGTTTTTGCTCTTTAAAAATTTTTCACTATATATATATATATTTTTTTGGATAGAGTTCTGTTAATGGTAATGAAAAGGAAGGTGGTTCTGGGGTATTTTAGCAAAAAAAAAAAAAAAAACTGGTATTATGCCCATGTACTAATCAAAAAGAGCTAGAAACTATTACTCATAAGGCTGTAAAAAACTTTACAAACTATTTGAAAAGGAGGCTAATTTACACTTATCTTTTGATCCTGATATTCTGTTTTTTTAAAATGCAACTTCAATAATGATGAACCTCTTCTCTTATGTAAAGAAGAGAGAAATAGCCACATTGCCTTTTGATCTTGGTAATAATTCACAAAGATTTCAGAAAGAAATCATTTTTAGGAAATATCTCCAAGCTTTTTAAGAATAAGCTTCATGTTTAAGGGGGAAAACAGGTTTTAAGCTTTTTTTTTTCTTTAAGTTGCTTATGGCTATGTCTAGATGAACATAATTGATTTTTCAAGGGAAGATTCTGACTTTCTGCCCTGAGACTATTTGAAACGTGCTATGTGAGAAATTCTGTACAGAAATTCATTGACTTTGACAGAATTTCAAATTGTTTCTTCTATCATGATAGCTCATCAACTGCTTTTCCTTTATCAGAATTGAAGTATTTTACCATCAAATGGTTCTGCTTAAATTCCTCTTTTAGACTAAGATTCCCTAAACATAAAATTCATTTAGCATAACACTGTGCTTTGCTGAACCTATTGTATTTCCCCCCCTGACGCTAGTAAAAGAAAAATAGAATAGAAATGAACCTCAAGGACCATACTTTTTCAATAGAGAATCATACTTAAATGTAAATGCTCATATATTTTTAGAATCTTTCATTTTCATTGAAAAACTTTTTCAATGAATTTTATCTTTAATAGCTAAAGAAAATTTTAATATCTCAGACACTCTTTTGGTTTATTGGTTAAAAATATTTAACATGATCTTTGATGTTGGATATGTATTTTAAAATGCTTACTAAAAGAGGGCTTCCCTGGTGGCACAGTGGTTGAGAGTCTGCCTGCCAATGCAGGGGACACGGGTTCGAGCCCTGGTCTGGGAGGATCCCACATGCCGCGGAGCAACTAGGCCCGTGAGCCACAACTACTGAGCCTGCGCGACTGGAGCCTGTGCTCCGCAACAAGAGAGGCCACGATAGTGAGAGGCCCGCGCACCGTGATGAAGAGTGGCCCCCGCTTGTCTCAACTAGAGAAAGCCCTTGCACAGAAACGAAGACCCAACACAGCCGAAAATAAAAAAATAAATAAATAAAAAATAAAAATAAAAGGAATTCCTTTAAAAAAAAAAAAAAGTTTACTAAAAGAGAAATGGCAGATTATGAAAATGAAGTCAAGCAGGACCCTGTGGGTCCTATTCAGCCTCCATGACCTTCCCCGAGTTCCAAAGGGCAGGTTAAAACAGTTGCCAATCAGGGAAGGGAAGCTGAAACCCCCAACAAATGAAGATGAAGCGTTCTTCAGAGACGATCAGGAGACCACCTGAGGCCAGGTTAAAGGAGTGCAGGCCCTGCACACACCCTAATCTTCTCAGCAACCCCGCCCTTGCACCACTGCTATAAAGCTCCTCGCCAAACTCCCCTGGGTTGGGACACACAGTTTCGAGGGCAGGGGCCCGCTGTGTCCCCCTTTGCCTGGCAAGGCAATAATGCTATTCTTTTCTACTTCACCCAAACTCTGTCTCCGAGATTCAATTCAGCACTGGTGCACAGAGGCTGAGCTTTCGGCATCAGAAACAGCAAAGCATGAGGCGTCTGGCCCCAGTGCTAACAGTAATTCATGGCATATCCAGGGCACGTTACTCGATTTCTCTGGAATCATCTTTCCTTGCAAGTAAGAGTTTTAGGCAATGATTTCTCAAGTCTCTAATGGGCTGAAGGGGGAATATGACACCACCAAATACGCCTGTTTGGCATGAGGATTATCTTGAGGCTGATCATTTTTAGGAAACAGCAGACACAGGAGAAGCTCTGAAAACCCGGGAAGAAGTTACCCTTTTGTAAGAGGCATCTGCATTTACAAGGGAAACCTCCATCTGTAAGGGTGTCTTCCTTTCTGTACCAGGAAGAAAAGGATGGCTCTAAACCTCAAGAGTCTGATCAAGCGAGAAGGCAAGGACTCCAGTTTGCACAACCACCTCACCCTTGTTTACTGTGTTCTTCCTGGTCCCCTCCCTTACCTGGCTCTCTTCACTCCAACACCTTCTTTTGTCTTTAGCTGGAGCTGGTACTTAAGACGGTGGCTTGGGCCATTTCAGGGAGTTACTCAGTTTGCCTGGGTATCTCCCCTGTATATGGGAGGTATACACGTTATTAAACTTCTGTTTGTTTTTCTCCTATTAATTTGTCTTTTATTACAGGGGGTTCTCAGCCAGAACCTGGAAGGGTAGAGGGAGAATTATTTCTCCTGACCCATGGGGTCTAAATTATAGAAGGAAAATAGGTTCCATTTCTGTAAAACACCAGAGTTTCAAATGGTTCTATGATGTAAATCAGTGTGGACTGGGGTCAAAGTGAGAGTGACTTCAGCTGATGAGGTTGCCCTTGAAGGACGCTGAAATGAGATACATGGTCACCTCCACATCTCCCATATTTGGGGTAAGCTCTGATGTGGGGCTGCCCGCATCGTCAGGGGATGCGTGTCCACCGACGTGATGAAGACGGCTCTGCTCTACTGACAGGAGGCGGGGGTACTGACTCCAGACTTTATTATCAGCGATGAAAAGAGGAACTCTAGACAGGGAAACGGAGGGAAGGAAGCCCCTGGAGATCTTGCACTGGTGCCTGGGAGTCTGCAGGATGCAAGCAATTTGCCTTTCTACCTCAAGGGGGCTAAGAGTTGTGTTATATTTAACTAAAGAGCATTGGGAAAACTTTAGTCTTGTAAGATTAAAACTGGTCATATTGGCTTAGCCTGAGCTAGAGCTTACCCCAACCTTTTGTATTGCTTTAACTTTTTGAAACACATTATGGAAATGATTGAAATTAGTAGATGTGATTGTTTCAGTATTATTTTAATAATTATATATATTATAGATAGAAAAATAAATCAAGTGACAGAAGATTTTTTTTTTCCCTTGAGACCCCAATTGATGCTGTGTACATTTGCTCACAATTCCAGATAAGAGCATCATGATATGTGAAGAAGGGTAACGAGCTCCAAATGGAGAGAGCTGTCTGGACCCTAATATTGTAACTTATATTGGACCAGACTTCCAATATCAGTGGCTACAGAGACACTGGTCTCGGTGAACAGATGAATAACCCTGTCATCAGCCCCAGTAAACACACTGGCAAGAAGAGTTTATGGAGACTGCGTAAACCTGCTGATGGCAGTTCTTTCCGGCCCTACGCTCACCGTCCGTAGGGGCACCGATGTCAGCACGGTGGTACCGTGCCCAGAGCGCAACGGCATCCTTGACTACCAGCCACACAGGAGGCGGGTCCTACACTAGCATCGCCTTCCTTGTTTTGGGGGGAAACAGACAATAGCAGCAAGTGGACAGAGACACTGTTTCACAGGCAGTCTCAAGTTTAAAAAGCCATTTTCCGGATACACAACAAGGTCCTACTGTAGAGCAGAGGGAACTGTATTCAACATCCTGTGACAAGCCATAATGGAAAAGAACATGAAAAAAAAATGTATATATATGTATGTATAGCTGAGTCACTTTGCTGTACAGAAGAAATTAACACATCGTAAATCAACTATACTTAAATTTTTTTAAAAAGCCATTGCCACACCTAAAAAAAAAGCCATTTTCCATTACTGCCATTTTACCATTTTTATAATGACAGTGGTGATTATCACCAAAATGTCCAGTTTAGTCTGTAGGCATGTATCATTTCAAAAGCTTGAGTTTTAATCTTAAAAGACTGAAGTTTTCCCAATGCTCTTTAGTTAAATATAACACAACTCTTAGCCCTCTTGAGGTAGAAAGGCAAATTGCTTGCATCCTGCAGACTCCCAGGCACCAGTGCAAGATCTCCAGGGGCTTCCTCCACTCTGTTTCCCTGTCTAGAGTTTCTCTTCTCATCACTGATAATAAAGCCTGGAGTCACTACTCCCCCTCTCCTATCAATAGATTTCAGGTTACGGTGAAAATTCATCACGTTATATGTGGCCAATGTGCAGTTATGGAAAAATGGGGGAAACGGACATAACAGAAAAAAAGTCATCTATTTTCTTCTTCTCCAAGTCACTGATGACAAGAGGTCAAGCAAGAAGTCAGTGGACATATTTCCAAGCCCAGAAATGGGAGAGAATTCAGAGCCCTCAGAAATTATTAAAATGTATTTGCTGGAATGATACTCTAGGGTATAAACAATGACAAAGTTTTTTGAATGTGAATACAATGATTTTCTTCTCCAAGGTAATGGCCAAGATGTGTGTGTGTGTGTGTGTGTGTGTGTGTGTGTGTGTGTGTGAGAGAGGGAGAGAGGGAGAGAGAGAGAGAGAGAGAGAGAGAGAGAGAGAGAGAGGGAGAGAGAGAGAGAGAGAGAGAGAGAGCGCGATGGGCTTACTGGTGTTACAATTTGCCTGAGCCTCCCTGGAACCTAAGTTAGAAGCCAAAAAGCAGGATCAACTGTTAGATCAGAAAAAGAAGGTGCATGAGTAGTAGGGATAAGAATTACTATACAAAATTTAAAGGAGTCCCGAATGAAAGCAGTTTTTCCTTCTCATCTTTGTTAAAAATAACATTTTTTTTCCACCTACAGACTTTGATCATCCTTGGGATTTGGAACAAAGAATAAAAATATTGGGTTTCTTTAAGGTTTGTTTAGATACGCAATCAAAATGACATTTTCTCTCATGAAAAGTGTTTTTCTAACCAACACACACATTAATAATTTAAGATCACTTCTAACCAATGCTTCATTTAAAAATTAATTGAGAAGAAACAGGTCTCAAAAGAGAATTCTCTGTGAGCTGTAAATGCTGGTACCGGTAGACTGCACACGTTGGAGTTTGACAGCATCCCTTTGAAAGGCATGTTCTAACTGGGCTTTTTAACTTGCTGGAAGCAAACACATCTCTAAACTAAGTGTCTATAGCATTTACTGTATTGCACACATTGACGAACTATAAAAAGATAACATCATTAAAAACTGACTGAGGGAGTAAAACATATGTTACATTTCTAAGATAAAATGAAAGTATGGGAATTGCAACATTGAAATGAAAGTATGAATTATGTTGGAAAATGTACATTTTGATAAATGTTTTAATTCCTTCAAGTGGTTACAGGTATAATGATATAAATTGCACAAACAAAAGATTACTATTTCTTAGAGCCTCATGAATCTAGGGAAGGAAATCTTCAACTTGGTTCAACCTAGAGTAAAATTATTTGTTTATATACTATTTTTGACAAACTGAAGAAATTAATGATCTTTAATCTAACACAACTGCTGTACCAGGAACCAGGATATGTCTTTTAAAAAAAAAAAATCACTTAGTAAAGTAATCCTGCTCATGATAAAAAAGCATCCCCTTTCCCTACACCTACCATTATGTACGTCATTCCAAGGAACAAATACTGTTGAAAAATCAGGATTTTAGTTAACCTATGATTCTGTCTCGCTAACTCTAAGCTTGTGTGTATAGCTATTTTTCTTGATGTATTATCTTGAAATAGAGACTATTAACTTTCAGCTTTTCTAGCTTTCTTATATTGATATTATACCCTCTCCTCTCCCATAATCCTCACGATTTAGTTAAATCAATAATTTTAGTAACTCTTTAGTTATATAACTTTAAATTTTGGCCACTACCCAAATCCATATAGAGGGTGGCTTATGACCACCACTTCAGCAGATACGGATGTAAATTTTCCCTAAACCTTCTCCCAAGCCCCCCCTAAAAAGTCCTATCACCTCTCCTTTGCTTGAATCCCACCACTACTGATATCGTCCATGTTTATTTCTGGAACTATAATTGTATTTTCTGTGCCTAATAGGTAGGTTAATTCTAGGCACTGAAAAATCAGTAAACATGATAAACATCAGCATTATAAATATTACTTCTGCACCAGACAATTTTTTTTATCATATGGTATTTTTTTGTAGAATGTATCTTACATTCTTAGGTTCATAACTATCTTCCTTTTCTTCTTAATTTCTGTGTATTTAAAAACTCTCCCGTGTTTCCTGATCATATACAAAAGGATACAGGATATTTTTTCCTTCCATAAACTACAGTTCTCGCTCTTGAGACCCCGGTCTTCTGCTCCAAACACAGCTGCTTGTCACCGACATTAACGTGCATCACTCTTCTATGTTTAAGTTTCTTAGATTACAAAGCTTCTCTTCTCCTGATTTAGTCATTTTATTGAAGCCCATACTTGGAAAGGATTAATGGAAGGTGGTATCTATCATTACATAACAACATAACAAATAACCCCCAAGTTTGAGCAGCTTAAACAACGATCATTTATCTCATACAGTGTCTGAAGGTCAAAATGTGGAGGTCGCCTAGCTGGGTGGTTTTTGCTCAGGGTCTCTAATGAAACTGCATTTAAGCCATTGGCCAGGGCTGCAGTCACCTGGAGGCTTGACTCTGCCAGAGGATCCGCGTCTAAGATGGCAAGCAACAGGAGACCTCGGTTCCTTGCTGGCTGTGGGCAGAAGGTGGTAGTTCCTCACCACAGGGGGACCCTCCCCAGGGCAGCCTCTTCCCGGGGCAGCTGGCCTCCCCCAAAGCAAGTGACCAACAGACTCAAAAAGACCAAGATGAAATGTGCAATGCTTCTATATAACCTAGATTCGGAACTCACACACCATCACTTCTGCTTTGTTGGGTTAATTACGAAGCAAGTCACTAAGCCCAGCCCGGGGGAGGGGATCAAGCTCTACCTTCTGAACGGAAGCATCAGTGAATCTGGGCACACAATTCTAAAGCCAACTTATGATTCTCAAATCGATCCCCCTAAAACTGAGCTCCTCTGCTGAGCTTATGATTAACCTCTCTATCCAAAACTGTATTCCCTGTCTTGACCAATAACTGCTCCCCTCAGGACCAAGGGGAGGAATATCAAAGAAAAGAGGAGACTGGGGCTTCCCTGGTGGTGCAGTGGTTAGGAATCCGCCTGCCAGTGCAGGGGACACGGGTTCAAACCCTGGTCCGGGAGGATCCCACATGCCATGGAGCAGCTAAGCCCGTGCGCCACAACTACTGAGCCGGCGCTCTAGAGCCCACGAGCCACAACTAGGGAAAGCCTGTGCGCAGCAACGAAGACCCAACACAGCCAAAAATAAATAAATAAAATAAATAAATTTATTAAAAAAAAAAAGAAAAGAGGAGACTGAAACCAAGCAGGGTCCTGAGGGGCCCTCCCAGGTACAAAAGCCTATCCATGTCCCCATTTCTTGTTTGCAGGAAAAAGGCTCCCACCTCCTAAACCTTCCCTGAGTTCCAAAGGGCAGATAACTAATTAGGGAAGGGAGGGAATGCAGAAACAAGGGAGGAGGAGTCAAGAAACAACAGTGCAGCAGTAAAGCAGGGTCCTGGTTCCCCCTCAAAGGACATACATAACAATATATCTCTGAGTTCTTCTACAGGAAAAAAGGTCCCCACCCAGGCGGAGGATGGTAACTTCAGGCTGAGCACAAGCACGTGGACCCCAGACTCGCTGGAACCAGAAGGCTGATGACTTGAGATTCCCAGAACACCACCCAGTTACCTCCCCACCTGCCCATCAGAGGAAGGTTTCACACCCTGCAGCCCTCCCCCCAAATGTTGCCTATAAAAACTCTTCCCCCAAAACTATCAGGGAGTTCAGGTCTTGTGAGCCCAAGCCACCCATTCTCCTTGCTTGGCTCTTCAACAGACCTGTCTCTGCTCCCAACTCCCAAGCCACCCATTCTCCTTGCTTGGCCCTGCAACAGACCTGTCTCTGCTCCCAACTCCCAAGCCACCCATTCTCCTTGCTTGGCTCTGCAACAATCCTGTCTCTGCTCCCAACTCTGACACGTGCGTTTGTTTGGCCTTACTGTGCATCAGGCACACAAACTTGGGTTCAACAGCAATTCATTATTCCGTCCTACTACTTCAGTGGGTACCACATTATAATTTGAATACCATTTTCGTTCAGAACAGTGCAGGTATTGTGCCATCGTGTTTTGCGAGGAAGTCTTGCGTATGAAAAGTTTGGCTTTGATTCTGTTGTAAGTTTTCTGAGTTGTTTTGCTTTGCTTTGTGTCCTGTCTGGATTTAAAATACACATGCCATTGATTCTGGTAGTGATGTGCTATGAACCCTTCACGAGCAATGAACTTGCAGATACTGAATGCCGCTTACGAGGGGAGAAACACAGGGTTAGGTTCCTGAGAGCCTCTGGTCACAACATTTCATCAACTGATCAATACATGTGTGATCTTGTTTATTCTGTGTTTCTTTGGAAAGACACCTTATTTACCACATATTGTTGATTCCTTAACTCTGGACTCACAGCAGTGTAAGTCATGCCTGAACGAAGTCTATGGAGCGCACGCATTTTCTCCATAACGCACACCACGGGCTTCTTGTGCTCAGCGACATCAGATAGCACTACAGCGCTGCACATGGGGCCACTGTAAACGGCAACATCACTGAAATAGACCACAAGGACGCCAAAACAGGGCACTAAGTAGACCACAAGTGCAGGCTCATGTTTACAGTGTGGGAGCTGAAACAAGAAGACACAGTGTGTCTTGCCTGACCCAGCTGGGCAAGTGTGTGTCTGGTGACACAAATCTTTCACCACCGTGTGCATGTCCACCAATGCCTGTGAAAGAAGTGCGAGCACTGATTTTGGGGTTACATGTAAATTTTAGTGCAGACACAAAATTTTGAATCAGATTAAAGGTATGTTTTCTTTCTTCTTGGTGCTCAGAAATTTCACAGTGAGGCATACGGTAGGTCTATTTTTATTCACCATGCTTAGCTTTCAGTGGGGTTTTAGGATGCAGGCATATCTTTTCTGTGCACCGTTTCTTTGACCTTTCCACCTCTCTGTTTGCTCTGATCATCCTTTTGGAAACATATACTAGTCACGAGTTAGAAAGGTAAACGGGAGTAGTGGTAGGAAGAAGAGAAAAATGTTTGTGAAAGATTCCAAGGAATGAGGAAATAGTTAAAACACTAATGAGAAGGGGATGGTAATGAGATTTCAATGGAAGGAACGGGTAATCATATTAACGATTAAAGAAAACTTTTATTGCTTCCACGTGTCAGGCAAGGAACCAACGACGCTGTATGAAGGCATTAACTGAGTTCTCCTTTACAGCCCCGATCCGCAGACGAGGGAAATCGGGCTGAGAGAAGGCGAGGAATTTTCCCAGTGCCCCACACCAGCCAGCGGCACGGCTGCACTGGAAGCCAGGTCTGTCTAACTCCACCGGACACGCACTAAACTCACTCCTTCTAGATTGCGTAGGGGAGCAAAGCTGGCCACCCCCAAAGCATTGCCTCTTTGGCATGAGGATTATTTCTAGCCGAGAACAATCAAGGCCCGAAAGACTCAAAAGGAACGTCTGACCTTCCCCTAACTGCATGAGGAATGTAGACAGAGGAGCTGCCCCAGGAAGGGAGCCGTCACCCTAGATAACGATACTGTGAACTGGGTGTGTAGGTGGGGAGGAACCCAGCAAAGTCTGCCTGTTACAATCCCTCTCTGTGTCCCCCTGTCTCTGCAGGCCCAGCAAACACTTGCTTACAAACACTTGCTCCTCCGTCTCCATGGCAACTGCCTTCCTCCCCTTTGAGGTCCCAAGCCACTACCCCAGCAGGCTCTTTTGTCTTAACTGAAGACGTATTTAAGCAGAGGGGTTCTGCCATTTTGGCGAGTGACTGAGTTTTCCTGGGTCTCTCCCATGTATACATGGTATTAAATTTTGATTTTTCTCCTGTTGATCTGTCTCAGGTCAATTTAATTCTTACACCAGACAGAAGAGCCTGGAAAGACAGAGGAAAATGTCTTTGCTCCCGACAGAGGACACAGGTCCTTCACTCGCATTCCCCACACAGGTGCTGCACAAACACTCTGGTTTGATTCCCACCTCAGAGAGCTCCTGCAGGTGTGTACTGCGAATACCCTCAGAGTAATCCCTTGAGGGACTCAGCGTAACGTACTCAACAACTCACCCTTTATGGGATCCTTTTTTGTGTCTCACTTTTCCGTTCACCTACCAGGCTTTAGACAGCACATCAGCACTACATTTGGGGGTCATTTTAAACAGCAAAATCACTCAAATAAGGCACGAAGTTCCATAGCATGGCACTAACTAGACAGCACAAAGGACACTATTTACAGTGTGAAAGCTGGAACAAGAAGGCAGAGCATCACCTGCCCAACCTAAGCTGGGAAACCAAGTGTCAGGGACTCAAATTTTTCACCACAAATTTGAGGTTACCTCTGCAGAAAGTTACCTGTACTGCAATCCTTGCTTTGGGCTCTGCTGGTGAGAAAACCCAAACTAGATCAGTGTTACTCTCAGGATTCCAAACTAGATAAATGGAGACAATAATTCGATGAGGGCTGGACTGAGCCTAGCTCGGCCATGGCTGTGTCCCTTCTGCCTGGTCCAAAACCTGGGCGGGTGTAGGTCTCAAGAACTACTATTTTTTATTCAAGTATACTTTACTTAAATATTACATTAGTTTCAGGAGTACAACATAGTGATTTGAGAGTTGTATAGATTATACTCCATATAAAGTTATAATAAAATATTGGCTCTATTCCCTGTGCTGTACATCACATCCTTGTAACTTATTTATTTTATACCTAGCAGTTTGGACCTTTTACTCCCCTTCACCCATCTTGCCCCTCCCCGTGTGATAACCACTAATTTGTTCTCTGTATCTGTGAGTCTGTTCCTGTTTTGTCATATTTGTTCCTTTGTTTTATTTTTTTAGATTCCACATATAAGTAAAAACATATAATATTTGTCTTTCTCTGTCTTACTTACTTCACTAAGCATAATACCCTCAAGAATGATTTTTCAATCAATCATTTGCAAAAAGTGCAAATGACTGATAGTCTGTTTCTTTGCCTATCCATACCTTTCTTTTGTGAATGTGAAACTACTTCAGCTCAAAATTTAATGTGAGAGATCAAACAGGTCAGTACAGAAGCCCGCTGACCATCTGGCTGACTTTTTAAACACCGCAGAAACTATGATTTGAACACCAAAGTACCTCTGACTGACAATACTGAGGCTCTGATGAGAGAGACAAGCATCGGTGGATTCTAAGGGGTCAGGGTCAAGAAGAGTGAAGTCATTTTTTTCATATCAGAGGACAGAGTTTATGGAAAGATTGGTGATGGCATCACAAGTATATTTCCTACCAAAAGAAACAAGTGTGTGAGCAGACGACTGGAATAAAGTAATCTCGCCAGAGCCTACTGTACTTGGTCAGGACGCGTCCATGCTTTCCAAGCCCCGGGGGTTTCTGCCGTCCCAGTGTTTTCACTTCCTTCCCCCCGACGACTCCTTCTCTGGGGGGATGTGCAGCCTTCTTCCGTCACCAGCCTTTAAAAGTGGATGTCCCCACTGCTCTTCTGTTCTCCCCATCCTACCCAATTCCTGGGTAAGCCCGCAGATGTGTCTAACTCCTTCTTCTACATGACTGACTTCTAAATTTATTTATGACTTTATCCTGATTTCTAGATCCATATTTCAATTTATCAACAAGGCACCTCTACCTGAACCCCCAACAGAGGTCTCACATTCATTAAATCCTACCCCTGGCTGATTCCCTCTCTTCTACCCGCTTCCCCACATGTGCCATCCTTCCTGTGTTCCCTGCTTGGGCCAAGCTGAGGAAAGGTCATAATACCTTAGTCTCGGGACAATCTCTGGCTTAAACCATGGACTTGCAAGCGTTTCTAGTGGCTGTCGTGTTCATGACGTAGTGCCCCCATCCACAAGGGATATGCTGTAATAATCACAGTGGATGCCTGAAACCAGGGATAGTACCAAACCCTATAGGTACACACCTGTACATACACACCTATGATAAAGTTTAATTTATAAATAGGCACAGAAATTAACAACAATAACTAACAATAAAATAGAACAATTACAACAATATATTGCAATAAAAGTTATGTCAGTGAGGTCTCGCTCTCAGAATATCTTGCTGTACACATTGAATGCCTTCTCCAACCTAACTAAGCACTTATCATGCACAGTGGCCGTCACCTTTGCAGTCTGAGGGACAAGAGCCAAACGAGCACAAATTTCTTTTTCCTCCTTCACAATTTCACAGACAGAAGTTTACTTCTTGCTGTTGATCTTGGCAAGCTCAGCATATTTTTTTCTTTATTGAGAACATTCACCATTTTGCTGAAAGGAAGCACTTCATGGACGCTCTCTGGCATATGTGAATTGCCTGCACCACTACTCTTGTGCTTTGGGGCCATTATAAAGTAAAATAAGGGTTACTTGAACACGAGCGCTGCCATGACACTCAACCTGATAACTGAGGCACCTACTAAGTCACTAACGGGGATTCACTGAAGACAGGGATGATTCCCAGCCGGGGAGAAGGAGCAGGATGGTGAGAGATTTCCCCACACGACTCAGAGCGGCATGCAATTTGAAACTCATGACTTCTTTATTTCCAGACTTTCCCAATTAACATTTGCCGACCTTGGATGACGGCAGGTAACTGAAACCTCGGCAAGAGAAACCAAGGATAAGAGGACCACACCAAATCCTACCAAATCACGGTACACACCAAATCCTACCGGTCACCACCCTAGTGAACCAGACCTTCTGAACATGTGCCTCTGTGGGGATGTTCAGAGGCTGCACTGGACGAGCCTCTTCATTCCTCTGCCCCCACACGTGCACGGCACTTGTGGTCGTCTCTTTTCTGCTCCCCAAGGCTACCAAGGCCTTCCATCTCTATCCCTAGTCCATCCTCTGTACTGTTAACGGAACAGCCACTCGAGTATGTGAATATGGCTGTGCTAGTCTCTGGCTCACAATTCCTCCTCAGAGGTTGCCTATGTCAGTAAGGACGAAGTCCACATGGATTTTCATGGTGTAGCGTATCTTTCATGAACTGGCCCGCTGAAGTCCTTCTCTTGCTTGCTGTGTGCCTGCCCATGTGTTTCGTGCCGTCGGCATACTTAGTTATCTCAAAGTCTCCGGTCCTAGGCCCGTTCCCATGGACACTGCAGATATGTCTCCCGCCATCTTAAGACGCATTTCCCAGGCCAACTCTTTCTACTTAAGGCTTAGCTTAAAACTCTCTCTTATGGACCTAGAGATGATCATACTAAGTGAAGTAAGTCAGACAGAGAAAGACAAATACCATATGACATCACTTATATGTGGAATCTAATTAAAGAAAAAAGATACAAATGAACTTATTTACAAGACAGAAGCAGACTTATAGATATTGAAAACAAACTTACGATTACCAAAGGGGAAACGTAGGGTGCGGGTATGAATCAGGAGCTGGGATGAACACACAGGACTATATATAAGACAGATGACCAATGGGGACCTACTGTGTAGCACAGGGAACTCTGCCCAACATTCTGTGATAATCTATATGAGAAAAGAATCTAAAAAAGAAGGAATATACGTATATGTATAACTAAATCACTTTGCTGTACACCTGAAGCTCACACAACATTGTAACTCAATTATGCTCCAATAAAATTAAAAAAACAAAAAACACAGCTGTACGTGAATTTCTCTGTGACTGTATATCCTCATATGTTTTCTCTTCACCTTAAATATACCGGCACTGAGTACTTATCATTTTGGTTTTATTTGTTTTCATAGGAATCATCCCACTAAAGACTATATTATCTGGGGACTTCCCTGGTGGTCCAGTGGTTAAGACTCTGAGCTTCCACTGCAGGGGGCATGGCTTTGATCCCTGGTCAGGGAACTAAGATCCTGCATGCCGTGTGGCATGGCCAAATAAATAAAAATAGATGCAAAAAAAAAATCCATAATGAACAAAAAAATCAAAATTAAAAAAAAAAAAGACTACATTATCTGGAGAGAGGACCTTTCATCTTTCATCTTAGTTTTTGTTGAGTGTGCCAAGCACACACCTACTATTTTCTCAGAGGAAAATAAAAAAAAGGGGATGTTGACATTTTTCTCTCACCTTGAACTAATGTCTGACCTGAAATACCAAAAGAAGAGTCTGTCTTACTGGTAATGAAAGTATCTTTAGTCCCTCAAGTTACTTGTGTTGATTAAATCTAGCACTCTCCATCCACACTTCCTCTTCAACCTCAGATCAAAACACTCAATGCAATAAACAAGTTGTTTGGAAGATTTAATGTGGCTTCCGCAGGCCCCCAGTTAGTTTCCAGACATTAAATTGGGGAACTCCTGTTTAATTTACATCTAGACTTAGTACAGGAGTCACTGTGGTAAAGCAATCATTTTTGAAGACCCAGGAGTTCAAACGGAGCTGGGTTTCCAAAACATCATTAACGATGAGACACGGCTACAGCACTTCCTGAGAGTTCCACACAAAAAGGATTTAGAGCAGTTCAAACAGACTCATCGCTTCTGAGCTTCTGTTAGGAAAGAAAAACACAGACAAGAGTTCTTGACTCCCTTTACCAAATCTTTTCTGGTGATGAGGTCACAGGCTCATGAAGATGCTCGACTCAACATCACAGAACAGAGAGCCTAGGAAGTCAGGGCTGGTTGAAAACGAGACGCCTGAGTGTCTACTTGACGAACGTACTTATCACCAAATTGGGATTCTGAGAAAGTTCACTTTTGCTTCATTTGTTTTCCCGCATACAGTGGAAGGAGAGCAGCCTCATTACACATAACAAACGCATCAACAAATGCAGCTGCAATGACTTTAACGTGTAAGGACCATAAAGCCTGGACACAGAACTTGGTTTCCAAGCCTGGAATTTCTGACGAGAAGTTCCTCTCAACACTTGCCAACACGTATTCATTTTTTGTAACTCTCAGTTTTATAAGGAAAACTGCTTCTCTGTGCCCTTTCCGGCCCAGACTAACAGCAAAGGAATCGTGATAGCATCAGCATGGAAGAAAGAGTACAGTTAATCATGTACAAAGCAACTATCCAGCCCTGAGAAGCACTGGGCTGTCTGGCTGAGGCGAGGAGTACCTACGGTCGGCAATATTCCATATGACAATGATCTGGGTCACCAAAACAAGTCTATTTTAACGGTTTAAGTCTATCAACAGGGGAAGATTTTTGTCTCTTTACTTTTATTTTAATGACCTTTTGAGGAAAATATGTTAACTAATACTTTAAAACACAGCCCCTTCTCCCCTTTTGAGTCTCTGGTGGGGAAGGATGGGTGAATTATATTCCACACTGGTCAGATCACGGGGTATGATCACCACTGGTCCAGGTAAAGATCCTCTGCTCTTTATCATGTGTTTCTTTTCATCACTATTCCTCACCCCAGTGTTGGAAACTATGCAATATGTTTCACAGGAGTTATTTGCTCATCTGTTTTTATGAAGTGTGTAGCGTTTTATGTGGGTTTCATGCTTATGTAAATCATATTGATATAGATCCCATTATATGTTCATATTTTCACCCCAAACTGTGCTTTTAACTTCTATCCAACTTTTTCCCTTCATTTGCTCACTGAAAGAGTGGTAGCTTCTTCCTGAAGTCACAACCACAAGGTTACCTTGAAGCTTCTGTATTCCCTTTTAGTTCTGCCATGAACTCTACAACCACAAGGAATTAGACTCCCCCAACAAACTGAGGGAGAAGTGGATCCTTCCCTCGTCACGCTTCCAGATGACAACACACCCCACCACATACCTTGACCATGTGAGACCCAAGCAGAGGACCCAGCCAAGTCACGCCCAGACTCTTAACCCATAGAAACTGGGACCATGTTTGAAGCTGTTCAGTGTGTGGTGATTTGTTACACAGCCACAGCTAACTGATACAATTTCCTATAGTGACTTCAGCCTCCTCAGAATCAACTCTCTGATCCAAAGACAACCTGGTGGAACAGAAGCACAGAAGCTCTTTGCTTCCCTTGGTCTTCACGGCTCCCTGATACACCAAGGTCTATGACCCAGGCACCTAACTCTCTTGACTATGATATCAAGTTTACAGCTCTGGGTTCACAAGGTTCAACTGTTTTGATTCAAATCAGTGACTTTGAGCAATTGACTGGCATTGTTTGTACAACAGTTATTAGAGCACCCATCCCATATTTATACAGAGAAGTTTAATGAGATCATTCATGGACATCTTCAAAGCACCACTCAGCACTTAACAAGCACTCACCAAATAGTCGCCGTTAGGGTCACTGCAGTCTAACTAAATTTAATGAACGGGAGTTTGTGTGCCACAGAGAACACCAGGTTCTCAACAGTGTATGTTAAAGCTAAATGAATAAACTGAAAGAAATAACAATATTGTTTGCTTGGGAGAGATGAATTGAAGGAAAATTATGGAATCCATCAAGACCTTCCACTTCTGGACACAAACAAGTGACTGGACTTTGTTCTCCCTCGACTTTTTGATTTCAAGTCTAAATCTGATTTCAATATTAGGTCTCCGCATGTTTAGTCTTAGGTGTCTAGAGCATCATGGACCAGAGGAACCTTCTCCTCCCACTGGAGGGGATGGAACAGTGACAGGCAGACAAACATTTCACACTGAGCCTCGTCGGCCACTTCATGTTATCCTGGAGGAGGTTTACCTTGTTGCAAACGCTTGAATCTCAAAATGCAAAACAGAGGAGCAGAAAAAGGGCCAATTCGAATGCCTCCCTGAATTATGTAAATTTACAAAACAGTGTTTCGTCACATCAAAAGGAGCTGCATACCTGGAACTTTTCACCGTGACAGCTGCAGACAAGACTGGCCTCTTTTCCCTTTCTCCACTTCCAGGGACATGAAGCATCTTTCATCTTTTCCTGAAGGATCTTTCATCTTTTCCTGAAGGATCTTTCATCCAACAGTAGCCACTTCCTGTTCCGACCCCTGAGCATGACTCGTTCACCCTGTGTTTGCAATAAACACACATTTTCATGAGCCCTTCAGTTCTCTAATCTCTCCCAGGGTCATGCCAAACAGAACCACAATGAAGTCTGTTTAAGAGACAATTTGGAACACGAGAATACATTTTTGACATAAGACTAACCTTGCCATGAAGGATGGTGGTGGCACAAACTTAGGAAAGTGGTTTCATACTTGGGGATTTACAAGGAACAGCAATGCGGGGGGAAAGAGCCACTCTCCACACAGCAGCATGATGCGAAGATGGAAAACGTGGACAGATCAGAGGGGAAAAAAGTGTATTCTGCTGGAGAAAAATTATAGTATCACGTAGGGGACGGATCATGATGGCTCTTAGGGCAAACATGGGCCCCCACCTAGTTTTGTAAATAAAGCTTTATTGGAACACAGGCACACCTAGCTGCTTCCATGTCACATATCTCTGGATGCCTGCTCGCTACCCCAGCAGAGCTGAGTAGTTGAAACAAGGACCGTACAGTTCATAAAGCCTGATGTATTTACCATCTGACCCTTCACAGGAAACTATACTGAGCCCTGCAGAGCAGGCAGAGCACAGGGATTTTGGAACCAGGGAGAGATTCAGATTCCACCTAGTAACTGCATCTTGTATTTTTGGTATTGTTCACAGGACTCAAACAGGTAGAACTACATCTAGCCCAGAGCATTAGAGGTGCTTACCAAATGGCAGTTATTTTCCCATCCCCCGTGTAGACAATTCAACAACAAGCAAATCACCGTGTTTCCAAACCTCTCACAATGGGTATTATTTCAGAGAAAAGTAAACATAGCAAAAGACATCATGAGTCAGTGCGCTTCTGTGTGGATCAACTACATATTTTCTATATAATATTCACCAAAGTTCAGCTGAGAATTTCCCAGCTAGGATTTAATTTAATAAATTACCTTCCATCAGGATGGTAGGTAATTTATTAAACATTACATTTTCTGATAATTTTTGGAGAAGAAAATTTATTGAAAATTGGATCCCAAATACAGGTAAGGATATAATGGAAAAGCAACGTGGATGGCCTACTATTTATACCTTTAGGTGAACGGGATCCTAAGAATATTATCATGGTCCTATGAGTTTTATCTTTGGTAATTCAATTCTAAGGTACAATTTAAATGGAATAAAGGTGACATTGTTCTTGGAACAAAGGAAAATGGCAAAGTAAAGATAACTAAAAAACTATAAATAGGTTGGAAAGGGAAAAAATACCAAATGTGGGTCAGGCTTTAGACTTGACTTTTATTTTTTGCTACTCTGAGCAACAGAGGCCGGGGTGAGCTACCAGTTCTTCTAAAAGCGGCCCTGCATAAGGTCATGCAACAGCGTCTGTTGTTTCCACCCACCTCTGCCCTCCAGGGCTTCTCTTGTACCCCTGTGTCTGAGCATCGACACCCAGAAGACGGCCCTGCCTTTGCCACACCTCCTGCCCGTTTCATAAAGCCACCTCCTGCTTCCTGGACTGAATCCAGCTGTTCCTCCCCAACTCACTCATCCTCGGCCCCCACCTCTTCTACTTGGGGATTCATGCTACTCCACGCTGTTTCTGGTCCCAACGATACACCTTAAATAATATTCATTTGCCTAACCTTGATCTTGGTGGCAAATGAAAGGGGCATTTCTGTAGCACCTGTCACCAAAGTGTCCAAGAACTCTGTGAAGCCTGGCCAGCACGGAGGGCATAACATCTACTCAAAATCTCCAGCCGGTGACAAGGCAGAGCTCTAGGGTTTCCTTTGCAACGGGGTGCCAGCCCAGAGTCGCTGGCTGGGGAGTCCGGGAGTCAGTGTGAGGGACCGTGTCAGGCCTGGCAGTGGTCCTGCCCCAGCAGACAGCCAACAGCACCACGCGGGTGGGTGGGTGATGCCATCACTGGCCCACTGGAAGAACTCCGGTTGGACGAAATAAACATCATTGGATTAAACAGCCACTTGGATGATGGAACTGCCACAAAGAGGTAGCTCTGTGGGCAAGAGCAGACTTATTGATCCGAAACATGTGTTCAAATCCTACCGCTCAACGTACCAGAATGTGTGTGAACCAGCACGTCCGGGATGAAGACATCAGTCTTGGCTTCCGTCTTGCATATGTAAAATTGCTCCAGGAATGAATAGCCTAGGCTGTTTGTGTGCCAGCCTCTTCAACTGGGATCAAGACACAAAACATCGTTGCTGGGTGAGGAAGATGAGGTGCCCGGAATGTGAAATCTTCCAGAGAGTGGGGCAGGAGGAGAACCAGGCTGGTGCCAGAATACCTGCAAAACAGGAAAAGGACAAAGACTTAGCAGCAGTTTACATCTATTGCCTTTAGGTCTCTGACCAAGATCCCTGGAAGAACTTTTTCCTTCAAATGGAAATTTACCTCTTTGAATAGTCCCTTGAAAGAGGACCTCTAATTAGCAGAGAGTCTGCTGATGGGGACCATTTGCAATAGGGAGGCAACGCCCTTTGCCATAAATATTGAAGAGATTAAAAAATCGAATAACAGTAAACACACACCCCCCTCCTTAAGAAAATAAAAACTTCACGGAAACCCCTTTATCCCATCGACAATGAAGCTTGGCAGGTTGCTAATTAGAACAATTCAATTCAACAATTCAACAATTCTAATTCAACGTGTACATTTAAGAACATGTTCAAGCTGCAGTGATTCAATTTCGCAAAACGCGCATTCCATCAGGGCTGTTTGAGCGTGGCCTCCCCCGTGCCATGATCTTAGAGAAACCGGATTTGATTTATGAGGACTCGGAGGAGAACAGTCAGGGTCCACCAGGCCCCCCCCGTTGTGATCACAGAGGACTCCTCGCTCTGTGGCGGCCACACGCACAGCCCTGGGACGGGTCCTCCAAGGGTGACGTGGGTGACAGCAGTTTGGCTGCTGTGTCTACATTGATTTTTTTTTTCTTTTTCATAAGAAAAAGGAGACTCACTTTTTATTTGGAAGTAAAATGTCTTTTTCCCTAAAGAAAATGACTTTTCTTTTTTCCATCTGTAACAATTCATTTATATCTCCTCAGAATTAGAGTTTTTGGCAGGCTTTCTTTACTTGCAGAAATACAAGACACAGAGAGTCTGCTATGAAATAAATAACTGAGAAGAAGCCAGAGCACACACGCATCGTCTTATTCCCCAAGACCCTCTCCGATGAGATTCATAGGCCCCCTTGGTGGATGTGGGTCTCCACTGGGAAAGGTCTACTCTTCTAGTCTCTGAAAACCATCCTGCTAATTCAAGGAGTGATTCGCCAGGTAGGTTTCAACTGGAATAAGCTTATGGAACATTTCAGATTGTGTCAACTCTGTTGCAACCAAGAGATCAAGAAACAGAAATGAGAGTGATTTCTCCGCCTTGACAGTGGGATGGATTACACAACGGATGATAGTTAATTACTTACATAGTGCATAAGGATTCTGCAGCAGCCATGCCAGTTCTCTACATGGTAAATCAGGACCAAAGACTGTTTTGTATCGTGGATAACTGGCTGTATTCACAGAAAAGAAAAAGATCTCTTATCTCAGAGAACCACCTGAGAGGAGCTGGGTTCTGAAGGACCTAGGGACCAGCTGGCTAGAAAGGAAAGTGTGCGGACCGGAGTTGCGAGATCAGAGATGCCAAACCTTTCCACCTTCTGTATGCCCTGTAGAGGCAGGCTGGGCTACTTTAGGATGGAACCCTAACTTATTTTTGCATGACAAAGAGAGCACTTCTATTTTCATTCAAAAAAAAACTTACCCTATGTGTTAGACTGAACAATTTTAAAAAGAAATTTACTTAGCTGGCGTATAGTTGGACACTTCTGTTTTGTAGAATTCTACATTCTAATGTAGAATTTATCGGCCCCATGGCTCAAAGGTTTCCAGGTAACAAAATGAAGGTTCTTAAAGAAGGAGGCAGAGGGAAGAGTCAAACCCTATACCCTTCCCTCTGTGGGTCCCTCGGCCACAGGCTGGGGGAAGAAGAGACGTTTAGTATTGGACCCAAACTTGAAAGTGGGTGGGACCTTTCAATACCAGAAAAACGAGACTTCATCACAAAAAAGTGAGACTCGTTTCCATAATTAGAAATGTCTGGAAAGCAATAAGGTATGGTCAAGTTGTCTTTAAGGGTTAGGAAAAGGTCCTTAAGATGTAACGTGTGACGGCAGCGTTAGAGAAAGACAAAGTGTCTTCCTCTGCGTCAGTTCAGAACTGCACAACCCACGAGGCTCCATTTTCATCCTAGGAGACCACAGGCACACTGCTTCTCTATCTCCATCGAACCAACTTCTCCAAGCAGCTGGCAGTCTCACTGCACCTTACCCTCTGCGTCATCAAGCATTACCCCATCCGCTACTCTATCCAGCAAAGAAACTTGTTTCCATTATCGCCCTCCAAAGAGATTTTTGAAATGTTTTTCTCCTAATCACACCCCCTGATTGACTAGCCTTACAATCCTACTCCTGGGCATATATCCAGAGAAAAACATGATTCAAAAGGACACATGCACCCCAACGTTCAGAGCAGCACTGTTTACAATAGCCAAGACGTGGAAGCAACCTAAACGTCCACTGACAGAGGAATGGATAAAGATGTGGTACACGTATACGATGGAACATTTCTCAGCCATCAAAAAGAATGAAATCATGCCCTTGGCAGCTACATGGATGGACCTAGAGATTACCATACTAAGTGAAGTAAGTCAGACACAAAAAGACCAAGATCATATGATACTGCTTATATGCGGAATCTAAAAAATAAAATGATACAAATGAACTTATTTACAAAACAGAAACAGACTCACAGACTTACAGAAAGAATTTATGGTGACCGGCGGGGCGAAGGGTGGGCGGAGGGATAGACTGGGAGTTTGGGATTCACATGTACACACTACTACATTTAAAATAGATAACCAACAAGGACGTATGGGAAAAAATACAAAGCAAAACAAAAAACACCCCGTGAAATTCTAATACCATGGATATCCCTGCATCTGTTTATATATTGTATTATGTCATGCTTTATACATAACATAATAAGATTTCTTCCCACTCTCTGTCCCCAAGAACGTTTTCTGAGGATGCCTGCCTTAGGCAACTCCCTGACTCCCTCTGCCTCAGGTAAAATAAAGAAGTGAGTCTGGAGTTGGTGGTTTTCCGTGTTGTATACAAAGGAGGCATAGGGTTGCACGGGGTAGTCTCCACGACCACCCAAAGGAGTGCCGGCGAGGCACCATTTTGCCCATCAGCCACAAGGGCCACCATCCACCCACCCCATGCTCTGCATGCACACAATGGAGGGGGCCTTCCAATTCAACCGCAGCAGCTCTGCTGTCATAGGTCTCCACTTTCGGGTTCTCTGCTTTATGCCAGTTTATAAAATTGCTTCAGGGTTTTAAAAAAAAAGTGAGAAGTCCTTTTGTCCCAGTGTACCTGAATGGCCCGCACACTTTCAGCTTCCGGCTCTGTTTAATCAGGTGACAATGCCTAGGTGAATTTTACTAAAAAGGCAAGTATGTACTCATAAAGCCTCAAAAACGTTGGTGGGATCCCACCAGACAGGGAAAATGTATCCTTTGTGGGGACTGTTCTGCGTGCCCCTCAAGTCACTCCCACTGGCCCTTTGCTGATAAGCCCCACTCCATTCACCCCTGGAAGAGTCCTGCCACTGATGCATATTTATAGCTTTATATATATTTTGGAAAAAAATTGAACTTATAATATAGCATGTAGCTTTTCTGGATTTCATTACATTTCAACTGCATTCCATTCAATGCACTATAATGCATTACATTTCAGTGCTAATTGAAATTAAAATATGACAACTCTGTGACGTTTGATTATGATCTATCTGGGCCTTATTTCATGGTGAGCAAACTTCCATGCAAGAGGTCAACACAGTAACAATTTCACTGCTCTTCCCATCTGTACAGCTTGCAGCAGGATGATCCAATCAACCACATCATTCAGTTGATTTGACACAAAAGCGACAGAACTGCAGACACAGATCCCCAGTGTACGTCTACCTGAAGTTCTTGCCCTGCTATGAAGAGCTGTTAAGCAGGAACAGACATATCTTCTTGTTAATGAATGAGACGTCACGGGAAAACAGAGCGGGGAGTGACTGACTCGGCTTAGAGGCTCCTGTGACAGGGTCAGGTGATTTTGAGCTGGGTTTTGTAGGGTCTCGCCAAGAAGAGAATGCAATAGGATTCCAGATACAGGAAATACCTTGATTAACACATCCCAGGAGGCTTCCCGTGTATGGTATTGCCATCTAGTTCTTGGATTTTTCAGGCAAAGTTGATATGAGACGTGGCAGGAAGGGGCGGGGGATGGGAGCAGGGCTAGTGGAGAAAAGAAACCACTCAGTAAGCTTTCCTCATCCTCAAGAATTTTACACAACGGCAACAAGCCTGAGGTTTGCCCTGTAGGTGACGGCAAGTCCCTGACAGCTTTACGCAGGGGAAGAGGTTTGTTTTTTATTACTTTGGCAAGTCCAAAGTTGCACAAAATGTAGACAGTAAGTGTAAAAGCCATGCAGTGTGAGTGTGTCAAGGTTGGGTCTGGTGATTCTTACATCCTAGACTCAATATTACGCAGAAGCCCACGCCACTGAACTGAGTCCTACCAAGATTTCTACTGAGGGCAATATGATTAAGTTCCACTTAAAATAAAGCCATTTGCAATCATTTAAACACAACTGACCCAATATTTGGTTTTAAGTATTTCTCTGAGCAGAGATACTTGCATATAGATATAGGTATAAATCAACAGGTGAGGACGAGGGAGAATACATATATATCTATGTGTACATTTGAAAAACGACAGATTTTATGCTATTTTAATTCACTGACAAAAGTCTTTGAAAGGTTTTGAACTCCAAATGAAACTACAGAATTTAAATCCCAAACAAGAACAGTGAAATAGTGAATTCAGGAGAAAAACTTCAGGCAGAGCCCTAAAGAGATGTGAAAATTGCAGAATTTCTTTAAAAATTCAGCAACCTACAAATCTCAGACAACCGTGAAGGGTATTCTCTATTGAGTCTAGTACTAGATTGGATCTTGATGGATACAATTATACAATTAACTAAGGAGCTGTGAGTTTATTTTGTTTTGATGAGCAAGAGAGATTTTGCTCTAATTATAATCTGTGCCAGCTGGCCAATTCAGGTCTCTTCCCCTCTTTTGATTTTCACAAACTAAGTATGTGCGTTCTACACACCATACTGGTAACCAGTAAACGTTGCCTGTAATGCATACTGTTTGGCAGGACATATGCGAGCATTTCCATACATCTAATTCCAGCATGAGTATTGTACTCTGGGTGGAAAAGTTCTTAGCATTTATGAGATCATTGCCAATTACCATGTATATCTTCACAGATAACTTCGTGTTCAAATGTAAGCAAATCCACGTGCACATTTTCCAACTGGACGCATGATGGCAGGCTCATAGCGCATGGTTGAGAGAGAGTATGTACAAGCTCCATTACTCTGATGACTGATCAAATATCATCAATTTAATCATCTTTCAAATTACACTCTCCTTACAAAAGTAGAGATTTTTGTTTCTTTGCCATATATAGCAAGCTGAAAGCTGTGATTCTTCCAACGTGGAAAATAAGCTTGAGCTTCTTAAAATCAAATTAGTTTTTGTAGTGACTCTTCCTTAAAAAAATTAAATATAGAAGAACAAAACCAAAGTTTATCGAGAGAGATGGATAACTTACTTCGTAGAATGACGTTCTACTTTACAAGAAGATTCACAGCAGGATTCCTTGAAATATTGGACATACCTAGTGCCCACACATGTGGAAAGAGTTAAAAGTCATGATCTGGAAATCATCCGTTGCATTATATTATCAAGTAAATCACATAAACTCACTTATGTTTAAACTCTGCCAGCGTCTAGCATTTCTTCTTCTTAGTGTCTGCCCACATTGATTGAGAAAGAGAGTTACACAATGTTGCCCATAGCTGCTTATAACCTTCTGAGAGCCACTCGAGAGAATCTATTTCAAAGATACTCAGCGTAGGCTGAATAAATGGTTTGATGAAATAGCTCGGGGAGTGGAACCATTTCCAAATCTAAAGTCTTTTCCATCCATCTCTTTCCCAGGAGGTTTACTGGCCACTCTTTGGACATGACCTATGCTAAATGACCTCATGTACCGGAGCTGCCTGTCCAATCACTGTTAAACAGAAGTGACAAAGTTCTAGCAGATGATTAAGCCAGGAACATATGCTCATCCTATGGAACTGGATGCTATTCTCTGATGAGCTTAGAGACATAACATTGAATATAGGAAGATGCCAAGGATGATCTAACTGGACTTGGACTTAGCTGAGGGGCCATGTTTATACTAGAGGTAATAGGGAGCTCATCATCTGATGAAAAATCAAATAAGTTATCTGATGTATACTGAAAACTGAAAAAACAAGCAGCAAGGAACGTCATAGCACTATTGTTATGAAAATAACATGGGGTTGTGTTTTTGATTAAGGAGATGTGGAAGAGTTTGTTCATAGCTCACTCAGGCCAGGGAGCAGATTTCCAGGTAAGGTGGGACACAGAGTGCACTTTAGATCATCCTGCTTGACTTGTGTCATTTCTTTAAACAACAGACACACGGAATATTTCTAATCAGACACATTTTAAGGAGGCTGCGTCATTTACTTTCTGATTCCTGAACTTACTCAAATTTTCCTGTTACAACTGCCATGTCACCTTTCTTCAAATACAGAGAAATTCGGGGTCTTAGCTCAGGCTGCTACAACACAATCTCACATACTGGGTGGTTCAGAAACAACAGAAATTTATTTCTCACGGTTCTGGAGGCTGGAAGTCAGATCAGAGTACGAGCATGGTCGGGTTCTGGTGGGGACCCTCCTCCTGGTTCACAGACAGAAGAATTTGGGGTACACAAACATTCAGTCCATAACAGTTAGTCTTTAATAAACTTTAGTAACTAAAAGAAGAATCACTGATTAGAAATTATTTGCTTTCACTGATTCAGATTAAGTTGCCTTTAATACACAAACATTCCTTTAAAATGACTCTTTAGAAGTCATTTTAACTCTTCATGTTTGACAGTAGATGATTGACTAGATAAAATGATAGATTACACAATAGATTAGATAGATAGACACAAAGAGAGAGGGGGAGAGAAGAAAGAAGGAGAGAGGGACGGAGGGACAGAATGAAGGAAGGAAGCAAGCAAGGAAGGAAAGAAACAAGGAAGAAAGAAAGAAAGGGAGAGAGAAAGAAAGAAGAAAGAAATAGTCATCCTGGGTTCCTCCCAAAAGAAAGCTTCAAAAAACAACTTTTGTGCAGGTGGCTTATTTAGGTGGTGATCTCAGGAATCAGGGTAAAGAATGGAAAGCGTTGTGGATAAATGGGGCTAATCCTCCCCTACCTGCTTAGGTCCGTATAGATATGCTTTTGGGATTTCACCTTCGGGTGGAGCATTTACAGTTGACCCTAAACAACTCAGGGGTTAAGGGCACTGACCCTCTAAACAGTGGAGAATTTGCATACAACTTTACAGTCGGCCCTCTGTATCCATGGTTCCTCCATATCTTCGAGGTTCTGCATCCTGGATTCAACCAACCGGGCATCCTGTAATACCGTAGTATTTATTATTGAAAAAAATCCACGGATGAGTGGACCCGTGCATTTCAAACCCATGTGGTTCAAGGATCAACTGCATCCAACAGCATTCAGGCCGTACGGACTGTGGGCTGTCCCAGGGGTGTTAACCCCCTTCACTTCTGGATTAGGAAGAACACTCAGAGCTCTTCCCTGCGGTCCTACAAAGCACAGATCTGAGAAGGACCAAGGGAGAAGGCACAGGACGAGCAGTGCGGACTTCTGAAGGACAATGTCGTCAGGAAGAGTGAATCAGCCCGCAAGGAATGGCTCAGCACAGCAACCGCTGGGGTCCCAGGGAAGGAAGGCCAGTGGCTGTGTGGGTGCCATCCAGAGGAGGGGTCAGATACAGAAGATGCAGAATGTACGGGTGCCTGGTTTCTGAGAGGCATTCTTCCTGTTGACAGTGGTGCTGGAGTCTAGTTTTAGTGACTAAAGTTCATTAAAGACTAAGTGTTATGGACAATGTTTGAGCCACAATCACGACTCAAAGGAGGTGACCCACCACTCCACTTGGACAAAGCAAAGATCAGGGGTGCTTCCGAAAGATCTTCTGTGTCATTGTTGCTAAGCCATGTCCATCAGCCGTGAGAAAAACAGAGGTGAAAACAAGTTTTCTTTCTTTTTTTTTTTAAAATAAATTTATTTATTTATGGCTGCATTGGGTCTTCGTTGCTGTGCGCGGGCTTTCTCTAGTTGTGGCAAGTGGGGACTACTCTTGGTTGCAGTGAGCGGGCTTTTCATTGCAGTGGCTTCTCTTGTTGTGAAGTACGGGCTCTAGGCACACGGACTTCAGTAGTTGTGGCACAAGGGCTCAGTAGTTGTGGCTCATGGGCTCAGTAGTTGGGGCTCGCAGGCTCTAGGCGCACGGGCTTCAGTAGTTGTGGCATGTGGGCTCAGTAGGTGTGGCTCGTGGGCTTCAGTAGTTGTGGCACGTGGGCTCAGTAGTTGTGGCTCACAGGCTCTAGAGCGCAGGCTCAGTAGCTGTGGCGCACGAGCTTAGTTGCTCCGCGGCATGTGGGATCTTCCCGGACCAGGGCTCGAACCTGTGTCCCTTACATTGGCAGGTGGATTCTTAACCACTGTGCCATCAGGGAAGCCCCCAAAGGTGAAAATATACTTTTTTAGTCATTAAAATCAATAGAAATTTCTATAGTATAATTGGTCTGCATCCTAAATGTAGTGATCTCATCAAAGTTAACTTATGCCATTTTCTGACATGGTCACATTTTTATCACATCATTTCTTTAAGACAGTGGAAAAAAGCATAAAAATCACCAGTCTGTTTTTCAAATGCAGTATTCAAATAGGAATACAAATACATAGTGTTTATTTTAGATTCCACCAACACCCAAGAGGATCATATAACTTGTGTATGGCCAGAAAATAGAAAAATTACTAATATTCTTCCAAAGGTTGAAATTCATTATTAGGCATTTTTGGGTTCTTATTAAGGTTCTGTCTCCACAGGATGCCAGATATTATGAATGAGTCAAAAGAGCATGAAAAATGTGCAGGAGGGGTAAAATTAATATGAAAGACAGTAATGGTATTATTTCATATGGATTTTTAAAAGACTAGCATGATATAAAAATCATCTTGTATATTTATACGCATTGTCATGAAATTTGAGCATCTTTTCTTCACTGAAATTCAAAAACAAAATTACAGTGTTGCTGCTGGAAGCTGCTCCCTGTAAATCTTCAAGAATTTGAGGGATATCCATTTGTCCTGTAACAGTTAAATAGTTCTGCCTTGTAGCAAAGACATGTAGAAAATGACTTTTTGAGGTCCCTTGCAGTTTTTTAAAATATTACTGGAAATTATTTCAGGAGCCCATAGTACCATTGCTTTTTCTATTTGTAATAAATAGGCTGTAAGAATAATGCTTTAATGATGGTTTCCGGATCATTCAACCCATCAACAGGGTCTTGGCATCTAGTCTGACCTTTCCTTGCCTGGGTTGGGTGGCCCTGTGGAGCACTGTCCAAGGGTCTCAGTGGATTGACTGAGTTTCCTGACTCAGCCTGAGACTCTCCGTGCAGGGACAGAAGGGTTTCCATGTTTAGGTAATAGGCCGAGGAGTTCTATACAACACAACCCACTGGCACACACTTCCAACGCACAATCCGGTGGGGTTTTCTTTGTTTTTTAATGGTACCTGAGTCCCTTACAGTCAAGTGTCCTGAAGCATCAGTGTCTAAGACTTCATTATTTTTTAAAAAATCCTGAGATTTTTCTTAAATTATGTTGGCAGTATAAGAGTGTTGCAGGTACTGAAAATTACAAAGGAATAAGGTTTCAGAGGCACGACAGAAAGCGAAATAGTACAATATCATTATCATCACCAAATTTTACCACTACCTGTCAATTCTTCATGTGTTAGAAAAATGTATAGTGATGGTCTTATTTGGGTTTTTTCCATGCACCCCAATGTTCACTGCAGCACTATTTACAATAGGCAAGACACAGAAGCAACATAAATGCCCATCGATGGATGGATAAAGAAGATGTGGTACATATATACAGAATGGAACATTACTCAGCCATAAAAAAGAATGAAATAATGCCATTTGCATCAACATGGATGGACCTAGAGATTAACATACTCAGTGAAGTAAATCAGACAGAGAAAGCAAATATCATATATCACTTACATGTGGAATCTTTAAAAAATGATACAGATGAACTTACTGACAAAACAGAAACAGACTCACAGACTTAGAGAACAAACTTACGGTTACCGAAGGGGAAAGGGGGGGCAGGGATAAATTAGTAGGTTGGGATTAGCAGATACACACTGCTATATATAAAATAAACAACAAGGACCCACTGGATAGCACAGAGAGCTATATTCAATATCTTGTGATAACCTGTAATTGGAAAGAATCTGAAAAAGTATTATATACAAGTGAATCACTTTGATGTAGACCTGAAACTAACAAACATTATAAACCAACTAGACTTCAGTAATAAAAAACAGTTTGAGGGCAAGCAGCTCATCCAGGAGGCAACTGCGAGAATCACGATGAAAGAATGAGGCAAGGTCGGAAAGGAGGGGAAGTGACAGGACTAGTAACGGGTATGCTGATGAGCGGGAAGCCGCCATGCACGACGAAGCTCAAGCCCCAGGGAACGTCTGCGAGACGCGAGGAACGGGTCTCAGAACGTCTTCCTCCGGGGACAAGGAATATTCATCCTCTACCTCCTACCCCTCTTAATCTGCGGTCACTGCGGATTAGGGTTCCCAGGGACCTTACTCCCCAGCACATGCAAAGGCCAGGAATGCTCTAGCAGCCAGAGACGGCCTTGGTCTGGGGAGATGCAGGTGCATGAGGTGAGAAGCTGTGGACGCGTGAAGAAACTGCTCACCAAGATACACACGGCCTGGGAGTTAGCCGGAAAGGACTTCCGGGGTGGCCTCAGGCTGCCCTAACCCACTCAGTCAATTGTGACACAGCACTTACTTCACGGCAGACCATGTGCCAGACGTGGGCACCACAGGAAACAAACAACTTCATTCTCTTCTTCTTCTCCTCCTGGCAATTTTCTAATGCTCCAAATAAAAACTTCAATCCCTCTAGCCAGGCTTTCCCCACCATCCAAATTTAGGGCTCTCTCTTTTCTGTACCCCACAGCATTTTGGTCACATTTCCATTTTAACACCTACTGTGCCACATAATTGAGTAGGTGCCATGCCTCATTTATCCAACACTCAAAAATGTTTTTTGAACTAATGAATGAGATGGTCACTGTGTTAGTTTTCTATCACTGCTGTAACTAGTTACCAGCCACAAAGGTAGTGGCCTAAGACAAAGGAATGCTGTATACTTCTGGAGGTCAGAAGTCCCACACAGGTCTCCCGGGCTACACCTGAGATGTCAGCAAGGCTATGCTCATTCTGGACGCGAATCTGCGTCCTTGCTGCTCCCCACTTCTGGCTGAGGCCCGCACTGCTTGGCTTGTGGACCGTTCCTCCCTCTTAGAGCCATCAGTGCTGCCCGTCCCCGGCCATCCTTGCACAGTCACATCCCTTGTCTGACTACAGCTCACTGGGTCCCAGAGACTGCAAGGAGAGATGTGCGAATCCAGTAACCCGCAGGTCTTTACTCCGTTCTACAGGGTCCGTGGTTGCATCCTCTGGGCAAAGTATTGCCAATGAAAGCACAGCATTGCTCTTCTCTTCTCGGTAGAAGGAGAGGCAACCCCAACCCTTGGTTTCCGAGTTTTCTCCCCACTCCTTTCACTCTCCTCTTCTTTTATGATACTTTGGCCAAAGAGGAATGTGCAACATGATTGTCTGCAGTTCATAATTCTGTCTATAACATTCATCAGGTGATTTCCTGCCTCCTACGCATCTGTGCTGGTCGAATGTGATGCTACTTCATGGGTTGAAGAAGCAAGCCCCGGGCACAGCAGGTCGGAGATCATTGGCTTGCGACACTTTGTAATGAAGGGGTAACGCTCTCATGAGTTCAGGAGGGCCCCTCTTGCGGAAGAAAGGATCCCAGGAACAGCAGTAACCTTATCAAAGTACTCCAGCGTATGCTGGTTATCACACCATGTCTTTCTCCTCACCCCCACCAAGTAGTGTCGAAGGCAGTATTAATATAGCAGCATGTTGTTACCACTAGTATTAAAAGGAAAGTCCGACACACAGTTCAGCATTAACCGTGCGCGCGTGCACACACACACACACACACACACACACATATCATGAAGGTATGGGATATAGTGTAATATTTTTCATTCTGTATGGAGTGATAATAGAGATACTGTGATATTAAAAAAAAATTAAATATATTGCAGCCTCAATATGAAATACCAAACCTGATTATTTTAAAATATTAGTATGCATTAGAATAAAAATGTTAGATATTAAATATTTTATAAATGGATTATAAATTGTGATAATGATAGGAAAATTAGCAACAGGTATCTCAGAATAAACGTTTAACCCCAAAGGGTAGCAACTAAAACCACTATCACATATTCAAAAATGCCTCCCATGTGCATTCAAAATGACTTCATGCGTATTATTTCCTATTTACACGTCATACCTCTTCAAGCTACGTTCCCCTTGTATGGATGGGAAAACGGAGGCCCAGAGAAGTTAAGACGCTTACTAACCATCACAAAATAACCAGGTCCTCCAGCTGTACTTAAAAAGGACCTGAAGAAGTTAAGTTAATTATATTTTAGCCGAAGCTATTGATGGCAAAGGACCATGAATAATTATAGGAATTATTTCCCTTTTTGTAACAGGCTTTGTTTTTTAGAGCCGATTTAGGTTCACTGCAGAATTGAGCAGCAAGTAGAGAGAGCTCCATATACAGCCTGCCCCCTACACACCTACAACGTCCCCCTTTAGCAATATCTTCCACCAGAGTTGGGACATTTCTTATCATCTGTAAACTTTCACTGCCACGTCATCATCACCCAAATTCCAGAGTTTACATCAGGGCTCACTCTCAGTGTTGTACATTCTATGGGATTTGACAAATATATAATGACATGTATCCACCGTTAAAGTATCATGCAGAATAGAAGCACTATCAAAGAGTATCAATCCTCTTCACTCTGTTTATTCAGAATTATTTCCTTCTGAATGTTATATCCTATATTATTTTTTTACTAATTTTTTAAAAAGTCTTTACTGAATTTATTACATCATTGCTTCTGTTTTATGTTTTGTTTTTTTGCGAGGCATGTGGGATCTTAGCTCCCCGACCAGGGATCGAACCCACACCCCCTGCATTGGAAAGCGAAGTCTTAACCACTGGACCACCAGGGAAGTCCCAATCCTATATTATTTTTTTAAAGCCTTGTTAGATCACGGTTCTCTCAATTGTAAAATGAGGAATCAAATTATCCCTTTGTTTCCTGCAAAGATATTATGAATGCATTTGCAAATGGAAAAATCTGTCTCATCTACAGAATTTTGAAAAAAACTATGGATCAGGTTTCTTCAATATCACATAAGTTATTCAGTATTAGTTCTAGCTCTATGAAATTCAAAGAAACCACGTTGCATGTTGGCAGTAATCCAGAGTTACAGGCCTAACTCACCCACAACAGTCCCAGAAGGAAGCTGAAGCCATCTCTACAAAGTGTCCAGTCAGTTCAATCTAATATATTAAATGACAGCAAATATTAAAGACACAGCATTCCCTCAAGGCTCAAATTATATATCAATCTCAGGATGGATTTGACTTAAAGAAGGAATTAGGTATATGAAAATAAACAATTTTACTTCAAGCATGGAGTTGATAACAGAATTACATGGAGCTACGGCTAACTGGTTACGCGTAGTTGATTGAACTAAAATTCACTGGGTAAGTTGTACGTAAGGAAAATGGAAAACAGTAAAAGAGGAAAAATGGAGACTTTTCATAAAGTACAGTCCTTGCTCTTAGAGAACGAAGTCCACAAATAAATATGTTTTTCCCCAAAGTATGCCAAACTTTAAATAAACCCTGTTATTTAAAGTTAATGGCTGTAATAAAGAATACTTTGCATTCAGTGTATATACGGAGCATGATTTGAAAGTTGGGTGCTTCCAATTAAGATGACTAATGCCAGCTACTAAACTATTGAATAAAAGAACTACAAGTATGATACCAAAATGGGTCATGGAACTCTCACCCAAATGAAATTATAAAACCCTCTTTCTGTCCCATGGTTGTACAGTGTCTGGATTCCCTTCCACCGGTCATGTCTTTGAGGCGAGGCAATTCTGTTTTGGGGAGGATGAGGTCGTTAGACCATTATTAGTCATCAAAAACCAGCGTAGTGTTCAATTGTTTACTCTCCTACTCAAAGAAAATTATCAAAGAAGCAGTTTTTAAGGTAAGCAGAACCTCATACTCATTTTTGTAATGTAATCAAAGATAGAAAAGTGCACTGTACACATTAGGTTTTGCTGAGTGGATGAATGAGTGAATGGACGTATGAATGAGTGAATGGACATATGAATGAGTGAATGGACGCACGAATGATTATTATATACTAGGACACAGAAGAGGCTTTTACAAAAGTTCCCAGACTATTGGGAAGCAAAGAGAGGAGACTTCTCATGTGTAGCAAGAGCATCACATACAGAATTACATATCCAAGTACAGAATTACATATCCAAGTACTAAGAAATAAGTCATTTCAGCAGGAGGTCGTGTGCCTCAGCTGAACTAGGTAGGCAATCAAGTCACACCGAGGTCAGCTGTGTGTATCCGATGCAAAGCTGCCCTTCTTGTAGTGCCTGTCTACAATGAGCAACTACCAAGCACTAGTTCTGCCTTCATCCACTGAAGTGTTTTATTGGAGAAAGGTCACTTTTGAAAGAAGAGATAAATTACTCATTTGCTTCCCAAAGATAAGCCTTCAAAATATCTGCCACGTGAAGACCTTACTAGACACTTTTCCAAAGAAGACATACAGATGGCCAGTAGGCACATGAAAAGATGCTCAACATCACTAATTATTAGAGAAATGCAAATCAAAACCACAAGGAGCTATCACCTCACACTGGTCAGAATGGCCATCATGAAAAAGTCTACAAATAGCAAATGCTGGAGAGGGTGTGGAGAAAAGGGAACCCTCCTACACTGCTGGCGGGAATGTAAATTGGTGCAGCCATTATGGAAAACAGTATGGAGGTTCCTCTGAAAACTAAAAATAGAACTACCACATGATCCAGCAATCCCATTCCTGGGAATATACCTGGACAAAACTATAATTCAAAAAGATATGCTATGTTCATAGCAGTACTACTTACAATAGTCAAAACATGGAAACTACCTAAACGTCCATTGACAGATGAATGGATAAAGAAGATGTGGTACATATACACAATGGAATACTACTCAGCTATAAAAAAGAACAAAATAATGCCATTTGCAGCAACACAGAGAAAGACAAATACCATATGATATCACTTATATGTGGAATTTAAAATATGGCACAAATGAACCTATCTACAAAACAGAAACAGACTCACAGACATAGAGAAGGGACTTGTGGTTGCCAAAGGGGAAGGAGAGAGGAAGAGGAAAGCACTGGGAATTTGGGGTTGGTAGATGCAGACTATTACATTTGGAATGGATAGGCAACAGGATCCTAATTATAGCACAAGGAGCTGTATTGAATATCCTGTGATAGACCATAGTGGAAAAGAATATGAGAAGAGAGTGTATATATGTGTACAACTGAGTCACTTTGCTGCACAGCAGAGACTGGCACAACATTAGTTCAATAAAAAAATTTTTTTTTAAATCTGCCTCCCACTTGTAGAAGAGAAAAATCATAATCGTCACAGAATTATCAAAAATGAAAGCCTTGAGTGTGTGTTTGTAACACATGAACTTTGCCAGCTGATTCTATAGATAGATGCTAAAGAGAAATCTGTCAAACAAAAAGGCCTACATATATTTTTAATCCCCAGTTTTTGAAGAACTAATATCCCACATGTCACGCAGCTTGGCCAAAAAATAAATAAAGTTTAAAAAATAAATTGTTGAAATTAACTAAGCAAAATATGCCATGTACAGAGGCTTTAAATCATTCACAAAATAAAGGTGCATTGCCCTGCATATTCCTTGAATCTCAATCAGGGTGCTAAGATTTTTTTTTTTTCTCTTCTTAATAAATTATCATTTCATTGCCATGGCACATAAGGCTCTCATTTTATCTCCATTTGTAGAATGGACAGAATGCTCTATTGTGAGTACACACACACACACACACACACACACACACACACACACGTTTTTAAGTATTTTTTAGAGTAGCTTTAGGTTCATAGCAAACTTGAGCGGAAGGTGCAAAGATTTCCCATGTATACCAGGTCCTGCCTCAGGCCTAGCCTCCTCAACTATCAGCATCCCCCAACAAATTATATTTGTTCTAACTGATGAACCTCCACTAACACATCATCACCACCCAAAGTCCATGGATTACATTAGGGGTCACGCTCGGTGCTGTACATTCTGTGATTTTGGACGAACGCATAATGCCATGCATCCATCTTCTAGCATCGTGCAGAGGGGCTGCACCGCTCCACCGACACACCCCTTCCTCCCCCCCAACCCCCGGCAACCACTGATCTTTTTACTGTCTCCATGGTTTTGTCTTTTCTAGGATGCCATAGTAGGAATCATACAACATGTGGACTTCTCAGATGGGCTTCCTTCACCTAGTAACAAGCTTATTAAGATTCCTTCACATCTCTTCATGGTTTGATAGCTCTTTTTAGCACTGAATAATATTCCACTGTCTGGATGGACCACAGTTTATCTATCCCCTACTGAAGGACGCCTCTGCTGCTTCCAAATTTTGGCAATTGTGAATAAAGCTGCTATAAGCATCCATGTGCAGGTTTCTGTGTGGGCATAAAGCAGAGGCCTGAGCCATGAAATCAAGGGGTATCACTATTCTTTTTGAAGAGCTTTAGGGCACTTACCAAACTCATAAGCCCAATATCAACAACACACATAACACACACAGACACACACACATATACACACACGAAAAACAAACCACAAAAAGACATACACGATGCTTGGCCTTGCTATGTAAACTTGCATACTACACATTAGTTACGTATTTCCCACTGAAGTAACCAGATTATCGCTAAGTGTATGTTTTTCTTTTCTTTGAAAAGCAAACGAAAGCAGGTTAAATTAGTACGATTCCCCTTTTGTGGGGTATTTGAATTGTTACTACATTTTGAGGTAAAGTAGGTCATTGTGCAAAAATTAGATTGATGACTTGCTTTGAAATAGCTGGCATTTCTGAAGGTTGACTATGAACCACCTTAGAGTACATTATTACGCAAGTTGTCCGCAATAAAATTATGGAGTTTTGTGGCCGTGAGGTTACTTGATAACTCACCATGCTGTCATTTTAGAGCACGGTCATGTTAACTTTCAAAGTCAGAAACCACAGGTCAATTGTACTTTCCTTAGCACAGGAGAGCAGAAGAAGCTCATTTTCTCTCATCTGAAGGACTTAAAAATATCTTCTCTTACAAATGGAAAACAGCAATAGGTGGGATAATTTAAAGGTGTGAACAAATGTTCTCACAGACATTGATCTAAAAATAAAACTTATTTTTGAATATTCATTACTTTTCCTTGACCTCTCAGAAAGAGTCGTAAAATCTAATTTTTCATTTATTTTTCAAATGTATGTAAAACAAGGAGCTTTGTATCTTTTAAGTATCTCTTATGTAATATCATTAGTAATAAGAGAGAAAACAGCATATCATGGCTTCGATTTAATGTTATGTCTCTGAAACTAACCATATATAACTTAAAATGGAATATAAAATAACCATGTCTCAAAAGCAGTGCAAGTTTAGAATTTAATGAAGAAAACTAATATAAAATTAGATTGACTACATCATTCCATATGGTGTCTTTTTAAGTAAAGTGAAACTTTTTTTTTCTTTTTGTTGCTCATTTCCTCCCTACTCTGTCATCAGAAATGAAACTTTTGATTTTACTATTTTGGGCATCATGTTAATAGTTTGCATGGTATTTGCTGGCATTAAAACTCTTCTTCAGAAGACAACACAATTAGGAAAAATAATATGAAAGTAAAGATTTCCAGGGCAAACAATTTATGAGGAAAAAAACATTATTGTACTTCCATATTCATTTACTATGTCTAAACCTTCAATTCGATGATGATAGAATTACAGAAGTTTAACATGGAAGGCAACATTTTCCAACCCTTCACATCACAGAACCAATGAAATTTTTTAAAATTGATTTTTAAAATAAAGTGCAATTTTTCCAGAAAAAAATAAATAGGAAAATAAAATAAATAATCCTAATTATCTGGAAAGAATTTTTACTGCAGATTATCTTATTCTCTAATTTTCTGGGGTTCTTTCCCCCTCATTCTTTTGGGAATTTAAAAGTTGTTTTAAGCCATGCAATAGAAGGTCTTCTGAAACCAGTAAATGATTATTTTTTGAGGCAACCTGGGGTAAGACAGTGAGGCGGCTATGTTTCCAATGCAGTGAGGAGATGGACTTCTGTGTCTTGGGTCTGAATCTGTGTCCTAGTGAGGAGGACTGATGGGTGAGAGTGACCATTAACCCAACACCCTGCACGGGAAATGGGAAAAGCAGATGCTCATACAGACAGAAACCTGAGGACCCAGGGAAACCGAGCTTGTTGATGAGGACACTCAGGATGCGAAACTTCCTACACTCTTCCCCCAACCCCACGGCATTCCTGACTCTCTCTCTATCACTGGTTTTCCCCTTGGTACCGAGTGTTAGCCAAATCCCCTTACAGTAATGGGTGGAAAAACTCCAACTGCAGTGCTAAAAACCAGGAAGTAAATTCCAGCTCTGTCACTTAGGAACTGAGTGACCTGCCTGAAAGCAGCCCTCAATGTCTTTGAAAATTAAAGACATTATAACTTAAGAAAGTGCCAGAAATGGCTTTTGTAAAATGTTGGTTGAATCCCATGTTCAGAGAAGGGACATCCAGTACTCGGGGCAGATTTGGGTTTCTACTGCAAGTCGCTATTATCAGATGACAGGGTTGGTATCGTTTTCATTACAAAAACACGATTTATTATTGTATCACTAACTAGATTGTTTCTCCCAGCACAGCAAAAGCCAAGCTAATTTTAGCATCAAGAAAGTACCAGTTCCTGGAAGTGGAATCTTAGGATCTTCGCAAGAGCTCCTTCGTACAATCTTGTATTCCCAGAGGGCTTAATCGTTTTCAACTTTTCCCTGTCATGTGAAAGCCTGTGGCACAATCATTGCCTTTGTTAACATCTGTGTCAAGTAAACATTGTATCAAATGCCAGGAGACCTTTGAATAACCAAAGAGTGTGTTCCAAAAGACGCTTTCCCACAAAACCAAAGGAGACTATCCGTAAAGGACATGTCTATTTCCTGATCATTTAAAAATCCAGCCACTTGAGGTTCCTGTAAAACTGCAACTGTGATTTCTTTAAAATATTGAGATGTAAAAATTATTCCAGGTGAGTATTTTTAGATAACAAAGAATAAGTATTCCCTCTGGAATTATCCAGAATCCCTACAAAGAGTTTCCTGACTTTGTCCTCACTGATTTTTCATTATTACTGAGTATAATTAATTTTTGAATAAATTTTTTCTGGTTATGCAAAATATTATTATTAAAATTTATCTGGCATAGACTTTTAACTATCACAACTGTGAAAGTCTTAATCTTTTGAGGCAAGCTTGGAACTTCAAAAGAGCTACAGCTAATTTGGCATTCAAAAAGAATGAAACGGTACTTCCCTGGTGGCGCAGTTGTTAAGAATCTGCCTGCCAATGCAGGGGACACGGATTCGAGCCCTGGTCTGGGAAGATCCCACATGCCGCGGAGCCACTAAGCCCGTGAGCCAAAACTACTGGGCCCTCGTGCCACAACTACTGAAGCCCGCGCGCCTAGAGCCCGTGCTCTGCAACAAGAGAAGCCACCGCAATGAGAAGCCCGTGCACCGCAACGAAGAGTAGTCCCCGCTCACCGCAACTAGAGAAAGCCCGCGCAGCAACGAAGACCCAACGCAGCCAAAAATAATAATAATAATAAATTTTAAAAACCCAAAAAGAATGAAATAATGTCATTTGCAGCAACATGGGTGAACCTACAGATTATCATACTAAGCGGAGTAAGTCAGAAAGAGAAAGACAAATACCATATAATATCACTTATATGTGGACTCTAAAATACGATACAAATCAACATATCTATGAAAGAGCCTCACAGATATAGAGAACAGACTTGTGGTTGCCAAGGCGGGTGGGTAGGGGAGGGATGGATTGGGAGTTTGGGATTAGCAGATGCAAACTATCATATACAGGATGGATAAGCAACAAGGTCCTACTGTATAGCACAGGGAACTATATTCAATATTCTGTGATAAACCATAATGGAAAACAATATGAAAAAGAATATCCATATACATGTATAACTGAGTTGCTTTGCTGTACAGAAGAAATTAACACAACGTAAATCAACTATACTTCAATAAAATTTTTAAAAAGTTCACTTGGTATCGAGATGGATAGGTGAAGTGATTTTTTTGGATGATATTAATTTGTGAATAGAAAAGGAGAAACTATGAAATATTTCAATCAGACTTTTTTGACAACTTACATTCTCAGGACTCATTTCCTCATTTGTAGAAAACAGAATAATATTTACTCCATCTGAGATATTCTATGTGAAAGTATTTCAACAGTGTCTGGGACACATTTTTCCAATGCATGTCACTTATCTTCCTTCACGTGACTCAAAAGCTGGTTCTGATACCAATTAAAAACAAACAGAAAAGGTTTCAGCCTGGTTTAGGGCCATAATAACATTTCTGGAACACAGGTGTAGCCTCTCGAGGGACCACTTTGAAGGAAAATACTCTAAGTTTTCACATCACTTTTTTCATAGTCATCACTCAGGTTGATGGCATTCCAGAAACCTTGTTTGTACACACTGGACTGACGAGCGTTTGGTATCCATGGCATCCAAAGGGAAGGTTTTGAGAGGTCAAACCTTTCTGCTGCTTCTGATTCCTATTCCCCTGAAAGAGTTTAGGAATGGGGAGGGTTAAGGACCTACCAAAATTAGGAATGCATTTCCTTCCTGGAAGGAGCTTTCAATGTTTTGAAATGGATGTATGTGGTGACCAAGACTGAGAGGACAGACAGTCCCGCGTTTCCACATATGATTTACGTGCTAAGGAGTTAGGACCCGGATCCTGACTGCTGGCCAATGCCTTCTGAAGGCGGGAGTCTGCTGCTGGCCAGACCCAGGATCCCACGAAGGAGTGCCAGCCTCAGAGCTGGCCTATGTATCCCCGTGGCCTCCACGGGAAGACTACTTCTAATCCGTCTACTCATTGAGAATTCTTCTAACTCTGAGAAGCACCGTTTCCTCTCTTCTCCAACAGAGCCATGACACAGCAAGCATGCATGCCCTGCCAGCAAGAAGATACCTCCCAGGGAACTTGACAACCCATCTTCTCTTTCCTTATGACCCTGCTTTGTAGAAAAGGACACACAAATCACTGGAGTACCTTGCTCAGGTAACTTCCTCTATGGCATGAAGGAAAGAAGAACAATATTATAAGGGTTTCCTGTGGCTTGCTCGTGAAAGGAGATCTGTAGCACAAAACTGCTGGGAACACGGACATTTACGGGGAATCTGGAAGTTGAAGTCACTAAGGACTCTCTGGATTTAAATGACCCTCACGTATGGCGTTCATAAGTGAGACGGTCCAATTGCTTTTTTATCTGAGATGGTTCTATGATTTATGTGTGCACCTTCCTGACATTTTAATTTTTTTTTCTAGAACAAGCTACATACAAAGATACACCACAGGGATTATCTTCTCATTGACATGGGCCCTGGTATTGTTTGGGTGAGAGTTACTTATTTAGCCCGTGTTTCTCTTATTATCCTAGATTTACTCAGGGATTTGACTGCTTCTTGAATCAAATATGATACTTAATATTTTGATTTTATCAATATCTCTTCTTGGGTTTTACAGTGTTTTGAGCTTGGTTTCGCCTCATGTGACACTGATGTCATCATTCTTGCTTTTTTGATGTTTGCCTTTTGGCTGATGAGACCTGGCCCAGGCCGTTCTATTTAACCTTCCTTCCTCAGTTAGTTTTAGATGTGACCATTGCACAGAAGGAACACTGCTTAGTAGGTTAACCTAATCTGACTGCCTTTGGCTTTTGATCAGCAGATCAATCAAATATCACTCTACTCACTTATTATGACAGCTGATATATTTGCTTTTATTCCTCTCATTTTATTTTATATTTAATAAATGTGTGCATTTTTATTGAGGCACAATTTACATACAGTAAAACGCACACATTGTCAGTGTGATGTTTGGTAACTTTTTAGACAGGCACCTGCTCAAGCAACTACCACTCAGATCAAGGTATAGAGAACAGTTCAATGATCACAAAACGGTGTCATGCCCCTTCCCAGCCAACAATCCCCTCTCCCAGGTAACCACTATTCTGAATCGCACTCCAGAATTTAGTTGTGCATGCTCTAGAATCTGACGTAAAAGTTTCTCATACGGTATGTCTTCATTTCGGTCTTTTCTCACGCGGCATAATATCTTCGGCATTCATCAGTGTTGTTCCAGGTATGGTTTGTTTGTTCCTCTTTTTTCCTAAGTAGTATTCCATGGTATGATTATATGGAAGTTTATTCATTCTCCAGGTGATGGGTGTTTTGGTCGTTTTTATTTCTGCTTATTATGAATTTAGTATCTCTATATCTTCTTATTAACTCTTTTTGTGAAGAAATGCATTCATTTACTTTGTGTATACAGCTAGGAGTGGAACTGCCAGATCACTCAGTGGGCATCTATGTAATTATATCAGAGACTGTCAAATAATTTTCCAAAGTATCATTTTATAATCCCACCAGCAAAGTATGAGAGTTCGAGTTACTCTGTATCCTTGCCAATACTTCATATTGTCATTTTAAAAAACTTTTTACGTGTTCTGCTGTGTATGTTCTGGTATCTCCTTGTGATTTTAATTTTAATAAGCACCAGCTGGTCATGATACATCCTTTTTAATATATCACTGAATTCAATATGCTGTTGTTTTATTAGGATGTTTATATCTATATTCATGAGATATTGCTATAATTCATTTTTTCCCACAACGTGCTTGTCAAATTTTGGTATCAAGTGTCAGTTGGTGTCATAAAGCTGAGAAGAAATCCTTCTTTCTCTATTTTCTGAGAGAACGTGTGTATGATTGTATCGTTAATTAACTTAGTTCACTAGTGATAAATCTGAACTGTTAAAGTGTGGGCTTGTTTGTTTTTTTTTTAATTAAGGCTTCTTAAAAAATTAAATTTATTTTACAGATATAATAATATTCAGTTTCTTTTCTCTGTTCCCTGAAGTTTAATAACTTGTGTTTTCCTTCTAGAATTTTCTCCATACCATCTAAGATGTAAATGTTATTAGCATAACATATGCTAATAAATAACATTTCTTTAACACCTATAGAATCTCTAGTAATGTCTTCCACATATTTTTGGTATTTGTTTCACTTGTGTGTGAGTGTGCACGTGTTTATGCATGTGTACGAGTGTTGTGATTTCCAAATATATGGATGTTTTTTAATGTATCTTTATGTTATTGACTTCTACATGAATTGCATCTGTGAAATTGGTTCTGGGAAATTCACAGCTTTTCTCTTTAAATTTTGTTTGTTCTCCATTGTCTCCATTCTTTCCTTCTGGGCCCTCCACTTTTACGAATGTCACATTTTCTTTTTCAATACCCTGAATCTCTTAACTTGTGTTTTATATTATCCATTGCCTTTTCTCTCTGAGATACATTCTAGGGGAATTTCCCTAAATAACTGTGATGGTTAATTTTATGTGTGTCCATTTACCAGCTAAGGGATGTCCAGAGAGCTGGTACAATATTATTTCTGGGTGTGAGGGTGTTTCTAGAAGAGATTAGCATTTGAATCGTAAGGATAATCCATCCTCACCTCCGGGGTGGGTCGAGGGCATCATCCAATTCCTTCAGGGCCCAAAAAGAACAAAAGGCAGAGGAAGGGCAAATTTGCACTCTGTTTGAGCTGAGACTTTGGTCTTCTCCTGCCCTCAGACATCAGGGCCCTGATGTTTGGATTGAGCTACACCACGGGCTTTCCGTGGTCTCCAGCTTGCAGACGGCAGATCCTAGGACCTCTCAGCCTCCATAACTGCATGAGCCCATTCCTCATAGTAAATCTCTTTCTATCTCTCTACATATAGCCTACAGGTTCTGTTTCTCTGGAGAACCCCAGCTAATGCATTACCTTTTCCAGCGAACTAATTTTCAGTTGTCTTGTATTCATATTTAGCCTGTCAACTGAACTTTTTTCAATTTTAGCAATCATGGTTTACATTTCTAGTTCTTTTTTAAAATTTCCAAATGTTTATCTTCATTCCTAATAACCTCTAGTTACATCTATATTTTTGTGAACTGATTCTTATTTCAACATCTTACAACCATCTGTCCTATATTCCGTATCTAAAGGTTCTAAAATCTATAACGAAATCTGCTCTTTGCTCTATTTCTTAACTCCCAGTATAGGGGTTTTCCTTCAGGTCCACCCAGTAATCTCCAGTTGTGAGCTCACTGTTGATCTGAGTCATCATAAGCCCTGAAGGCCTAAGTTGAGATATGCTTCTGTTTCCACTGGTAGCCTGAGAGTAACTCACACCTGTAAGCTTTCGGTGCCCTCCGGAGGGACAGGGCTGAGGGTGGGGTCATGGGTTAGGCTTCCCCACCTCTTCTGTGTCCTAAGGTTTACTGTTTCCATTGCATACGCCCTTAGGAAAGCTTTATCTCTACCAGAGCTTCTTCATCAGTCCTCAGCACCCTGACTCTGGACACAGCTCAGGTTTGTTTTCTCTTGGTAGGATGTAGTCCGTAAAAAATTCCACTGCCACTTGTGAGGCCAGGTATGTTTTTTCCCATTGTCCTTCTACCATTTAATTTTCAGTCTATAATGCAATATACATATATATTACATATTAATAATATTAAATATATCATATTAAATAATATATTATGGGGCTTCCCTGGTGGCGCAGTGGTTGAGAATCTGCCTGCCAATGCAGGGGAGACAGGTTCGAGCCCTGGCCCGGGAAGATCCCACATGCCGCGGAGCAGCTAAGCCTGTGCGCCACAACTACTGAGCCTGCGCTCTAGAGCCCACGAGCCACAACTACTGAGCCCACATGCCACAACTACTGAAGCCCACGCACCACAACAAAGAGCAGCCCCTGCTTGTCACAACTAGAGAAAGCCCGCACACAGCAATGAAGACCCAGCACAGCCAAAAATAAAAATAAATAAATAAATTTATTTTTTTAAAAAACGCAAGGGCTTTTCAATATCTGCAAATCAATCAGTGTGATACACCGCATTAACAAATTGAAGAATAAAAACCATGTGATCATCTCAACAGGTGCAGAAAAAGCTTTTGATAAAATTCAACATCCATTTATGATAAAAACTCTCCAGAAAGTGGGCATGGAGGGAACTTAACTCAACATAATAAAGGCCATATATGACAAACCCACAGCTAACATCAAACTCAACAGTGAAAAGCTGAAAGCATTTCCTCCAAGATCAAGAACAAGACAAGGATGTCCATTCTCACCACTTTTGTTCAACATAGTTTTGGAAGTCCTAGCCACGGCAATCAGAGGAGAAAAAGAAATAAAAGGGATCCACATCGGAAAAGAAGAACTAAAACTGTCACTGTTTGCAGATGACATGATAGTATACATAGAAAATCCTAAAGACACTACCAGAAAACTACTAGAGCTCATCAATGAATTTGGTAAAGTTGCAGGATACAAAATTAATACACAGAAATCTGTTGCATTTCTATACACGAACAATGAAAGACCAGAAAGTGAAATTAAGCAAACAATCCCATTTACCATCACATCCATAAGAATAAAATACCTAGGAATAAACTTACCCAAGAGACAAAGACCTGTACTCTGAAAACTATAATATGCTGATGAAAGAAATCAAAGGTGACACAAACAGATGTAAAGATATACCATGCTCTTGGATTGGAAGAATCAATACTGTCAAAATGACTATACTACAGGCAATCTACAGATTCAGTGCAATCCCTATCAAGTTACCAATGGCATTTTTTCACAGAACTAGACCAAAAATTTTTTAATTTGTATGGAAACACAAAAGACCTCGAATAGCCAAAGCAATCTTGAGAAAGAAAAACGGAGCTGGAGCAATCAGGCTCCCTGACTTCACACTATACTACAAAGCTACAGTAATCAAAACAGTATGGTATGGGCACAAAAACAGAAATATAGATCAATGGAACAGAAAAAAAAAGCCCAGAAATAAACCCACACACTTATGTTCAATTAATCTGTGACAAAAAAGGAAAGAATATACAATGGAGAAAATATACAGTCTCTTCAATAAGTGGTGCTGGGAAAACTGGACAGCTACATGTAAAAGAATGAAATTAGAACATTCTCTAACACCATACACAAAAATAAACTCAAAGTGGATTAAAGACCTAAATGTAAGACCAGATACTATTAAACTCCAAGAGGAAAACACAGGTAGGACACTCTTTGACTTGAATTGCGGCAATATCTTTTTGGATCCGTCTCCTAGAGTAATGAAAATAAAACCAAAAATAAACAAATGGGACCTAATGAAACTTAAAAGCTTTTGCACAGCAAAGGAAACCATAAACAAGACGAAGAGACAACCCACAGAATGGGAGAAAATATTTGCAAACGATGCAACTGACAAGGGATTAATCTCCAAAATATACAAACTGCTCATGCAGCTCAATATCAAAAAAACAAACAACCCAATCAAAAAGTGGGCAGAAGATCTAAATAGACATTTCTCCAAAGAAGATATACAGATGGCCAAAAGGCACATGAAAAGATGCTCAACATCGCTAATTATTAGGAAATGCAAATCAAAACTACAATGAGGTATCACCTCACACCAGTCAGAATGCCCATCATCAAAAAGTCTAAAATAATAAATGCTGGAGAGGGTGTGGAGAAAATGGAACCCTCCTACACTGTTGGTGGGAATGTAAATTGGTGCAGCATCTATGGAGAACAGTATGAACATAGCTTAAAAACTAAAAATAGAGCTACCATATGATCCAGTAATCCCACTCCCGGGCATATATCTGGAGAAAGCCATACTTCGAACAGACACATGCACCCCAGTGTTCATTGCAGCACTATTTACAATAGCCAACACATGGAAACAACCTAAATGTCCATCTAAAGAGGAATGGATAAAGAAGATGTGGTATATAGATACAATGGAATATTAGTCATAAAAAAGAATGAAATAACGCCATTTGTAGCAACATGGATGGACCTAGAGATTATCATACTAAGTGAAGTCAGAGAAAAACAAATATCGTATAATATCACTTATATGTGGAATCTAAAAATAATGATACAAATGAACTTATTTACACAACAGAAACAGACTCACAGACACAGAAAACAAACTTATGGTTACCAAAGCAGAACAGTGGGGGTGAGGGATAATTTAGGAATTTGGGAGTAATACATACACACTATTATATATAAAATAGGTAAACAACAAGGACCTACTGTACAGCATAGGGAACTCTACTCAATATTTTATAATAACCTATATGGGAAAATTATCTGAAAAAGAATATATGTGTGTGTGTATATACATATATGTATACATGTATACATATGCATATATATACACATACACATATATATAACTGAATCACTTTGCTGTGCACCTGAAACTAACACAACTTTGTAAATCTACTTCAATAAAAAAAAAAGAATAAAAGTAAAATAAAATGTTTGAACTTGTGATTAATTTTTAATTCTAAAATTTATACTTCTTGAAATATTTATAAACATTCAAAGGTATTGGTGTGAACTTTATCCATTCTTTTAGGACAAACCTGGTTGATGGGTTGAATGAAGGGATTAAATAATGAAATTTTACATTTGGGTAAAAGTTAAAAGGAAAAGTTTTATATTTTCCTTTAGGTACTTTATGGAATGGACTGAATTTGCACTTAACTGGAGTGATTTATAAAGGATATTTATTGATTTAAGCAGGGGTTTTAACTATCAAAGTCCAAGTGGATATGACAGCCCTTTGCTCTTTGTTACATCCATTTATAACATAACCTGAAAAGGTAAGTACTACGCATCACTTTGAAATGCTTCAAAATTTTAATCTTCTATAAATGGAACTTACACAAAAGTTATTATATAACCTTAGATAGCAGAATGCAACTATTTATGAACAATTTTTATTTTAGCACCTTCATTTTATCATCACACATATCTCTTAATTATTTTTGTTACCAGCAAAATTGCATCAATGCTAAAACTTTAGTGAAAATATATTTTCCAGGAAATATAAGGTTGTGGAATTTATCATTCAAGAAGACTTTTGGATAATTATAGAGAGAAAGTGATGACCCAGATTTGATTTCTATGTAAGAAAATCAAATCTCGGTTATCTATTTTCATATCATGCTCATTATGTTCATACCACTACCTTTTATTAAAACTCAAGTACTAGCTTTCAAATGAAAATGGTACACTGACAATACTGAACTAAGGGGAGCAATTCAATGGAATAGACAGCTTCTTAAATCTTTAAATTATCTGAATTCAATTTTTGGTATATGTTCTTAGGCAAAAATAAGACCTGTAAAAATTTCCCATGAAACAAAACAGTGATAAGTTGTGAAAATACAGCCCTTTTATTGATCATGACTTTCTTCTTAAAAATTTCAACCGCCGTTGTCCAAGGAGCAAACAATGAAATGTTCTGTAATTCAATTTCAGGTTGTGATATGACAACTATACAACTTCCTGTATGTCTCCTGCTCACATGTTCTTTGTAGCTGGGCTAAAAGCTCATCCATATACTTTCTTCATGATATTTTGAGATCATCGCTCTCACTTATAGAGAGACTTCATAAGATTTCCAACATTCATATGCTTTTGCTCCTATCCTCATAAATTTGCTTGTGCATGTTGTCTAAACATTTTCAGGCCATGGTTTCAATACGAGTGTCTTTGTAGAGGCATACACACTAAGTAACTCACCAAGAAAGCATCTGGCAGTCTGGTCATCTTCACGTTTGTGAAAATATCCTAAGATTTTTTTATATGAGATTATGGATTTTCCAGGTTGAACGTCTACATCTTTCCTCCAACACATTTCCGACAACTGTTCTCTTATTTCCGGGAGTACAAGGGGATACATCAGCGAGAACCTCCCCAGCTCCGCCCCCGTATACACAGGAACATTAAACTCTTTGTGGTTGTTCCAGTTAGAATCACACCATCAGCAAAGCTTCATAAAGTGTCTGATTTTATTCCAGCTAACACACTCCTAACCTTCACCCCACATTACTCAGAAGAATACAGTCCAGACCTGCATCTCTGCCCGCCCATCACCTACTCCAACCTGACTTCAGGCTCCATTTCTGGGCCGATGAAGGGTCTTCCTGGGTTCATTGGTGTCTTCTCCTTCACAGAATTTAAGAAGTAGAATAAAATGTGTTGCACATTGTGTGCTGTTCACATTTACTAGGTAGCTCAACATTTTTTCAAAGTGCTACTAATATTTTATTCCCCCAACCATGGTATCTCATCATTTCACATCCTCTCATACTCATAAGACATTTAGATTTTGGCCAAGCAGATGAATGTAAAATTGTATCTCATCATAGTTTTAATTTGCATTTTATCCATTAATAGTGAGAATGGGCATCTCTTCTTTATTAGCAATTTGTTTCTTCTTCTTCTATGAAATGCTTTCTCAATTATCTTCTTATTTTTGCTTTGTTTTGTTTGAATTTTCCTTATTGATTTCTAGAAGTTATTTATCCATTTTGAAGAAGCATCTTTTGCAGACAATGTGTGTTGCAAATATCTCCTCTCAGCTTGTGGCTTTTTTCTTTTGTGGTATCACTTTTTAAATTGGGCCATACATTATACATGATAAAATTCACTCATCTTAAGTACAGTGTTCAAAGAATTCTGACAAATACCTCCAACCAGATAACCACTTCTATGTAATGTGATGATTGGTATGGTGAGGGTAAGGCTACTGTCTTGCTCTCTGATGTCCACCGGTCCGTCTATTCCTGTTCCCTTTTCCTCTTTATCTTCATTTTGTCTTATTTTTATGATTCCCTCTACCTCTTTTTTTAGGATATTAGCTATAACTTTTTCATATTAGTAGTTGCTGTAGGATTCACATTATGCAACATTAACTTATTATATTCTACCTTTAGTGACACGATACCACTGCACACTTAGTATAGGAACCTTAAAATAGGTTACTTCAATTTCCTATCCTGGAGTTTACGCTGCTGTTATGCATTTTACTTTTACAGGGGTTAAAAACCTCACAATACATTCCTATTATCTTAGTTACAACAGTCAACTATATTTTAAATATATTTAAATAATGAAAAATATTATATATTCACGTGCACAATTACTATCCCCAGTGCTTTCATTCCTTTCTGTAGATGCACACATTTATCCTGATAATTGACATCTTGGGCCTAAACCCACACTATTGTTTGTAACGTCTTTCTGTCTTTTTCTCCTCTTTTTCTTGCCTCCTTGATCATTCATTGTGTTTTATTTATATTATTTTAGTGGCTTTTTTATGGGACTTACCTGCACGTTTATCTTAATAAAGCCTGGAGCTAACGACTATCTTCATTTTCTTTGCGCCTGAAAAGTTCTAATCTCATCCACTTTTATCTTTCAAGATAATTAAAATTTAATAAACTCAAGAATACAGTAGAAAGAATACTGGCTATGAAATAAGACAGTCCTGATTTTGAATCTTAGTTTCATCTTTTCTTGGCTAGAAACTTTGGTAAATAACTTATCTTCTTTGAGACTTGGTCTTCTGATACATAAAACTGAGACATAATATTTAATTACATAACTGAAGGAACAGGATTAAAAGGCACATGGTAGGTTCTCATAAGTTCTAGCGACTTTCCCCTTCCTACAAAATTTAATGAGGCAGACTTTAATAAGGGAATCATATCCACCTGATTTGAAATACTCAAGCTAACACTCAAGCACATTTCTACCAACTCATGATACAATGTGAACCTAGCATCATGCTTACACAGAGAAGGAAATGTAAAAACAATGCCTCAATGAATTAAAGAATTAATGAATATACTAGACTTGAGCACGGAAGTGATAGAATAAACACCAGTAACCGACTATACTTCAAAACTAGAGACAGAATCATGGAAAGTAGTCTATTTTCATCTGGTTTGTTGAATTACCACATTGGACAAGTCCTTTATTTTGATGAGTGTCAGTTTCTTAATCTATACAAATGCAGATATTAGATTATAACATATTCAATGCGGATTTGTAAATTTTTAGGATTTTCTGATTTGACAATTTGGGAAAGTAAACTGTATGTCTCTTTGTTTGTGAATGAAACCATAAACATGTCTAACATTTCAATTAGTAACATAATCCCACAAAGATACTTTTAGAAATACAGTTACAATCAAGGGAATATTTTAGATGAATAAAATTACCCCATGTGTGGTTTTTTTTTAAACATCTTTATTGGAGTATAATTGCTTTACATTGTTGTGTTAGTTTCTGCTGTATACCAAAGTGAATCAGCTATACATATACATACATCCCCATATCCCCTCCCTCTTGAGTCTACCTCCCACCCTCCCTATCCCACCCCTCTAGGTGGTCACAAAGCACTGAGCTGATCTCCCTGTGCTATGCGGCTGCTTCCCACTAGCTAGCTATTTTACATTTGGTAGTGTATATATGTCAATACCACTTTCTCACTTTGCCCCAGCTTACCCTTCCCCCTCCCCGTGTCCTCAAGTCCATTCTCTACATCTGCGTCTTTATTTCTGTCCTGCCCCTAGGTTCTTCAGAACCTTTTTTTTTTTTTTTTTTTTTTTTTTAGATTCCATATATGTGTGTTAGCATATGGTATTTCTTTTCTCTTTCTGACTTACTTCACTCTGTATGACAGACTCTAGGTCCATCCACCTCACTACAAATAAATGAATTTCATTTCTTTTTATGGCTGAGTAGCATTCCATTGTGTATATGTACCACATCTTCTTTATCCATTTTTCTGTCGATCGGCATTTAAGTTGCTTCCATGTCCTGGCTATTGTAAATAGTGCTGCAATGAACATTGTGGTACATGACTCTTTTTGAGTTATGGTTTTCTCAGGGTATCTGCCCAGTAGTGGGATTGCTGGGTCGTATGGTAGTTCTGTTTTTAGTTTTTTAAGGAACCTCCATACTGCTCTCCATAGTGGCTGTATCAATTTACATTCCCACCAACAGTGTAAGAGGGTTCCCTTTTCTCCACACCCTCTCCACCATTTACTGTTTATAGATTTTTTGATGATGGCCATTCTGACCGGTATGAGGTGATACCTCACTGTAGTTTTGATTTGCATTTCTCTAATTATTACTCATGTTGAGCATCCCTTCATGTGTTTGTTGGCAATCTGTAAATCTTCTTTGGAGAAATGTCTATTTAGGTCTTCTGACCATTTTTGGATTGCATTGTTTGTTTTTTTGATATTGAGCTGCATGAGCTGCTTGTATATTTTGGAGAGTAATTCTTTGTCAGTTGCTTTGTTTGCAAATATTTCCTCCCATTCTGAGGGTTGTCTTTTCGTCTTGTTTATGGTTTCCTTTGCTGTGCAAAAGATTTTAAGTTTCATTAAGTCCCATTTGTTTATTTTTGGTTTTACTTCCATTTCTCTAGGAGGTGGGTCAAAAAGGATCTTGCTTTGATTTATGTCATAGAGTGTTCTGCTTATGTTTTCCTCTAAGAGTTTTATAGTGTCTGGCCTTACATTTAGGTCTTTAATCCATTTTGAGTTTATTTTTGTGTATGGTGTTAGGGAGTGTTCTAAGTTCATTCTTTTACATGTAGCTGTCCAGTTTTCCCAGTACCACTTATTGAAGAGGCTGTCTTTTCTCCATTGTATATTCTTTCCTCCTTTATCAAAGATAAGGTGACCATATGTGTGTGGGTTTATCTCTGGGCTTTCTATCCTGTTCCATTGATCTATATTTCTGTTTTTGTTCCAGTACCACACTTTCTTGATTACAGTAGCTCTGTAGTATAGTCTGAAGTCAGGGAGCCTGATTCCTCCAGCTCTGTTTTTCTTTCTCAACATTGCTTTGGCTGTTCGGGGTCTTTTGTGTTTCCATACAAATTGTGAAATTTTTGGTTCCAGTTCTGTGAAAAATGCCATTGGTAGTTTGACAGGGATTGCACTGAATCTGTAGATTGGATTGGGTAGTATAGTCATTTTCACAGTGTTGACTCTTCCAATCCAAGAAGATGGTATATCTCTCCATCTGTTTGTATTATCTTTAATTTCTTTCATCAGTGTCTTATAGTTCTCTGCATACAGGTCTTTTATCTCCTTACGTTTCCCCATGTGTTTTAAAGACTTTTTTCAGTTGAAATAGGTAGCTTCTTGCTCAAAAGCAGTAAGGACCCTACTTACTGTCCTCTGATCGCTCAGAGAAAAGTGTTTCATTAATGTGTGTTAAAATTGTGCTTTTCATCCTGTAGATGCTACACTTTGATGCATTTTTGCTATTCCTCTTCAGAATGCCGGTACATAAAGCCCTTTTATGACAGTGCACTAGGCTGTGCTGTTATTAATTGCTTTTTCCACGTTAGGTTTAGATGGTGTAAGACGTTATTGACTTTCTTTCTAATGAGGAGTTGAATCTCATTACTGTCCTGACTCATGGTTATTCCTTTAAATTAGCGATAATGAATCAAAATGTGTTGCCATCAGTTGACTGAATCCCTAAGAATATAACACACTTTTTACATCAAAGTAAAATCACTTAATCTAGTGCTGCTTTTTCAAAAAAATGCAATACTGTTTGAACATCCCTTTATTGTAGAAACTAAATGTGTCAATTTCCTCTACTCCTGCTTGCTCTTGTCATATCAAGAGGAATATATTAATGATGTGCTTGAAGTAATCTAATATTTACCAGCATTTCTTTGTGTTACTAAACTAAATGAACATATGTTTGTTTTATGCTTTATTTCATGGCATAGTAATTAACAATTTTTATATCACTGAATAAATACATGAATATGAAGTGCTAATCATCAGTGTTCAGTTCTGCATAGAAAACTAATTTTATTTTTATGCCTGAGACCATTCTTTTTCACACAGGTCCCTAACTCCTGAGAAATAGACTTTTCATATTTTGAATTCTGTGCTTTAATACTATGATTGTCATCCAGCACAACATCACTTGCTATCACCCCTTCCATCTCGAATGTTCCCTGTATTGTTACCCCTTCCTTCACATCTGAGCAAAATTCACAGCCCTTCTCCACATCAATACAAAACCTCTATCTCTTTCCCTCCTCTCCTGTCTTTCAATCTCCTCTGGAATTTTGCCCCATTTACAACCAGACTTCCCTCCATCCACAGTTTCTACTCTTCCCTCGCTCACTTCCCTCCAAATTTGAAGATACGCTCAACTTTTCTGCATTCAAAGAAACCCACCTCAATTCCTTTTTCTTAAACTTGTACACTCACTCTTCTTCCCTTCGAGGAAAAAAAGAATACTGTGAAATAATATTCTAGCATCAATAACGCCTCCTCTTTTCCCTCTCCACTACTTTTAAAGCTTCTTGCAATACAGATTCCTCCTCTACTGTAGAACTGAAGTTGTTTTTGGAGTTAGCTTCACCAGATAATTTTTTTTAACCATTTTTAACCTGATTGGTTTCGCAGCATTTAAAACCATAGACTGTACTTCCTGATTTCTGTTATTCTCTGCTTTCCCAGCTCCCTCCCTCTCTCTCTTTCTGTGCTCGCACTTTCTAAAGCTATCCAGCTGGATCCTCTGCCCCCACATGCCCCTCAGTGCTGACATTTATTCAGGGTTTATAATCCGTTCTCATCTTTTCACTCTGAACCCTTGGCAGTATCACCTACCAGCATGGCTACAACTACATCTCCAGCCCAGTAACTTCCTCTTTTAAGCCTCATATTTTCCTTCCAGATTTCTCTTTCCAATTGCCTCCTGGACATGTCCATATGTATGTGCCCCAGATGATCGAGATGCATTTTATTGGAGAGAGAACTCATATTCAAATGTCCAAACATACTACTCTTCCCAGTGCACACCTTGATTATGAACACCACTAAACAACCCCAGCCCCCAAAGATATGAAAGCTAACATCGCCGTGACTTCTCTCCTTTGACTTCTAACCAACCAGGTGTCAGTCTGTCTAGAGCTCTCGTCTTAATTCACACCCACGCTAACAGCACCCTCTCAGGTCTCTATCACTGTTCTCTTGAAATATTCCTTATTTACGTGTGTGTTCATTCACAAGTACCCGCTGAGAGCCGAGAAGGTGCCCCATATTAGTGCAGACTCTGGGTAAGGAAGCGCTTTAGCAGGTAAGAAAGAGGAGGTGGTAAAGGCACGGAAATAAACAATTATGAGCACCGGTATGAATGCCTGATGGGGATGCCTGGAGGGCGCTACTGTGCACGTGTGGATGTCTGTGTACCTACGAACTCTACCCAGGGGAGGTGAGATTTCAGTGGGGATTTGAACGTTAGCACAGACAAGTACACAGGGGAAACTGCAGGTCGTTCAGAATGACCAGAACACCTGGCTACGTGCAGTGTGCCCCAGGTGGAAACTTAGAGGTTGGCAGGGACAGAATTACTTAAGGTCTTTTCCGACTGTGCTGAAGAAGTTAGATTTTATCTCAGTGTTAATGAGGTGCCACTGAAAGAATTGAAGTGAGGGTTTTATGCAATCGATTTCTTTGTGCTGCTCACCCCAGCAGTTGACTGGAGCATGGTTTGGTATGGAGGTAGTTTAAAGATACAGGAAGGTGTCATTTGGAGTTTGTTGCAATAATCAAAATTAAAAAGCGGCAGCTGTACGAATGAAGAGATGGCTTAGAGAATAAGGAGGATGGATCTTTTAGGACTTGCAATGTGAGTAAGCATCAATTCATTAAATGTTAAGTGGTAAGACAGAAGGTGTAGGCAAGATTTGGGACTTGACCCATCACGTGGACGGTGGAGCTTTTAATTGAGGAGAAGAACGTGGAAGAAGGCACGGATATAAGGGAAATATAAATAATGAAATTGAATTTTGAGAATCTTTAACTTCAGGGATCCTTGGTAGAAATAGTCTAACAGTTTCTAGGTTATAAGGATGAGGAAGTTAGAGAGTTTCAGAGTGACAGAGTTAGAAATTTGTGGGTTTTCAGTCATTGGTGTGTAAGTACTATTGGGAACAATGGAGATTTGGGACAAAGTTTCCATTACTGAGAAAATGTGGAATATTTTTCAGAGCCTTAAGCGTAAAAATGTACCTGAGAATGCCACTCTGCTTTGTAAGAAAGTACAACAGAACTTGGTAAGGAAGTACATCCTGAAAAGAAAATTGAGATGGAAAAGCCAAAGAGGAAGAAGGGAAAAAAATGTGATGACAGAAAATGAGGGTGGGGTCACAGGAAGAGGTACCTGGGGAGAGTTAAACAAGATGGAGCCTGGACATCTTTCCCCTTGGACCAGATCTGTCCACTTCCAGTATCTCCATTGGAATCATCTCAAGCACTCTCTGACCCAAGTCAACGTAAACAATTCTACTGAGATCCTCTTCCTGAAACACAGGGCTCTGCATTTCATCCCCTCACGCTAACCAAGATATGGTTCTCATCAAGTTACCACGATAGACTGAAACTTGAACTCGACATCCAAAGCTTCCCACTACTTGGCCCCAACCAATTGGTGCCTCTTCCAAAAAGCAATCAAGAAAGTATCTCCCTAGTTTGAATCCCTCTCTCCCTTTCTTCAGCCTCTACATCACTGCCCGTGGGACTCTGTTAACAGCAAAAACAATTTATTATCCACTTCGTTCTGGGTGCACTCATTTGTGCCACTCCCTGTCCCACTGGAAATCTGAAAGGGTTACTTTAGTGCACTTCTGCCCTTAATTAGTGGGGGAATTATTGTCAATTTTATCAAGTCCTAACGGCAATTGTTTTAAACACTGATTTCCATCTAACATTTAGAATTACAGTTTTCAAGAGTCAAAGCACCTTAGAAATCCTTTAGCTCGAACAGCTCATTTTCCAGACAAAACCAAGGCCAAAAGTTATTTGCTCCAAGACGTGAAGCAATCAGTGCCAAAGCAGACATAAACACCAGCTCTTGTGGTACAAAATGGAAACGAAAATTATTTCAGCTCACATGATTAATGTGACTTTGGCGCAATCCGTACTGAAAGATCTCGTATAAAATGTCAATAAGTTAGAGCTTATGAAAGTATCCTGACCAGAAATGTACTGAGAGTTGTTTGTTCTGCAAAATAAAATGAGTTATTTATACATATAAAGTTGATTATGACTAACTCTCACACTATACCTTACAGGTTAGGAAAGTTTATGTTTTAATTTTTATTAATTTTTAAAATATTACGGCTATGTAGTTACATGTATAAAGTTCCTGGTTTTGCCTGGCATCTTAAAAACGTTTCTTTGTATCATTTTAGGTTTTCAACTGACAAAGGTCAACTAGGTCTGCCCAACAGTGATGAAAAACTTAGTCCAAAAACTGGAGAATTTGCCTTCAAAACCAGGTATTTCTACCAAAGTAGAAAAAAGGATACTGGGGCTTCCCTGGTGGTGCAGTGGTTGAGAATCTGCCTGCCAATGCAGGGGAAACGGGTTCGAGCCCTGGTCTGGGAAGATCCCACATGCCGCGCGGAGCAACTGGGCCCGTGAGCCACAACTACTGAGCCTGCGCTTCGGGAGCCTGTGCTCCGCAACAAGAGAGGCCGAGATAGTGAGAGGCCCGCACACCGCGATGAAGAGTGGCCCCCGCTCGCCGCAACTAGAGAAAGCCCTTGCACAGAAACGAAGACCCAACACAGCCAAAAATAAATAAATTAAAAAAATTAAAAAAAAATAAAAAGGATACTGTTGTTGGATTAAACTACAATTTTATTTTAAAATATCACAGCCCCTCAGAAAACATCACTATAGCTTGAAAAATCACATTCACTTACAGCTCACATTCTTGATGCTTGAAGTGACATTTCATGACTCCAATATATGGCACGCTTCTCTGAGTCAGTCGTTTTATCTTGGATGCCCTTTAAAGCAGCATTCCTGAATGTTAAAATGATGTATGACTTCTTATTAAGTTTACCAGCCAATACCTCTATCAAAAGTAACATTTCCCTTTCTTAAGAAGAAATAGTTTTAATTTACACGGTTAGAAATGGTACGTGCTTGAAGTTCTAAATCATGAGGTTTTATCATCTGAACTAGCCAGTTAGAAGTAATCTTGCGAGGAAGAAAACGTAGTATTTTAACGTACATTTAACTTCTTGGGCCTACTGTCACTTTAGATTCGGCAAAACAGCAAATGAGTTCCTGTTCTTAATCCCTGCCCTCCACCACTGGCAGTCTTCTGTTGCACTAACATTGACGATCTCTAGACAGAAATTTCGTGCAAGTTGTCTGTAACCTATTAGTTCTGGAGCTTAGCATCTATACTTCACTGCCTACTTATAACAGAGAAGAAGGTAATTATCGAGTTAACAGGAAAAATAAAATTTGACCCAAATTCAGAAAGCCACTGCTTTGTTTGAAAGAGACGCCCCGACTGGTATATAAATTGCATTGAGAGATAAGTTACACATGGAGGTGGAACGACAGTATCAGGCTGAACCTCCCGTCTGCTGCTGGTTAGGTGGGTCAGTTATGACACTGTGCTAACAAGGTCAAGGGCAGGTTACAAGCCCAGGCGGGCATCTAACTGTGCTCTGATCCACAGCCATAAAAGGCACCTTCAATTTCAGCTGTTCCAGAATCCTCTTTTTAGGTACAACAATTCTTAAGTATAGAAACACAGCAAGTATTTACATATGTACTCATAACATATGTCATTGGAGAAGCATATACGTGAATTTATGGTACGAATTTAGGTAACTGGCAGAAAAATGGTAAATTATCCAATTACAAATGACACTCTCTCCCATATGAGCGCCATCTGAAGGGGACCCTTCCACAGGTTCTATGATGGGCTGCCGACAGGGCAGGCGTGTATTTAAAGTTCCATCTTTCCATAACCAGTTTCCTTCCTTTTCTTAAGAATGTGCCAACACGGCTCTCTGTTAGGTAAGTCATGCAGACCGGCCTTTCATTGTTAACAGAAAACACTCCCAACTATTTTCTTACCACTGGCTACCATCATACTTTCTGCAGCCAGATTTTCACCAAAACTAGGTTATCAATTTTCATATTCATGGAGAATTGCTGGAAGGTTATGCAAGCTGTACTTTAGGGGGTCACCCTTGGTTCCTGCCTTTAGAAATGGGATTCGACAGTACAGCTTCCGTTACAACAAGCATTTAGCTCAAGCTTGGGTTTATTATCCTAACTTTACTTTGTTTTACTCTGATTACATCTACTTTCCCTAGCCTGTTAATGTTTCTGTAAGTTACCACTAATTGTTTTACAGTGAGGTAACCCAAGTAAACCTAATTGAATGAGTTAAAGCCAATAAGAAAAGTAACTGCAGACACAGTGTCCTCTGGGAACTAGCAAGATTTGTTTATCCATCCTTCTCTTTACTCCTTCTACACCTCTGAAATCAGAGGGAGAATGTGAATACTTGTTTTGTAAAATGCATTGCAATACCCTGGAAAGAACCTTTCGACTGTATTGAAATTGAGAGTGGAAAAACTAGGCAGAAAACAATGGCAATATTCTCATTTTCAGCTTCCTTGCCTCTTAGAGGATCTCAACACAACTCTGAATGCCAGGAAATAATTTACCCCATTGGTAGATGTATACATTTTGACAACAATATAATTTCGTCCAGTTCACATTACTGAATCCAGGAAAAACAAACAAACAAACAAACAAAATTGTCCCTAAAAGAACTCCTGGTTGAGGAGGTTGACCTGACAGGAAGAAAGTAATTACTCCTTTTAATACTAGTTCCATCCAAACACACTGGCTATTTGAGTTGGATGGTGAAGAAAACCTTCCAGGGGCTGCCCGATAGAAACTTCTACAGTGATGGACATGTTCTACAACTGTACTTTCCAAGAAGGAATCACATTTTGAAATGTGGCTAGTGCAACTGAGGAACTGATTTTTAAATTTTATTTTGTCTTAAATAATGCAAACGGAGTCCCTGGAGGCTACCATACTGGACAGCACAGCTGCAGACTTTGGAAGGATACACACTGGCCCGTCTCCATTCCGACATCTCACTGTCTAGGTTTGCTGTCCATCCCTGTTATCTCTTCTAATTATTTAGTAGTTAACTGCATTAATAAAATTCTCCAGTTCTATGCTCTTAATGCCTAAAGGCACTGTACCCACAAAACTAAACATTGTCAGGAATACCTAGTGTCCCAAAAGAAAATTTAGGACTGATACCCTAAAGGTTCTCTAAAGTAATTGATGTAATTTAAGCTCTAAATTATACCCTATCACATTTATCTCTTTAATTCACATAGATTTTTGAAAACAGGAGATATCTGAGGATTGTGCCTATCAGTTTACAGATATAAAATTATATAAATAAATAAAATAACTCCAATCCTACAAATCTCTATACCGGCTGCTTAATATGAAGCCATTGCCCTCAGGCTTGGTAGAATGTGCTAGTAAAGTTTACTACAAGTTAAGGACATACTGGTTCTGATCATGTGACGTATTGTTTAACTGAGTAAGGAGCAACTGATGGTGATTCTAATGTGAGCACTGGTGGCACTTCTGTTGTTCACACTCAGGATTTCCTTGTATCATTTCTAAATTATCCATCTATTCACGCTCCATGATCTAATATCTGATGGTCTTTTCAAGACAGATGGGGACAATGTGAGACACACAATCTTGTCTATTTCTCCTTTGAGAAATAAAAGCAGCATATTTATCCTAGTATGTATCACCAAGCAAATACTGCAAAGGATTTTTAATTTAATAGTTTTTTTTTCTCTTCCCAACAGATTTGAAAAGACAGACTCTCCCTTTTAAATTAGCAAAACAGCAACATGCACATGCATGCCCTTGAAAGTCAAATCCTTATATAAAAGTATTAAGATAAAGACAAACATGAACAATTCCAATGTCAAGTATATTCATCATATGGAAATGGTGGGCTAATTTAATATTAAATACTCATACGAACTCTGTTTCTGTAAAAAGTACACAAGTCAAAGACAGTTCTTATTCCTTCCTGGCTATTTCCTTTGTTGCATCTGGCCTACTGGAGCTACTAGCGGAAAAATCAAGAAATATCCTTTTAGTGAAAGATTAATAGGCGCACACACATTTTCTGCAGGGTGCTGTCAATCACACATAAACCTGAGGCTCCGCTAAATGTCTGTGCAGTACGAAGCAGGATATTTCTGGGCCACCCTTTCAGTCTGTGGTTGTGCTAGGATTCTGATGATTTTTCTCCCGTTTCCAAGGAGTCTCCAGTGAATTGCATTGAGTTTTATTTCTGGGTTCCCATGGTTAAAGCCTAATTTGATTGACAACTGTTTGCAGAGAGCCTGCCCAATGCCCAGGAATTTGGCACTAAGGACCGAGAAACAAGAGACAGCGTCTCTCCACAAGGAGACTCATAGATGCATGCAGTAAACACAGTGCGAGGCAACGTGTGACGGAGAGTATCTAAGACGATGGCGTTCTAGTGGAAGTACGGACGGAGCCCAAGGCACAGAGGCGGAACGGGGGGAAATGTGCAGAAAGGCCTCCTCGTGACGTGGCTGGCAGTGCTCCCCGTCTCCACCTGACTGCATCATTCCCTGGAGGCTCTCACCCCTGAGAAAAGGTTTCCTCTTGGAAGTCACCATTTATTTTTCAAAATTAAAAGAAAGTGCTATGAATGGAAAAATAAACACACAAAATTTAAGAAAATACAAAACAGGCAAAACACTAGCTTTAAAACGAGAGTAATAGAAATCAAGCTGAGTGTCACAAACGTTAGACTGGAAGTTGATACAAATTCATGAGAAGGAGAGAGTCCTCTCTAACAATGACAGACTCCGGGGGCTTCACATTTCTCTTGGGATTTCATTAGGTCTGACTTGACCACTGAGTCCAGAAGTAGGTGGTGGGTGTCTGCTGAGTCACAGCAGCCCCGGTGCCCGGAGGCACTGGGTCACATCTTCCTCATCCTCCCAGCCCTTCCATGTAAACTATATTGCCTCCCTGTACGGTTCCACATTTATATGACTTTTTTTGCGCCTAAATCAGAGGTTATCCAAGACAGATGAAACCTTACTCATTGTTTCCTCCATCGTGCGCCTCCTGGACTCTTGGTGAGTTTCTCATGAGTCTCACAGAGTCCAAACGTCTTCCACTGGCAGAAAGATCACGTCTGGGCTGGCCACCCCTTCCGTCTCCACGCTTGTCAGTCATGGAGCCCTCTCATTCCAGCCCCTTTCTACTCCAAAAAGCTGAGAAGGGCAATAACTTTTCCCTCTCACTCCACCTGCCAAACCCGTGTCAGCAGGCGGGCATCTGCTTACTCTCCTGTCCCCAGCTAAACCCTAAGGCTCCGGGCAGTCTTTCCCGCCCACCAGCAGGTGGGTCCCCCAGTTTTGTGTCTACATGACCCTGTGTACCTTTCTGTCATAGCATTTTTCACACTGTTCAATTAAACATAGAGCTGAATGGTAGTAAGAGTTGTACCTGTTTTGCCAAACTCACCGTAGGTTCCATAAAAATGGACACATTTCTTGCACATGTTTTTCATTATTTCAAACCCTCAAGCAGCATGACTGTTAAAGAGAAGGTGCTCAGGATATTTTTCTAACTGAATCTTAATATGTATAATATCAGTTTATATAAATAAATGTTTATGAATAAAAGTTTATAATATCAATTGATGGCAACTCCAATCCTTCACACTGACTGACTTTTCAGACTTAAATTTAAATGTCCCTCAGACGAGCGCAAATTCAACATACAGTTCTTGTAGAAGGGAACTAGTAACTCAAATGGAATGGGACCAGTATTCAACTTGATGTTTTTCTGCACCTGATAGGTAATATCAACAATAAGAAGTGAAAACATGCCTCCTCAAAGTGCCACGCAGAACTTTAGAACCTTTACTAAATAGGTACATTATCAAGAATTTCAGGAAATGTTTGTCTTAATTCATTTGTGATCAAGATTTAAGACTAAAATTATACCAGATTATTGGAATGTAAATTGGTGCAGCCACTATGGGAAACAGTATGGAGGCTGCTCAAAAAACTAAAAAAAGAACTGCCATATGATTCAGTGATCCCACTCCTGGGCATATACCCAGACAAAACTATAATTCGAAGAGATACACGCACCCCTATGTTCACAGCAGCACTATTCACAATAGCCAATACATGGAAGCAACCTAAATGACCATCGACAGACGAATGGATAAAGAAGATGTGATACATATATACAATGGAATATTACTCAGCCATAAAAAAGAATGAAATAATGTCATTTGCAGCAACACGGATGGACCTAGAGATGATCATACTAAGTGAACTAAGTCAGACAAAGGAAGACAAATATCATATGATATCACATATATGTGGAATCTGAAATATGACACAAATGAACTTATCTACAAAACAGAAACAGACTCACAGACATAGAGAACAGACTTGTGGTTGCCAGGGGGAGGGGAGTGGGGTAGGGAAGGATTGGGAGTTTGGGGTGAGCAGATGCAAACTACTATATATAGGATGGATAGACAACAAGGTCTTACTGTGTAGCACAGGGAACTATATTCAATATCCTGTGATAAACCACAATGGAAAGGAATATGAAAAAGAATATATATATTTATATATATAAATAAAATGAGTGACTTTGCTGTACAGCAGAAATTAACACATTGTAAACTGTAAATCAACTATACTTCAATAAAACTAAAAGATAAATAAAATTATTCCAGATTACCACAAGGCACCCTCAGCTGTTCTATGTGACACAAAAGAAAATAATCTTAAAAATAACTTCACTGGGGCTTCCCTGGTGGCGCAGTGGTTAAGAATCCACCTGCCAATGCAGGGGACACGGGTTCGAGCCCTGGTCCAGGAAGATCCCACATGCTGCAGAGCAACTAAGCCTGTGTGCCACAACTACTGAGCCTGCGCTCTAGAGCCCACAAGCCACAATTACTGAGCCCGCGTGCCACAACTACTGAAGCCTGTGCACCTAGAGCCCATGCTCTGCAACAAGAGAAGCCAGTGCAGTGAGAAGCCTGCGCACCGCAACAAAGAGTAGCCCCCGCTCACTGCAACTAGAGAGAGCCCGCGCACAGTAACGAAGACCCAACGCAGCCAAAAATTAAATAAAATAAATTAAAAAAAAATAACTTCACTTTACAGAAATACAGATGAAACATTATATACACAAAATTGTTTTGGCATTTTCCTTTCAATCACTGATTGTTAAAATACACATTGAGATATATTAGCACTGAATACACATAACAATCATGTGAGAAACTTGCCCACAGCACGCCCTAGACTAATAAAATACAAAACCCTGGCAGATGTGACACAGGCACCAGTATTTTAAAACTTCTCAGGTAAGTCCCATGTACAGCCAGGTTGAGAAGCGCTGGGCTGGATCAATACCTCTCAGAATTTAATGTGCACACAGGTCACCTGGGCAAGTGCATAAAATGCTGATCCTAATTGCAGGGTGAAATCTGAGATTCTGTACCTTAACAAGCTCTAGGTGATGCGTGGAATACACTCTTAGTCGCATGGGGCCAGATGACCCTGAATGGGGAGAGACAACCTCATTCTAGAATATGCAGGGGTATTTAGAATTGAGTTTTCAATTATTTGGGGCCTTTATTCTTTATGACCAACCTACTTTAACAAAGTGCTCCATTTGCTTCCATTGAAAAAGAGGACTACTGTAAAACCGTAACGTGCAATGTAGGAGGGCATAATACAAACGTGGTGAGCCACATGGTACGCCAGGCCCCGTGATCCTCCCTTTCTGCTGTTTATGCGCTTGTACAGTCCCCTCGCGGTCAGGTGCGGGCTTCACCAAGCGAGTCCGCTCTAACTCGGTGAAGCATGTGGAAGAGGTGACGGGAGCTCACTCCTGTGACGACGCTACAGAACACTGTGACGTCCACCTCGCTAGTAGATGCTCTGCGTTCTGTTCCAGGACTGGAGGCTGACAAAGCAAGCTGCCATGCGGGAGAAGCTCACCTGGCAAGGAACTGCCGGCGTCCTTTAGCCAACATCCAGCTAAGAACTGAAGCTCGCAGCCCAACAACCTGGGAGGGACTGAAGCCTGCCACCAACCAGGAAACTGGCTCCACTAACAAGGCAGATACCGAAGTGTGCAGGGCACACCACCCGTCACCCGGAAATGAACGTGCTATGTCCTGTCTGTGTACCAGATGTGTATGCCCTTCAACACCATTAACGTGTTTGACTCTATTTTACTTCTCAAAACTGTTACAAGATGTAAAATTGCTTCTGTTCTTTTTCAACTGCTATTTTGGCATCTGAAATTACAGGGTGAAGACAATTTTCTGTTTATTAACACAGAAATTTTAAAAACATTGATGCTGTAATTATTAATTTAAATGCCTAATGTATACATGTCTTTTGAGTTTTAACTACCTGACCCCCCCCAACTGCGATCCCTCTTTTATTTTCCCTTTATTCACAGTACTCTCCCAACTCCTAACTGTAGCTGGTTTGATACCCAACCTGTGATTATAAAGGACGCACACCCACTTAGTCACCAAGATGGTGGTAATTGAATGGAAGTTTCCATCTGGATTCATTACTTAATCTTTAGCCAGCAGGTGCTTTTCTCCATAAACTTTCCTTCCCACTCACAAGAAACTCAAACTGCATGGTGATATCAAAAAACTGTTGTGTGCCCAGCTCTTCTCAGATAATCTGCCGCCATGTTTTCAGCTTTGCCTATGTTCTTGCTCCATCTGAGAAGTACTGGGATTTATCTCCCTTCTAAAAGGTAAGGAAATAAAATGGATTAAAAAAAACAAAAGAGTATAAACCATGCACTGCATACGTCAGAGTCCTCCAGGGGAGCTCTAAGCCCAGGTGCACATTCAGGAATGGACAGGAGAACCAACATATACTCAATTTATTCTCAGCTTAACTTTATAATCTGACGTATAAATTATATAACATTCAGGTTATGAAGTATCTTTCAAAGGTTGCATTTTAAACATTGTATATTTAGAGATACTGTTACCTCTTTTACAACGTATGCCAATAATTCTGAGCACTTTGAACATCTTTTATGAGACACCTGTCATATCCAATGGTTCACTCTTGAGTGATGCTTTGAAATTTTTAGGACCAAACTGAGAGATCCCACACAAACATGTGTCAGTAATCTTTAACTGCTGAGAGTCAAAGTGATTTTGAAACCATGAGTACTGTGTAATATTATTCACTGTAACTGAGTTATATATGAGGGAGAGGCTTCGTGCCCAAGAATTTCTTAGCTCATATGCCCTCCTATCTACACAGATGCCTGTTTGGTTGTGCCTGTCTTCTGTGTGCCTGAATCTCCCCGTTTACCTCTCAGGTGCTGTCATCTTTTAAGGACACAGGCAAAACCTGGGCTCTGTCCAGTCTCCTCTGGTGCTGATTATGAGCATGACGGCCAAACTTTCTCACACCTCTTTGGTTTACAATGCTGCTTGTTTTCCTTGCTATGAGGTCACATATGAGCTCCTCTCAGCCACAGTAAAAACGTTATGGGGGTCTCATCTCTACCAAGAAACGTTTCATGTCCTTTAAAGAAAAATATAATTGTCCCTGGAATTAGAGAATTCTGCATGGGACTCTGCTGTTCTATGGAGTGTGAAAGAGATTTAATTTTTCTCTGGGGTAAAATCACTTCTCAAGCAATACTTCAGTGTTAACGTGCCATTCCATGCTAGTTGCTCCATAGGCTGGAATTTCCCCTCTTCGTTCTCACTTCCCTGTTCCTTCTACCAACCACAGGCATCTAATAAGCACAGATTCCAGGGCATTCCCAAGCTTCTGAGCCAGCTCTTACGTGGGCGTGAAAATACGCTTCTTGGGTTCGTAATTCATCTTTGCTTTGGTTCTGGAAAATGAGGCCAGCTACTAGCCAGCATTTGAGGTTTCAAAGTTTACTTTGAGAAAACGTAGGCAAATAAGCCTACACACATCTTTCTCTTTCCCACAAGGAGAAAGCTGACTGTGTTCCAAAGTGATTTTCCCTTGGGCTAAGAACAAAATGTGGAACACAGCATGGGGATTACTTCAACTTTAATGTCGGAATTTTGTTCCAAATCCACACTCATAACAGCTAAGAAATACTGTACAGTAGTATGTTTACAATATCTAACAAATGTCACTTTGATGCCATCATCTATGAATTACTCAGAGATTATAGAGAATGTATCTACAGTTAAATAATTTGCTTCTTTACTCATTCAATTAAATAGCTAATGCCTAAAACAAGATTTCAGACAAGTAGAAGCAATGTGATTTAAATTTGAAATGTGATATAATTCTGTTAATAGCACACTTTCATATTAAAGAGGGCAGACCACAGCACTACATCATATTTTAAAAATACTTAACTCCATTGTATAGATCTGTGAAATTTGTTTTCCCATGAAGAAAAACTCACGCTTCTCAAAAGTATCTTTCATGTTAATATGACTTCTTTTAGTCTATCAGTCTTTACACATATGTAGTTTCCAGTAAACTAAGTTTAAAGGCATAAATGGTTCTGTAGTTATGTATGGGTCTATTATTAATATCACAGCTGGAATTTTATAACACTTTGAACTGATCTGAAACAAGCTGGTTGGATAGTTGCACCATTGTTGAAATTATGATAGCCAGTTGTCAGGGAAGCTATAGCTTGCTATGATATTTCACATAGCAATATCTGAGCCCCAGAATGAATACGTTGAGAATAAACAGAGCCATGTTGATCAGAAGAAAAACTATAAGAGATCTGACATAAATGTGTGGCAAAGAAAAACCAAAGATTGTATGAGAGTTTTTAAACTCCAAGAAAATCTAAACATAAAATCTAAATGATAAAGATTTAAAAAATACACATGGCAGAGCATGTAAAGAGAGAGAGAACAAAAGTAAACTATAAAGAAGGAATATGTGCTTTCTGATTTGCCTCAAGGTCAATGGGAAGGCCCCTTTGGCTGTCCTGTCAGACAGCTGTCTTTACAGCAACTGACTCCAAAATCATACCATGACTTGTCATCACAATGTGGTATTATATTATTAAAGTAAAAAAAAAAAATCTCAAGGAAGGAACAAGTCCCATTAGAAATTCTATTTCCATTCAATATCAATTCCATTTTTGACTCTCCAATCCTTTTGCTTTTATAAATATGGAGCCAAGTTGATACCCCATCCTAGAATTCACTTCCGCAATTTCTCTTAATGTGAGCAGCCAGCGATTAAAAGACAAAGATCATTCCATCCAGTGGAATGCAATGATTCCACAGCACAGTCAGCACAGACACAGACAGATGGAGGTAAATAGTCTACGGATTTTAATCCACCTCTAGGAGACAGAAGACTATGATAGCCACACGCACCAAAAAAAGTCAGAATTCTACACTTGCAATGGTTATAAACTTCAAATGACTGTTTTTTTTTTTTTAAATCTTGTAGCCGTAAAGCAAGCACTGTAATTCTCAGGTTGTAGATTGGGCCAGTTTTTAAATCTACATGTATAATTCTCTATTTTTATCACATTACTGCAACCCAATTCATACACCCATGGCTGGTACCCATGCTGGTCTGAAGTTTCTGTTGGCACGAGCTGAGTGGTGACAGATTTCTTCATTTTTGAATATCTTCCCAGCCTGACAAGCTCGATTCTGCACCAACTCACAGCATATGTGCTTATCCTACACTTTTCAAAGACGGCACCATTTTAAGGCACCACTTTTGCCTGAGTGCAGCTCTTTTACCTCCTCACCTATGCATTTGCTTTGCCTTTGTTTCTTGAATGAACATGTAAAAGGCAACCGACCACACAGACGGTGAGCAGGAGAAAGTGGCAGAGACATCAGGCTGCCCCCGAACTGGAGCAATTCCTTAACAGACACCAGGCAGGCCAAGCTCGAAGACACCACCACCCCAGGATACCCTGCCCTGACCCCCAGAACCGTGAACACAAGACTTCACTCCCCGTACAAGGCAAAGGAGCTGTGAGAGATGCAAATAAGGGTACCAATCACTTGATTTCAAGTCAATTAAAATCCCTTTCTCTTTTTGATATTGAGCTGCATGAGCTGCTTGTATGTTTTGGGGATTAATCCTTTGTCAGTTGATTTGTTTGCAAATATTTTCTCCCATTCTGAGGGTTGTCTCTTCGTCTTGTTTATGGTTTCCTTTGTTGTGCAAAAGCTTTTAAGTTTCATTAGGTCCCATTTGTTTATTTGTGTTTTTATTTCCATTTCTCTAGGAGGTGGGTCAAAAAGGATCTTGCTGTGATTTATGTCAGAGAGTGTTCTGCCTATGTTTTCCTCTAAGAGTTTGATGGTGTCTGGCCTTACATTTAGGTCTTTAATCCATTTTGAGTTTACTTCTGTGTATGGTGTTAGGGAGTGTTCTAATTTCATTCTTTTACATGTAACTGTCCAGTTTTCCCAGTACCACTTATTGAAGAGGCTGTCTTTTCTCCACTGTATATGCTTGCCTCCTTTATCAAAGATAAGGTGACCATATGTGCCTGGGTTTATCTCTGGGTTTTCTATCCTGTTCCTTTGATCTATATTTCTGTTTTTGTGCCACTACCATACTGTGTTGATTACTGTAGCTTTGTAGTATAGTCTGAAATCAGGGAGCCTGATTCCTCCAGCTCCGTTTTTCTTTCTCAAGATTGCTTTGGCTATTCGGGGTCTTTTGTGTTTCCATACAAATTGTGAAATTTTTTGTTCTAGTTCTGTGAAAAATGCCAGTGGTAGTTTGATAGGGATTGCACTGAATCTGTAGATTGCTTTGGGTAGTAGAGTCATTTTCACAATGTTGATTCTTCCAATCCAAGAACATGGCACATCTCTCCATCTGTTTGTATCATCTTTAATTTCTTTCATCAGTTTATTATAACAACAAACAACCCAATCCAAAAATGGGCAGAAGACCTAAATAGACATTTCTCCAAAGAAGATATACAGGTTGCCAACAAACACATGAAAGAATGCTCAACATCATTAATCATTAGAGAAATGCAAATGAAAACTACGATGAGATATCATCTCACACCGGTCAGAATGGCCATCATCAAAAAATCTACAAACAATAAATGCTGGAGAGGGTGTGGAGAAAAGGGAACCCTCTTGCACTGTTGGTGGGAATGTAAATTGATACAGCCACTATGGAGAACAGTATGGAAGTTCCTTAAAAAACTAAAAATAGGACTACCATACGACCCAGCAATCCTACTACTGGGCATGTACCCTGAGAAAACCAGAATTCAAAAAGAGTCATGTACCAAAATGTTCATTGCAGCTCTCTTTACAATAGCCAGGACATGGAAGCAACCTAAGTGTCCACAGACAGATGAATGGATAAAGAAGATGTGGCACATATATATACAATGGAATATTACTCAGCCATAAAAAGGAATGAAACTGAGTTATTTGTAGTGAGATGGATGGACCTAGAGACTGTCATACAGAGTGAAGTAAGTCAGAAAGAGAAAAACAAATACCGTATGCTAACACATATATATGGAGTCTAAAAAAAAAAAAAAAAGAAAAAAAATGGTCAGAAGAACCTAGGGGCAAGATGCGAATAAAGATGCAGACCTACTAGAGAATGGACTTGAGGATATGGGGAGGGGGAAGGGTAAGCTGGGACAAAGTGAGAGAGTGGCATGGACATATATACTCTATCAAACGTAAAATAGATAGCTAGTGGGAAGCAGCCGCATAGCAGAGGGGGATCAGCTCGGTGCTTTGTGACCACCTAGAGGGGTGGGATAGGGAGGGCGGGAGGGAGGGAGATGCAAGAGGGAAGAGATATGGGGACATATGTATATGTATAACTGATTCACTTTGTTATAAAGCAGAAACTAACACACCATTGTAAAGCAATTATACTCTAATAAAGATGTTAAAAAAATTTTTTTAAATAAATAAAATAAAATCCCCTTCTCTTAGTGGGTCTCTTAGTGGGTCTAATCCTGTCACCCAAGTCCTTCACAAGCAGAGCTTTTTCTCTGGCTGTTAGCAGAAAGGGAAGTCAGACATATTCCAGGCATAAGAAGGAGTCAATGTATTGTTGCTGGCTTGGAAGACAGAGGGCCACATGCAGGGACAGGTGGGAGGTGTCTGGAAACAGAATGTGGCCGCCGCCCAAAGTCCAGTAATAAAGCAAAAACCTGCAGGCTACAACGGCAAGGGGCCGGGTTCTTCACCATGGGAATGGGCTTGGACACAGAGCCTTCTCCAGAGCCCGCAGCCAGAAGCCTACCCTGCAGGGCACCATGTGACTTTGGCCTCATAAGACCCTAAGCAGAGAATCCAGCAATGTCTTGCTGCGTTTTTGACATACAGAACTGTGAGTTAATAGACAGATGTTAAGTTCCCACATCTGTGGTCAGCAGTAGAAAACTAATACCAATGTCTTCCATTACAACTTAGGATCTGCTAGGTATAAAATAAGCTACAAGGATGCAATGTAAAACACAAGGAATATAATCAATACTTAATAACTTTGTATGGAGTATAACCTATCGAAATATTGCATTAGTTTGTTGTACCCTTGAAACTAACATGATACTGTAAAGTCAACTGTACTTCAATGAGAACAAAACAAAACAAAATAAACCTCCAAGAAACCTTAGGATCAGCTAGTCTGAGATGAGCATGATCAATAAATGTCTATTTGGATCTTAATCCTCTCTCCTTTCTTACAGTGAACAAAGCACACTGCTTCTACCATCTACACATTTCTTCAATGCATCCCTTTCTTGATTCTCAGCCTGGCAACTTCATCCGAACTTAAGAAGCCCCTCTCCCTTCTCATCTCCAGCCTCTGCTCTGAGCTCCCTCTAATAATCCACTGCTAGACTCATCATCCAGAAACATAGCTGTGACCATGCTATGCTTCTAATTTAAAAAAAACAACAACAAAGGAATCATCATTACCTCCTTTATTAAGTAGGAAACCCTCCTGTTGGAACTCAAGCTCTCCAAGACCTGACTCCACTCTTCCTTTCTGGCATTATTTCCCTTCTAGTGACATCAAAGTGTTGCCTCCAGTCAAACCTACGCCTTTGCTGTGTTTGCAGCATGTTCTAACTTGTGCCTTTGCACAGGTGGGTCGCTGGTATACCTGCCAAGATGCTGCCCATTCTTTACAGCTGAGCTCAGATATCACCTGCCATGTGAGGATCTCGTGCATGGCAGGAGTGTCTCTTCTACTGCGGGTTTCCACGGCCCAGGGATGTAGCCCTGGGCAGTCTATGCCTCATGATCTAGCACGTCTTGTAGCCTTGACAAGCTCACAGAAGGCAAAATCTATACTAGATTCATCACTGTATTCCTTCAAGCACTTGGTTCAATGCCCTACGTTATGAAGATTCCCCAAGAGGATGAATTTGTGCAAGCTGTAAAGAATATCTAAGGACGTGGGAGTCTCCTCAAAATACCCAGGCAGTACGCACTTAAGTTCAAAAAACGCCAGAGTACAGAACATCCTGCACGAGATGATCTGCGTTTCTGTTGTTGTGGTTGTGTTGGTTCACTTTCGGAAGAAAGGAAAAACAGGAAAAAAGAAAGGGAGATTGGACTCAAGTGGTGGAAAAATACCAAATGCTAAGAGTGGCTACTTCCTGTGAGCAGATGAAATTAAATATAAAAATATCTTATTTTTATACTGCGAATATTTCACAAATTATTTCTTTAATGTTATTTCACGTATTACGGCTACTTGTATTAGCAATTCCCAGGCTGATGTAATGAGCCCTAGGTCAAAGTGCCCAGCTGATGTTCCCTCTGCTATTTTCTCAAACTTCCAACAATGAGCGTTCATTGCCACAGGCATCCTTTGCTCTTTAATTTCCAGTCTAATTTAGGCAAACAGTAGGGGTCCGAGGGAAAACGTATTTGATGAAAGTACGATAGATATAAAATCCAAAGTCTAAATAAGAGTCCTTACGTGGGAGGCACTTTCTTTGCTTTTATTTGAAAAGCGAAGGTACAGTCTATAGTTCTGCAGCCCTGAATTCATTAGGCAGGATCCAACCTTCCATTTCCATCATTTCAGAAAACAGTGAAAACAAAACTATTGATATTTAAAATAAAACTGTTGAAAAAGTAGGTGTTTGAGATGTGCTTTCATATTTAAAAATCAAACTGTTTTTCTTAAAGTCCATACAAAAATATTTTTATGTTCTCTCCTTTCAGACATAAGGCTATATTTTTATTTGTGAAACTTAATTCCAATAAAATTGTGTCAAGTTTTAAGTGATTAATGTAAATGTCACATAAAATGGAACTATTTCATAGGAATGGGCTGTCATTTGTAATGAAATGTTTTCGTTTGTGAATCAAATTTCAAAAATGGCATATGTTATTTGTGTCTTAAATGTTTTCCCTGTATTAGAGAGGAACAATATAGAATATTCATGTAGAAGGAATACTACAGACCATTTATCCAATCTCTTCATTTTACAAGAGAAGAAAAAGAGTCAGTGAAATGAGGGGTTATTGGGCAAGTTATGTTCTCTGTGTCTTAGTTGTGAATCACCAAATTGCACTGCATATACATGAAATGTGTTGATGGAAACATAAGTTCCCGTAAATTAAATTATTTAAACATAAACTCTCAGTATCTTCTGGTTCAACATTGTGGACGGAGAGAAATCATAGGTCTTCCCTCACTCCCAGATGCCCATTTAAAAAGAAAAAAAAAACCCAGGAAGGAATCCATAATTGGAAAGAAAAATGGAAGAAGTTTAACACTGAACAACAGATTTCAATAGGTTTCTGGAAGGACTATTAATGTCAGAAAGTGAGCAGTGCACCAGAACATGTGTTTCATTCTCCAATGTCAATCAGACTCAGAGAACAAGAAGAGGCTAGTGGGTAGGGAAAAGGAGCTAGCTGGGTGATACTGCTGCCTAGAAGGGAAAGTTCACAGTTTCTCCATCTGCCTTCCAGGTGCCGGCACAAAAACAAACAAACAAAAAAACCAGAGGACTCCTCTCTTTATAATTGGAAAGACTACCTGGAGAAAGTGAGTAACTAGGGTGAGTTTTGATATCCCAGAGAAAATGATATCCTTATTCTATCATTCAGGGGCTCTGTGACATTGAATGCAACCCTCAAAAGCTCAACCCAGCAAAACCTGATAGCTCACAAACCCTGCTCATCTATACTGAGTACCTGGAGAGCTCTCACTTTCACTGGAGAAGACTGATGAAAACAAAACATCATGAAACCACAGTGAAAGAAACTCACACCATCCACCCAGTATAATCAACGTTGTCTTCTGAAAACCAAAAGTCAATAGTCTAAAAGAAGAAAAATGGTATATATGAACCTGTTTGCAAGGCCGAAATAGAGACACAGACATAAAGAACAAACGTATGGACACCAAGGGGGGAAAAGGGGGGTGGGACGAACTGGGAGATTGGGACTGACACATATACACTAATATGTATAAAATAGATAACTAATGAGAGCCTGATGCATAGCACAGGGAACTCCACTTCACTTTGCTGTACACTAGAAACTAATACAACATTGTAAAACAACTATACCTCAATGAAAAAATGTAAAAAGTTAAAAAAGGAAATGACTTGGGCACACTAAGGTCAAAAACAGGTATGACTTATGGAATTAGAAAATTTCATCAACCAACAAACTGACGATTGCCTAGCATATGGCATGGAATAACGTCTATAACAGGCTACCTAATAGACAAATGTCTATTACTAGGAAGCTGTCAAAAAAAAAAAAAAAAAAAAAGAAATCAGGCAGAAGGTAAGGTAAAAGATTATGTAAATTTAACATAAACACTGATCTCAAAGAAAATAGACATGATTTAGGGAAGAGAATGTAAAACACACCGACTTAACCCTCAGCAACATTCCATTGGTTGTGCATCCATTAGCAAAGATTAGATTTAAATGAAAAAGAAATAATGAAGATGCCAGAAAGAATACTTGAAAATTAAAAATATAAGGATGGAAATAATTCATTGGAATGATGGACGACAAAGTAAGGAAACTCCTAGAATGTAAAACAAAAAGATAAATGTATACTATTTGACATATAAGCAATTTACTTGCTCAGTCAAGAGCTTGTATTGTACTGGTAGGATTTTTAGAAAGAAAACAAAAGGGAGTACATTATTTTAAAAGATATAAAATTTGAAACGGGGTTTTAGGTCAAAGGTAAGAGGAATGAAAGAGAAGTCATGTCCTTGTGAAATCTCAGAACCTCAAGAATTAAATCAACTCCCAAAGTGGTGGGACATATAGTCAGTGTAGATTATCTACAAAGTCATACTATGGCCTGATGAATGCTTTGTTCTTGTTTTCACCTTTTAGAACCAACTCAAAGAAAAAGCACAAAAGATCAAACTGTATTTCCAGAACAAAATCTAGGTGTCATAAACACTTGACAATGGATAATTAAATATATATATTTAATAAAATATTTTATCTAATTTTATTACTTTACAATTATTATATAAAATATATACTTATTTTGGAATTATATAAAAATACATATATCCATCTCCAAGAGGTACAAGGTCAGATAAGAACTGGAGGAAAAGTAGGGGTGTTAGAATTCTCACCTTATTTAATGGAGAATCAACAGAAAGTGTCAAATGGAAAAACACATTTTTCAAGTTCAAAAGTTAATCAGTAAAAACAATTATAGTTGTCAGATAGAAACTGATTAATAACTGCCTAGAGAATATTGTAGTAGACATAATAACTCCCTCCTCCAATCATGTCCATGCTCCAGAAACCTACGAATATGTTACCATATAGGGCAAAAGGGACTTGGCAGATGGGATGAAACTTAGGATCTTGAGACAGAAGATTATCCTAGATTATCTGGGTGGGCCCAATGGAATCACAAGCGCCCTTGTGAGAGAGATGCAGGACAGCCAACGGTGGAAAAATGACGTGAGGAAAGAAGCAAAGATTAAGCGATGTGCTTGAAGACAGAGGAAGGGGCCGCGAGGTTAGGAAGGCAAATGTCCTCTAGAAACTGGAAAAGGCAAAGGAAGGGATTCTTCTCTGGAGCCTCTGGAAGGAATGAAGCCCCAACACCTGGATTTTAGTCCAGGGAGACCCATTTAAAACTTCTGACCTCCAGACCTGTAAGATAATACGTGTGTGTTGTTTTAAGTCACTAAGTGTGTATTTGTTTGTAATAGCAGCAAGAGGAAACCAAGGCAAGTATGTGCATGAATTAATACATGGCTGAATAAATGAATGGATGAATAAATAAATTTACAGAGCTGGTTATACAGAGCGTCTCCAGAAACAGGGATTAGTACCACCTAGGTCCCAGGGTTGCTGTGACTGTTTTTTATATATCTATCATGTCTGGACACACCATCAATGTTCAGTTGATAGCTTGCTTCTTGCTCTCTCCTTCTACATGTTTACTTACTTTATCCCCACTGCATACACTCATTTAAAGTAGGTGAAGGCAACAGAGAGAAGATGCCCCTGTCGCTATTTGTTTTAAGACATCTCATTAAACTGTTTCTGACTTCTGAGTATGCATACATTCCTGGCTTGTTACGAAGCAGTAGGATGGTTTCTTAACATTACCCAAATTTCCCATCATCACAGCTGCAAACCACATACCAGCCACTTGAAAAGAAACAAGAACCAGCCAGTTGACACCCTTAGCTGAAAGTGACACCGATCCCTTTGTGAGTCTGTAACCAGACTCACTATTAATTTAACATGGGGGTGCCTGAAACATTTTTTTTCAGACCACGGCTGTGGGTCACTTCTCAGGGAAAATGCTCATTTAGAATGTACTATGTGCATTCTGATATTAAACTATAATGTACAAAGATGTTTCTAAAATATGTTGGAAAATAATTGTATATTTCACACCAGGTCTTGCTAATCTAATAGAAGTGAAATAGAAAAAGACACAAGTATGGAACTGGTTCTATTTATAACTCCAGGCAGGAGTTTCAGCTCAGGTTGCATATTCAAATCAACTCTAGGAGATTTTGGAAATGAAAAGGCATCCTCCCACCCCTCCCACCACTGAGTTAGAATCTCTGGGCATGGTACCCCACAAGTAGCATTTTTACAAATAAGTCTCTAGTTGACCATAATGTGCAATGAGGCTAAAGAAAAAAATGACTACAAGCAACTAAGCTACCGAGACTCTACATTTGTGATTTATTGCCCAATGAATATAAGGATTTTCTGGCCCTGTTTCATCACACCTATAACACGAGTATTGACTTACGCCTCATTCTTCCTCTCAGCTGAAAGCTGTCTCTAACGCATAATATCTTGCCTTTAACATGCCACGTGCTCCATAAATGTTGTCATAGATATTACTAAATCTGACTCTAAAATTACTCTTGAAATTGATTCATAATCATATAACGGACATACTGGGCCTATTTACAAATTGTAAGATTGGACCTCCCTAAGAACAGTCAGGCTGAAATCAGGCACACAAATTATTGCTATTAAAACTGAATTGTGTTACAATGGTTTTAAAATATTTCATTCTGTTTAAAAATTCATGAAACTGTTTGAATCCCTTTTTGAACTCACTTTCCAAATCAATTGGTCCTTACTTTGAATAGACACAACTGAAAAAGTATCATAAGTAAAGAAAGCAGATTTCAAAATATAGAACCTTGTAAAAAAAAATATAGTTCAATCTAATTTTTTCCCCCAATTTTAGTTCATATCTCTTCCAAAGATCTAATTATTTTCTGGATGTTGGAACATTTTTCTCCACGGTAAAATCACCTTAAATGCCGCATTGTGTGGGAGTTCCGGTGTGTGTTGCTTATTTAATTGGGTGATTTCCCCACCTTTCTCTCATCTTTCTCATCCTTGGCACAATTTCGGATTATCCATATTTTCAAACACCTGATTAGCTCTTGATCCTAGTCTTAGAGGCACCGTCTAATAAATTACAGCGCGCACTCCACATCCCTGAGAAGATCAAAGGAGTCGCTTGTGCGTATCTACTTTCTCCCCTCCATCCTTCACACTGGAAAGGATTAGTAAAAAAAAAAAAAAAAAAGTTACTCTGTAGCACTTACCTCAACATTTTTAAGTGAGCGACAGATTGAATGGTAAGGTGTCCTGTTCGCATACTCTTATCTAAGGATCTCCAGAGTTGATTCTTCTAAAGTTTACCAGCCAATCTTAATGCCATTATTCTTAGATGTCTGAGATCTCGGTTATGCACTGTCCAAGGATAGACTGACGAGTGTTGAGAACATAAAGTTTAGCAATATTGTTCATAATATTCAAGTTATAAATATTCCTCTGCAATTTCTGTGGCATTTTCTTTCTCTGCACTTAGTTTCCCCTTTGCACTTAACTCTCTTAAGAGATTACAGTAACAGGTATCCACCCAAAAGGGATTGTCAAAAAGGAAAAATGACCATTTTCATCAGCATCCTGAGGCAGAATATTTTCTTTTCTATTTGAAAGTTAAAATCATCAATACCTGTGTACTTTTACACATTTAGGTAGAAGGGGAAGATATGTAATATTCGTTTGATTGCTGACTCAATTTTCTGCTTTAACTTACTACAAAGTACTAAAGTCTCTGTATCTTTTTTTTAAACAAAATGACTCCATGAAAAGGGCACACTGCATTAAATATATTAAAATACAAAATATTCTCAGTGGACCATGAAAAGGATTACAAGTTACGCTCAGCTATTTTAACAGTAAAATCAGTAACTATTTATGTATTATACTGGGTATACATGTCCAATTAAATGTATAAATATATTTTGCCTTCTATTCCCACAAAAAATATATCGAGTAACAACAACAATGTAAAATAATTACAATGCTTGTCATTCTATTTATAAGACACTGATGGAACTAGCAGTTAAGGTGAAAGCCATTTTTCTACTACTCTAGGAAATACACATAACTATGACCACACAATGTCATAAATGAGTCCTTTCGTTAAAACTTGCACATATATAAAAGATCGGAGAGAACTCTGTCTAAGTATTAACAGACTGCAAAGGTGGAGAGGGCATGGGGTGGTTTTCCGTGGATGAGGAGACAGAGCACAGGGGATTCTTAGGGCAGTGAAACTACCCTGAATGATTCTATAATGATGGATACATGTTATTATACATTTGTCCAAGCCTACTGAACGTACACCAAGAGTGAACCCTAATGTAAACGATGGGCTCTGGGTGGTGATGATGTGTCCATGCGGGTTCATCTTTGACAACAAATGTACCATTCTGGCGAGTGATGTTGATAAGGGGAGAAGCTATGCACGTGTCAAGGCAGGAAATATACGGGACATCTCTGTACCTCCCTCGGTTTTGTTGTAAACCTAAAACTGCCATTAAAACATAAAGTCCTAAAAAAAAATCACCAGGCAGGACGGCTCTGAGCTCAAGCAGCGTAGAGTCACATGCGGTACATCAGCGTCACCCACTGCTCTCGTCATTGCTGAAACTGGCTCCTTCACAAAACTGAGCTATGGCTCTTGAAACGGCCATTACACACAGTTGATCTCAGCATCTCAGAATGGGTACAGCATAATGTCTCCTCATCATTACAGGGGCTCCAACTTCTTCCAATGCGGGGTGAGGACCCCCACGTATCTCTTCAGATTCTCTGGGGGTTTAAATGCTCACGCTTTTTTTTCCCCCCGCCCCGGATTCCAAATGTTTTGGATCCAATATTTTATGCTTACTTCATATGATTAGAGAAATTATATGTCACCTGGGGATTCTAATGGGCCATTTAAGCCTGATAAATAGTCATTAAAATATTACCTGGTATCTTAGTCAATGAATAGGATGGACATTCTCTTTATGCATTGCTTTTTTTTTTCCTAACGTAATAACTACTTGATTAATTTGAGAAGGATAAAATCAGAGAAAATTAGAGAAATCAAAATCAGAGCAAAGTTAATATATAATTTTAGGTTCAATACATAAGCCAGATATTTTAAAAAGGGATGTGCTCGGACTTTCCTGGTGGCGCAGCGGTTAAGAATCCGCCTGCCAACGCAGGGGACACAGGTTCGAGCCCTGGTCCAGGAAGATCCCACATGCCACAGAGCAACTAAGCCCGTGCGCCACAACTACTGAGCCTGTGCTCTAGAGCCCACGAGCCACAACTACTGAGCCCGAGTGCCACAACTACTGAAGCCCATGCGCCTAGAGCCTGTGCTCCGCAACAAGAGAAGCCACCGCAATGAGAAGCCCGCGCACCGCAACGAAGAGTAGCCCCCGCTCGCCGCAACTAGAGAAAGCCCATGCATAGCAACAAAAGACCCAACGCAGCCAAAAATAAATAAATAAATAAATAAATAAGATCCCACATGCCACAACGAAGACCCAATGCAGCCAAAAATAAATAAATTTAAAAAAAACCAAAAACCTGTATGTCATGAAAAGGGATGTACTCCAGGTGCACAGTAGGAGAAGAAAATACCACAACACTTTCAGAAAGGAATATCACAAGAACCATGAAGAAAATGTTAAACATTAATAAAGCACTTGCCTTATTTTGCCACTGGACAAAATATTTTATTTATAAAGTATCCTAATAACATTCGTGTTTGATATATGTGTGTCTACAATCATTTTGCCAATAAGAAACTAAACTTTGAAGGGCTGTGTGAAATGCTGAAGTCACACTGCTACAGGGACGAGGTGGGATTCACTGTGAGGCCTTCCCTTACCTATATCCACTCTTGTGTCTTGTATCCAAATGTTTTACTCATGCCCTTGAAACATTAATCCCAGTAACCTCCCACCTAAACCTTTATCAAAAAGAAACTGTTTTAACAAATCAAAAGTTGGGTGCATCAAAATATTCATAACAGTAAAAACTGTGAAGTACCAACAGAAGGGAAGAGTAAATAAGGTTTGGTATATCGATCAAAAGACAAGAATTAACTTATGATTTATAATTCTGAAATGCATTCAGTATTGTAGAAAATGATGCTGATAAACTAGTAAACGAAAAAGCAGACTAAAACATTTTATGAAGACTATATTTCTAATATACGAAATACAACTCTCATGCAACATTTAAAAATCATTTAAAATGTGATTTTAGTATGTGAGAATTCTGTTTGGGGGGGATCAAACCATTTTATTGAGGGGCTTTGGGCTTTTGACATTGAAAATATTAGTGTTAGTTGTATGTAATTTGAACTTAATGAAAATCTTCAAAGAATCCAATTTAGGTGTGATTAACAAAACAGAGACCCATTAAGCCTGGAGTCTTATAATGAAAAATAATAATAATACCATTAAGCTACCTTTTTGCCATTTAACAAACCCTAGAGAAAGCGTGAGGTGTCTTTTGCTATAAACAACCTTTGCATTTTGGAATCGTTGGCGTAACCTCTCTGAATATGCTTCATTACCTGAAAAAGGATGGGTTTGGAGGCGATCTCTTAATTTGCCTTTAGTGGTAATATTCCATGAATTTATAAATCCAAGGAAGAAAATACAAAACAAGAAGCAAATTTACCAGCATGGTACTATGTGTAATAAAAACAGTTTTAGAATAAGTGAGATAATCAAAAACATTGAACTTGGCCCATTTCAGCTAAGGATAAATTACATATCCCTGTATAGATGTGTAAGAAGGAAGACAATTTGTTTTTCTATTGATGGATACTTGGACAGTTTCCAGTATGGGGCTGGAAATCAAATATTCAAGTGGAAAATCTACTTCATGCGTGTACCTGTTCCTTGACTTAAGCCAAGCAAACGATGGCCAAAAAAGTGAGGCATGACATGGACCATGGAGATGTAGTCATGCAGGATGAATTTCTTTAAATCCTCTTTGCTATCTTGAAACTTTTATTTTTTGCCTGTAGTTATACATTCAAACCCTTGAAAAAGGAGTGGTCCACAGCCAATGCCTCTGTGCTCAACATTAACTAAGTATGCAAATCAGTTCCAGGATGCTCAAACCAAGCAGTTACACACAAGATACACTGAACTAATCTATATGCAGTTTCATTCTCTTCTGAATACTTTTTTATATTCTTCCCATCTGTTACGAACACAACTTATATAAGAAGTGACATCTCACACGATTCTATGTATCTATGGACTGCGCTTGATCCTAAAGCTTCTTAGGAGTATGATTTTAGTGGTCACAAGTAACACGTCCTTTTGAATAATTACCTACCGTCTTCTCGGTCTTGGATAAGAGTTAAGTCCTTTCCTCTTACCTCACTAGTTTACAGAGTGCCCAGTCTGGATGGCATCCATGCCTCAGAGGCTAATGTTAAGAGGTTCTAAAAAATGGTCAAAAACAACACTAATATACTGACCGGACTTCTGGACCTACGTGAAAGAATGAACTTGACACATTTTTCCAAGGAAGCCAAGAAGAAAAGTGATTTCAGAATTTTGGGTTTGTGGCGTGGCCTAGATGTAAATTTCTTTTTAAGTGATTGAATTTCATCTTGTCTGAAAAACTAAAATAACAGGAAGTAACTAACACCAAGAAATGAATTTCAAAGGCGATAACAGCACAGTAGGATTTTTAAATGTCTCCAATTTTATTGGAAAACCAAATAGGTATTATATTTTCGTAGCATCAAACTAGACAAATAGGTCTGTGACAGCAGATATCCTTAATTCTAAACTTTTCCCTCAATTTGCCTTCTTAGGAATACCGACTCTATTTCATGCAGAATGTTCCAACAATGACCATCACTTCTGAAGATATAAAATGACGACTACAGTCCATGTCTGTCTTCAGTTCAATTATTTGGTATATTATCTCCATGTTATCTATCTGCAGGGTGCCATTATGAAAATTCATATATTCACTCTTTTTTCAGCAAATATTCCTTGAGTCTGTCTCTGAGCTAAAAAAAGTGATTATTATGGTGGTGACAGAGACTCATGAAGTTGGGTTTTTTTTGTTGTTTGTTTTTAGTGAAAAATGACTGTAAAGATTTAATCTTCTTCCAGGTTTTCAGACAAGGACATGCTTGAGGCATATGTGTTTTAAGACTTCCAAATCTCTACATGACCATCCCTTAGAGCCTTTAACTGAATACTTTTATGTAAGAATTTAAGTCTACACCTCAGTCTCTTTGTAACTGAAGGACATGGTGACTTTATCTTTGATAGAACTTTGAGTTTTCTTATTTTCACCTTTAGAGTCTTATTTTCTCGGTGCGGTTTTTCAACTGACTAGCCTACAAAGGATTTATTCTCCAAGTTACTGATCACTCTATTGCTTGAATCTGAGAGGCCTCTTGAACTCTTCCAAATATCAGAAAAATGTCACTACTGGTGTTGGATTAATACTAAACCTTCTCATAGCCGTTATGAATTTCAAATAATTTAAATGAATTTATTACATGAAGCTCACGTAATTTATCGTCTGACGTATTAGTATCTGAACACTGGAAGGCAAGACACTCTTTCTCAAATGCCGATATGCACAATCTTAGCATCCGGTTTTATTTTTTTAGCCACTTACAAGAATACCTTTGAAGACTTGGAAGGTCTTCATTCCTGAAACTGTTCATACACAGCTGGATGTACATGTAGCAGAAATGTAATAGCAAGTTTCCAAACAGTGGCAAATTTTAGTCTAGAAAATATTTAACTTCCCTTCAAACACTCACCTATTCTAAGGTCCTGTGAGTCTAAGGATGAGTGTTTCTGCTTGACTTGCATTCTGAATCCTCCTTGGGGAATAAAAGGTCTCACCTTTATTTCCAGGGATCCAATAAATACAGAACTGAGATCTCAGGGATTGACCCAATATGCTGATGACCCTGTCACTGAGACAGAACTATAATCTGGATAATTAATGTATATCTATACAAGCAATTTCATTTAAAGGGCAGATAATCTTCCACTTTATTTTTGTTTTCTAATGATGACCCTGCTTACACAGAAAATGTAGTTAATTTTGCTTTTACAAAATGCAAAGAAGCCAGAGGCAAGCAGATGAAGCTTAGCACCCCCTTTTGTTATTTTGTGCAATTTGTTCTTGAAATATTTCAGTGTTTCAATAACAAAGTTATTTCTTATGCAGTGAATTTTTGCCAGCCAGGCACAGGAAGACGAGAACAGGGCAGTAGTCAGCACTCTGACCTCAGAAGACACAAGAAAATATATGGTTCCCATACCCCAGAATTTTCTTCCAAAACTAACTAAAAGGGATGTTCAAAACTAACAGACTTTGGGACTTCCCTGGTGGCGTAGGGGTTAAGAATCCACCTGCCAATGCAGCGGACACGGGTTCAAGCCCTGTTCCAGGAAGACACCACATGCCGTGGAGTAACTGAGCCCGTGAGCCACAACTACTGAGCCTGTGAGCCACAACTACTGAGCCCATGTGCCACAACTACTGAAGCCCGCGTGCCTAGAGCTCGTGCTCCACAACAAGAGAAGCCACCGCAATGAGAAGCCCGCACACCGCAATGAAGAGTGGCCCCTGCTCGATGCAACTAGAGAAAGCCCACATGCAGCAACGAAGACCCAACGCAGCCAAACATACATACATACACACATACATAAATAAATAAATAAAGAACTAACAGACTTTAAAAACCAAATTAAATATAAAAGTTGGTCACAGACTTGAGTCAGTTTCCTCACCTATTCCCATCTCTATTTTTAGGTTCCTCAAATGGAGGTGAAATATACATTTCACAGATGGATAACATATACTTAAAACAGTCATATCAAGTATTTAATAATAAGTGATTCTATAATATAGGTTTCCTCTTTACAAAATTCCACATGAATTTCTTTTTTTTTTTTAATTGAAGTATAGATGATTTACAAGGTTGTATTAGTTTCTGGTGTACAGCAAAGTGATTCAGATATATATATGTATTTTTTTTTCTTTTTCAGATTCTTTTCCATTTTATGTTATTACAAGGTACTGAATATAGTTCCCTGTGCTATACAGTAGGACCCTGTTGTTTATCTATTTTATATGTAGTAGTGTGTGTCTGTTAATCCCAACCTCCTGATTTATCCCTCCCCTCCTTTGCATACATTTGTTCTCTACATCCGTGAGTCTGTTTCTGTTATGTATATAGATTCACTTGTATATTTTAGATTCCACATATAAGTGATATCATATGGTATTTGTCTTTCTCTGACTTACTTCACTTAGTATGATAATCTCACATAATGTTTCTAAACAATTCTGGAAACAAAGTTTACTCCTTCAGTCCACAAATGTTGCTGAGCACCTACTAGGTGTTAAGTAATGGGGATACAAAAAAAAAAAAGAAGAATGAATGTGTCATACCTATAAACAGATCACTGCAATAAACAGGAAGATCTACTATCCACCCACCTATCTCCATGTCCACCTGTATATCCACCTACTCACCTCCCTCCCTCCCTACATATATATCAGGAGAGTCACAAAGGAACAGAGGGAAAGCACTTCTCTTTGCGGGGAGTCAGGTTAGGCTTCACCACACTAGTGAGAAGTAAGCTTTCTCCACCCAGACGAGAGGAAATCATATTTCAGAGGGAACAGCATCTGCGAAGCTATTTAGGAACAGACATTGTGCTCGCGGCTAATCACATACAATTTGGTGGTGATTACAGCCAAGGTAAGTAGGGCCTTTTTACTGCTATATTACGATACCAACACTCTGTGTCTTATTAAAACAATAATTTTGTTCTCTCTCATGATTCTGTGGGCTGACTGGGCTCAACTAGGCAGTTCTTCCTCAACATGATACTGGCTGAAGCCGCAGCTCTCTGAAGGGGCTCAGCTGGACGGGAACATTTAGGACGGTTTCGTCATCTTTCCGGCAGCTCGTCAGGGACGCCTGGAAGGCTGGTCTCTGCTGAAATGTATCAATACATAGTCTCGGGGCCTCTTCCTGAGCCTCTCCCGGCTGTCTCTCCAGCAGGGAAGTTGGATTTCTTACATGGTAGGCTCAGGGATTACAACATCACAAAAGTAAAATCTGCAACACCTTCCTGAGACCGAGGCATGCATTGGCACACCACCAAGTCGCCACTGCCATTGGTAAAGTAAGGTCACAGAGAGCCCAAATTCAGGGGGGAGGGGACTACATTAGGGCTTGCATACAAGAAGTTGCAGTTCAGTGGGAGTTCTCTTTGGAACCAGCATCCAATATCTGGCTTCCAAATATTCACTTCTCTTCCAAGACCCCAAAGTCATGTCATTGCAGAGTCAAGGTCAGGCTTAGAAGAGCGTGTCTCCTAAGTAACCTTCAGGTGCAGACAGGTTTACTTGGGTGTGGCCCCTCTTGATCTGAAGGCATGTGAACTAAAGTGGTGAGTCATTTGCCTCTCAGATGTGAACATACAACCATGAGACAGGCAGACAGGCGGGAGAACTGCCACAGACACGTTAGGATGAACGCTCAAGTTTCATACAGACTTTTCAACTACATGAAAATTCTTAGGAATGAATGAGTGGCAATGGCCCTTCTTAGCACTCATATTTTGGTTTTGATATAACACTGCCTATTTCAAGAAGCCAGAGTTTCTTAGAGAAATGACTGCTTCTCGTTCAGGATCAGGGGGTAAACAAGATGAGGCTAGAACATCTGGACAAATCAGAGAAATAAAGATACCAAAGACTAGCAGGGTTCTGTCAAAAAGACGCAGTGGCCAAGCTGAAGGAACTTGCACTGGCCGAAGCTTCAGTAAGGATAGATTTGTAAATGAGTGAAACCCAACAAATATATTTAGATCTGAGAATTTATAAATATATTTAAAAAATAAAACTAGTTGATCACACTGTGAATATGAGAGGTGGCCAACTTATTACTTCGAAAATCTAAACGTATATCTGCTTTTTCCATGTAAGCAACAGAATGTTAGCAGAGAGTTATACTTTTACTACAGTTAAATAAATGAATAAATAAAGTCATCAGATTAGAACATCACCATTTTGCAGGCCTCAATGAATTCATGGATATAGGCATTGAATACCAAATGCTGATAAGAGCAAAAAGATTAAAAGCCAGAAAACATGCATCTCCTGATGAAAGAATTTAACTCCATCTATAGTCTTGCCAATGGACCAAATCTGATTTTGATCGAGCCTCTGAATTCACCAGATGATCATCAGGAACTGCAGGGAACAGAACAACCTGTTTAACCACAGCTTAAATATACAGTGAGCAACACTCAGACTGTGGAAAACACTACAGTTCAAACAACCCAGGTTCTTCAACAGATAAGCTGTAATAGGGAAAAAAAGGGGGACAGAATAAGCAAGACTGCAATTTAAAGACACACAGACCAACCCCTAAGCAGCCCACTCCCTAATACCCGCAGCGTTCCAACAAAGGGAAGGATTTATGAGCAGCATGTCGTCTAGCCTGACATTCTCGTGCTGTCTGCAAAGCTTTGCTGGGTGCAGCTCCATGTGGCCTCTCCTGTCTTCCTCCTTTAAGGAAGGAGAGAGTTTAGTAAGACTAAACCTGTGAAAGTATCCACAATTACCCTAAACTTTTAAGAGTGGCATTAGGATGGACAAAGAATTTGGCCCAGGAGGGAGTGGAGGAAGTTTTTCAAGAAGACAAGCTCCTTGGTGAAGATCATGTGCTATCGAAGACATGAAAAGACCAATGGAGTCCATGGTGAGATGAGAGAATGGGAAAGGAATATAACTTTAGTTCTTTCCTTTCCCTTGCTTTTCTGGCTATCAGGAACTTAGGGGAAAGGAAAACTAAAGAGAAATCAAGTCATTCAAGATCTTCTCAGCGAGCTGGGCCACCCAGAGAGCCCCGCATGAAGTTTACCTCCCTGTCCTTGGAGAAGGAAAGCTGGGACCAGATACCAACTCTCCCTCACCTTTTCACTTTCTGCGAGGGGTTGTGGAAACCTCAGGGGAAGCAGTGTGGCCAGAAGGAGAACCAAGCTGACTGTGTAATGAAAGGAAAGGCTCCAAGGGTTTCATTTGAATTCAGAGAACAATCAGATACCTGAGAGTAGCACCTTCCAGGGGGGAGAAGCCATCCCCTACAGCAAAGAGTAGAATTCTGCTGCGCAAAGAATGGCATGTCCCAGAAGAGCAGAGACCAACCCTCCTTGAATCCAAGGGCTCAGGAAAACAGTATTTAAAACCCATTCCATAGAAAAAACAAGGGGAAAGGTGTTGAGAAGCATTTGTTCATGACCCATAAGTAAAAGTAAAATCTCTGGACACAGCTACCCATGACAAACATGATCAAAATGGAACAGTAAACCAAGCATCTCTGAGAATGTAGGAGGCTGTAAAAATGTCAAGGAAACTGTTCTAAGAGACTGGAAAAAATTGTGATCATGTTTTGCAGTCACAATCAATGCATTGGTAGAACTGTTGTCTCTGGTAACTTTGGAAGACAGAAAATGTACCTAAGAAATTGTTGCACTGGGACAGAGAGCTTTACGCAAATTACTATAAGAGGCAGCTGGTCCTTACTAACTGTGTATGAGAAGGTACTACTATAAAAAGGAATAGATGCAGAAACAGCAGGTTAACTTGGAGACAGAATTTAGAGAAAATAGAGATTCTGGGAACAGCAAAACCGGAAAATAAATGTGTGTCTTAACACCACCTTGTTTAGTGAGAAAATGATTCCCCAAAAAAGTTAAAACCCTGGGGAAAAAAAATCCAGCAAACTACCAGAAAGCTGTAGCCTCAGGGTAAAGACCAAAGCAGGAGTGTAGCACTAAGACCCTGTATTAAGACTTCGGAAATCTAGTAGAACCTGTTGGCTGGGCAAAATAGCTACTAAGAATGTGAGGGCATTGTTCTAGCACAGCCTTGCATACCCAAAGTACTGACTAAGTCCAAGAGGAAAGTATATCTCAAAAATAAGTGTTAATTCCATTCTAGCACCAGCATGGAATCCAATTCATAGGAGACCCTCCAAAATTTTAAGACAGTTGTATTGGCAAAAGTGTTTACCAGTCTGGAATAAAACAGAACGACTTAGTTCAAAATGTAAATGTAAGCCTCAGTATCCCCAGCTATGTATGAGCAGGAAGCACAGAAACTGAGAAATTTGTCCAAAGGGCGTATTTTCCTGTTATTGAGCAGCTAAGGAACACACAGAAAAGAAAGAACATTCCAGATGGTGGAGCCCAAAGCAATGAAGAACAACAAACTAGGTAGCCACTTCTGGGAAGCTGACTTAATCTAGAAATATTTCCCACCCCTGGATAGGGGCTCTTCAATAATTCATAGCCATGTAAACAATGAGTTAGATTTGCATGTGCTCATATGCACAGCTCTCCGATTTATGTATTTCAAGAAAAGGAAAAGAAGGAAGTTGTCACTTGTCATTTTCAATTTTTTAGTGCTCTATGAATTTTTAAACATGTGTCTACTTCTTAAAGTATCAGTGGTGTCATCTGGATGGTGATATTAGGAATGATTTTCTCTTTTCACTGTACTTCTGTATATTAAAAAATAAACTCATGTTACTGTTAAAAAGCATAACTAATGAAAGAGAAATTCTGATTCTAGGATCTTCTGTTGAAACACTTCACACAACTATTCAAATTTTATGAAAAATAGCTGCCATAACATTGCTTATTTTAGGGAAAAATGAACCACTTTATTGCCCCAAAGTTGAAGACTGAATTTTTTTCAAAGAATATATACATAAAATATTCTTTAGCCATGCTCTAGATGCATTTTATTATCAGCAGCTTATGTTTCTAAATATCATACTAAGTGGTCACCTCACACCAGTTAGAATGGGTAGCATCAGAAAATCTACAAACAACAAATGCTGGAGAGGGTGTGGAGAAAAGGGAACCCTCTTGCACTGTTGGTGGGAATGTAAATTGATACAGCCACTGTGGAGAACAGTATGGAGGTTCCTTAAAAAACTAAAAATAGATTTACCATATGATCCAGCAATCCCACTACTGGGCGTATACCCAGAGAAAACCATGATTCAAAAAGACACACGCACCCCAATGTTCACTGCAGCACTATTTACAATAGCCAGGTCATGGAAGCAACCTAAATGCCCATCGACAGACGAATGGATAAAGAACTTGTGGTACATATATACAATGGAATATTACTCAGCCATAAGAAGGAACGAAACTGAGTCATTTGTTGAGACGTGGATGGATCTAGAGACTGTCATACAGAGTGAAGTAAGTCAGAAAGAGAAAAACAAATATCGTATATTAACGCATGTATGTGGAACCTAGAAAAATGGTACAGATGAGCCAGTTTGCAGGGCAGAAGTTGAGACACAGATGTAGAGAACGGACATATGGACACCAAGGGGGGAAAACTGCGGTGAGGTGGGGATGGTGGTGTGCTGAACTGGGCGATTGGGATTGACATGTATACACTGATGTGTATAAAACTGATGACTAATAAGAACCTGCAGTATAAAAAAACAAACAAAACAACTAATACTAAAGTTTCATTGGGTTATTTGTATGGAAATATGTTAATATAAATGTTTCAGACATTACATGAAATTTCTAAAAATCTTATATGTTCTGGTATAATGTTATAAGTCATAATTCTAGTTATTTTAAATGTATATCTCAGAAATAACTAAATTTCTTTGTCAACTGCATTATTATGAACTTTCATCAAATCTTTACCTGTGGTCATTTCTAGGTCTTTTGTCATTTACAGACAGTTCTGGGTGTACTCTGATGCTTTTGCAAATATGTTCCTATAAAAGGGTTTCATCTTCAAGGAATTCATGGAAAAGACTCTGACAAGTACAGGTTTCTGGTAACTGACTGTACTGCTGAACTGAATGAATAAGCATTTTCAGAATTCTAAGGAAAAACTGATGAACTCATAAAAGTGCTAACAAAAGATCAAGATAAAAAAAAATTAATTACATGGGACTGGGTGAACTGATGAGGATGAGTATAATTTTTGTGACTTTCTGTTTGAATTAAAAAAAAAAAATCCCACAAGGACTCAGAGGCAAAGAATATAGAAATCAATTTTCACTGCAAAGTAAAGGAGCTGTTACAGTGGAGGATTACTGGACTGAATGTCGATATTATGACATAGTATGAGTGTGTTTCGTGTTTGGTAATTGCAATCATTGTTGCTTTTGTTGTGGTCATCCATTTACAATGCTCGGTGTCAGTCTATTTATCTCTTGTAAAAATAAAATACAGTGTGTGTGTGTGAAAAAAATAAAAATAAAAAAATAAGTGAAAAAAAAAGATGATCTGTTAGCAGATATAGTTACAATCCAGTTTTTGAGTACATATATATGTTCAGTATTTGAATATATATATATTCCAATATTCTAGTATTTGGAAAAAAAAAATATATATATATACACCTTTCCACTCAGGCAGTAGTATGAGTACACATACGCTTCTAACTTAAATACATATAAAAATAAATCAATTAGATAAAATGTCATAATATTAAAATATTCCACCAAGTTTAAAATATGTAATTAATTTTCAATCCTGAACTCTGCCCATTGTTAGAAGCCAATATGAATGTTAAGTATTAAATTGATTATAAAAAGAAATAACTCACACATTAAATCTTCAGATGAAAACCTAGCATCACTGTCAGTAATGTGATGATTTCCAAATGTATGAACCCAACTCTCTCCCCATGTGAGCCCTAGAACTGCCTTTCTAATGCTTCTGAGGCACCTCTACCAGGATGTCCCATAAACACTATGTGAAAAAAAATTTATTATTTTTTTCTCCCAAACCTATCATTTGCATTCTCTAGTATTTACCTATTTCCCAAGACTATTCTCTGATAATCACCATGGGGTGTTGTCATAATAGGCATTAATCAGTATTTATGGTGACTAACATCTCTGGCCGGTACAATGAGAACAATAACAATATTTATCTCACAGGGTTATGGAAGATATTTAAATGCAGTGCCGCTAATATGCCCAGAAGAAGTCCTGAGACAAAGTAAGCACTAAATGAACGGTAGATACCATTTAAATTATCATCATTATCATTCTCTTTATTCTTCATGTCATATTTACATACGTATGCTTCTTTTGTAACTGGCCACCTTATTTAACATGCTTGTGTTTTCTATTATCATTATCATTATCATATAATTCATTATCATTATCATAATGAATTCCTTGGGCTTTCCTATCTTTAAAAAATGTTAATTTTGATTTCCAAAATTTTAAACAATTGTATTGGCTAATACTTCCACACTGATGTTAATAATAAAAATGACATCAGGCACCCTTCTTTCTTATTGACTCTAGTGGAATGTTTCTTTCATCATCAAGACATAGTTAGGCATTTGGTTGAAGTTATTTTTATTACTTTCATGTCTATTTTACCTAGAACTTTTGTCTTAGTGAAACAGTGGTTGAATTTTAGTTCAATAGTGAACTTTTGAAAAAGTGGTTGAATTTTTATCAAATTTTTTTGGCACTTATTGAAACACCAAAGTTATTTTTTTCATTTAACTTAATAATGTCATGAATTACATTAATACATTTCCTAATACTGAATCATTCTGGTATTCCTAAAATAGATGTTATTTCATCATGGGGTATTACTTCTTAATATACTGCTGGTTTAAATGTTCACTTAAAAAGTTTGTGGTAATATTTATATAATTGAGATGACACATTTCATGCATGTAACTTTTTTACTTTGTGATCACTGTCAGATTTTAATATCAGAGTTAATCTACCTTAATAATATTTAATACAACTACACCTTCTTTTTATATGGCCTTGGTCAGTTTTAGTACCATAGGGATTACTTGTTCCTTTAAAGTTCAATAGCATAGAAATTTCACTTTCCCTATATTATGGGGGGAAATTACCTGTGGAATAACCTTCATCTGTCACTGTGTGAGCAGAGAGTGGAGGGAGGCTTTGACAACTGTTTTCAGTTGGGACCATGACTCTCAGTCTGTTTAAACTTTCCTAACATTTCACCGAGAAAAAGATGCACCTCATAACTTATAAATATTCTATAGTTTTCCGTATATATTCCAATTTTACATTCTTACTTATCCTTTATATTTCTCTCTCCCTCCCTCTCCCTTTTCCTCACTTAGACTGGTGTACACAGGATTTCATCTACAGGTTCTGCAATGTGCACCATGCCTTAGGAAATTAGACTCTACTAGTAATTATCAAGTTTGTTTCTAGACTATAAGACCAGCTCTAGGACAGCAAATGTAAATCTACAACATACTAATCCTTGGCTTATCATAAATTGCATGGAGAAATTCATTGGAACCAACATGAAACAATCATTAATGTGAATATGGTCATCTCGTCCTGGAATAAGACAATGAGAAGAAAGCTCCCAAACCTAATGACAAGAATCAAGAAAACAAAGAAATGAACAAACACTAGGCTCTCTGCAGAACCAAGGCTGCTGCAGTGGACATTGCTGGTTTGTTGTCTGGAGGGTGCTTTGCACCCTGACTCTGCTCTGGGAATTCCCCAGAACGTGGACCTGCGGTAGGTACCCAGCTGCAGCCCAGCCAAGAGAGAACAAGCCACTTGCATCCACTGTCAACCACCCGCATCCCTAGTAGAGCCCTAGATCATGAGGATGCCCAGCACTGGGACTAAGAGCTACAGGTTACGCCCTGGGTCCATTTGCTCCTCCTCTTTCCTCTGCACCCGAATAAATAAGTCTGGGCAAAGAGTCTGGATTTCTTAAAATACTTAGTTTGGTCAGCTCAGGGTGGAGAGCTGAACGAGCCAGATTGGTATAAGCTGGTCCTGCCACTGGTGTAGTCAAGTCTTTCCACATCCTTGGAACCAGATCCAGGACTTAGACTCTTGGTGAGGTGCACCCAGCATGGACCACGTGAAGCTACACTGAGCCACATCTAATGCTCTGACCACAGGGGAACTTTATCATCTCCAAGCTCTCAGAATTAGGCCAAGGGACTTCCCTGGTGGCGCAGTGGTTAAGAATCCACCTGCTAATGCAGGGGACACGGGTTCGAGCCCTGGTCCGGGAAGATCCCACATGCCATGGAGCAACTAAGCCCGTGCGTCACAACTATTGAGCCCGTGTGCCACCACTACTGAAGCCCACGCACCTAGAGCCTGTGCTCTGCAACAAGAGAAGCCACCGCAAGGAGAAGCCCACGCTCTGCAACGAAGAGTAGCCCCTGCTCGCCGCAACAAGAGAAAGCCCGTGCACAGCAACGAAGACCCAATGCAGCCAAAAATAAAAATAATTAAAAAAAAAAAAAAAAAAAAGAATTAGGCCAAAATACTTGGCACTTAAACCGACTTTAGTTCCAGAACAGGTGGGCAGCAGGTAACTCTACAGAGTCATATGAATCTATCCCATAATCTCCTACAAACATTCCCCTACTTCCTGTTCTGGCCTTATATGTTCTGTTCTCCACGTCCAGCACCTTCTCTCTTAAGAGGACCGGGGGTCAACGGGAACAAGGATAGTATCGCCAGATTTTAGTTGTGTGCATTGCACATTTGTTGAAAGAAACGGGCAGAGTATTCATTTATAAATTCTACCCTGTCTTCCTATTTTCTAAGTACTATTCTTGTTTTTAACTTTATTAATTTTTCCTTCCTCCTATTTTTAGGGCTAGCTAGTCAAATTACTGTAAGGTGTATTTTATCGAATTAGAAACGAAAACAATTCTAAGGACACTTTGGACTGGAATTTTCTTCTTCTAAGGACACTTTGGACTGGACTGTCTACCAGTGACGTCTGGAGCTAGCTCACACAGATTCATTAAATGTCCAGGAATTCGGGAAGCCTGCTGTTCAACGCTGTCATTATTAAAAATTAACTTACACAAACTTTCATTCAAAACTCTATTAAAACCATAGTAATAAATAAACAAATGCTGTAATTCTCTCATCATCTCCCTACTTGTTATCTCTGCTTTGGAGGTTATTGGCGTCTATGGTGGAAACGTTACATACTGGCGGCTACTGTCCATCTCCTCCCATTTCTGTGTCCAGTGACCATGGTGGGAGCTTGAGATCGGCCGTGGTGGGGGCATTTCCACCACAGAAACCGGCAAGTGCTACACATCAGGACTTTATTGTTTTGTTGATTTCCTAGACTAAAGAAAATGCTGGAGAAAATAATAATAGTGCAGATTAACCATAAAAAGTGTTGAGTCTTCAGCCATTACACTGTGAGTAACAAACACAAAAAATGGAGGAAATATCTCCCAGTATTTGAAGTTTATTAACTACCGAACTCAGCAAACAAATTGCTCAGCTGGGGGATGCACAAGTGAAGCTCTGATGTATACCTTCCCTTTTATTTTTCTCTCACTCATTAATAGAAATGAATACACAAACACCACTCATGCTCGAAATACACCCACAAAAGCAACTGTTAAATAGTTACCAACCCACCACTAACCATGCCCAGCTCGTTTTGATTTGTACTCTGCCCCAGCAGCATTATTTTCTAAATAACTTGCAATTACATTTTAAATGTTCCCTTGTTTGAATGTCCTTAATCTCTAAATGCCCTCTTAAATAACTCACTACTTAAAGAGTGCTATTTTTAAAAGAACACACCCACTTAGGATTTTATTACACTTTTTTGTTATTAAGTTCTAATTTTATTGTTCCCTAGTCATAGAATGTGCTGTCTGCTACTGCCCCCTTTATTGATTGATTGTGGGGTGTCCTTGTGGCCAAATATAAAGCCAAATTTGGAAATGTTTTGTGGGTCCTGGAGGGGAAGGCATGGTCTGCCTAGCTTGGCTCACGGGTATTAAATATACAGACACACATGCTAAATTCTGGTAATTATTCCATCTGGGTCTTCTACCAAGTTTCCAAACTTTGTTTACATGATCTCTGGCGGTCTCAGCCTCCCCTTCTCCCTGTATTTCTAATGGTTTTACCCATGATGATTAAGCACAGTCATAGTTTATTTATGCTTGTTGACACTTTTCCTAAATGTTTGGATCAATTTGTTTTAGGTGTGTCTCTGGTAGACAATTTATCACTTGGTTTTAATCTGTAATGAGTGCCTTTCTGTATTAATAGAGACCTAATTTGCACTTACTGTCAACAGGCAGTTAAGATTCAATTGCGTCATTTTACATGGTGTGTTATGTACAGTGAGATGTCTGTATGTGCTTTTCTGTCCGATTTTGGTTTTGTTAGTAATATGGGGAGCATCAGTGAGTTTTTAGCAGTGTAAATTTAGGACATTTCTTTAGCTGTCTTAAGAGGACCACAGAAGTACACTATTTTCTCAACGGCAGTAAGATGGTCTAATCATCTCTACCCGGTTGACAGTTGATGGAAGGCTGTGTTTTCTCTCTCTCTCTCTATCTGACCTTCAGTTAGACTCTGAACCAGATACACAGTGTAGACAGGCCAAATCTCACTAGTCTCACTGCCTCACTGTGCTCCTTGTGGAGCGAGGGCCCTTCCCTGCCTCACCGTGGGGGCTGCTCCCCTGTAAGACCAGCCTTCCCATGGTGGTAGCATGAAAGTCAAGGGAATGTTGGCCATGTCAGTCTTTTTAGTGGAGCTGAGCTTTCCTTTTTCCACCAGAGCCCTCTGTTTTGGTACTGTCCCCACAGGAGACAACTGTTGATGATTTTATGGATGCTAAAAAGTATCCCATCACCAATGTCATGCAAAAATAAAATGTCTTGTAAAGATTAAACCACCTGTGATACACTTCCGTGTTTTCACCTCTGGAACAACCTGTTCCACTGGGAGCCTCGTGACCGCAATTCAATAACCCATATATGGACTGTTATTACACATCCAGGCTGCAATCAAGGCTGCAGACTGAGTTTCAATGCACATGGCAATATATCTTCAATTTGCTGTTCATTACTTCTGTAAAACATCTATTACAGCCAACACTGTTTCCTTAAAAACTTAGGACCTGGATCTAAAACTTAGTTAAATTCAATCAAAGTTATAAAAAGCTAGAAATAAATCACTGAAAACCTGAGAAGAAGGAAAAACTAGTAAACAAGCCAACAATCCACTAATTACGTTCTCTCTTTATTCCAAATAGGTATGTATTTCCTAATTTATGAGGTATAGACGTACAGGTATGCCTGTGTGTATGTGTGATAAGTATACAATATGTATAATATGTAATATACATATATCACAATTTTATGTGAGATATATAGATCAGAACAATTGAATCACTATTCTTTTTGCTTTAGGGTTATTCCCTAATTTATTGCTGAGACCTTAGTAAGTGCAAAGCAGAACATTACTTTATAAGGTCCTGGGAATAGTAATCCAGAATCCATCCTCAAGTTACTCAGAGTAGAGTACCAGAAAACCAAACATACAAGGAAAAAGCTGCAAATACACCAATTATTGTATGATTCGTGGGGACAAGGTAGACTATGACACGGTATCTAAGAAGCGTCCCCATTTCAGTGACTCCACACAACAAAGATGTATCTCTTGCCCATTCATCCTCGGTGGTCCTGCTCATCTACCAGCTGTCATGTCTACAACTTGGCGGCCTCCCGGGTCCCCAAGCAGGGAACATGAGGCTGAGGCATTCTGTGGGATGCTGGTGCAGAGCAGGCCTGCCCAATCAAACAATGGTCAGAAGACCTAAATGGGCATCTCTCCAAAGAAGACATACAGGTGGCCAATTGGCACATGAAAAGATGCTCAACATCACTACGTATTGGAGAAATGCAAATCAAAACTACAATGAGGTACCACCTCACACCAGGGTCAGAATGGCCGTCGTTAAAAAGTTTACAAATAACAAATGCTGGAAAGGGTGTGGAGAAAAGGGAACCCTCCTGCACTGTTGGTGGGAATGTAAATTGGTGCAGCCACTATGGAGAACAGTATGGAGGGTCCTTAAAAAACTAAACATAGAATTACCATATGATCCAGCAATCCCACTCCTGGGCATATATCCGGACAGAACCATAATTCAAAAAGATACGCGCAGCCCAATGTTCACAGCAGCACTATTCACAACAGTAAAGACATGGAAACAATCTAAGTGTCCATCAACAGATGAACGCATAAAGAAGATGTGGCACATCTATACAGTGGAATACTACTCAGCCATAGAAAAGAATGAAACAATGCCATTTGCAGCAACATGGATGCAACTAGAGATGATCATACTAAGTGAAGTAAATCAGAAAGAGAAAGACAAATACCATATGATATCGCTTATACGTGGAATCTAAAACACAACACATATGAACCTATCTACAAAGCAGAAACAGACTCACAGACCTAGAAAACAGACTTGTGGCTGCCAAGGGGGAGGGGGGGTGGAGCGATGGATCAGGAGTTTGGGATTAGCAGATGCAAACTACATCCTATGTATATGATGGATAAACAAGGCCCTACTGTAGAGCACAGGGAACTATATTCAATATTCTAGGATAACCCATAATGGAAAAGAATATGAAAAAGAATGTATATATACGCACAACTGAATCACTCTGCTGTACAGAAGAAACTAACACAACACTGTAAATCAACTATACTTCAATAAAAAAATTTTTTTAATGAATTATGTGTTTTTCTAAACATGGCATTTATGTAACGGTTCGTACACATTTTTAAAGTCATATTTTATCCAAGTCCTTCAGGACATATTTCTTTAAATTAAAATCATAAATAATCCCATAATTTATATTTTCTTTCTAGTACACGCTATAATTTTTTTCCATTTTTGTCTAGGGATACTTAATGATTTTCATTATTATTAAAGAAAAAGATAAGTCCATTAACATTTGATGAAAGTGGATTTTTTTTAAAAACCATGTTACATACGACAAACGAATATATGATTTGAACCTGAAACTATTGTTGCAATCTCTTGGTGTTGGTCAATTTCAGGAAAGTTGATTAAAGAAAAATATTCAGATGGCAAAATTTACAGATTTAAAAACTAAAAAAAAAAAGAAAGAAAACAGAGATGGTAGAAAGATCGGTGGTTGCCAGGGGCTAGAGGGGAGGGAGGGATGAATAGGTGGAGTGCCGGGGAGTTTCAGGGCAGTGAACCTATTCTGTTTGATACTGTAATGGTGCACACAGGATATGGTGTATTTGGTCAAACCCATAGCACACTCAGCACAAAAAGTGAACCCTAATGTAAGCTAGGGACTTTAGCTAACAATAATGTGTCAATCGCGGTTCATCAATTTTAACAAAATGGATGAAACTAACCCAAGATGTTAATAATAGAGTGACCAGAGGGAGGAAGCAGAGTACGCAGGAACGCTGGACGTTCTGTTCAATTTTTCTGTAGACCTGAGAGTGCTCTGAGAAACAAAGTCTACTACTTTTTAAAAAATCCCATCTGTAGAGGTCAGAAAATGAAATGTTTAGGATGGTAGGAAATTTAAGTGATGCCTTAATCAGTAAGTAGCTGAGACGGCTTAAATGAACGGCGCGGTATGTCATGATATGTAAAATATAATCGTGAATTTAACAGTCAGAAACTACCCCCACCCCCGAACCCTAGTTATCCAAAGTCTGAAGAGAAAAAGAACGTTGCATCTTGTCTGCATAAAAACCTACCTGAAGGGCTCATAAGATGATTTAGAAGGGCTCCCTGCCCTCCTTCGCTGCCTGAGTTCTTCCCCAAGCTTAGATTCTTTTGTGTAAAGAGGGCATCGTCCTCATCGTCACTCCTGATTTGCAAAGAACACATGAATTGCAAATAACGTAGACTTAATAAATTTATTAGAGGGCTTTGTTCCATGGCAGGGGGGAAAATCAGGCCAGTGTGACCTCAGCGTGAGCAAGCAGCGGGGGCACAATCCCCGATGTTCCTCTCATGGCAAATCCCTGCACCCGATCGGGAGCCTTCACAATAGTAGTGAGGAGACGTGCCTGCTTCTCCCCATCCCAGGCCCTGAGAACATGTCCGAGCCGGCGGAGCTGTCTCTAGGGCTGGTGAGCCGGCCCTGAGCATCCTAATTGCACCCTCAGCTGCTGATGACCCCAAAAGGCTCCTTCAAGCCCATTAACTTTGAATGTGGTCCCCACCAACAAGGCCGCCCATTGTTAACCACAGCTGAATTCCGTGAAATGCTGGTTTCGAATGTTTTGAGTAAAAATTCTTCCCAAGCTGTGAAAAGTTGGCAAGAGCCTGATTAATGGGACTGGAGCTGAAACAATGCACCGTGAAGCTGAGTAATCGGGGAAGCTTGGAAAATGAAGAAGAGCTTGCAACACAGACATCAGCCAAGGCCAATGCCGCCAACCAGACCAAGCAAAATAAGGCCATCATCTTGGGGAGAGAAACATGCAGATCGGCTGCAAAACGCTCTGGGGTGATTCAAAGATACAACAGCCATGTCTTCAAATGAGAGCCAAAAACAAACAAACAAAAAACAAAATGAGGGTCACCATTCTCCAAATGTGAGGACTTACCTTATATCATTGGTTTTACCACAATTAGGAACAGGACTCCTGGCTCTAGCTGAGTTAAGCCCACAGCTACTTGTGCATCTCTCTACAGCTCCTCAAGCAGCCGTACTTCCTGAGGGGATTGAGTTCACATCCCTTGGGCTTTTCACAGTTGACCCAGTCTGTTTTGTCCTCTATGCTGTATCCCTGTCTCAGACTCCTGGAATCCTTTCGACTGGTCTGTCTTCAAAACTCTCCCAAACCTATTCTCAACCAAAGATGCCACCTTTTGCTTCAACTGGAAAACAGGAAGCCATCAGCCTGCAATTCATACGTGTACCCACTATTAGAATCTTATGTGCGTTATCTGTAGCCAGACTCTATTCTGGATTCAAGAGACATTACGTGATTCAAGAATACAGGTACCAGGGCCAGATCACTCTCACAATTTCTCTCCATCAATAACCCTCTCGGAGTCAGTTATTTAGCCTTAACAGTAGCACCTGCCTTCTTCTAGGGTCATTTTGACAAATGAACTCTCTAACACATGTTAGACGCTCAGCACGGTGGTATCTGATGCTGGGCATTCCCTCACAAGCTCTCAGTAAAAGTCAACTCTAAAGAGCCCCATTGATATGAACCTTGTCATATGAGAAAGTCAGATAAACACCGTAATCATATTCTCATTTCCATTCTGCCTCCATTGTTTAATTCCCTATACCCTACATATTAAACACCATGGAAGACCAGGGATGTCTCCTCAGCAATATTCTCTAATTTCTCCGCCTGATACAACATGCTCATAAAGTTACAACTACATTCCACACATAGAACAGTAGCTACTTACTGGATATCTGCTGTGTGGCATGTAATATATGAAAACAACGAGTCCAAGCAAAATGACTACATAAATGCAATGCAACTCATTCATCCAGTAAATGTTTACTGAGCCCTCCATACACCAGCCTGGTGATACAGCAATGATTGAAACAGATCAATTTATTCTCATTGAGGACAGATTTTAACGTGAAGGGACAAATAACAAACCAAAATGTCCATCAGGGAGTGATCATTTCCAGGAAGAACAGATCAGACAGGGGAGAGAGCTGTTGGGAGTGTGAAGGGACAATGACCTTTGTGTCTTCATGGAGAAAAGACAAGGGGAGGAGCTGGGCGGGGTCAGGTGTAAGGGCGTACTCATTTTTTCCCTACACACTCGCATCATGCTTGACTTGATGCGTGCTGCATTATCACGCTTTGATTAAAAACTGTAATAAAACAGTGGGAAAGAGCAAATTAGATTTCTGCACTGTCACGAAATAAAGGATGAAATGCATTCAACTAATATTCGTTGGGAGGACTGCCCACTTATTGGGCTGCTCCAGACGTCACATATTTTGGAGGTTCCCTGGCACCATGGAGCAACGAACCTGTCTCCCACGCTTATGACGTCCCGTCCTGGAGTTGCTGTCCGGAGCAGATGTGGCCAAGGGTTAATGAAAAACATAACAGGAGTGTGCTCTTTCTCCTGGAGCCCACGATGCCCTCCCTCTCCCCGCGACCGCCCCCACCCCTTCTCCTCCCCTCCTCTGGGGACCATTAGGTACCAGGCTGTCACTGTCCAAATGGGAGATCGTTGCTCTGGAACCACAGTCCAAAAATGTCAGTCTTGCTTTAAAAAAAAAAAAAAAAAAAAAAAGCAGTAATGCAGATGTATGACAAAAAGATTTGGAAAAATAAAAGCCAAGTGCTGAGTCAATTTTTCTCCTCCTCCTCTCCCTCCTTCATTCTTTTTCTTTCCTCTCATCGTAAAAGAGAGGATGGGGGACTTCCCTGGTGGCGTAGTGCTTAAGAATCCGCCTGCCAACGCAGGGGACACGGGTTCGAGCCCTGGTCCAGGAAGATCCCACATGCCGTGGAGCAACTAAGCCCACGAGCCACAACTACTGAAGCCTGCGAGCCACAACTACTGAAGCCCGCGCACCTAGAGCCCGTGCTCTGCAACAACAGAAGGCACAGCAGTGAGAAGCCCGTTCACTGCAACGAAGAGTAGCCCCCTCTCGCCACAACTAGAGAAAGCCCGCACACAGCAACGAAGACCCAATGCAGCCAAAAATCAATAAATTAATTAATTTTAAAAAAAAAGAAAAAAAAAAGAGAGAGGGTAGGAACTCCATGCACGTGAAGGCCACCCAGGGGCAAGCCAGTGACCAGAACTGATGCCTCATCCCAACGCAGTGACTACAAACAGCCTAGGTTTTCTGACGCCCTTGCGGGCAAGAGGAAAAGAGAGCAGGCAAGATTTAACTGATCCCCAGTGAATGAGTTTACCTCTAATTTTGCTGCAGCCTAACTGGCTGTCATCTGGCACAATGAGGACTCAAAATTTAGCTTATGTAGAGTTACAAAATAATAGAAAAATATTTTTAACATAACTCACTATTTGATCTAAATACACACTCACTCTTTTAAGGCCTCGGTAAGATCACTGCTAGTAATGGTGATAATAATAACACCAAGAGTAAGAAGAACAGAAAAACTAGAGAAATATTTGAATCGTAGTTTTGGTTAAAAAAAAAAAAAAAAAAAGCTATGAATGTGCTGAGGCAGCAAAGCGTTCACTTAATTCGCAAAGCGTTTATAGGTTGCTAAACAGGGTCCCCCGGAAGGGACAGACATTTGTAACAAACTGGGCGGGCGCCTGCCGTCAGGTTGACTTCACGTGGCATCCTCTTCCACAACATGCACTTCTGTTTACCTGCAACGGAGCCCTGCAATGACAGCTAGTCAGAGCGGAGCGGGTGGCTGCAAAAGAGAGCGTCTAGAAACGTTCTCCTCTCTCTCTCTCTCTCTCTCACGATTTACACTCATTCTTTAACCAAACCAATTACGGAGAAGACATAGGTAGCAAAGCAAAGTTATCTAGGGTCACGTGCCGTTAGAATCAAGGGTCTGACTTTACAAATGGAAGGCAACCTGAGTTGACTTTTTCTCTTTCAGTTTCTTTTCCAGTCTGTTGTTTTCTCCTCCCCGCGTATAGAACCAAAAAGGCTTGCTCCAGCCTAGCACTCTTGCCTCCCCATCAGGGCTTGGCAAATAGCTCATGGACCAATTCAGCCCACTGCCTATTTTTGTGGATAAAGTTTTATTAGAACACATCCTTGCCCATTCATTCACACAGTGTCTGTGGCTGCTTTCACACGACAGCTGCAGAGCTGAATGATGGCAACAGAGACCGTACAGTGTTCACAAAACTGAATATATTTACTCTACGGCTTTTTACAGGAAAAGTCTCCTCTACATTGCGGTATGGACCGACCCAAACTGAAGGACATTCTATGTAGTACCTGAGCAGTACCCCTCAAGATTGTTCTGCAAAACTCTGACTCCCTAAGTAGTTCTGAGAAATGCCTGATGTGACTGAAGGAATCTGGATGAAGATCTTGTGAACTGAAGCAAAGGTTACTTTCGGTACGTACCTCCAGACCGGCACGAAGTCAGTGGTACAGACCCACGGCCAGCACGAAGTCAGTGGTATAAAACCCAAAGAGGGCCTCTTACAGCGAATCCATCCCACTAAGGAAGGCCACGAGAAAGGCTGGCCTCTCCACGTCAACCCACCACACCACCAGCATCCGAGTCAGGCTGCCCAGAACACCACTCGTTTCCGCACGTGGCCAGTGTACACTGGAAACGTGGCACTTCCAAACTGGGACGCGACGGAAGTGCAAAATACACACTAACCTCAAAGGCCAAAAAGGAAAAGAGGTGGCCTCTAAAGCATCTCATTCAACATTTTACATTCCGTGTAGAACTGGCACTTGGGATGCACCGTGTTAGATAAAATATACCGTTAAACTAATTGCACTAGTTTCTTTGTACCTTTTTAACGCGCCTACTAGAACTTTTACAGTTACAGAGGCACTTCAAATTTTGGCTGACGTATAAATTCTACTAGACACAGGTGATTCAGAAGAACCAGGGAAAACTTTCATGTACTGTTTCAATTATCATTCCATGTCTCCATAGAAAACTTCCAAGTGTAATATAGGAAATTTATCAGGATACTAAGTATATATACACACACACAGACATATTTATTTATATGTGCGCGCACACACACACACACACACACACACTAGGGTACATGGTATGTCAAAGATTGACCAGTTTAATGTGGAAAAAAACAAAAAGCAAAACCAGTTTACTTAAAAGGAAGACAGCATTATTTAAACTTCAGTTTTCCTAGGAGTGTCCATCTTTACATCTTTCTGTTAAAAAAAAATACATGTGTAATTAATAGCCAATATATGGAGACGATCTAAGTGCCCATTCAGGGATGAATGGATAAAGAAGATGTGGTGTGTGTGTGTGTGTGTGTGTGTGCGCGCACACACAATGGAATAGTACTCAGCCATAAAAAAGACGGGATTTTGGCATTTGTGACAATATGGTTGGACCTTTAGGTAGTTACGCTAAGTGAAATAGGTCAAATAGAGAAAGACAAATACCGTATGATTTCACTCACGTGTGGAATATAAAAAAAAAAATGTATCAACAAACCAAACCAAACAAAAACATTTACGTACAGAGAACAGAGCAGTGGTTACAAGAAGGCAAGGGGAGGGGAGAGGCGAAATGGATAGAGGGGATCGACTGCATGGTGACACCTGGAACACAATTCTGGCGGGGAGCACAGTGCAGTGTACAGTATACAGAGTAGAAACACAACGTTGTACACACGAAACTTTACAATGCTGTAAACCAGTGAAGCAAATAAAGTAAAACCTGTGTGGTGAATTTAAAAAATTTTTAAAATACACATGCATTCTCCTTCTTGGGAGAACCTGGTCTTCATCTCGAAACGAACATACCCTGCCTGGCAGACCACTGGACTTGCCTAACCAATAACCGCAAAGGCGAGGTGAATAAACTCCGAGGCTTTCCAAAAAGCGTAGCGTGGGTCCCCGAAGCTACGAGCTCCCACGGACTGGAGGTCTGACCCCTATAGGAACAGTGTCGGTTTCTGCAGGTAAGTATAGTGGGTTTCAGTGTGGTCTCTCAGACACCCCGTGACCCTGTGCAGAACTGCTGTGCTTCCAAGGCGACTCACCACCCCCCAGGCATTCCCAGGAGAGTCTCAGCCTCTCACGCCCCCATGCCCACAATGAACTCGCCAGTCTACCAGAGATAAAGAGGCAACCAGGCCTCTGTTCACAAATACGTGGTCTCCACAGGAAAAATGGTGGACGTACGACCATTATGAGACACTTTATAAAATTATTATTAATATTAGTTTTACCTAAGGGCAAACGTGAGCTTTCTACCACTTCAGCAAAACTCATGACCTAGAGCTTTCAACCTAACCCCTTCGTGTTTAAGACGTATTAGTTGGGGCAGTTAGCCATTTTACAAATGTTAAAGAAGTTAGTTATTCTTGGCTTCAGTATTTATTTACTCCAGCAAATAATGGCAAAAACACTGCTGCAGTGAAACAATTGGGCTTTGCAGAAGTTAAGACTTGTCTGTCTTCTGTAAGTTTTTATACTACGTTCTCAGTTACATAATGGTTCACATTATCTGCTAAGTGCCAAGGTCACACTAAGTTCATATTTTGGAAATACCTGTATAAATAGAGTGCTGTGAAATGATGTTTTTCCGTGGCAGGGGGAGATGGGGAGCTGTGCGCAGACAGAAGCTGATGTGTGCTCTTATGGTGCCATTTTATCCAACGAGCTAGAGTGTTTGCTTCAACTGACTGACCTCAAGCTATGCCTCAGCATCTTGATCGCTGGGAGAGATGAATACCTGATAAAAGATGGTCACAAGATTAACCCTGAAGACAGCAAGCAACTCAGAGGCCAAGAAACCTAATTCTGGACATGGCACCAGCATCATTTAACCACACACTGCAGACAAAGGGCATATTTCATTGTTGGTAACACGTGTGCCTGCAACCAGTCCTATTTCCCAATCTTGCCGTTTTAATCTGTAGCACAGACAGATACACTCCCTACTGCAGAAGGCACGTCCCTAACCCAAAGTCTCCTTTTTACTTATGGGTCAAATGGTCAAACACCCAGTCCCAACATTTCTGAAGTCCCAACATTCTTCTGTTATTGGTCATTTGATTAAGCGACATCTTCATCTGAAAATCTGTTTCAAATATACTTTAAAGGAATTTTGTTTCTTAAGGACCCCCCTCACAGCTCCTGAGTTGTGTGGAAGCCGTGGAGAGAACATGGATTCAGGAAACTTCTATTCTTACACGGGAAGATTCCATGGAGCTACTTTCTGCAGTGTGCAAAGGTGAATTAAGATGCAGAAGAGTACATAAGAGACCACTGTTCCAAGAGTAGAGAATGCCACTAAAAATACCACTGGAACCCTTGCTTTACACTTCCATCTACTTAGAGAACCAGGGCAGAAAACCCCCTTTGGCAAAATCCTAGTTCAATTATCATGGGAACCACTCACAGGAAGAAATGATATTGCTGTTCTCGCCTCCTAGTTCTGTAATACACAGCACTGTGAAATATGGTTAATTCTGTACCATGCACTTGAAAGCTGCTGAGAAGAGTTGAAGTCCAATGTTCTCACCACAGAACAGAAACGGAATTATGTCACACAATGGAAGTGTTAGCTAACCTACAGTGGTATCAAATCCACACTTTCTACACCTTAAACTTACACAATGTTATACGCCAATTATATTGCAATACAGCTGGGAAAAATATCATTAAATTCTCCCCACCCCCAGACCTTGACTCCCTTATTCCCGTGCCTGCACTGGCTCTTTCAGTTCTCACCTCCTTTTTAGCACCTGTGAAGGCTCGATTACACCCCTCCAAGCGGTGCCTCCTTGCTCTGAAGTACACGGTACCTAGGACACCGCTGATCTGGCAATATTACAAGCAGCCCGTACAGTCACCTCTTTTCTAATGTGAATACTGTGTCTCAGTTCCCACTTGCATTCCCCTTAAGACCATAAAGTGTGTTCTATCAGTATTTTATCATCCCTGCACAGAAATATGCAAAGGAAGATGCCCAATGCAACTCAACAGGAAAAATAACAGAGAGCGCGTGTTAATTACACAATGGAGTTTCAGAGGTTGGTGAGAAGGCTGTTCCCTGAAACTCCTTCAAAACACTCGTGGCTGACCACCTGGACTCGGCGTGCGAGGACCTCTCAGCGACCCGCACATCCTTGTCTCGTAGCTACATTCACCGCTCTAGATGACACTGGTCATGTCTCTCCAGTTATTTACTATATGTACCTGTTTTTCACATTCATGGCTCTTCTTAATCATGTCTACCGCACATATTGTACTGTAGATACGTGAAAGGTTCGCCGCGATACTATGTGACTGATAGATCACAAACTGATGTCTGAAGGAGCAACAGTCAGCCTCAACCTCAGCTATCCCACTGCCTAGTCCTAAATTTCCAGCTTCAGGACACAGATGTTCGTCTCTCCTCCCAGGATATTAATCTCAGGAAAATACACAAGGAGTTTTCAGGGAACATGAGGTAAGCATTAAAACTTTATTCTCCAGATAACTAAACATAAACAAGAGTAATCATGCTTTGGGAAAGATTTGAAAATACATCGAGTGACATTTTACCTTTAAGTTCAATTTTTTTCCCCCTAAGTAGCTGTAAGATTAAATCTAGAACAAATAACCCTTTAAGCACATGAGTAGACATTTTCACTTGATTCCAAGAGTTTGAAGTAAAGCAATTTTGGTCTCCAGTGATTAGAGCAGGGGCACTGAAATTCATCCCTGCTCTTTTTTTGTGTTTCTAGAAAATGATCTGTTCATAACATGTGCTGATATAATCCTGTATCCAGGTAGAACAATTATGTTGTTATCCAGTGTAGTTTAAGAAAACATTTAGGTTGCTTTCATACACATGTTAATAACTATGTGAGTTAAGAATGGTGAAGGTATTATGTTTCCTTATGAACTAAAAAGAATTCTCTAAGATTTCAGGCAAAGATAGGCATCAGGCTCCTTAAACAAGCAAAAATTCTTAACTCCATGTTACTGTGGTCACCAGGCACTTGTGTGGTATAACAATTAACGCATTTTAATAAAGTAGAAATCCTCAAATGTTTCACAGTAAGAAATGACTCAAATCACTGAAAAAGTCCTACATGATGGCAACTCACACACATTAAAAACTGTCCTTTCCAAAATGTCCTTAAACAAGTATCTGATATTTTAAGTCCAAAGTTAGCACATGTCTATCAGCTAAATTCCCAGAGATGGCAGCACTTTCTCTCTCTGTCCCTCTACTCCTTCTTCCTCACTCCCATTTTTGTGCGTGCTGGTGACACACAGTTCATAGACACAACGATGCTGCTTCAAGGTCTCTGCATTCTAAGACGAGATTTAGCTAATTGTGTTGCAAAAGACATTATATTACCACAATTACAGTTGGTGCAGAAAAAAGACAGTATTGTGACCAGGGGAAAAAAGGAATCAGGCAGATGTGTCCCTGAGGAAAATACTTCCAGCAGCATCTCTACCTGTCCAGCCTGGACTTGCCTGCTGTTTCTCCCCAGTCCTATTCTTCCTCCGTGTTCAACTCTTATCTCCCTGGACTCGAGGGGAGGTGAACACATCCCAGCCTCAGGCATGAGTCTGATTTAATTAGGACTCCGGTGGTGCCAAGGATCTCAACCGGGAAGGGCGACAAGCGGCCAGATACTCCAGGGTACGCCAGGCGAGTGACAAAGTCTACAGCAAACGAGGGAGTGGGTCCACTGCCTTTGAAAGCGCTTGGCTTTGGCCCAGGACGCCAGGCAATCCATTCAGGATGATGAGACAGGAGGAGACTCCCTTGGGTATTCGGAGGAAAGCGTCTTTGCTCTTTCAGCAGGACCCCGGGACGGAACAGCCCTTCTCCTCTCTGCCTGTGTGCACTAAGTCCTGCCCCTCTGCACGTTCTCCCTACCAGGCGGGCCGAGGAGGACTGTACTCTCAGAGTCTCATCAATAGAAGTCAACATTCAAACACAGCTTCCAAAGAAAAACGGCCTCCTTCTGAGAACCATAACATGAATGGAGTGGAAACTACCAAGTGACTGAAGGAGTGGTCCTTTTATTCTTAATATGCGTCTGGGGGAAGGAGTTGCTGTGCAACCAGCTGAAGCCCGAGAACTCACGTAGAACCCCTTCCACGGGCTTCTCAGGAGCTTAAACACATTTCCCAAGTAGACACCCCACAGACCAGAGTTTCAGGTCCCATCTGTGTTACTAAGAAGCTTGAACTGGGATTAGAAATGCAGTGGGCTCTTCTTTGCTTTCTTTGAAGTGTTCCCTGGTACTGAGCTATAAAATTCTGTATGGATAGATCAAGGTCATTTTGATAGGAATTCTCAGTTTTATGGCAGCTACGGGATCTTAATTTTTTATCTTTTCACTTGGAAATGTAGTACACATTATAACTAGTTTTCCTATCAAATGCTAATTTTTTTTTAAAAATTTATTTATTTTTATTTTTGCCTGTGTTGGGTCTTTGTTGCTGCAAGCAGGCTTTCTCTAGTTGCAGCGAGCGGGGGCTACTCTTTGTTGCGGTGAGCAGGCTTCTCACTGCCATGGCTTTTCTCGTTGCAGAGCACGGGCTCTAAGCATGCGGGCTTCAGTAGTTGTGGCACACAGACTCAGTAGTTGTGGCTCGCGGGGTCTAGAGCGCAGGCTCAGTAGTTGTGGCACACGGGCTTCGTTGCTCCACGGCATGTGGGATCTTCCCCGACCAGGGCTCGAACCCGTGTCCCCTGCATTGGCAGGCAGATCTTAACCACTGCGGGTAGCCCTCAGGGAAGCCCTCCAATGCTAATCTAACCAGAAATATCTCAGACTGCAATTAGACACTTCTGGATTCTCCTCCACAAACTGAGGGTTGGGTTTTTTGTGTTTTGCTTGTTCTGGTCACACCATCTTTGAATTGCCCTTGTTTGTTCTTCACTATTCTGGGTAACCCTGGTGAGAACAAGAATTTTTGCTTTCTTCCAACACAGCACTGAGGTCATTTCTTCTAATTTAGACACAATTATTTTGCGCAACCTCTGTTCTCTGTAGACCCTGGGCTCCACGAAGATGCCAGCAGGCCAATGCTGAGTGGGAGAGGGGTCGGTGAACGCGTGTCTTCTCATCCATTAGCCACCGTGTTAACATTTATAGGGGAGGAGGTCCCACCTCAGAGATTATTAATAGCCTGTCGGTCCATTTCCACAGGAACATGGGAAAGTCGTCACTTCACTGTCTGGAATCCCTTGGTTTGGTTTTTCTCTAACCTCCCCTACCCCAACCCGTCACTCTTGCTCCAGCCTGCGGTTTCTCAAGACCTTTCTCTGTGTGCGTGTGTGTGTGTCTCCTCACCTTGACTGTTCTGCCCAACACCTAAATCAATCACAACAGCACAAATCTCCGAGCGTGAAATGACTTTCTGGAGGTGCGTTTCTCTCAGCCACCAGAAGAAACCCACTCTCAAAAACGAGCTGCCACCAAGCAAAGCATTTTAGAAGGTGAGGGTATTTGATAAACATGACACAAAAACGTCCAATTAAAATTGGTCAAGTAACTGTAACAGACAGAAAAACAGAAACTGTGAATTGCCAAATTAGATTGGGCCTAGACTACTGGTCCATTAACATCCTCCAGGGTGTCCTTGATAATGTTCTAAACATCAAGCTTCACAATAAGGCAGAAATCTCCTGATAATGAACTTGACAGAGTACCAGAAATGGAAATAGGAGAAACATCTTAACCTCAAAGGATCAAAATCTACTTTATACTATTTAACATGCTTTATAAGCTTTCTTTTTCACTCTATAACCTAATATAGTTATGTTGATACAGAACCCAGTAGCTTCATGGTTATTACATTTGTATTTAAGCGAATTAAAATTAAATGAAATTAAAAATTAAGCTTCTCAACCACCTTGGGCACATGTCAAGGGGTCAAAAGCCACATGTGGGCTAGTGGCTACCATACTGGACAGCACAGATCTGGAACCTCTGGGTCATCACGGGAAATTCCACTGGACAGCGCTGTTACAAGGATATACTGTGTCTGAGGACCGCTGCCAGGGCTTGTGTCTCTGTTCCGTGGGGTGAGCCTAGATTATCTCCCATCACGTTAGCGTCAGCCTTTGGAAGGAGCGTGCAAACCCCCAGTTCTCTAGCAGTGCCATGCAGCCCGCTTCTTCCGCTCTAAGCCACCAGCGGTCCCTCCTGCCTGCCAATAACCCCCCAACCTGGTGTCCCCAGTCCTCCCAGGTGTGACCCAGCCCCTGCCCCTCCGCCCTCACCCCACACCCACTAGCCCTCCGCCCTCACCCTGCATTCACCCTGCGTTCCAGCTGGTGAGGCTGCTCAGTCCTCTCCTAGTTTTGAATTCTTGTCCTTACGAGACCCACAGAAACGTTGCTTCCTTAACCATCTGCCTCAGGTTTCTACTCCCAACAGAGTCCACTTACCTGTTTCTCTGCAGTCAGCTATAATTTTCCCCGGATGGGAACCCCCGAGTCGTTAAATGCTCTCATTTGAGAACATACATCTTATTCTCCCTCGCACTGCAGTGATGAATAGACACGCTTGTGGGTGAAATTACCTGAGGACTCCGGCGTGTCCCCGGGTCCCATGCTTCAGCCTCTCTCTCTATGCCTGACATGCATTAGGCAGTCCATCCAGGCTCTGAGAAGTAGATTTAAACACCAGGATAACACTTCGGAGACTTGTTTCGGTCTACACAGAGTTCGCATGAGCACTGAAAGCTACATGTCATCGATCAAAAATGTTAACTTTGCTCTCTTACAATTTCCATAGGACAATACGGCAGGAGGATAAAAAAGATACCTACTTTTATAATTTTATAATTGGGTTATCATTCTATACTGACATAATGGGGGGTATGGCACGTAGAACTATCCACTTTTTAAAAAAATCTCCCAAGAAAATCCTGCTTGTTTGAATCAAGAGTATTTAGGTGTAAGGGTGACAGAACCCCTTCCTTCTCTACGTCTCTACCTGTCTCTGTGTCATTCTCTCTACACACACACACACACACACACACACACACAGATATCTGGTTCGTTTCCTGTTGCCGTTGTCTGCACGTCTCTCTGGGGCTGATTTTCTCTCTCGCTCTCACTCAGGTGTCCCCGTCCTTGTTTTCTATCGCTCTTGCCCTCCCCTCAGCAAACCCTGCTATCTCCATCCACGTTTTCTGCTCAGGCTGCCTGCTGTGTTTGAGCCTCTCCCTGCATGTTCTTCCCTGACCCTCTCACATCTCTGAATGCTGTCCCACTCTCTTCCGTGAATGCAATGCAGCCTCATAGCAAGGCCCCTTGCAGCTCTGGCTGTCTTGGTTGTTCAGGCGTAACTACATCGTCCCTGGGATATGCATCTAGGCTGCACCCGGTTGAGAAGATGGAGGGAGCCCTTTTCCGCTCTGTTCCAGAGGTTAGATTTTAGCTGACATGGGGGAAGGCCAAAAGTACACCCAGATATGAATTCTGGAGCAGCCAGAGCATTCCAGGGTAAAGTTCTGGGAAATCTGTGAAAGGCAATAGCTCAACTCCATGGGGCTGGAGCAGTGGCCCTGAGTACGGCTCTGCTAGAGAGCACCTCACAACTTCGTGGTTATTGCAACTGTTCAGGTTTTCTAGTGTGCCGGGGGGACTGATCATTATTATACATGTTTAAATAAAGTGTATTTAGCTCTAAAATATCTGATGATCAATTAAAGTGATACTTCCAAGCTTACAATTTTATAAGTTTTTATGCATAACGATAAATTACCCAGCAGACCCCACTGCTGACACATAAGCAAACACAAAGCCAATTTGATCTAGAGGTGTTCTAAACAGCTCTGCACCTCTCATCCTCAAAGTGGTGTGGGACAGAAGTCACATTGACTCAGTGCTGTGCGGTCCTGTGATACAAAGCATCCTTCCTACTGTGCCACTGAGTTTTCATTTCAGTTCAAGCTGAGACACTCCTGTAAAGGAACTCATGAATTAACGTGTCACTAGAATCATTTCTGGGCCGTACGCTGCCTCTGCCCTGCTGTAACAGACACAAACCCTTAGCACAGACACCACCGTGCTCTGCTTTTCGAAATGTGACCATCACCCCTGTGGAGTCAGACCCTAAGAGGACACAGCAGTCAGGGGTCTTCACTTCCGATTCATCCGTAGTAATAAAACATAGGATACGAGTCTAGAGAAATGGGCTGGTTCACTTATTTCTCAGGTGGAGGCCCCAAATGCATTTGCCAGGACCCAGTGGAACAACACAGCCTCTCTCCTCCGTGGACGGCCCCATCGTGTTGGCGTGGTCAGAGTGCCAAAAGGAGGAAATAATTGACATTTGTGCTTTCAAGAGCCTAGGCAGGGACGAAAGCTTTAAGCACATACACATGAGATTTTATTTTAAAATAATGTATTTTGAAACCAGATTTTATGTGACAATCACTTAAGGCTAAATAAATTGGGGTGCGCGGGAGTTCACAGCCAGACCGCTTGATCAGTAAAGAGAGTGATTTCTCCATACACGAGTGTCGGCCTAGACAGACACCCCTACCCTGCAGGTGAGGACGGCTGAGAGGTAACAGAGATGCGCGTGCCACAGTCACACGGGCGGTCAGTGGCTCATCTTTCAGTAACTGACCACCTGCTGCATTTCCATAGTGGTCCAAAGTCTGTTTTCAGATGTGTTTTCCTCCATTAGACAATGATTTCAAGGTGGGATTCAACGGAATGCCCTTGCTGAGCTCAAATAATTCAGAAGACCTTTCACTGACTCTAGGTGTCTGCCCTCCCCGCCAGGTTGTACAATATATAATGGTTTTGCATCTGTTATCATTTTGCATCAATAGGTATTAGGAAAACAAACAAACAGAAAGATCTGCCCAATGTAGCACCAGAGCCAAGCCCTGCAAGCCCTCTCCCAGCATGACCCGTGCCTCTTCCACGCCATCACGGTGAGGAACAGATATCACGTTCACATTTCAGCCTAGTTCAACCTGTGAGCCCCTAAGGATAAAGTCATCGGTTACTCTAACGAACACTGAATTAGCTCACTGCCGGCATGCAAAAACTGAGCTCCACTGTGATGTCGTCTTCTTCCCAGTTCATCTGTAGGTAGGTCCTAATTAATCAGACTGCAGGTCCCTCACCCACCAAAACAAACCTGAGGTAAACCGAGAAGCGGTAAGAGAAAGGCCCTCTGTGGTGGCTGATGGCCTTTCATTCATCCACTCGTATGCCCAGAAGGGCCAGGGTACAAAGTGCATACAGCGTGCAGAATCGCGCTAGGGCTTCGCAGCACTCTATTTTTTTTAACTGACGCCACACTCATTTTCATGTCTCTGTTTCTTCCTTGCGTCTCCCACAACTGCCCAGACTGGAACTGCATCTGCGGTCATCTACTTGTTCATTTTATTTTTCCATGACTGCTCTCTCTGCAAAAGAGCAAACTGAAGTCTCTCATCTGCAGACCTCCGTCTTCTACCTTGCGGATTGCTTGATTGACCACTTCCACTAAAAATACTGCTCAGTACCACCTGGTCCAAATACGCATGGGCTCCATCGCCCCTTGTTATTTTTTCTTGTTTGCATATCCACTTATGTCACGGTAAATGTTCCTCTTTCTAATAACTTCCCTGCCAATAAGCTAACCTGCCTTGGCTCTGCATTTTCTCATACGTAACAGACAAAACATTCTCACCCAAATCTCTCTGCTCCCTTTCACCCAGACAGGTGAGGGGTACCAGGAAAACCACACCCAAGTGGCAGATGCATAACAATGCACTGCTGATCAACGAAATCCATTAGGGACTTTAAAATATCCAGGAAAACGAACACACTTTTTACTTCAACTCCATACCCACTGTTCACAACTATTCTTTTAAAGGTTCACTGCTCTCCAACCCATTCCTGCCTCACTCCTTACACTCAGTAGAGGACACAATGCCTCCATCAGGGTAAAACCTCATCCGTCCAACAGGAACTCGCGTTCTCCCACTTCCGGGCCACCAGCCACCCGAGCCTGCACTGTCCCTCCTCAGCCCTCCTGGGTCCTCCTGAGGGCAGCCCTCCTCTGGTCTCTGGACTCAGTTCTCTCCTTGTCAGCGACGTTACTCTTTACTACACCTTTGCTCTTTAGTCTTTCCTTTTCTACCAGAAGAATCATGAAAATATTTAAATATCTTTAAGTTTCTCATCAAGAAAGAAAGGCAGGCAGGACAGCAGGCAGTGAGGGGGGTAGAGGGGAAGGAAGGAAGGGGAGGAAGAAGGAGAAAAGGGAGAGGGGAGGGGAGGGGAGGGAGAAGGGAGGAGAGGGGAGGGGAGGGGCGGGGCGGGGCGGGGAGGATAAAAGGGGGAATTCCTCTGTATTCTGACCTCCCTCCCCAGCTCCCAGCTTGTCGAGGCCAGCTGTGGCCCCCGCAGTGCCTGTTCTCACTCCCCCACGTGCAGCTCACTTCCCCACGCTGCCCCCATGTGTCTTCCGCCCCGTCACTGCAGAATCGGCTCTGCAGAGCTTCCCACCATCTCTGGCCTGCAAAACTCAGTGCGGCCTCCCCACTCTCTCCTTCCTCCAATCTCAAATGTTCTTCCTCCTTTTACTCAGTGGGCTTGGCTGCCCTCACCCATGCCTGCCAGCCAGCTGTCTCTTGGTGTCCAACGACAGAAGCCACGCTGTAGCTGAGGCGACAGGAGGGCATGTGTGTGGGGAGACACACAGGAGGGAGAGGGGCGGGGGCTGGCGCAGCAGACGCGGCACAGGACCCTCCCCCCTGGGGGCCAGGCTGGGCCGCCTCCCTGTGGCTCGCACTCTCTCCACGGCATGAGCACGTGAGCGCCTGCCTCTCTCCAAACACAGGCTTTATTCTTTCTGATGAGTGGGTCTAGTTGCAAATGCGGCCACCTGGGCCCCCCTCCGCTGCAAGTTCCCACGCCTCATACCTCCGAATCTATACACTGGAACAAAAGTGAGCCTTCTCTCGGCTCCGGTTCGGAGCCTTCCAGAAAGAACATCCAGTTGTCCCCTTGGATCACACTGGACCCCTGCATCGATCCACTGTTGTCAGAACAGTGGCATACAAAAAACTACAAGGCAGCCTCACAGAGAATCTGGTTCCAGCCCATCTCCAAGAAGAAATGTGCACAGAGGAGTCATTTATTCTCGGCAAGGAAGGGGCACCTCGCGGCGTGCCGAGTAAGCACACGCTACGCGGCTGCTATGTGAGGCTCGAAGTCTGGGAGTTTCTCAAGAGTCCTTCCTTGACTTGCTGTCTCCTCGCTCTGTACTTCCCGCCTAAGCAACACCGCTGACATCAGGATAACCATCTGTATTAGTCAGCGCTCTCCAGAGAAACAGAACCAATAGGAAACGCACATATCTAGAAAGAGACGCACTCTAAGGAACTGGTTCATGCTCTCAGGCAAGACGGCAAGTGCAAAATCCACGTGGTGGGCCATCAGGCTGGAGACCCAGGGAGGGCAGATACTGTAGTTCAAGTCTCAAGGCCATGTGCTGGCAGAATTTTCTTCTGCTCGGGAGAGGTCAGTCCTGTTCTACTCAGGCCTCTAAATGATTCGATGAGGCCCACCCACATTAGGGAGAGCAATCTGCTTTACTCCATGTCCTCCAATTTAAACGTTAATCTCATTCAAAACACACTCACAGAAACATGGAGAATAATGTTTGACCACACATCCAGACACCACGGCCCAGCAAAGCTGACATACAAAATTAATCATTATTCCACTCCTAGCTCATGTTTCTCTTCAGAAATTCAGACCAGGTACCAAATGTCTATCACTACTTATCTCCACTAATGTTTCGAAGGCACCTCAAGTTCACCAACTCCAGACGGAATTCACCACCTTTTTCTTTAGGCTTGGATCCTTCAAGCATTCACTTCCCATGCACCCAGGTAATCCAACCCCAAACCTGAGATGTGTTCCTGAGAACCGCCCCCCTCGCCAACCTCCTCCCACCATCCAGTTACGAACGCTGCCTGTCTTGGCAACTTCACCTGCAAACCTTCCCTCAACTGCATCGGATTTGCTCCAAACGCCACCACCACCCTCATACGAGCTATCCTCATCTCCAACCCACGTTACCGTGACGGCCTTCCCACTGCCCTCCCCGTTCCCTTCTGTCTCTCCTTCTTCAGGGATGGCTAAGACGCTCAGAGCTTCTTAAGCAGCCCGACAAGACACTCCCTCCTCCCTCCTCTCTCCAGAGTATCGCACGCTATGCCTCCACCTTGAGGTGGCCAGCCTCCTCCCATCCTATAAACACTCCCTGCAAGGGACAGTCTCTCAGTCCCTCAACCATCCAGGTGCTTTGCCCTCAAGGCGTGCCCCCGAACTACGCTCACCACGCTTGTCCCAAGCTCTGCCCCCACCGGCCTGATGAACCAGCATCAATTCATCCGGGAGACCTTCTCTGCACCCCAAGACCAAAAACAGGGCTACCAACACGACATGTCCCATTTTAATGACATATCTTTGTGAGTATTTTAGTATCTGACTCTCCACTAGTTTGACAGTTCCCTGAAAGCTGGGGTTTTGGTGAAGCAGAACTTCAGCTTCATTCAAAGAGTAAGTGCCCTAAAAATGTCTGTTAAATGAGTGGTTTTAAATTTTTCTTGGTTTTTATCTCATTTCAAAAAATTTTCCTATTGACAGTTGTAACCAAGAATAGCACCCTCTCCATTTTGTCACTGATTTTTGATTCGTCCTCTGTCACCATCTCCACAAACAATATTGAACATGGATATTAAAGAATTGGGCACTGGCTGTGTTTTTCCAATTTAACTAGAAAAATTCTTCTCAAACAAAAGCAGACTTTCCATGAACCCACACATTTTGCTAACTCCTACTGTTGTACCTTTCTCAGTAATTTTTTTTAAAATAAATTTACTTATTTATTTATTTATTTTTGACTGCATTGGGTCTTCGTTGCTGCACACAGGCTTTCTCTAGTTGCGGCGAGCAGGGGCTACTCTTCATTGCGGTGCGTGGGCTTCTCATTGCAGTGGCTTCTCTTGTTGCAGAGCACAGGCTCTAGGTGTACAGGCTTCATTAGTTGTGGCATGTGGGCTCAGTAGTTGTGGCATGTGGGCTCAGTAGTTGTGGCTCGCGGCTCTAGAATGCAGGCTCAGTAGTTGTGGCACACGGGCTTAGTTGTTCTGCGGCATGTGGGATCTTCCCAGACCAGGGCTCGAACCCATGTCCCCTGCATTGGCAGGCAGATTCTTAACCACTGCGCCACCGGGGAAGCCCTCTCAGTAATTTTAAGGGAGAATCATGACACCACTGTCAACCCTCTTGTGTGAAAAGCAAAGATCTCAGCATGACTCACAAAAAGCAATTTATTAAATTGTCCGTGACAATTAGAATATGCAAATACTGTCATTTAAAGATTCAGTCCAAGATTTAGTATTATGCATTTAAACAGAACTTGGACATTTTCTAGACTTAGTTTTAAACAGAAACAAGAAAAATAAAATAAAATCGCCCCACGAGCCCCTTTTCATCTTTCCAACAATTTCCCAGCAACTTCCCTACGCATATCCCATCATGGGACTTAGATACTGACTTCTAAACTAGTCAACCCCTTCATCCGATTCACCTTAGCAATTTTGGCAATAAGTAGTTTTCAAAGTGAGAAAATACAAGAAAATTTTCCATGATGTCCTTGGAGCATCTGGCCAAGTCTTCTCACCTGGCACATTCTATGTTTACAGGGATTTTTTTTTTTTTTTTTTAATTATTTTTGTCTGCATTGGGTCTTTGTTGCTGCATGTGGGCTTTCTCTGGTTGTGGCGAGCGGGGGCTACTCTTTGTTGTGGTGCAAGGGCTTCTCATTGTGGAGGCTTCTCTTGTTGTGGAGCACGGGCTCTAGGCACACAGGCTCAGTAGTTGTGTCACGTGGGCTCAGCAGTTGTGGCTCGTGGGCTCAGTAGTTGTGGCTCACGGGCTCAGTAGTTGTGGCTCACGGGCTCTAGAGCACAGGCTCAGTAGTTGGGGTGCACGGGCTTAGTGGCTCCGCGGCATGTGGGATCTTCCCGGACCAGGGCTGGAACCCGTGTCCCCTGTACTGGCAGGCAGAACTGTCAACCACTGCACCCCCAGGGAAGCCCCTGCAGTGCTTTTTAAACAAACTCAGCAGCACTTCTGTGACAGAAGAAGCACAACTGTTTTTAACTGTCACACCACTCACCTCCATCAGACTTCGTAGGCTGGACCACATCCACAAGGAAGATATTTGGCTCTCTGATTCTCATTAATGGTACGCTTTCATAATACATCTGCCATCACACATGTATACATCAGGTCTCAATAACAGCAAGCAGATGCTCAAATACAATCATTACGTCTAAAAATCTGTACCTCTTTGTACTATGGAAATTCTGTAGAGCAAAGAGTTCTTTAAAAATATACCCTAGCACATGCATAAATGCACTGCACAAAGTCTTCAGGTTTGAGTTGGATAAAATAAAATCTAAGTATAATCAACACAACTATATAATTCCTGGACATTTAAATATTCAGAGGTTAAAAATATATATTTGGAGATTTAATCCTCATCAGCCAGTTTTAGGTAGAAAATAATACCGACAATGTGTTTTAAACAAAGCATAGTAGTCTGAAAAAGGATTGTGGCATAGTTTAATGAAAGTTGCCATTTATGCTGCTAACCCCTGCACCAGAAATACAGGGAACCCCTCAAATATCAGTGAAGGGTTAATGATTACAGGGGAAAACCATGACACCCAGTGGCCAAAGACTTTCGATGCTGCATAAATTTCTCTGTCCCCTCTTCATCAGTCACTCATCCATCCATCTAGCTACTCATCTAGATAGCTGTTTATGTATAGAATGAAATTCACAATATTGAATGGGCAAGGCATTCATGAACAATTTTGTACTTTCACATGCATGCATAAAAATTATCCTTTTTATTTGAAAAATCGTGGATGCTAATGTAGAGTTTATGCACGGATATATGGTATCTGCATCCACAAAACTGTGAGTGTATCTCTTAAGTACATACACCCATTTGCAAAGAACCCCTTCATCTTCACTCATGATTAGAATTCATTCTGTCCTGGCCCACTTTTTTTTGTTTTGAAAAAGCCCTCAGAGAAAAGTGAAATGAATTATTTCACTTAGTGAACTAATAACAGAAGTAGACCTTGTTTATACACTGAATAGAGCATCACATGATAAAAAGGGGGCCTTTAGGATGGGTAAATTTATTCAGACATTTGTTGCTTCTCTTTCCTTGGCCATTTTCATTTATTACAATTTTTCCTCCTTCATGTCATTACTTATGTAAACCTAAGAGGTTATATTAGCAGTTTTTAAGGAGAAGTTCCAGATTCCGACCCTGTCACTACTGCTTTGTAACTTTGACCATGCTCAAGCCCCTGAAATTTTAGTGTCTTTATTTGAAATAAGGGATATTTTTAATGCATCATGCAAAGACTATACTCCCTCTGCTTCACATTACATCCCTGTGACTTACTTATTTTATAACTGGTATTCTGCACCTCTTACTCCCCTTCACCTATTTTGCCCATCCTCCCACACGCTCCCTTCTGGCAACTATTAGATTGTTCTCTGTGTCTGCGAGTCTATTCCTGTTTTGTTGTATTTGTCCATTTGTTCTGTCTTTTACATTCCACATGTAAGTGAAAAAACTATAATGAGTCTTTCTCTGACGAATGTTATTATGGCTGAGTAGTATTCCTTTGTGTGTGTTTGTATGTATGTGTGTATATATATATACATGTGCCACATCTTCTTTATCCATTCCTCTGTCGATGGACACTTAGGTTGCTTCCATGCCTTCACTATTATAAACAGTGCTGCTATGAACACTGGGGTGCATGTATCTTCTGAAATTAGTGTTTTCATTTTCTGGGGATAAACACCCAGGAGTGGAATTCTACATCATATAGTAGTTCTACTTTTAATGTTTTTGAGGAACTTCCATTCTGCTTTCCACAGTGGCTGCACCAATTTACATTCGCACCAACACTGCACGAGGGTTCCCTTTTCTCCACATGCTTGCCAACACTTGTTATTTGTTGTCTTTTTGATGACGGCCATTCTGACCAGTGTGAGGTGATACCGCATCGGGGTTTTGATTTGCATTTCCCCGATGATTATAGTGATGTTCAGCACCTTTTCATGTGCCTATTGGCATCTGCATGTCTTATTTGGAAAAATGTCTATTCATACCTTCTGCCCATTTTTTAATCATTTTGTTTGTTCTTTTTGACATTGAGTTGCATGAGTTCTTAATACATACACCCACAGAGGTCTCTATGGGTTATATATTAAACCTTCTATCAGGCATATCATTTGCAAATATGTTTTATTCAGTAGGTTGCATTTTTGTTTCGTTGGTTTACTTCACTGTGCAAAAGCCTTTTAGTTTGACCTAGTCCCATTTGTTTATTTTTGTTTTTGTTTCCCTCACCCGAGGAGACAGATCCGCAAAAATATTGCTAAGACTGATGTCAAAGAGCAGATTGTCTGTGTTTTCTTTTAGGAGTTCTATGGTTTCAAGTCTTACACTTAAGTCTTTAAACCATTTTGAGTTAATTATTGTGTATGGTATGAGATAGTGGTACACTTTCTTTTTTTTTTTTTTGCATGTAACTGCCCAGTTTTCCCAACATCATTTATTAAAGAGGCTATCTTTTCCGCATTGTATATTCTTGTCTCCTTCATCAAAAATTGACCATTTTGTGTGGTTTGTGTCTCCAGTTCCAGAATACTCTAATTAGCTTTCAATCACCTATACTTTACACCCTGACTAACCCACCTGAGCCATCAGAGTGTCTGTCACACGGATGGTTAGAGAATAACAGAGGTCTCCATGGGTTATATCATTTCTAAACCAATTTTTAAAGGCAAAAAACCTGGCCAGCGAGAAATAAAAAGCACATATTAAAAATAAAAATAATGTAGCCAAATTCAGAAAAAAAAATGAAGAACATGGTTGAAAATGATCCAAAAAAAACAATTTTCAAATTTTGGACACAGAAGGAATAGAGTTGATTATTTTTCTTTTGGTTTTAGTGCCTGTGGAAACTTCATCATAAACTAGCAGGCTTTTATAGTAATTTTGTTAAAAAAAAAAAAAAGATACAATATAAAATAGACTACCCAAGAGAAAAATACATACATAGTGTAAATTAATATAAACATGTTTTCACATATGAACATAGGGCAATTATCATTTTGGAGCAGTTACATGGAGCTGTTTTGTTAAAGCTCCATGGCCTGAAAAAAAAATTGTCCTAACTTCAGATAATGCTTCATTGATGGATTCATTCATTAATCCATTCATTCACTCAGTATCTCAGCAAATATTTATAATGGTTTTCTTCTCAGTAAAAGACTATGCTAGCACTATAAGATATCCAAATCTATTTGATAATAATCCTGGGCTCTGCAAACTTAGAGAAGAGTAAGAAATAATTTTATCAATAAAGTATATAACTGCACTTAAAATATTTCCTACCAACTTTAACTTTAAGAAATAGCAGGGACTAGGGACTTCCCTGATGGTCCAGTGGGTAAGACTCCACGCTCCCAATGCAGGGGGCCCAGGTTCGATCCCTGGTCGGGGAACTAGATCCCGCGTGCCGCAACCAAGAGTCCACATGCCCCTGCTAAGAGTCCGCATGCCACAACTAAGAAGTGCACATGCTGCAACGAAGATCCCACATGCTGTAACTAAGACCTGGCACAGCCAAAACAGATAGATAGATAGATAGATATCCAGATAGATAGATAAATAAATAAATAAATCTTTTTTAAAAATAGAAATGGAATGGACTAGAAAATAGTTTGTATTTACCATATAATGCACATGTAAAGATACAAATATTATTATGTATACAAATACACATATTATTAAAATGCACACATGGTATATTATCAAATCATGCTTATGGATTTAGAAAAAAGGAATTATACATATTGAGAACTTTCCTTACACTAAAAAGTTTCAGGAAACCGTGAATGTGAGCTCTCTACATTAGTGTTTCTACGTTTGGCAAAATTGGTATTACAACCCAAAAGGCAGGATACAAGTTGCAGGATACAAAATTCATACACAGAAATCTGTTGCATTTCTATACACCAACAGTGAAAGATCAGAAAGAGAAATAAAAGAAACAATCGCATTTACCGTCACATCAAAAAGAATAAAATAACTAGGAATAAACCTACCTAAGGAGGCAAAAGACCGGTACCGTGAAAACTATAAGATGCTGATGAAAGAAATCAAAGATGACACCAACAGAGGGAAAGATATACCATGTTCTTGGATTGGAATGATCAATTTTGTCAAAATGATTATACTACCCAAGGCAATTTACGGATTCAATGCAATCCCTATCAAGTTACCAATGCCATTTTTCACAAAACTATAACAACAAATTTTTAGATTTGTATGGAAACACAAAAGACCCCAAATAGCCAAAGCAATCTTGAGAAAGAAAAATGGAGCTGGAGGAATTCAGGCTCCCTGACTTCAGACTATATTACAAAGCTATAGTCATCAAAACAGTATGGTACTGGCACAAAAACAGAAATATCGATCAATGGAACAGGATAGAAAGTCCAGAGGTAAACCCACGCACCTATGGTCCATTAATCTTTGACAAAGGAGGCAAGAATATACAATGGAGAAAAAACAGTCTCTTCAATAAATGGTGCTGGGAAAAGTGGACAGCTACATGTAAAAACAATGAAATTAGAACATTCTCTAATACCATATACAAAAATAAACTCAAAATGGATTAAAGACCTAAATGTAAGACTCTTAGAAGAAAACATAGGCAGGACACTCTGACATAAACCACAGCAAGATCTTTTTCAAGCCATCTCCTAGAATAAGGGAAATAAAAACAAAAATAAACAAATGGGACCTAATTACACTCCAAAGCTTTTGCACAGCAAAGAAAACCATAAACAAGACACAAAGACAACCCAAAGAATGGGAGAATATATTTGCAAACGATGCAACTGACAAGGGATTAATCTCCAAAATTTGTAAACAGCTCATGTGTGGCTCAATATCAAAAACAAAAAAACCCAATAAAAAAATGGGCAGAAGATCTAAAGAGACATTTCTCCAAAGAAGATATACAGATGGCCAAGAGGCCCATGAAGAGATCCTCAACAGCACTAATTATTAGAGAAATGCAAATCAGAACTACAATGAGATATCATCTCACACCAGTCAGAATGGCCCTCATCAAAAAGTCTACAAAAAGTCTACACACAATAAATGCTGGAGAGGGTGTGGAGAAAAGGGAACTCTCCTACACTGTTGGTGGGAAGGTAAGTTGGTGCAGCTACTATGGAGAACAGTATGGGGGTTCCTTAAAAACCTAAAAATAGAGCCACCATATGATCCAGCAATCCCACTCCTGGGCATACATCCGGAAAGAACCATGATTTGAAAAGATACATGCACCCCAATGTTCACTGCAGCACTTTTTACAATAGCCAAGACATGGAAGCAACCTAAATGTCCATCAACAGAGGAACGGATAAAGATGTGCTACATATACACAATGGAATATTACTCAGCTATTAAGAAGAATGAAATAATGCCATTTGCAGCAACATGGATGCAACTGGAGATTATCATACTAAGTGAAGTAAGAAAGAGAAAGACAAATATCATATATCACTTATATGTGTAATCTAAAAAAATGATACAAATGAACTTATTTACAAAACTGAAACAGACTCACAGACGTAGAGAAAGAACTTATGGTTACTGGGGGGAAGGGGGGAAGGGACAGATAGATTGGGAGTGTGAAACTGACATGTACACACTGCTATATTTAAAATAGATAACCAACAAGGAACTACTGTACAGCACAGGGAACTCTGCTCAGTATTTTGTAATAACCCAAATGGGAAAAGAACTTGAAAAAGAATAGATACACATATATGTATAACTGAATCACTTTGCTGTACACCTGAAACTAACACAATTCCAATATAAAATACTGGATGTATACTCCAACATAAAATTTAAAAAATTAAAAACAAAAAATAAACAAAAAAAGAAAACAAGAAAAACCAAAAAACAAAAAGACCTAAGGTAAGATTTTGCTCCTTATGTATTAATAATGAATTCAAATACAATATTAATGTTTTAAATAAACATATATCTCACCTTAATTATCATAAGCATCTCCTTTGCTGTCTACACACAAAAACCTTACAAATTCAAATAATAAAAAGATCATGTTTTCAATTTGCATTCAGTAATAGACATATTTTGGATAAATAGAATCTTTTAAAAAAACATATCATATGTGTGGAGATTCCCTGGCGGCCCGGTTGTTAGGACTCCGCTCTTCCATTGCTGAGGGTGGGGGTTCGATCCCTGGTTGGGCAACTAAGATCCAGCAAGCCGTGCAGTGCGGCCAAAAAAAATAAAATAAAATAAAAAATTTAAAAAGTGAAAAATCATATGTGGATAAACGTCTTCAGTTCAACTCACAGAAAACAAGCCAAGTTGATCGAAAATGAGTCACAGAGGTTTAGAATAGGGGTCAGCAAGTGTGATAGCCTGCTGACCAAACCCAGCTACCATTTTTATAAAGGTTTTGCTGGAACACAGACACGTCTGCTAACCTATGTACTGTCTATGGCCACTTTTAGGCTCAAACAGCAGAGTTGAGTAGTTGAGATGGAGACCATATGCCTGCAAAGCCAGTAACGTTTATTATCTGGCCCTGTTCAGAAAAGGCTTGTTGGCCTCTGGTCTAGAGCTGTGGATCTCAAACTTGAACTCGCATCAGAATCCCTGGAGGTTTGTTAATGTACGGACAGCTGCTCCCACCCTGCAGCAGAGGTTCTGATCCAGCAGGTGGGGGGTGGGTGCTGAAAATCTGCGTTTCTAACCAGCTCCCAAGCAATGCTGATGCCGCTGGTCTGAAGACCACACTTGAGAACCCCTAGTGAAGACTAAACATTACTCGCCACAGCTGTACCAGTTTCCTCTGCTTAAACGATGATACGGTTAAATGGCTAAATATATGCTGCTGAAGTAGCAACTTCCATTGCACCTTCAATCCAAGCATCATCCATCCCAAAGTATTCTTATCAGTAGCTCTGAAGTGTAGGTAATCATTACCCACCTCCCTCACTGGACTGATCAGGGGCTTATGTCATCACAGGGGCTGAACGACTTGTCCTGGAATAGACCCAAAGTCAAGAGTACTAGGTGACTAAAAGCCCAGATTTCTTCAGCAATTACTGGGCTCTCCAGGTCACATGGTGTTTTTATAGGAATTCTAGACTCGCATAATGCAAAAAGAACCAGAGGTCAACTTGACAGTTGCCTTGCCTCTAAGGCCCAGGCAGACGTAGAAGTTCCCAGCTACCCAGGGTCCTCAGTGCCATTCTCCAACCACAGAGAAACAAAAGAGAGCAACTTGCCATGCACATTCAAAGTTGGAGCTCTCAGCAAAATATAGGTGCCATTTGCTCACAGTTTCAAGAGAATTCAACAAGGGTAAAACGACCTTGAAAAATAAACTAACTCTCTGGCAGTCAAGTGGTGATTCTGTTTTCTGTGATTACATTCCATTGTTTGGAAAAGAATTTTCAATGCCAGTGTTATCAAGACTATCTATCATATTAGTAGTAAGGAGTTAAGTTTTTAAAGACATGATCTGGAATCAATTATATCGTATAATAGCTTTGCAATCTGGGACAATATAGGAGGTCTTTTCATGAACGTCACATCCAGTCAAAATACATGCTCGATTTGAATACCAGAGCCACCCAGATTAGTTACATTACGAACCTTCAAAACTCTTGACATATATAGCCCTTAAAAGAGAATCACGTTTGGTTAGTCATTTTTAAAAGATGAAAAGTAAAACAATAGTAGTTCTGAGGTCAAGTTCACAGTTAGCTAAAAGAAACAGTTGAGAACACACTGAAAGATTAAAACTGCCCTTCGACGTGTGAAGGTTGAAGCCAGCCCTCGATGAAGGGTTCAGATTTTATCTCCTTCTGCATATGCAGAATGGCACCACTGAAGTTACAAGACAAAGAACCACAATTGGATGACAATCGTTTTTCTTTGGCAACTATGTCTGTCCCTATAAAACATGCCCTTTTCCTGATGGCTGGCATCTTCCACAACGGAAAACTCAGCACGGATGAGAAAGAACATGAAAACACCCCACCCCCCCGAATTACGATGCTGTTCAAAGGCGTAATCAAGCATCCAACAGATAATGAGCACACTGACCTTCCAATGCAACACACCAACCTTCAGAAATCCACGACTGGTCACACCGCTCATCAGCCGAAGTAAATCTAATACCATGTACAAAGCCATACACTATCCTTCTTAAGAGGAATACGTACATTTATATTTCACTTTGATGGCAATCTGGAACCAAACCAGTTCAGAAAAAGTAATGTACTTTGATATGGTGTCATATTAAGTAAATTTCACCTCTCTCTAACACTGTTAAAAAATCTGTGACACTGTACTGATTACAGTTCCAGATTCCCAGTGGTATAATATCTCCTCTCTAGTTACCAGCCGCTGACCTCTCACCCTCCCTCGTCTCCCCTGGTTCATCAGTCGTGGTCCTCTCTGTGACGCCCAGAGCCTTGTTCCTCTTTCCGTCTTCCTGCTTCTTATTAATGCTTTCCTTTACAGAACCAACAAACCATTATGGCTCTGTTGTTTGGATGTCCCCAAACACTGCCTGCTCCAAATACCCCCTGTCCTTCCATCAATTTGCCATCATTTGGGATGCCTTCATCTCAGACATCTTTCATCAAGTACTCGTCTCTCTGGCCACGCGCACTTCTGTTCCTCTAGCTCATGTCCTCCTGCAAACATCTTCCACCTCCAGCCCCTTCACCTCTTTGTCTTCTCCTATACATCGTCCAGAGCTGTCTCCTGTTCCTTCAGGTACCCAGCCAATGCCTTCAACTCCTGTGGCCCAGTGTCTTACACACATCCTCTATCAACAGTCTCATACTAAGTTGATCTATGCCCCAAATATTGGCTTGTGTGCTCTGTATTTGCTATTTACTTATCTCCGCCCTCGGGGATATGTACCATCTTCATTGTAGAGGTGAGAAACCTGAGAAACAAAGCACCTGCCTAGAAATACATCAAAGATTGGAATGGGGCAGCGTGGCCAGAGCCCTGACTTGGTCCCTAGGGCTCCCATTTCTCTGCCTCAGTGAGAAGTACCAACACGTCTCTTCTGGTGAACGTGTGAGTGGGGTGCAGGGGCCCTGCTACCCGTGTCTCCCCAGGAGGGGCCATGGTCAATGTATCTAACGAAACCAACACGCAGGGAGAAAGACACAAAACACGGAGAATTAAGCATGGAGAGGGTAAACCCTAGTGGTACTCGGTCTTTGGTTCTAGTTTCTTGGACACTTACTACATGCTTATACCTCTTGCATTTTTCTGAGTCTTTGGATAGATGATGCTTTTTCTTAATGTCTAAACCTTACATCCGATGACTGTATCCCTCATTCTCAGCCAAATAATGTACTTTTCTACAAAGAGAAAACAGAAGTTCTGAGATTGGAATTTCTTAGTGTGAGACTGACTCTTTTATCTGTGAGAGGGGCAATCTTTCCTTCCTTATCTCCTCCTGCAAAGATTCCTATTGTCTACCTCTATTCTGGATCCCACTGGCTACTGACTTCTCGGGATAGTCACCAGAACTATTATCTATTCTCCTTCCAGAATTTTGTCCTCTCCTTCCAATGCTTCCTTTCCACCCACATTTAAACATACTCATTTTCGGACTTCCCCGGTGGTGCAGTGGTTAAGAATCTGCCTGCCAAAGCAGGGGACACGGGTTTGAGCCCTGGTCCGGGAAGATTCCACATGCCACAGAGCAACTAAGCCCGTGCGCCACAGCTACTGAGCCTGTGCTCTAGAGCCCACAAGCCACAACTACTGAGCCCACGTGCCGCAACTACTGAAGCTTGCACGAGTAAAGCCTGTGCTCCACAACAAGAGAAGCCACTGCAATGAGAAGCCCGTGCACCGCAACGAAGAGTAGCCCCCGTTTGCTGCAACTAGAGAAAGCCCACGCGCAGCAACAAAGACCCAACGCAGCCAAGAATAAATAAATAAATAATTTTTAAAATAAATAAATATACTCATTTTGCAAATAAGCAAAACAAAACCTCTCCTTCAATTTCCATCTGCTTCCCAAGCTTGTCCTCTTTACACAGCCAGGGGTCCTTACATCTGCATGCTTTGCTTTCTCATCTCTCATTAAACTTCACCTTTAAATGGAAAGAAATCACCCTAAGCAAGAGAGAGAAAATGCTAAATCACATTTTAAAAAAATTTAGTAAACCTTTTGTTATAGCATAGTTTTAGATTTACAGGAAAGTTGCAAGAATGTTGGAGAGTTCCCCTATTTTAACATCTTACATTCATCCGGTACTTTGTTACAACTAATGAACTGATACTGACACACTATTATTAACTGATGTTTATACTTTATTTGGATTTCCTTAGTTTTCCCCTAACGTCCATTTATTGCACCAGGATCCAAACCAGGACATCACATAAACTTTTAGTGGCCATAGCTTCTTGGTCTCATTTAGGCTTTGACAGTTTCAGACTTTCCCTGTTTTTGATGACCTTGACAGATTTGTAGAATGTCTTTCAATTTTGCTTTTTCCAGTGTTTTTCTCGTGATTAGGTCAGGGTTACAGGCATCCGGGAGGAAGACCACAGAGGTAAAGTGCCCTTCTCAATACATCATATCAAGGTCACATGCTATCAACATGACATATCCCAGTTGACATTGACCTTGATCCCTGGGCTGATCAAGTGTTTCAGGTTTCTCCACTGTAAAATTACTCATCTTCTTTTACTTCTGAGGAACAATTTTTAACAATAAAAGTTTCAAATACTTAACTTTAGAGTGTCTAAATCACTAGTGAATGTGGTTACACCTACATGTCTGTGTGAGTTGTCCTTTGCAGAAGTGCACCTTGATTTTGTACCGGGATGGAGAGGCACAGAGAGAGCGAGAGACACAGCGAAGCCCAAGCACTCCAAAGAACAGGGCCTTCAAGTGACCAAGAGAATACAAGCATCTGGGGTTGAACAAATATCCTAGGCTGAATGTGGAATCATGAACTTAAGTGGACCGACAGGGTTATAGTCTCATTATTTGGGAAGTAAAGTTACTGTAACACAAAGACTCTAAATACAGAAGTTCAAATGGACTACACGTTTGCTTCTCTCTCATGCAACAGCCCAGAGACGGCTGGATGGCTAACTTTGCCATCCTCAACCCATGACTCAGCACCTGTGAGTTAAGGTCAACTGCTCCGTTTGTCAACACTGTTCAGCCAACAGGAAGGAAAGAAGAATGCAAGGTATCTGTCCTTCTTTCTCAGGAATCGGAGGCAGAAATTGTTCATGTTGTTACCATTATGTTCCACTGGCCTGAACTTAGTCATGTGACTGCATACCAAGCTACAAACTAGTGGGGCAATGCAGGATCTAACTGGATGCCCGCCTGCTTGCTAAAACTTGGTTAGGTTTATAGGAATAAAGTATCTAGAACAGAATGAATACTGGGAGAATAAATACTGGCCAAAACGAGCAGATCTTTAACTGAATACCTGGTGGCAGGTTGTTTGTTTTTTCTTCCAATAAAAAGACAACATCTGGACCAAAGCTGCAAATCGAATCAGCATCTTGTTGAGTTTACGAATCTACATCATTCTCCAAGTCCCACCCACACATCTCAAACAAGCAAGTCAAATGGGGCTGTGACAGAAAACTATACACCTGACACTTCCCAGTGTTGATGGTGGCCCTAGTCTCTGCTACTCTCCTCAGGAATGCAATATTAACTTTGTTTCAGTCTTTCAGTAGGGAAGGCAATTCTGTGAGCTTCTATTCTTCCTTCCACACAAGTCTTCACTCCGTGGATTATGGAGACCCAGGTGCCTCCTGTCTCTGCCCCGACTGTGCACTCGGGTCTTGGGAAAATGAGCCCATTGCTCCTCCCCGCCCCCCAAAGATCCTATTTTTACCTGACTCTCAGAATCCCACTCTGACTGCGGGAATCATCTGTACTCTGGGACCCAGCAGTTGGAATCAGCTCACAGGCAGCGTTAAGTACAACCTAAGACGCAATACATTCTCCTTTTGCCGTTTTCAGACACCCAGGGAAAGGGCCACCAGCCCCTGGAGGAAGGCCAGAGAAGGATTTGTAGTTCACACCCGAGCATTGTCTCAGGTATCTGGTCTAGGCGGCACGGCTTGCCCTTCATACCAAAGTCTTGAGGTTGACTGAGAGACTAAGACTACTTCTGTGCTTAACCTGGCTTCTGGTTACTAGTCCTAATGTGCTTCACGCGCACAGGTCAATTAGGACAGTAGCAAAATTCTTAAACTCTCCGTCACAAAGAAAATGAAAAGAGGATGAGGTGGAGGGTAAGTAATGAGTGGACCTGACATGGGGCCTGGCAACAACTAGGAACGTGGAAAATTCACACATCTTGTCCTTACACCCTGCTTGGGTATAAGGTTGGGACCTTCTGACCTAACAGTGTCAGATCTCTGTAACACGCCCAGCAAAAGCTACCCTGTGCTATCACGCTGAAGTGACTGAATTCAAGAATCCACCGTAGCGAGCAGTGATAAGACATAGTTATGCTGAGTCTGCTGCGTTAAACATGAATATATAATACCTCTCCACAAGCAAGAAAACACACCAGCAATAATTCTGCATTCTCTGAGCATTTTGGAGTGGTTTTTATAGGTATTAGAGTTAAACTACATACATTCAACCAGTGCTTCATCACTTACCCATCTAAATGACAAATATGGGAAAACATATAGGAAAACATATCCATAATTTTCTGAGTTACAGACAAAATGCAGTTAATGGTAACCATTTCAATATCCAAAATTAACTTCTTAATTTCAAAACTAAAATTACAACTGAAATAAATTTTGTAGTATAAATTAAAACAGTCTGACATTCGAAAGGAGTCTGAAATGAACATATGTATCTTGATAATTTGCTGAATTTACTGAAACAATGTTTTGGATGTCTTGAAACGTTTCACCTTATTTTTAGCCTAATTAGTAATCAACAACTTGATTTACTTGCTTATTGGTGAAAAGAAATGGGGAGGGCTTTGTTCTGTTATATAGGAAACATTATTTTTAGTAAACAAACATCAAAATATATTTCCTCTGTGAACTTAGGGCAAAATCTTCAAATGCGATCTGTGCCTTTCCGTATGTAAGTGACACACTGACAGATTCAATTTAGTTTTAAGATCCGCTCTGGCACTGACAGGATGTTAAGCATTCTGTTGCTATAGATCTGCACCGTTTTAATTTTTTAATTTTTTTCTTCCTAATAATGAAATTCCAACAAAACAGCTAGCCAAGTAAACGCCATGTGAGCGTTCGAGGTTGATGGATTACACTCGGTAATTCTGGTTAATGAGGCACTAAAATGATGAGCAGAGAGACCAAGGAATTGGTGACAGCTTGGCAGTGCTGATGACTTCTCCAGGGACAGATACTAGGAGAAGCACTCAGGAATAAGTAGTCTGCACACTCTGTGAACAACAAGGGCATTAACATATCAGGTCAACAGGCGGATTTCACGAGTGGAGAGGAAAACTTACCTTAGGGCGTCCCTGAAGCGCCTGCATTCACCTGTACCTCTCATCACGATGGAAATCAAAGCCTTCTCTTTCTTCAGGTGACTAGAGTTGGTTTTCACTCTCCTGAAACCAGAGGTTTCCTGATCAGTACAGCTAACTCATCAAGTGGAATTATCCCCTTTGTTGTGCATTGGTTTGATATGATTTCCAGCCCACTTGCTCATGACAACAACAAAGTTGTGATTATAAGTAAAGTTGTTCTGATGTATAAGAGAAATTGTTGTCAGGACGTCATCATGCATGCATGTGGTTAACAACAAAAATATGGGAAGCAGCAGCAACTAGGGCAGGGGCCCTTCATACTACACACACCCAGAATCTGTGAGGACTGTCCCAGGGTGTTTGGTCCGGGCAAGGCGACTGCGGACCTGAATGGCCCTCTGAAGACCCGGGGGCATCAGCTCCAGCCTGGGCAAGGTGACTCTTTGCCGGCAGTGCTGGAAACCATGAAGCAGCCCCAGGAAGGAGATAATCTCAACCACAACACCTGTACCTTCACTCCCTGGCAAGGCGCTCCAGCAACAAGGATTTTTCACTTTGGACCCATTGCCAGCACTGACACATGGCTCTCAGTTGGCCAAGCAACTCTTCAGAGAACCAACTCAGAGAAAGGTACACCTCAACTAAACTTGGACTCTATTCCTTTCATCGTCCCCTTGCCTGGAACAATAGTGTGATTAAGCTATTATTGGCTTGGAGTATGTTACTTCTTTAATGGTTTATTAACAGACATTATCCTGTACTCTACTGGCTTGTGAAATTACGGGTAATTTCTGCAGTGAACCTGTGTTAAATTAATTACTGGCAAAGACAATCACAGCCTCTGAGCATAATTTGCTGCCCCGACAAAACACCCTTCTAAAGAGCATGGTTTCCTTTTATGATTAAATGTTTGCTATCCATAAAAACTGACCTTGGGGAGACCTAAGAAATCTTTTTCTTCCTAGACTGGGGCAACCAGAACAGAAATGATGGGAAGGTTTTGTATGAATTTCACAATGGTTAAGACCAGGAAACTGACAATGTTGATATCTGCTGATAGGAAACTCAGTAATGGTTTTAATGATAACTCAAGGTTTTTACCTCTTTCAGAAATAAACAACGAAAGTAACAAGTCAACACATATAATTCTCCTGTTTAAACCTTAATTAGGAAAAATGCCCTAGGATATTATTTTAGAAACATGAAGAACCGCAGGCTTCCTTCAGCTTCTTCGCTTGCCTTATTTTGACATCAAATTGCATGTAATTGTCCCTGCATGTGTCTGCACGGTCCTATAAAGACAAGTGAATTTAGTAATTGCAAGATATTACCTTTTTAATTGAATTTATCAGTAAGTTTGAATCTACAGCCCCTGGATAGCACTGGGAGTAGGAGAAAAAATTCACTGATTTTGTTATTTCCTCAGGCAGCAAGGAGTCAATGGTGTCTGGCCTCTGTCAGCAGTATTGATACATTAGAGTCTGCACTTTCAATTGTTCCATTTTTAACAGGGCTGTAAACCAAAGGCAAAGTTTTCTTTGTAAAGTTTTGCAAAGTTATATATACATCCATCAAACTACATTCACTCACAGTTTCTATTTAGAATTTGGCTTAATGGAGTAATATTCCTGCACCTGCTTTGATGTAACACTGCTGAGAAACCCTGCATTAGAAGAGGGGGGTAGAATCTCATGGAGAGAAAATGCCCAGAGAGGCTGCCTACCCTTGCTGGTAATCTTTCCTATCAGGGGTCCTCCGTCCCGGGAGAGGAATGAGGAGTTGGCAGAGATGACCGAAGGGTATCTGCGCTGGGCCACCCCTTGAGAGGCCGGCATAGAGCCCTATCCGACTCCTGCCGTACTCTTCTGAGTGTTCTAACGCCCCTGACCAGGTAAGAGTCTGCTCCCTGGGGCAGCATACGTTCTTTCTGCACCTCTGGTTCCCAGCACAGACCTACGCACGAGGCAGACGCTACATGAACATTTCCTGAAGCAATGGAAAGTGTTTCCATTCCTAGCACCAATGACAAGGACAAATACTTGGACTTTTTTTTTTTTTTTTTCTTCAGTTAAACACAGAGTGAGTAGTATCTACAGCCATTCCCACTTTTCTGTTGGTTGAAAATGATAGCACCACTTAACCCCTTACTCCTTTATTTATGAATTCCTTACGGAATAACGATAGAGCAGTAAAACGAGGGCCCCTATGAATTTCATTGCCGTCTACTCATAATTTCCTATTGCCTATTTTTATTTGAATAAGAGCTCAAATACATTACAAACTTAGAGTATCACCATGGTACATATTTTACTTGCGTGATTTATGAAGGCCCACAGGGTAGTGACAATTACTATCCCCATTTGACATTTGTCATCCAGTGCAGAGACGTTCAGATACGGAGCCCCGAGGTGGAGGCCCGCAGTTCCCACCCAGGCAGTCGGCCTGCGGTCCCCCTCCCCTTCCCCAGCCCTCTATGTCTCCCCTCCAAGCTCGTGCATGCAAGACTGCAGTGCGCTGTATGAGGCGGTTATTTCATCCCCGTCTCACAGTCAGGACTGAAATCCCGTGTGGTTAAGCAAGCTGGCTCAGACCCCCCCGCAGGAAATGGCAGAGCCGGGACTCAGGCTGTTTGACTTGTCAGGCTTCCAGCGCCCTCGCCGCAACAGTGCGCTTTCTGTGTGCCCAGACGTCAACCAGCCACCAGCACAGCCACCTACGACTGTGGCTTGAAAGGCATGAGACCCCTTTTCCCAGTTCCTTGTGGGGAGAGGGCACTGGCATGGACAAGACTGTCAAGCCAAACGAGGCTAGTTACTCCAACTGTTATTACTCTCTGATAACCTGGCCACGTTCTCCAAAGACACCTCAAAAAAAACCTTCAAAAGCAGACCCTATTACGTCCTCATCTGTTGCTCGAATGTTTTCACCTGGAGCAGGGACAACATTGACTTGCAGAATTGAGTTGCATTTTGTCTAAAATGTATTTTCAGTCTCCTCCCCAATCGGGTTTTCAGGAAGGACAGAGGAACATCTTTGAAAAGTACGAGGGTTAGCTATTTGCAAACAGCAGATGCATCTGAAGAAATGGGAGTGTTTTCTTTTAACATCTGAGATGCTAATACCTCAGAGACCTCTCCTAAGCATTTGGTTTCACCATGTGATTTGCTTTGCCAGGCTTATTCTATTTGAAGTTTCTACTCATCAGCGAAGCACTCTAGACTTCAAAGGCACTTCAACATCGGTTGACTTGAGTCAGAAATCTTTTGCATTCACACAGCATGAGTCATGGCACCTGAAAGAGTTTGTTGGCGTATTTCTCAATCCCTTTCACTCAAGGGAGACTGAGTGCAACCACTCTCCTTAGGAAGCCCTTCACAATTCTTGCTGAATGTTTTTAAATGGCATTTGAATAGATCTCATTTAGTTTTCTATTAGGAATCCCCTCCTTAATTTGAAGACGTCATTTTTTTCTTAACCTATTTATAGTTGAACCAAACTTAGAACAACAATAACAAAACATTACACTAAGGTATATTTCATGCCCATTTGACTGAAATAAAAGTCAAAGAAATTCTTTTGTATTTTAGAAACAAATATAATGACTGAAATCTAATGGAATTTGGGATTCAGTCTTACTGTTCTAAAATCAATAGGAAATTTTATGAATTTATATTTTGACTGATATTCAGGAATGCCAAACTTCCTACGAGATTCTAAGTGATCATGAATAAAAATGTGATTGTAGCTTGGTAGCCTGTAACAGGCCAGGATTCATTAAATTTTCCATTCTGTGGGCTGTCCTGTTTAATCAGTAACTCCTGGCCCAGCCTCATCTCTCTGCCAGGCTTAATAGGTTGAAGTGGATTGAAATGGATTAGGAATAAAGTACCTTTCTGCTTGGAAAAAGCTAGATCTTTGATTGCACTTTAAATTCATATTAAAATTAATTTTTAAAAATACCAAACACGGACACCACAATCCCCTTTTTGCAACTTCCAGTCAACCATAAAACCACACAATTAAGGTATATATGTTTTTTAAATGCAAAGCAAATTTCATTTTTTAAAACAAGTTACTACCACCGAAAGGTTACGTTCCCTGCAGCACCAGGCCCAAAGCATTCTTTGTTTCATCAGATGACTAAGAAGCTAATTAGAGAATTCTACATGTTTAACTAACTTTAAGACAGAATTGGAAAATGTGGAAAAATATTCTAACAAATTTGTTTTCTTGTAGCCTATGGTACCAGTCAATATTTTTACCAGTGACGCTGTTCTAATTCTGTTTACTTTGGTTACAAGTTTACAAAAATCTATGAAATAACAAGAAAACTTTCCAACCCTTAACTCAACTTTGTAAACCTCCAGTGTGGGATTCCTGTCCCTTGGACTACAAAACCACCTCCTATTTTTTTTTTTTTCCCCTTTCATCAGAAATAATTTGAGAACATATCCCCTTGGTCTTTAGAACGTTCTGCAAGGAAGGAAGGCCCAGACATGTCTTCAGTTTACAGACTCAGAAAGGGCAACTGGAGACTCCAAGCAAAGTACATCGACACTGTGTTATAAAATTGTGACCTTGTGCTGCCAGAGAAGGGGGTGCAGTCTGAGGCTTCAAGGTACCTACTTAGCATGCTTGGGCTGCTGTAATAAAATACCGGACCGGGGGCTTAAACAACACATACTTATTTCTTACAGCTCTGGAGGCTGACAAGCCCAAGGTCAAGGTGTTGGCTGATTCCATGATCTCCCTCTTCCTCTCCTTATAAAGATACTAACCTCAGCACAAGGGCCCCACCCTCACGACGTCATCTAACCCTCACTACTTCCCAAAGACCCCTACCTCCACATGCCATCCCACTGGGCATTAGGGCTTCCACACATGAACTTGGGGAACACAATTCAGTCCATGGCAGCACCTTAGCCTCCGCAGTTTCCATTTAGAAAACAGGGTCTTGAGAAATGAGAGAAGGGCGCCGAGTGTACAGAATTCTCAGAGGTTCTGAACAAGAAACCTCAGCAGCCATGGTCCTTCCCCTTGGAAAGAAGCACTCTGGGGGGGGGATGAGTGTGTGTGTGTGTGTGTGTGTGTGTGTGTGTGTGTGTGTGTGTGTACACAAAGCTGCCACTTTCAGGAGAGGATCCTACAGTGGAGAAGGGTTGTCCTCAAGAGCACGGCATGGGCACCCAGGCTTGGAAGACGGGGAAAGTGCAAAAGAAGAAAATAACCACCTGGGAGTGATGACACACTTTCTGATGTGAAGAATGGAGAAGAAAGCACCCAGTGCAGTTGACAGACAGTGAGAGGCCCACTCAGCGGGACATGTACAGCAGAAAGAAAGACACAGAAGAAAAAAATAGTTATTCTGGAGAACAAGCGTGATAGAAGGAGAGGAGAAAGCAGGCATGAAAAGGCGCTGAGGGAAGGAGCACACAAAGCCAAGACACCAGAAGGACATCGTTCTGAGAGTGCAGGTAGGAAAACCTGGCCAGAAAAGGAGGGACGGTGACAGAGAAGCAAGTTGGAGAGTGGGCCGTCACAGACTGGGTGTCAGGCTGCAGGGAAGGAAGGGCAGGGCACTGGGTGGAAAAGTGGAACGAAAGGAAGAGTTAGTTGCAGAGAAAATAGGATGGAGTTTCTAGAAAGTTTAACATTCAAGAGAGTCAACACCAGGTTTAAATACTTGGGAAATGATGATATCATCAATGATATTATCTGCACTTGGAGGCAGTGGGTTTCCTCAACTCCAAAGAAGCCAAAGATACTGGGTATTCTCTGCCCATCACCTCCTGGGCTTATTGAACGGCCAATGCCCATCTCAAAAACGTTTTCAGTTTCTAAAAACTGCACAAGCCATGCCAAGTTCGTAGCATCACCTGACCCTTTCTAACTCGCTCTCACCGCAAGGTCTGTCATTTCCTCCTTTCCTTGTCTTTCTCCTTGCCTGTCTCTTCCCTCTGCTTTAAGAGGAACTGCATGCTCCTTACACGCAGCCTCTCTCAAGAACACCTTGGACTCTTCAGAGAAAAGGAGCTAAATTAAGCTAATGAATATAAACAAATACACATCTCAGATTCTGAAATGAAGCAAAAGCGTCTTCCAGACCCACCCAGTTGAATCATTAAAGGTGACATTAAAGACTTTCCACATCTATCAAATGTATAACCATCATAATAGAGGGATTCTACTGAGACAGAAAATGAGGCTACCGTTTTCCGATTTGAATAATAGCAAGCGAATCTGGAATAGTAATGGGTTTACAATTCCATTACAGTTCCTGCTGCATTCTCACAAACATCACCTCACCCGCCTGCTGGTTCACTGACAGATATTTCATGTTTCCCCCAAAGTCTCTGAAGGAATGTTTTTTGAATTGCTGTAAGCATGATCCCTGATGTTTCCAGTGTCTCACCCTTCCAATAATTCAAAAGAGAAAAATGGTTTGAGTTTTCTTGATGTTTTCCACAGCATACCCTACTTATGTCACGTTCAGCCTTCCCATGTAAACACCGAGATCTGCCACGTCTAGAAGTTCATCGTCTGGAGAAGCACATTAGTCATGCAGGCCTTGCAGCAACACGTGGTCTCCAGTTCTGACCCTGGAGATACTACGAACCGTATTAATGTAGCAATGCCACCAAACCAAAAGGGACTTAATACTAAAAGGACTCTGACCTACTTTATTTTAGAAATAACTGTGCCAGGAAGAATAACCTCTATGTCTCTGTTATTACATTTTTAACAATTATTTCTTTAATTACTAGAACTTTAGTTACTAGGACTTTTATTAACTAACATGTATGAGTTTGGGGGAGGAATAGGAAATCTGGGACACCTGACTCTCTAGATTTTAATTCTTTTCATGTAAGGAGTTCTTACAGGGATAACATGGATGAGTTTGATCAAGACACCATTTATAACAATGTACACTATACCTTTTTTCCAATGATGCCTGAGGTATTCACGGATCTGATTTACTCTTAAAAGACAGAACACACCTTTAAGGGACAATCAGAGGACTGCTGGGTGGGCAGAATTCTGGAAGTGGAATCTGGAAGTCTGCCCTCAAATTGCTAAGACGCAGAAGACACTAACACACACAATTACGATTCTTCTTTAAGGCAGCGGGAAAGTGTTCATCACGCCCCCCCCCCCCCCCCCCCCCCCCCGCTTCACGTTCCTTGATCTTTATCACATTAAAAGGTGAAATATTTGTGCAACACACAAACAAGCAAAAGACCGCGGATGGATTCAGCTGGGTTGATGGAAAACCTTTTCTATTTACAACTTTACATTAAGTTCTAATTTTCAGGAACCACACGGGATGAAATTTTTTTCTAAATCAATCCTAATACTTTAACACAAGGTTTATTTGTGAAAAAGTACGAAGTAACTAGGAAAAATAAATAGAAAGTGGCTCAGAGCAAATTTGCTCTGAGATGAGTTTGGAAGGACGTCCTACAGCAAGCATTTCAGCTCGGACTTGCTCACTACGGCTGTACAAATGGAGACACGGAGAGACTTCTAGGTAGTAAGTTACATCTTTTTAAATGCTACATATGTGTATCACCTGCATGACAGGCTCAGATACATCCCTCCCACGCTGTTCGTAAGATGTATCTGCTCAAAACGAATGTCCGTCAGCCCGTCAATCCCAAATGCCCCACGCCTTCCCACTTCATAAAGATTCAAGGCTGAGCCCTTTTCACTGCATCCAAAGCTGTTGCACGTCAGACCCGAGTCTTGTTTCAACTTTCCGCCTCACCCCTGGATCGGCACACCTGCCCTCTTGCGTCTCCCCACCCTTCCTGCTCACCGAAACTGGAGCTCTAATGACAACATCCTGTCTCCCTGAAGGGCCCTTCAGTCCCACTGCCGACACCCAGCTCTCCTTCAAGGCTTGGCTCAAATACTCTCTCGTATCAAGCCCTCCTCCAAGCCCTCGCCACAGTCAGAATTAGTGAGCTCTGCCTCTGCTGCGTGCGACGGAAATGGGAATTCGCTTCCGCTGCAACGTGCCGACTCTAACGCTCTTGCGTGTCCCCGGTGGACGTCTGAATCCACCAGCTGTGCCAGAAACCGGCGCTTCCTTGGTTATAGGTGTCACCCTCGTGGAGCCGGCACCCAGGAGAGCAGAGTGCTGGGCGTCCGGTGGGGGTGGGGGTGGGGGGCGGGGGGGGCGCTGGCAGAGGGCCCAGAAAGGGGCAGCAGTGCCGTGAGTCACAGCTGGCTCGCCTGGGCGGGAGGCTGTGGGCATCCCCTCGCGGTCAGCCTGCTGGAGAGGGCGGGGTGCCCGAGCCGAAAGGGTACAGGGGGTGGAGGGACACCCGACACTGGAGCCGCACACAAGGCGACAGCAGTTTGTCAGTCGCATGCACTCACGTTTTGGGGGAGAAGGCCATCCCCCAGCGGGTGGGGTCCCTGGGGCTGCGAGGCGGAGCAGCGCGAACCTGCCGGGCCTGCGAGGCCCGCCTGGCCGACACGAGACGCGAGGCGGCGTCTCGCTCTCACGGGAGGACGGGATTGGCTCCGTTAAATAACCTCGCAGGCGCACGCGGGTGAAACCCGTGAGGCTGCGGGCCCACAGGTGCGGCTGCCCGTCTGTGAGGAGCCTTTCCTGCCGGGAGGGGGCGCACCTGGGGAGGGCGGGCCAAACACAGAGCCAGACCTTCGGGGTCCGGGACGCTTAAAGGTGAAGGCAGCACCTGCAATTCGAGACACTATACAACACAGAGGCTGGCAAATATGTTTTTTTCCCTCTTATTCTAAAATTGTGTTCGAGTTCTAGGCAGGTGGCCCTGTCTGGAGCAACGCTGACGGACGGGAATTGATCAAAGTAATGGGGCACCTTGGAAAAGCCCCGTCACTACAATGCGTGCTGGCGTGCTACTTTGTTTTCTTCTTCAGCAGTGATGGTCCTCGGGGGAGGAATCCATTATCCTAACATGCCCAAATCACCATTGTTTTAACGAGCAGTTTTTTTGCGTTCTGTGAACTTGGAGGAAAACACACTGGAAAGAAAAATAAGGGCCTCTGGGCCCAGTCGAGGCTTGCAGTAGAGGAGGAAAGGCAAAACTAGTCCACAAATAACTGCTAATAAAAAGAGACGTCTTGGGAGTGAAAGAAAGGGCAAGCAGAGTAGAAGTCATTAGGTGTACATGGAGCAGAACAGACACGGGTGGCTCCCAGCTGGATGGCACGCGTGACCTTGAGCTCCCCGCACGGGGGTGACCCACTTAAGCACGTTAAGTACTTCGGGCTCTTTACTGCCTGTAAGAAACAACAGGGCATTTCTTACACAGTATTTCTTACGTAGTGTTTGGATGTTGTGTGGGATGCATGCTGCATGTAACCTCACGAGATGGCTTCCCGTGTGCATTAGTTTTCTACACTGAATAGCAACGCCCCACGATCTCAGCATGTTCGAGCAACAGCCGCGTACGAGATGGCACAAGTCCAGGCCGGGGGGCGGGGTGGGGGGATCCCGGTCCTCTGCTCACGGTCTCCCCAGGCTGAAGTCAAGCTGGGACCGGGCTGCATTTGCATCTGAGGTCTGACCAGAAAACACTCCATTGTCAAGCTCATTCAGGTGATGGACAGAATTCAGTTGCTTGCAATTTTAGGGCTGAGGCCCCATTTCCTGGCTGAAATCACTTCTGCCCTATCTCTTCCCTTTCGCCACATCCTTGGTATAACCACAGAAGCGCCTTCATCACATTCACATTCAAGGGCTGGGATTGTACAGGGTGTGGACACCGGGGGGCGGGCAGAATCGGGGGCGGGGGAGGGGCGAGGTTAAACTTCTGCCGACCACACCCTCCCCTTCTCACACTGAGCTCTGTTTGCAAAACAGTACACACACTCAAAATTCTTAGACCACTAGCAGACGCACAGAGATAGCTCAAATTGTGCCACCGCTAAAAATCAACATCAACACAACACTTTCTCCAAATACTCACCGCCTCTCATTTTTATGAAACACTGTACAGTGGAAGAATAAACAAACCTTTTTTATTCCTCAGTACTTTCAAATTTTGAAAGCCCACCCCATCAATCGACGGCAGGCTCTAGCTCTGGTGTACCATGGCAGGCACCCTGCAAGACGGTTCACAAGACACCCCGCAACTCCTGCCCTGAGAAGGGGCACGGTGACATGCAACCTTCTCCCTCTGTGTTAGGGGCCTGGGCTGTACCTTAGAGAACATACTGCACAACCAGAGGAGACAACAAAGCAAAACAAAATTAATGAACGTGTTCTTAATATCTGAGGATAAATATCTCATGCAGCACTACGTGTCTGAATGAGTCAATGAGCAAAACTGACTGATTTTGCTTTGTTTTTTCATTTTAATCAATACTTTACTGGCATACATGAGATAATCACACGATTTTTCCCCTTTATAAAATTAATGTGGAAAATTACATTCAGCTGATCTTGTGCTCCTGGTTTAAACTCAGTTTGCTCATGTGTTAAGTTTTTTATATATTAATTGAGTTGCTAACATTTTCTTCAAAATTTTATACTTATTAAAGTTGTTAATACCCTCTTACTATATTTTCAATGTCTGCAAGGAACTATAATGATATCCTCTTTTTTCATTCCTAATACCGATTTTATTCTCTTTCTCCTTGTTTGACCTTGCCAGGATTTTTTTTTTTTTGAATTCCTGTTTTAATTTCTTTCTTTTTTAAATTGAAGTATAGTTGATTTTAGAACTGATTTTTTAAACTTTGCCCTGAGAAAGAACCCTGAGGTTTATAATGAAAGACGATTTCACAAGGCCAACAGTCAGGGTATCAGCAGATGCCAGAGACAACAGATGTGGACACTTGTCCTTTGTAAACCTGCACATGAGGTGTTTCTCTTTTCTTTTTCTTCCTTCTCCTTTTTTTGTTTTCCTCCTCCTCTTCTTGTGTACAAGTTTTGTTAAAATTTGTAGAGAATTTCATTTGTGTGACCGTGTGATTAACTGTTTAAACCAAACACAGCTGAGAGCAAAAGGGAGACCTAAAAATCATTAACACGGGCTCTGGATCCACAGAGGGCTAAATCAGGGCAGTCTCCAGCAAACTGGAAGCAGGGTGTCCTAGCTGGACCGCACACGGCTAGATCATTGCCTTGAAGCACGTCTTAGCTTTTGAGCCAAGTGGTCCTACAGCAGCCTCCTGGCTGCACACACGTAATGTGAAATCTTCACCTTCTCTGAGTACTGAAAGATTGATGCTCTGAAAGGCACTCCTGCATTCACTCATTTGTTCATCATTTGACAGATAATTACGGAAACCTGGGATTCCCGCAACTAAGGCCTCCCAGCAATGGTGTATTAAACACAGAGTGGGTTGAGGGTTAGGTGAGACCTGACTGACTCTAAGCTCAGCACGTCTACCCCTTTACAAGTTAGGCGGCCTTTCATGTGGATAGTAATACCTATCTTGCAGGAATGTCAAGAAATGAGAAATTACACACATAAAATCCTTAGCGACATTGCTGGCATATGACAGGAGCTTAATGAAAAGCAGATTCTCTTAGGCACTGGCACACTTCCTTGGTCCGCAAGAAGGCTACGGCAGCCCTGACATAACGAAGAGGTTGCATAAAGGAAGCGGCTCCAGCTCGCGGGCAAAGCCCCTCTCCCGAAAGAATCTGCCATCTCTCAAAGCAGATTAGAAAAGTCCTCCTGAGGCAGCAGACAGATGGGCCCCAGGCTGAGCCACGGGAGTCTGTCCCCTGTGGACAAACAGTCCAAGATGAAGAGGGACGGAAGAGCCGAGCCCTGCCCGGGTTAAGAGGTAAAAGACCACACAGCCCTCATTCTCGGGACCTCCCCGACGACACATGCACAGAAAGCCTCCGCGGAGGTCAAAGGGGAGGGGGCGCCACCCCACGGTAGGTGACGTCAAGCTACCCACGGGCCTCTTGGCTGGAAGCCGGCCTGGCTGAGAGATGCGCACGCACACAGGGGAGGACCGTGAGCCGAGCCAAATACACACGCAGAACTCGGCAAAGCAAGACGACGGCCAGAGGAAACCCGGCAGAGACGCCCCGTAAACGTGATGCAAACGACCGCGAGGGCGCGACTCTCGCTCTGAATCCACCCGCGTGAGTGTATTCACACGCACCCATTTTCCTGCTGACAAGCACTTTACTCGTCTCACTACTTTCCGTCTCTTCGTGGGAATTCATTTCTACGAAGCCGACAGGCCAGGCGCCTTGTCGCTGGCCACTGTCGCTGACGGTCTAGTGGCTTGGATTCAGCGCTCTCACTGCCGCGGCCTGACTTCACTCTCTGGCCGGGAACTGAAATCCTGGCTTCAAGCCGCCGCAGGCCGAGGCCACCCGAGATCACGCTCGTGAAAGCAGTCTAGGGCAGTCTATTGGGATAGCCACCTGGGACAAGGGGCTCAAAGGAAGAGCCCAGTACAGCCTTAGAACAGAGAGGTCACCTCGAGCTGGTGCGATGGAACCCTGAGTGCTTCGTGGAGGACGGAGCATTTGAGCAGAGCCAGGAAGAAGGGTTACAACAAGCAAATGTGATGAGGAGGGAACTGCAACAACAGATAAAAGTGATGGGGAGGAAACCGCAACCAAAGGTGCAGCAGGCACCAGTACTCTGAAGTGGGGAACTGCACGCACTTGTAGAGAACAACTGTCACCTTGCTTGGTGCCCCGAAGTGGGCGGAGAGGAATCCAGAACACTGGCCCTAGGCCAGGTGTGCACTATCGGACAGGTGACCTTCAATACTGCGGTCTACCCATGAAATGGGAATAATAATATCTGCTCTGGGGACTTCCCCGGTGGTCTAGTGGTCAAGACTCCACGCTTCCACTGCAGGGGGTGCAGGTTCCATCCCTGCTCGGGGAACTAAGATCCCACAAGCCACAAAAAGAAAAAAAAAAAAAATTCAATATCTGCTCTGCTTTCCAGAGAAAATATCGACCAGAACATACAAGTAAAATCATCAAGCAAACTGCACAGTCCTATTACTTGCTTTTTAATCGCCCTCTCTGCCAGTTACGGTTTGATGTTGAATAAGGTGACATAAAACAAGCCTGTCACAATCTCACACTACTTAAAAAATACTCTAGGGAACATCTTTCCTATCACTTTATTTATCCAGACCCTTCTGTGCCAAATATTCTGTATACGCATTTCCACATATCACGAGGCTTAGAGCTGTACCGTCCACACAAAATGATGCTCACGTGGGTCTGTCTGAAAGTCGCCTGTGAGAATATGACAGTCGTTGCCTTTTAAGGGCGAGCTTGACTTTTGCATTTCTATATGCACAAAACTCAAGCATGCTCTAAAAGACAATCAAGAGCTTTATTTAAATCTCAGGAAGAATTAAGATTTTTAAAAATTATCTTTATCATACATTTGCACAGGTGCTGAGTGACTCTACGAATTAAAGCTGAACTAGTGTTTTTGCACAAGAAGTCAAAGCCCATAGTTTCATCTACATCATGAGCAGCAGAGTTCCACAGCACGGTGGAAAAATACTCATCTGTAGTCAAGGTTGAATTTCATTTCGGCTTTCATAAGTAAATTATGCCTGTCATTTCCATTAGACACGGTTCTTACTGTAAATCATTACAAAACATCTTTGAGAACCTTGGGGCATTTCCTATGTTCCACTTCAGATATAGATATAATTCACTGAGCTGTTAGAAGTTTCGATCAATGAAGCTTAGAAAATGTTTCAGTATTTGGAAACATAAAAATGCCAGAAAATTCTCAGGGAAACTATAGTCATTAAGGTGAGTGTATTCTTAACTGTGTTCATCCCTGGCTCAGGGAACTTCCTTAAAGAGAAAAAAATGATTTTTGGAATTCTTTAGGCCATAGTAAAGGGTCTTAAAACCACTTGTTTGCCTAAAGTTTCCCAAAGTAATTTGATTCTTTGTCCTGGGATGAGAATAAAGTTAGATTTCACTTACTGCATCTGCCAGGGTCTGACGGGAAGACATTAGCACTCTGTGGGTTCAAACAGAGAGAATTTACTGAAAACAAACTTTACAAAGGGGTAGGAGGCCCAGAAGAAGCTCAGAGGAGAGGGGAGATTGCTCAGAGATTAGTAACCACTGGAAGTTCCTCCCAGCCTCTGCCTAGCGCATAAAGGAGCCCATGACCTGGATGATTTGAGATAAAATCTACCCTGAAACCCACGTCCAGGGGGGGATTACAGAAAATGTAGTTTCCAAATCGACAAGGGAAAGCTGACCAAGGACCATCTGGAACACAGTGGGAAGTGACTTAAACTGCCTGTGTCTCAAACGGCAAAATGACAAGAGTGAAAACAGCAGCAGCACGAGTAGTAACATACCCGCCTTCCGTCTGAAGAAGGTCACGGTTCTAATATTCTCTGGGATGTCGTGTGCCCGACGATCCGAGATAAGGCACGACTTACACAGTGCAGAGAAAGAGGAAGACGGTCTGGAAGACCTGGCGAGGGAAGCCCTGAAGGGCAGCGCGGAAATTGAGAAGTCACCCTGCCCTTGAGGGAAGCGCGTAGGGTGCAGACTGGGTATAAGAAGGCGCGTGTGCACACATGGGGGCTGCCACGCCCACCTGGCAGCCTCTCAGGTACGTCAGATGCAATCACACCTATAACACCGCCGTCGTGGCCGGGTCCTATCCAGCTGCTCTCTGCGCTGGCCTTCATCTGCTGTCCCTAACATTTGCGGGGGGGGGCATTCTATTTTTGTCTGTTTCCCAGAAGCCTTGGTACCAACCAGGAGAGGACGGCAATGGAATTCTAGAGGAGCACGGAGCAGGAGTGTGGTGGGAATCTGGGTTGGTCAGAAGGCAGATTCCCTCCTGGACACAGTGGGGTACCCAGCGTGCTAGCAACCTGTACACCCTCCTTGCTAAAAACTTCTGAAAATCCTGGCAAGGGCAACGGGCAGAAAGCGGTGCTAAACGAAAATTAAAATAGTACCACTCTTTGGTCTTACTATACCAATCAACACATGATGATTTTATAGCAGTATTCAGTATCATGATCTTGTACTTTCTCAAAGAAATGGTGATGTTATTTATATGGTGCACAAGCGATTTCACGTTTCTGAATGTTTGGGAGGGGAGAACCCCTTCTTTAGGACTGAACTGCCAGTCACAAGTCACAAGAGGATGCCTGACAGGATCTTTACAAGTGACTTAAACTGCCTGTGTCTCAAGCAGCAAAATGTTTGGGAACCGGCTCTGAACGGATGGAGGCGTTGCAGAGGAATGCCTCAAAAACGAGAATGTTCAGGATGTGAAGCAGAAACGCATTAACGAGAAACACTTGGGTCTTAGGCTCCGATTTTCGCCATGGATGCCAGGTGAAAACTATTGACCTGGACGTGAGGAATACAGATTCGTTACACTGATTGAACCAGGCAGTGTGAATGGATTTCTGGGTTTCGACATGTCTGATATCCTGACCAATTAGCACACAGGCCGCCTGACAAATGAAGAGGTCCAAGTCTAGGAAATCTGGTGGTATCTAAAACCAAACCAATCAGTGGAGACCTGTCTGCTTGAATCATTGCTGGGCGTGAGTTTGTATCCAAATGAAGGATGTACTTGAAACTATATGATTTTCATAATGCTTTTGGTTTTCTTTGTCAGACGTGGATTTTATTTTTCACCCTGAACTTACAACAGATCAAATTCAAATCAAACCACATGAAGTGCATGCTACAAGCCTTAATTACATACACATACACACAATCTGGCTTCAGCTTCCATCAACATACACACACATACACACATTCACAAACAACAACAGGATGCATTAAAAAGTTATTTTATTTAAGGAAAGGGACAGCATAAGTACTTTTATTGTATTCACCAAAAAATAAAGTTAATCAAAGTTGGATGCAAAATAGACCTAAGGTCAGTCATATATATATATATATATATATACACACACACACACACACACACACACACACACACACACACACACACACACACACACACGCTTTTCTCCCCTGTGGTAATCTAAATGATTGTGTTAGCCAGCTAAATGAGTCATACTTTCCTGAAACTCTGCAAACGCATAAACTTGAGGCCAATCATAAAAATGAGGCTGCTGATTTATTCAGGGAAGATTTATTGATCATCCACTACTGGGGATTAAGAGGGCTTACTAAAGCACGACCAGTTTTTCCTCGGCTGAATTCGGAAACAACCGAGAGCGAGAAATCAGACAACCGGAATTAGAAATGTGCGGTCCGTGCCTGAGGAACGCTGCCGGGGAAGACCCGGGTACGAAAGGCAGGGCCAGGGGCCCTCGCACTCAGCCTCCGTGGGCGGGGGTGGCCCCGTGCGCAACGGGGCGGGCCAGACGCCCGCCCTCGGGGGGAGGCCACCGCAGTCAGGACGGGAGCGGGGTGCGGGGAGAAGGCTAGGCAGACCCACCTCTTCCTCCCAGGCCCACCAAGCGTGCAGGCCGCACCTCTCCTCTGCACGCCGAGGCTGGGCCAGCCCGCCCATCCGGTGGGATACGGGGCTACTATCAGGGCAGAGGCGACGTGGCCTCCGGGCAGAAGCTGGGGATGGAGACAACAGGTCTGGTGTCTGTGTCCCCGGGCTGTACAGGGCCCGGCACCCGAGCCGCTCAGCCCCCCTGGGAGCGGCACCCAGGCAGCGTTTCGCTGGGCAAGAAGGAGTTGACCCGCGGGCGGTGCGTGTGCGGACGCTGTGTGAGACTCAGGAACGCACACGTGCGTGCACGAAACAGTGCCACTCCGTTGTCTTTCATACGCTGACCGATGCACCCACAAATCTTCTGAGCGTGTTCAAAATCTTGAGAGTGTGCTGCTTCTCTCAGGGTGCACCATTTGAGAGCTGCGTCTTCTAAGACTTGCAAAGTAATGGAAAGGCCAAGCCAGTCACTACCCTCTTCCCTGCCGACATCCTCCCGGCCCTCTGATTCCTCTGAGCCCCGTGTTTCTAGAACCAAGGCTGCCATCAAGGGAGTCAGCCCCTGCAATCTTTGGTCCCAGTAGCTGCAGTCGCGGACTCTTGCTTGGGCCTGCAAACCTACGCGCTCCCGAGGCCTGTCCCTCTATCCCAGGCTCTCACTGGTGCGGAGGCCGACTTCTGCGAGGCTAATGAGTCTGAAACTCTGCCTCCACTCCAATAGCCAGGTGCATGAGGCACTCTGGGCACAGAAGCAAAGGGAGGGCCCAAAAAGTAACATCAGGATAACTGATATTTTAATACATTATTTTTTTAAAAATGTAAATTAATGCAAAAAAAGAAAATCCCACATGGAACAAAATATCAAACTATTCAATAAGGACAGATTGGACCTTGGACTTGAGTGGCTCACAGGGACCCTGGCCCTGGGCCCTGACAATGTGTCCAGTTCACAGGGCCATTTGTTACTGTGACAGAAGGAACACACTTTTTCTGCAGTCAGTTGTGATCTCTACACAGCATTACTCCCAACTCCTCTCCCACATTTCCCTTTGTGTGGGACAGGGTTGGACTATTCAAGTGCATGCTGGGGCTCATATTTATGGATGGATGAGTTGGGGTAACGTTTAGTTTCAGTTTAGTGGAACATTTTTAAAGATCTCAGCATTTTTTTCTATGTTTAAGTTATTGCTAGTCAATTCTATTGGTTTCGTCTTCCTCTGTAACAAATTATCACAAATGCAGTGACTCACAGCAACACAAAGTCATCATCTGAACAGATCTGGAGGTCGGAAATCCTAAGCGGGTCAGCAGGGCCGCACCCCTTCGGAGGCTCTAGGGGAGACTGCATCTCCTCGCTTTTTCCAGTTCTAGAGGCTCCTGGATTCCTGGGCTCCAAGCCCCGCATCATTCCAACCTCTGCTCCCCTCCTCACATCTCCCGCTCTGACTCTGACCCTCCAGCTCCCTCTTACAAGGACCCTTATGATGACATTGGCTCCCCCTCTGAAGAGTCCAGGATCGTCTGCCCATCTCAAGGTTCTTAATTACATCTGCCAAGTCCCCCTTTACCGTGTAGGGAAACACAGGCACATATTCTGGGCGTTAGGACAGGGACATCTTTGGGGACCACTGTTCTGCCTACTGCGACACCCTCGTGGGGGAAAGGCGCCCACCACCTGCTGTGCTGATGCTCTTGGTGACACGACAAAGGAGCTAGACCAGCAGGCTTCTTTCTGTATGAAAATGTTCTTTGGGTGCCAGCACTGCATGTGTATCTCAAACGTAGGAGACACAAGGTGGGAAACAGACAGAAGCCAGCCTGTGGAAATCTCTTCCATTCTTGCAGCACATACAAAAGGAATTTCCTACACATCTTCCTAAATTTCACACAGTCCCAGAAATTTAAATCATATCCCTTTGAGTTCTGACACCTAGGGCCATTTTATGAGCTTAAACAACATTCAAACCCAAAGCCAACTTAGTCCACGTGATGCTAAGAGACTCTTAATAACCTGAAGACATGAATCCCAGAGCTCCGCCCTCCACACTTCCCTCCGGTGGCTGAGGTTAAGAACGACTTTCAATCCCACAGAATTGTCCGCGGCCATGTTTTCCTTCTGCCAACATCAGCGCGGTACTCATGGTTTTGGAAAAGCTGGAACTTCACATGCTCGTGCTCGCCCACATGCACGGAGCTTAGGTGCGATTTAAAATCCTGGCATGATTCCATGAAGCTCTGGCTATGAAATGCCTTATTAAAAACAAAGGCAGATGATTGCCAGTTCCTGCCTCCATAGTATCTGAAAATCAACAATATGAAAATGAGAACATATTTTCCTAGGACGAGTCCTTTCCTGTTTTAGGATGCCTTAGAAGTCTTAGAAGTGCAGTAGCAATGAGGGTCTTCACATGTCCACGGCCTGTGTGAATGGAGCTCAAGCCACCTCTCCCTATACCCTAAGGCCCATAGTTTGCTCAGGCCCACACAGTGTCCTTCCTGGGGCTGGTTTTTGCATAAGGTAACCTATCACTATGAAAACATTTTCTGTTCTGTTGTCAGTAATGACCAAAACTGGCATGACTCACCAAAGGGAAAATTCAAACTCTAGCAAGGCCACTTGGTAATCCCAAGGCCAGAAGCTTTGAGCCCAACCCCTAGTTGAAGTTTCAGTAACTTCCTGTTGAAGTGGTTCCCAAATTCTAATCCAGGTCTCAAGGCTCCCAACCAAGGGCCAGAGTTTAGTATTTGGGCTTTCTCAGATCATTTCACTTTTTCTTCTGCAAGGTCGGCGGGCAGGTGGATGGCAGACTGCCGCCTTTATCACTGATAAGAGCTAGATTAGAAGATATGTATTTGATGTTTATCAGTAATGGGCTACGACTGACTCCCAGAGGATTTCATTTCCCCCCCGCCCCGAAGGAAGGACGGTGCCCAGCGATCGCAGCCTCACCCCCAGCCCTTATATCATATGTGGACCTGAGACCACACAGGCTCAGACCAGAACACGTGCTCTCGCCCACTGGCCAGGCCGCCTCCCAGAACGGAAGTGCGGAGGGGAGAAGCAGAGTTATTCACCCCTAAGCCTTGTCCCGGAGTCACAGGAGGTACATGATTTCCTTCCCCTACGGGAAGCGGGAGTGAGGGGCAGAGAGGTCACGAGTCCTGCGCTATAAGATGTTCTTCTTGGTGGAAATGCAAAGAGACAGAGAGCACGGAAAGGAAACTACAGTCTCCCTTCAACACCTCCTTTGTGCCCAGAGTTATTCTAGGTAGCCAAAAATAAACTTTTTTTTTTTTTTTTTTTTTTTTTTTACTATTTACACATGTAAGTTATTAAAGTCCATCTCAAAATGTCTAGAATGGAAAATTCCCAAAATCAAAAATCATACTTAAAAATAAGCTTGTGCCTCCTGTTGTTATAAAACTGTGTCCAAAACAAACTAAATAACCTATAAATTGGTATCATAGAGTCACTGGGAACATACAAGAAAGAAGACTAGGCAAACTGGCTGGACAGCTGCCACAGTGACCTTTGAAATAAATATTATGGTCAATTCTTAAGAACTTTCCACATGGAAAAGGAAAAATAAATATCAGCCCAATAGTAGAATTAAAAAAGAAGGAAAGCAGTACCCTTTCCTAGCCTTTGGAAAAACTCTGAAGGGATGCATTTTTCATTTAGAAAATATTTTCCTGTTTTTGGATAATGCCAGTTACCACAAAGTAATATGATGATGATAAATTCCTTTTATGACTCATCTTTAAAATTAATTTAAATTCATATTGGAAACCATTTGTCCACTATTACTTTCCATTTCAACAGCCAGAAGTGAAAAATCTTTTGTAGCATCTCAATAGGAAAGATTTAACAAATCTGAAACTCACACAGGGCGCTTCTTCCCACAGTCATTTATAGAGGAATTATCCACTTTCCCCAAAGTAATTCCAAGAATCTCATTACAGTTCAGTGGGAACAGGGTATTTGTAAAAAGAAATTTTATAGATATGTTCCTCAACACCAAAAAACTGTGCCCATGCCTTTATACGTCAACTAAACCATTCCTCAAAGCAAGACCATTACAGTGTGGCCATCCTTTTAACAACTTTTACAATCTGGGTGGCACTGTTGCTGGCCATTTGGAACTAGCTCTTATACCCTCCACTCCATTTCTGATTTACCACTGGCTTCTGATTCTTTGCCCAAAAGTACTGGCCTCTTTCAACAAACTTTAAAGGCAGCCCTGGCAGGATATCTCAAATATAAACAGATCCAGCTGCTTACTAAAAGGTCAACAGCATTTGATGGGATCGGCAAGATTTCCCCAACTTTTTTTCAACGACTAGTCCAGTCCCACGTAATAATTTTCTTTAAAATGCTTAGATTCCATAGTGTCTACTGAGCATACAGCATGCGACTCTAAGACAAATTAGTAAAACTACCCCATATGGAAATTGGTACGGCAAGTACACCACTAGATAATAACAAAAAAAATGGCATTGGCTTATTGCTTTGGTAGCAAGGAAACTCATATTTTAGAATAGAAAGCTGATGACCTTGAACAAACCTTGAAAATATTTGGTAAATGTGTCACATATGGTAAATTAAAAGGTGGAGTATGTGATTCTTGCAGGACATGGATGGAAAAAGAAAGTTGTTATGCTTGCTGACCCTAATTGTTTTTACTAAGGCATTACAAAAAGGAAATTAACTTAGGCAATAACTGGCCAATTTGCAGGCAGAGATGTAAGGAAACAGTGGGGTGAGAAATTGGGGTCATTAAGAAAAAGAAACTGTTTCTGTCCTCCATCACAGGAGTTATGAATGTTGAGCGATGCCTTTTTCAAAGGCCACAATCATTTTAAGCAAAAAAAAAAAAAAAAAGAGATCAAGCCCTAAGACAATGATCTGATTCACAATGTTGTCTAATATATTCAATGATCTCATGGTAGGCAGAGTTAAGACGAGAGAGAAAGCCTTGGGTTAAACTAAGAAGTCAAATACGCGAGGCAGACTCAAGACCTTTTCCCAGAAAAGGACTCTGGGAATGACGACAGACTCATGAGCCTCCTGGGTAGTAAATAAATGGGAAACCTATGACATTTTTTGAGGAACTTATATTCTTAATTAAACTACAAGCCTTGCCTGCAAAGGAATACCTTCAAAAGCTCTCATACAGATATCAAAAGGAGGAGTTTCTAAAGATGTACAGTAACCCAGGCAGGGCGTGATGGCCAATGTGCATCGTATATGGAGCCAAGGAGAGTGGCAAACAAGGATGGCCTCCCAGAGACCCGAGCAGCGAGGCCACCACCAGAAGCACTGCTGTCCGGTAAGATCTCATGATCGCGAGCTATCTCTTCACTGTATCTGCTTCTCATTCTCCCCTTTTCTAATGACAGATCATCATGTGTACCGTGTTACTGAAAGGACATTTTATATGGAAGAGGGCAGGGAACTTGGCTTTTACTTTTTAAATCAGGAAGTGGGCGATGCGGAGTCTCGTATGGACCTGAAGAAGCAAACTACACCCCTCTCAGGAGCTGGATGCTCGCACTGCGTGCGACCTGGGGTTCTCCTCCCTGAGAATGGGATCCTGTGGATGGAAAACAAGCAATGCGCATATATTCCAGGGCATAAAAGATTGGACTGTGGCTGACTTCTAAATGTGTCCCTAACCAACCACCCCCCCTTTTTTTGCTGTTGTTGTCCTATGGTTACGGCCACAGTATACTTTTTTTTTTTAATATTTATTTATTTATTTATTTATTTATTTATTTTTGGCTGTGTTGGGTCTTCGTTTCTGTGCGAGGGCTTTCTCTAGTGGCGGCATGCGGGGGCCACTCTTCATCGCGGTGCACGGGCCTCTCGCTATCGCGGCCCCTCTTGTTGCGGAGCACAGGCTCCAGACGCGCAGGCTCAGTAATTGTGGCTCACGGGCCCAGCTACTCCGCGGCATGTGGGATCCTCCCAGACCAGGGCTCGAACCCGTGTCCCCTGCATTGGCAGGCGGACTCTCAACCACTGCGCCACCCGGGAAGCCCCACGGTATACTTTATTCCTGCTCTCCAAGTACAGATGTGGTCTGTACCGAGTTCTCAGAAGTGGGAATGTGAACAGAACTGCTACGTAACACTTCTGGGTCCTTATGGGTGCTTCTGCTGGCCTCTCTCCCTTCGCCTTCTTGCGGGCTAAAATTTGCGACCCCTAGAATAGCATTGGGAGTCACGTGATGATGTAAGGGTCTCCTGCTCTCCTGGGGCCTTGGATGACCATCTGGAGCCAGATCTGCCTTCACGCTCTGGGTGGGAGAGAAATGCATGTCTGTCTTTTGGACTGGCTGTCCTGTGCTGTCTCTTAGTTATAGCTACTTATCTTTTACCCTCCTACAGTAAGAGTCAGGAAGGATGCTAAACAGTCCAGACACTAGAAAGGTTGGTCTTTACAAAGATATCTTGTTAATTTCGACCTGGCTTCTATTGTGTCTGTTCATTATTACCGGTGGAAGGAGCCCCAGATGGTTCCGTCCATTCCTGCCATCACTTCAGCAGTATGGCCGAGACAGGCCTTGCTGTAGTCTAAGGAGAAGAGCGTGCATCTGTGGCGGGGGAAGGAACCCACACGGATCCTTTCTGCTAGAGAATGTGAGCCATCATTGCTGCGTGGCCATCACTGTGATCACTTGTCACACAGGGTCAGTGGACACGTGCGTCCAGAACAGCCCAGAAAGGACACCCTCTGGAAGCATTCAGTGCTCTCTGTCAGCACTACACCCCTTCGCAGTACTCAGCCTGGGCATCGGGAGTCAACAGTCCGCCTGCAACCGACAGGCCGGTGCCAAGCCCAGCCAGGGCTGCCACAGCAGAGGCGCTCAGCAGCATTGCTCAGCACCTGTGGACGCTGACCTCCTGAGAGCCCACCCGGCTGGCAGTTAGGTTTCAGCAGCCATGCCTCTCATGCTACGGTAATAAAACGGCAGGGGAGGCTGCCTCACCAACCGCCTCCCCACGATTGCTGGGCAACTAAAGTGCCTCTCTGTCTGCCACAAGTGCAACCCTCTGTCTCTGGCGCTCACATCTTTCTGTGAGCGTCTGACAAGAGGCAGGGGGGAAGAGCCAGGTGAAAGGGCTTCAGAGGCTACAGACATTCTCACACTTGCACATGGCACAGACGCTCTCCAAATGGACAGTTAGGCTACGTGCAAAGAGCCAGTCACAAAAGGACGAACAGTGTATGACTGCACTCACATGAGGTCCCTAGAGTCGTCAAACACATGAGGCAGAAGACAGGATGCTGGCCACCAGGGGCTGGAGGGAGGAGAGCACGGGAGCTGGTGCTTAACGGGGACAGACTTCCAGTTCTGCACGGTGAAACAGCTCTGGACACGGACGCTGGTGATGGTTGCTCACAATGTGAATGTACTTAATGCCACCGAATGGACACTTCAACATGGTTAAAATGGCAAACCTTATGGTATGTACATGTTACGTTAATTTAAAAAAATTTAAGTGAAAAAAAAAAGTGACCAAGATGTCTTCAGTGTCTGAAAATACACATAAACTGTGATACGGCAGCACAGCTGAATATGAACCAGGGTTAAAAAGAAATGAACTGCATTAAAAAGCCACAAAAAGATGTAGAGGAATCTTAAATGCGTATGACTAAGTGAAAGATGCCAATCTGAGAAGGCTACGTACTGCATGATTCCAACTGTAACATTCTGGAAAAGGCAGTCCATGGACACGGTAAAAAGACCAGTGGTTGCCAAGCGTTGCGGATGAGGGAGGGGTGTACAGGTGGAGCACAGGGGATTTTCAGGGCAGTGAAAATACTTTGCATGACGCTACAATGATAGAAACATGTCATTATACATTTACTTAAACCCATAGAAGGTCCAACACCAGCAGTGAGCCCTAATGTAAACTATGGACTTTGGGTGAGGATGTGTCAGTATAGGTTCATCAGCTGTAACAAATGTACCCTCTGGAAGGGGGTGTGGACAATGGGGGAGGCTGTGCACGTGTGGAAGCAGGGGTTGTATGGGAACTCTCTGTGCCTTCCCCTCCCTTTTGCTGTGAACCTGAAACTGTTCTAATCTTAATAAAGAAAAATAGGGGCTTCCCTGGTGGCGCAGTGGTTGAGAGTCTGCCTGCCAATGCAGGGGACACGGGTTCGAGCCCTGGTCTGGGAGGATCCCACATGCCGCGGAGCAACTGGGCCCGTGAGCCACAACTACTGAGCCTGCGCGTCTGGAGCCTGTGCTCCGCAACAAGAGAGGCTGAGACAGTGAGAGGCCCGCGCACTGCGATGAAGAGGGGCCCCCGCTTGCCACAACTAAAGAAAGCCCTCGCACAGAAACGAAGACCCAACACAGCCATAAATAAATAAATAAATAAAAACAAATACTTAAAAAAAAGAAAGAAAAATAATAGCAGTGAAAACAGTCAAGTTCTCCTCCATCTCCAGCACTGACTAAAAGGATCATCTTCATGTTACGTAAATATATGCAAACATAAACTGATTACAAACTCCTTAATCTCTAGCATTACACAATAATGAAACCAAATGAAATTTACAAAGTAAAGCAAACAAAACCCATAAAATCCAAATTATTGTTCATTTAATGTGATCGAAGCTTCTGCACTGCTGAAACCGAATGGCTGCTTAGGACATACTTGTGGATCTGGCCGCCATGTGTGAGGCATGGCCAACTGCAGAGCGATGTACTTAACTGCAGTGCCCCCCAGACTCACCACCCAGGCATGCTTCTCTCTTCTCGGAAGGACAAAGTTCACTCAAACAACCTGCACTGGGGTCGTGTGGTATTCACTGGGAAAAACGCAGCATGTATGTACTTATTAGCCCATCTCTCTTCTCTCACTACTCGACAAAAGCAGAAGGTACCACTTGGCACCAAGGCAACTGTAAACACAGACAAAGGTACTGCACCGAGACCTCATACTGAGTCTTGTGTAAAGCTAGCTGTCTTGACAATGCAGGGGGTGGTTCATTAATCTTTAGATTAAATGAAATCTAAAATGAAGACAAAATGAAGACAAAAAAAAGTAAGAAGAAACAATATGGCAGAAAATCAGCTAAATACCAGAAATTTGTCTGTAGACCCCCAGATTAGATTCAATGTCTTTTGGATCAATTTTGAACTACTTTCATATTTCTTCCAAGAATATGTTCAAGTTGGTTCACAGGCAAAGAAGAGGAATAGTAGTTGACATAGAATGTAAATTTAGTTCTGTTATTTAATCACAGTGTGATTGTGAGGAAAAATATTTAATTTCTCTAGCATGTTTTCCTCTCTTCAAGGAAGGGTCAGATTGTGTCTATGATCCATTCTATCTTTAAAACTCTATTTTAAATACAATAGTTTTTTGGCTGGCACATCTATATACTAAGTATAATAAAGCTTTAGCTGCTATAAAATGATTTTTAAAAAACAGCCTTAGCCCTATACACTAAAACACTGTCACTGCCTAAAATCAAATCACTGGACATTGGAAATGACATTGGAAATGGACATTGATATATATTGTGTAAAAATGTCTTTAGTCTTCTCACAGCCAACCATGAATATACTTTTTGTACTTTCTTTAGCGGAGCTCAAAACAAAGTTATAGCACCCCCATTAGTGCAGTCCTAAACTGAATTCATCAGCTGTGCTTCTCATACATTTCCTGTGTGTGCTAAAGGTCCTATAAAAATGATGTAAATTGATATATACCAGGGATCTGCAACACATTCTCAGTAAATGGTGAGACAGTAAATAAGTTTGTCTTTTCAGGCCACATAGGCAGCTCTCCAACTCTGCCACTGCAGCAAAAAGCAATTATAGACAATATGTACATGAATGACCTTGGTTGTGTGTCAGTAAAACAGGCAGTGGACTGAATTTGGCCAGGGGCTGCCATTTGCTGACACCCGGTGTATAGGAGGGACCCACTAAGATAATGCGAACGTAAGAAAATGAAGAATAATTTTCAAACTCCTGTAATTGTTTAAATGTTGAAACAACGAAACTTCAAAGTTTAACGTATCAGACTTTAAAAGGAAACTGTATACATTTCTTAAGTGTTTTAATGTGTGGTATCGTGTATGAAAATCAACCTGATACAATGCAAATATATGTTTGTTTCTCTCATATGGATTATGAGAGAAATACACTTTGCGTGTTCAAAGCATCTAATGTAAGGTAACTTCCTTTCAAACTCTTCCTTGAAATCAAGTTGAAAAACAGACTCAAAGGATAATTTGATATCAGTGAACAGTTAACTTTTCAGAGTATTTTCTTTTCTTTAACAAGCAATCTTAGAGGATAAAGATATGACAGCTTTTTTGCAAGGAAAAGTTAGTATTTTTTAGAATCTTAATAGTAAAAAGTTCTTCCTTCTCCTTAGAAAGAATATTATCTGCTTTAAGGTAGTAGGTTATTTCTTCTCAAAGGTTTCGCTCTAGTTGGAAGTCACACATCACCTTAATCCCACTGATAAAAACTTGGGGAGAGCAGCGAAGATGGCAGAGTAGAAAGACCCTGAGCTCACCTCCTCTCATGAGGACACCAAAATCACAACGATCTAGAGAACAAACATCAATGAAAGAAAAAAAAAAAACTTGGACTTTTTGTCAGTTTAGAACAGGCATCTATGAAGAGAAAGTCCTTATACAAAATGAAAAAAACAGCTTTAGCATCATGTATTAGAACACTGCTTACTGTCTTAAGTTATTGTAAAAAGGACATTGACATATAGCAGATGAAATATGCTATGCCATGTCAAATTAAAACCATTTAAAATCCCAGGCTAAGTCAGCATGACAGTTGTGAACTGAATTAAATTTTATTCATGGGTTAAAAGTGTTTTTCAGTCAATGTTTTTAATAAGTACAATTTCAATCTTATGGTCCATCTAGAATTGTTTAACCAAGGCACACTGAATAATAATATCTTAAAAGAAACTGATCCAAAAGGAAACAGTATATGCCAGTACCCCTAATTCAGAAAGAATGGTAGATAAAAATGTTCCTAACCGCTGACCTTGAGGGAAAATTAAATTTGGGTACAATAATAATACCTTTAGGCGGAAAGCCTTTGGAAATGCAAGGGAACCCCCCATGCCGAACACTGCCCACTATTTTCAATCTCCCTGTTGATAATATACGTACGTGCCTACTCTCTTAGGGGTTCACAGAGATTCAGGCAGCCTGGAACAAGACGAGGAAGGAATTAAACATTTACATTTTAGGATCACTGAGAAATTTAAACCCATCTACTCAACTTATTAATATACATTCTTCCTTCAGAGTTTCAGGTTTGGATTTACATAATCTATTTTTATGCAGAATCAACAATCAAAATACATATTTTTATTTCTGGTAAATGCTGGCCAGATAAGGAATGACGGGGCAAGCCCAAACTAACTCTGAAAAGAGAAACAGAAAATAGATGAAGTTATTAAACTGGGTCCTGTTTTGTAAGTCACATCCTGGCGTCTCAGACATGACTGCAATTTTCAGAAAGCACAGGTACCTAGGATGAATTTGAGATTCACAGAGACACAAATGATTGTCAGAAAAATGTGAGGCAAAAATTTAAGAATCCCCAGAAGAAACAGATGGGGAATAGAAGGATTTCTGCAGAGTCAGTTCTTAAAGGACAAAGAAGTTTCACGCCCCCTGCCAAAATCATAGGATGGCATGCCTTAAAAAAAAAAAAAAATTCACATGCAAAGAAAAAGGGCATGTTTGATGTCTGTGAAAAATAAAACTTTTTGGACACTGGAATAAGTATGTTCTGGTACAACATAACTACTAATTATGCTTGTCACAGCGGAGAAATGCTGAGTCTATCTCATTCTCTGTCTACCGTACAGTAGCCTTCCTCGCCCACTTGTGAACCTGTTCTGCGTGTTTTTATTAGTAGATCCTACACTCTACTGTAGACTATTTCAACTGCCATGTTTAAAATGACTTTGGTCTATCTTTATACATTTCTCCTGGTTTGTCCATTTTAGCTGACAGTTTCTTGATTTTATCAAAGGGAGTGTGCACAAATTAAGATTCCAAATAAAGCGACATAAGATCACTGATTTCAAAATAAATCAATACCGTAGAATGAGCTAGGGCTTTAGCGTCAGAAGATCCAGGTTAAAACGCCAAACTCTACCAGCAGCTAGGCACTTGGCAGCCCTGATGCAGTTAGATTCTTTCTCTCCCTCTCTCTCCCGTGTACATTTATCTGATCCAACTCCCTAGAAGATTTTTTATTTTGTAAAATAAGGCCGAGATCTGTGAAAGTTCTCAGCCAGGTGAGAAGTCCTGCACGATGACGTCAAGAGAGTGTAACAGAGAGGTGCCCGAATGCAAGGCAGAAGACCAAGTCCTAGATCGATGCTGACATGTAACCGGCTGTGTGCCCCTGAGGAAGCCAGGTAGCCACAGCAGCGTTGTGGAAACGGTGCAGATTTGCAGAGAGACGAGACCCCCTTCGAACCCCTATTCACTGTGTGCTGTTGAACATATTTGTTAGCTTTTCCCTCAACGTCCAAATTTGTAAAGAGCAAATGATACATTGGAGTCTCAGGGTTTCGGTGGGAATTAAACCACATGAGGTGGTAAAGCATGGACGCCCATGCCCAGTGACCAGCATCTCCTCCGTGAGCGCACGTCCCCTCTAAGGCCCAGATGGTGGCGATGCACCTGCCACCTGTGCTGGCAGGGGACGCCCTCAGCAGGCCTTGCACCTGCCGACCTGGTGTTGCTCACGACTCCCCTCCTGCAGAGGGCTGCCCCCCCTTCCCTGAACGCACAGACCGTACCCACCCCTCAAGGCCGAAGTCAAAGTCATCCTCCCAGGAGAGCCCTCACTGTTCCCCAGCCTCAGCCAACTTCCCCTCTGAATTCCCAGAGCGATTCCCATGGCCTCACGCCCTCTTTAACCCTGCCACGCTACCAAGCACTACGTGCTGCTCCCAAGGTTCTGAGATTCTTATTTAAGTACTGACTTGTGGGCTCTTCATGTTTTAAACTACTCTATTTACCCCTACATCTTACAGCCCCTCACAGAGTCGTAAGTAGCACAGGGCTCAGCAAGTAATTTTTGACCTCACTGCTTATGACTATTCCATGTGTGCATTTAAACTTACCACCTTTAGTTTGCAGCAGGTTGACAAAAACAGAGGTAACTATAAAACATTGTAAAATTTATTTTTCCAGCTTTTATTTTCAAAATACATTTGCTTATGCCTGTCATTTCATCCTTCTACCCTCTCAGCAGTGAAAGACGTTTCAGATATACTGAATTCCATTTTTTAAGGTGGGATCATCATTCATCAAGAGGTGCTGATCTGGGCTTCCCTGGTGGTGCAGTGGTTAAGAATCCACCTGCCAATGCAGGAGACACGGGTTCGAGCCTTGGTCCAGGAAGATCCCACATGCCGCGGAGCAACTAAGCCCATGCACCACAACTACTGAGCCTGTGCTCTAGAGCCCGCGAGCCACAACTGCTGAAGCCCGCGCACCTAGAGCCCGTGCTCCGCAACAAGAGAAGCCACCGCAATGAGAAGCCCGCACACCGCAATGAAGAGTAGCCCCTGCTCGCAGCAACTAGAGAAAGCCCGCGCAGCAACGAAGACCCAACGCAGCCAAAAATAAAATAAATAAAATAAGTAAATTTAAAAAAAAAAAGAGGTGCTGATCTGACTTGATCAACATCTCACATAAGGGACACTGTTGCCTCTGTTTGTTATCAGTTTTCATTATGATTACTTCTCAATCCAAAAATCACATTAAAGATAATATTTCTCAATTAAAAAATCAAAATACACAGTTTAATAAAATAAATTTTAAAGCAAGACTCTATAATTTATATATTATACCTTAGTATTTCTGGAGAAAAATTACCATTTAATTTGCATATTCAGATACCTGTTAACACGGACCTGTTTACTTGGAAGGTTTTGTTGTGCACATCTGCAGACCTAGAAGTTCATATTCACTGAAGTCAAAAAGTAGGGGGCAGTTTGTTATAGTCATAGAGCTGCAGATGCAGCCAACGTGTGTGTGTGTGTGTGTGTGTGTGTGTGTGTTATTTCCACTGAGGATATTTAGACACTTGACAAAGTAGAGAGTTCTCTACACAATATATTACTGAGTTTGACCACAGCAAATCCCCTGCCCAAGAACTCTTCTGAAGCATATTTTTCTGTCTTTCCAGGTCTTATGTCTAGTTCCCAGTTCAGTACAGGCAAGAAAAAGATGCTGATGTTAAAAAAAATGAAACTGACACTTGCAGAAATAATGAATAAGGCTTCTTGGCTGTGGATCATAGTACCAGCCCCATAGCTGTACTCACAGTAACTGCAAGATGACGACTGTTGTGGGGAAGCCCTACCTCAAGACACTGCGTGATGCAGAGATGGGAGATGAAATAAAATGTAAATCATTTGAAAATTTACCTGGTCTGACCATGTTGGAATACAGAGTTGGAATGACTAATGGCAATGCAATTTTAATGTTCTTAAAAGCAACAAGCTTTGGGCTTCCCCGGTGGCGCAGTGGTTGAGAATCTGCCTGCCTATGCAGGGGACACGGGTTCGAGCCCTGGTCTGGGAAGATCCCACATGCTGCGGAGCAACTGGGCCCGTGAGCCACAACTACTGAGCCTACGCGTCTGGAGCCTGTGCTCCACAACAAGAGAGGCCGCAATAGTGAGAGGCGCACACACCGCGATGAAGAGTGGCCCCCGCTTGCCACAACTAGAGAAAGCCCTCGCACAGAAACGAAGACCCAACGCAGCCAAAAATAATAAATAAATTAATTAATTTAAAAAAAAAAGTAACAAGCTTTTTTCTGCGGTGGGGAGTGGTGCATTAATTTAGCAAATGCAATAAAACCCCGTTTTGCATTTGAACATCTCTTGAGATCAGAGTACAGCAAAATCATTCTCAAAACTTACCCAGATTAATATTCTGATATATCACCATGCTAATAAGTACGACTCAACCAGGTTACAATATGGGATGTGGTCGGACTACAGCATTAAGTTGAAACAGTCCTTATTCACCAACAATATTTTAAATCACTCATTTGAGAAAGGAGGAAATATGGTTCTGTTCCTGGTAAGTCATTAGAATACTGTATCTGACCACTTTTCCACTGACAGATTAGCATATCTTCACTTCACTATGAGAACAAATTCAAAGAGCTTAGACAAAGAGATTGTGACACTATTTTTTTCGACAAGCCAGTACCTTTCTTATCTCCAAATGTGAGGGCCTGAGTACAACACATTCGAAACACCCTGATTTAGATGGGATGGAAGAATTTAATATATTTTAGAGGAGAGTATCATACCCAAAGCGGTTTAAAATATGACAATTTTTTCACTTAAAGTGCAGGAACCATTTATTCAAAACAATGTTCATATACAGAACACATGGCTTACCCAATGGAACTGGATGAAACAAACTCTTCTTATACCATTAAGCACAGCTACATATGGATTTAGCAGTTTTCCGGTGTGCTACCCCAGGAATTTTTCTAGGGTTTGTAACATAATTTATATGAGAAAATGTGTTCTGAGTTCTGAACAACCACTTACAAAGGGATTGCTGGAACTTTTCTAATGTAATAAACACATCACCATGACAATACACAATGTTGCTTAATATTTGGGGCAGTCTTTGTTTACCTTCAGTGATGATACAACTTGCATAACCATGTGGTGTTAAAGAGGAGGAGTCTGACGGTCTTCAATGAAACCCTTATGAAACTGGGAGTTTTGCCTAATGTGTTTGACTCTTAAGGAGTTACTTATGGGAAATAAGAAAAATGGTTAATAGGTGCTTCCACATATGTGACAGGAATATTGAAGAGCTGGAAAATGACAAAGATGTGCATTTATCTTGCAGGGGCCACAAAAGACTTATTTAAGTGAAAATCTAGATCAGAATGGACTTTGGAACCCTGCTCTCCTCTGGATATTGAAATAGAGATTATTGCTTTATATCTCAGGACCCTGCCAGGCATGGTGTGAGTATCAGGGATGGGACAGGTGACACCAGATTGGAAAACAGTTAGAAATTAAACCTGCCCAGTTGTTAAAGGTGAGCTGCTCAAAAGCCCAATCCAACAAAGGGAAGACACATCCACTAGCAAGAAGAGAGCCAGCCAGGGGTACAAGAAGAGCCAAGAGAAGTCATCCAGAAGGACGGTAGATCGGCCTCAGGTTAAACACGCAGGCTTTGGAATAGGTCAGTCTTGAGGGTACAATCAGACTCTGCCACTTCATGGGTATGCAACCTGCACCAGGTTTTTAAACTCCCGACTCCGAGTTTCTTCTTACGTAAAGTGGGAATAACACTTCAAATCTGATACAGTTGTGGTAGAGTTCAAGGGCATGAGGTGTGCTAAGGGTCTGGTGCACCACAGTGACTCATATTATCGCACCAAGCAATAGGGCTTGATGGAGAGGCACTCAGGTCTCATGGGTCACGAGACCCACGCAAACCAGATGAGGATATGTACCGGGACAGGGGGCAGGCAGGAGCACCGCACAGCTCCGTAAGCTGACAGCAGTGCCTCAGAGAATTCGGCTTGGAACCCACGCCAGTACCGGCACCACCACCAAGGTGGCCTCCAAGATTGCTCCAGGAGAACAAATTCAAAACCAAAGGCATGCGAGCTACACAAATGCACCTTTCCGAGAAGTCCGCTGTGCCTTCCCTTCCAATCACCCCCAAGCCCGTACCATGGAGACAGACACTGGGAACATGCTTCCTAGGTGGCTCATCCTCAAAGCAAGGTCTGGGAGATTTCCAGCTTCTGGAAGTTTAGGGTTCCAGAAAGGACAGTGAGGTCACAGAGCATGGATCTGGTGACCAGAACCAGAGAAGGCAGGCAGCATGTCACAAGAGAAGGGCAACTGGAATCTGGTTATTACATCGTTTGTGCAAAACCAAAGTTAGACTAGTAGATGGGGGCTTGATGCCAGGTACCACAGTGGTCCTACAGCTAGAAGGGGATTGAATTTAGAGGATTAACTGACCCAACCAAGGGACACGGAACGATGCAAAAGAGCAGAAAACTGGCTCCACCAACAAGGTAGATACCCAAGTGTAAAGGGCACATTACCTGTCACCTGGAAATGAACCTACTATGCCCTGTCTGTGTACCAAACGTGTATGCCCTTCAAGACCGTTAACACATTTGGCTCTACTTTATTTCTCAAAACTGTTGCAAGGTGTAAAATTGCTTCTGTTCTTTCTCAACAGTTGTGTTGGCATCTAAAATGACACAGTAAAGGTAAACCTCTGTTAACTGGGACAGAGAAGCTTCAAAAGCTTTGGTGTTCTAATGACTAACTTAAATATCTCATGTATAAACATTTGTTGTGTTTTAACTACCTGACCTCCCAACTGAGATTTATGTGTTTCCCTCTTTCATTTTCCCTTTATTCATAGTACTCTCCCAACTCCTAACTGTAGCTGGTTTGATATCTAACCCATGATTGTAAAGGACACACACCACTTGGCCAATAAAGATGGTGATAATTGGATGGAGGCTTCCATCTGGATTCATTACTTAATCCTTAGCCAACAGTTGCCTTCCTCCCAAAACTTTCTTTCCCACTCAAGAAATTAAAACCACATTGTGACATCAAAAAACAGGTGAAGGCTCAGCTCTTTTCAGATCATCTGCTGCCACAGTTTCAGGTTTGCCTGCATTCTTCTTGCTCCATTCTGAGAAATAGTGGGATTTAGCTCCCTTCTAAAAGGCGAGAATAAGCCACACCATGAGACTTCCAGAGACTTCATTCTCCTTGCCTTTTCCGTAACGTTGGACGAGAGCTTCCCCATGTAAATCAAAGGAGCTGTAGCAATTAGGCACAACAGAATCTCCTCCACATACTGTTTTATCGAATGACTTCCCAAACGGTGCAGCATTCAGAGCTGTAACTACCACATCGCCCACAGTCAGCCCACGCTGACCTACACCGGCCCTTGCAGATCACCTATCTTCTTGCTCACAGTAACCAACATAGCAGCAGCAGGACTCAGTCCAGAGTTCTATGTTTTTACATATGATCTATCCAGAAGCGCGGTGACCTCAGTAAGCAGCCGCAACGTGGGCAGTGCACTGCTTTGTTCTGTTAGTGGCTCAGGTTAATGCCGCTTCTCTCCATACACGGTCCACAGCGAAAGCGTTAATCCACTTCAGGGCAGTTCACAAAAACCGGCGACGGCAAAGAAATGCAAAGCCAACTCCTCTGCAAATATTTTTCTGCATACCTACACATGCCTACATGTAGGGAATCCACATTGCTGCACATAGTGTCTCAGTTCCAGCTAGTTAACTAACTATAGATCGTTAACTAGCTATCTTCTCATCAGTCAGGACTCACCAGCATGAAAATGCTTCCACTTTTTAATTATTCATGTTCTGAGCGCCTAGTTTAGCCACCAGATTGGCTAATGGCTGAAACTGCTGTACCAACTTAGTGCTGGCTTAGTAGTCAAAGGGAAGGAGCCACGAGGAGTCCAAGGGGGTGAATTTCTACCAGTGTAAATAAATAAACCGTGGATTAAGTCCTCCCCTCACAAGCTGCACTTGCGTACCCCCAGCCATCACCCAATCACCGCTCTCAACAGGAACTGGATCCCTGCCTGAATCGGTACTTGAAATCTACAAACCATGATGCAATTATATTTTGTTTGGCTCTCACAGAAAATAAATCCCAAATCCTTCCGGCCCATTTACTTGAATGGGTGACCTGCGTAAGATTTGCTCTATGTGGAGCAAAGCCGTTTGTTAGGCGTCCCTGGTTCACACGGACACACGACATGGATCAACTGGTGATAATTCACCTACACGTTGTTAACACCAACGGCTGCTCCCTCCAGCCGATGCTCTGTGTGGCTCCCAGGCTGCTAATTGTCCGTCACTTACACCAGACAGGACAATGCTGTGCGACTCCACCGCTGCAAGCAAACCGATTCTTCTGAAGGAACGTTGTCGGTTTAGTGACTTGTACTGAGCAATGAAGCTCGGGGGCCTGGCAACCATTCTTCTCCATGCCTCCGTGCTGCAATTCCACACGGCTGGGCCCACCTCAACGTCCGTCAACTCATTCTCAATCCTCAAATACAGCCAGTACTTGCCCAAAGAGGAAAACTGTTAGGGTGAGGGCTCTTTCTGTGTAAGTTTAACTTTAATGTACCTCACAAGTGAAAAGGAAGCTGAGTCTATTTTGCTTATAAATCTAAAGAGGCAATAGAGAACACAAGTTGAGACGCATTTCAGTGTTTAAAGGGGAGCAATTTGGAACCGTGATATAGTAGTACTTCTACTAATTCTCCACATTTACCACTGGGGATTAAAAAAATACACTGCACTTTGAAAGTTCTACTAAACAATCATCTCTGAAGTCTGGGGAAGACACAGTTACCTAGGAATAAAAGAAACTATTTTGTTGCTGGTTAACAACTGAAAAATAATCCACTCAACACTGTATCAGGTTTCACTTTACAGTTACTCTGTATCAGGGTTTCTCAACATCAGCAGTACTGATACTCTGACCCAAATAATCCTCTGTCATGAGGAAGTACCCTGTGTGCACATTGTAGGCTGTTTAGCAGCCCCCCTGGCCTCTGCTCGCTTGATGCCATAATCACTACCCCACTCCGATTATGACCATCAAGAATGTCTCCAGACACTGCCAAGTGTTGCTTGGAGGGCAAAATGAAGAGGAGTTGAGAACCACTGGCTTACATGAATTAGTAAACAGGAATGTCAGCGTTGGAAGCCTATCAGTTACACAGTTAATTAGTTAGCAATTCATGAATTTGTTCGACATTTACTGAGCACATTTCACGTGCCAAGCGCTGTGCAAAGTACAGAGGATGTAACAGTGAGCAAGACATCTCTCCTTGAAAGGCATACCGTTTACAGGGAGGGGAATGACAGACCAAGGGTGAGAACCCGAGCTGCCTCTGCAGAAGGGCTGGGCTGGCACCTGAGCCGTGAGGCCCCTCAGGATGCGCACGGGGCCACCACGGGCTCTTAAACTGGAGATGCTGTAAGTGGCCTGAGCTGTATCCCAGGAAGTGTTGCCCGTCTCTGCTGGTACGGTGGGTTGGCAGAGAACAAGTCTGGGGCCCCCGCGGAGCTATCAGCCTGTAACTATATCCCGGGAAACGGAGAGAAGGGAAACAGGTGGGCAGAAAATGCCGTGAGACAATGAAGGATAATGGACGGGTGTGTGCTGGGGTGGGGCTCGCTGAGGGGAACAAAGACTCCAGCAAGAATGGGTCTTCCTGTCCCGGTGCTGGCACGGCTGGATGGTGACCTTCGATAACCCTGGAGAAAATGGGGTCTGAATGGGGACTGCTGGCGTGAAGCTGATGTCTTAGCGGTCAGCTTTCTCCAGACAAAACCCCAAAACAAAAACCCAAACAGTATTTTCAACATTTATAAAAGTAATGTTTGAACCACTCAAATGACTTTGATATTCTAACAAAAAATGTCTCCAAGAAGTTAAGTCATTTTTTGTAAATCAAATAAATTAAACTTACAAGCTTATGAAGTCTCTGGTTTGCAATCATTCCAACATTTTTTTATGAGCTTGGTGAAATACTTTTATACCTTTCAACTCAAATCCATTGCTCAGTTGTATATTTTATATTGGAATTATAGAGCCAATATGTTCAGCTTTTTATTGGGCACTGTTCTCTTAAACACTGCCCTGATTTACTCCCAAAATTAGCACAAAATGGGTCTGAATCCTATGGGTTCCTCTAATGCCTCTATGTATTTGGTGTCCAGCTTTCCCAGGTTAAGGACACACTTTACCTGGGAAAGTGGGATTCTGCTAACCAGGGTAATTTACTTACCTTCCTGAATGTCTTCCTAGGGTGCCTCCTCAGCAAGCAGGCGTGTAATGTGAGACCTGGGGCACAGATATATAGAGCTCATTTTCTCCAAGAGTTGTTCTCAGTCCCTCATCTAGACAGACTGCATGTTCTCCGCATTTTGTGGTCTCACAACCCGCAGCCCTTAACCAGGCTGCAGATCACCTAATCACCTACTCTGGTGTGAGATTACAACACCCCAATCCAGTTCCATCACCAGGATGCTCCAACTCACGTAGTCAGTGTTTAATTTTATTCTCAGCTCTTTACAGACTCACTCTGTTGGAGGAACCAACACTCTTAGGACCATCTAAGTGGTCAATGATTGGATTTTGTGTCTCTCTCAAGGCTGTGCTTTGATCTACTTCACAACACAAACGTGAGGCAAAAGGCAAGGCCTTCAAATAGTGAATTTCATTAGACACAGAATGCGTGTGAAGTGCTGAGTAATTGAAAATGCTACTCTCTGGTGGCTTCTGTCCATAAGCTGCTGAAATAGAACTTTCAGTTAACGTATGCATGGATTATTTAACAATACACCCAGTTGCAACCATAAGTATGAGGTTATTTAATTGTATTTTTAAATGCTGTATTTCAGAAAAAAAGGAAAAATTCTACCTTTTAAAAAATTCGTTTCCACAAATAAGCCACTTCCCAAACATCTCATTCTGAGCAAAAATCTGACCATACACTAGTACCTTTATGAATATCACATGATTCTCAGAGGTTTCTGTCTTAGGTAACGAAGACAGACTTGTTCCGCCAAGTGAGATCACAAAGTGAAAAGGAAGAATGTATAGAGGATGGGAGAGATAATGGATTCAGTTTGGGACATGTTGAGTTTCATAAGAATTACAGTAAATCCATAAATTATTCTTTACATCTCTAAAATATCCATTCCTTCCTTCCAGGCAAAGATAGTAAAATGAAGTCATGTGATAAATTACCCATATTCCAATGACATATGTCAAAAAAAGTGAAAATGACCACCTCCCAAATTGATGAAAATCTACACCACAAACTTTCAAAAAGTACTAGACAAGGAAAAAAACTAGTCCTTATAGAACAGAACAGGACTGACTTCTAATTATTTGCCTATTCCCATCCCTCTGAGAACATACTTGAGAGTCAGCAAGTTCTTGAGAATTCTTAATAACACTCTTGCATTTGGAAAGTTGCAAAGAAAACACTCTGGGGGGGTGGGAAGGTGAAATGAAAGGAACAAGCAGGTGAGTCTGACTTCTGTGCAGGAAGGAAAGACTCCAGGGCCACATCTTGGTGGGTACCAAGTGTCTTGTGCGAGAAAGAGAAAGAGAAAAGGGCATAAATCCATTCTGGAAGAAAATATAAGAGAAGTTTAAAACTCCCCCAAAAGTTTGTTAGCTCTTTGAAAAACCTTTTAAGAACATGACTTCCAATTGTTAAAAAAAGCTTAGAGGTAAGATGATAAAAGTACTAAATTGAGATAAAAAAGAAAGACTGCAGAACCAAGGGAACAAAGGCATCATGATTTACAGAATCAATGAATAAAGGAATCATCAGAAAACAAGATAGGGTTGACCATAAACTGGATTTAAAGGAAAGCTTTAAAGGAAAGCCATCAGAGAATCACAATGAATGAGCTGAAAAGGACAACATGATTGAAGTAAAATTTGAAAGAGAGGTGACGACCATTAAGAAGGATTAAGATGATCCAATGAAAAGATTAAGGACTGCCCCCAAATAAAGTAAGATTTTGAAATACATGAATTTATGGATACATACATATTATAGTAAAAATATTTTAAAACCTTTACAAGAAGAACAAGTGTCACTTTTACAAACTGATTTCTTTGAGGAGGGAGGAGAAGAATGGGAGAATGTCAATGTATCTTTTTTTTTTCATAGCACATCAGCACATTGCAATATAACATCAGGTTTCAGTATTAAGTCTCTTGGTTGTTCATCACACGCGTGGATCTTTTTTAAAAATCTGAAGCAAATATGGTGAAAATGATTTAAAAAATATGTGAAATCAAGGTATTTACATTGTTTAATACATTAAAATCTGAAATGGATGATTATGAAAAAAATAATTTTCTCCTGAAATAATATAAAAGGAAACACGCGAATCAAAAGAACACAAGTTTGGGTAGCGATTAGGTAAGACTTAACGGCGCTGGGATACATTCCAAAGCTTTTGCTTTACGGATAAAAAGCCATTCAGGTGTTTAGACAGAAAAGCGAGACCCCTTCACTGGAGGAGGAGGAAGTCAGGTTAGGCTCAGACTTCAAAGTCAGAAGACAGCAGCGAGGTATCTATAGTTTCCAGCGGGGAAATGTGTCACCCAGTGATTTTATACTCCGAGGGTATTAAAAGAAATGTAAGAGTAGCAAGGCAACCTGAAGTGCCAGAGAGCCCCACCCTCGCTCTCTACAGCCTCCATGTCAACCAAAACCTGCGGCTCGAGAGGTTAGGACACGCACCTTCCCTGGAACGACGGCACCCTGAGGTGCAGAGCACAGGACAGCCGCGGGTAACACCCTCTCAGTTGAATTCTGGGACCACATTTAGAAAGAAATGTCTCCATTTCCCACCGTGCTTCCCACCCAGCACGGTGTTTGACAGCTCAAGCCGCAGCGGCAACAACACAAACCAGAATAAAACGGCAACGAGCAACACAACACCAAAGATACGGTCCCTCCACTCAGGCTGAACGACATGCGTTACCTCACGCTATCCTCAGGAGCCCCGGAGGGAAGCACCGTTTCACACACAGACGCGCCAACTGGGGAGAGAAACTTCCTGTGTTGTTCAAGGTCACATAGAAAATCAGTGGCAGAACCTAACTTTGGATCTAGGTTTCAGTCCAAACCCATAACTACTGCAGTACCGAACATGAAAAACCACATGATGCTCTCAATGTCAGACTTCAGGAAATAAGGAGAGAAAGAGTTTTCAACAGTTATTTTCAACACCTTGGAATTACACGCCATACACAGGTCTGGATGATCACACAGGAAACAAGTGTAAGGTGTTGGTAAAGTTCCACAGCTGAGCTGAGTCTCTCAAAAGCTGACCCTTCCTTGTTACTTAATATCCCACGTGTTCTCATTTGTAACACTTCTCACTGTAGATAATGTACATTAGCTGCAGTTCACATTCAGTTTACCAGAAATACATTTGAAAATAAGGTAATCTTATTTTATATGAGTCCTAAGAATGACTCAAAATGCACATGAGAAAATCTCCTCCCTTTTCGCCTAATTGCCAAGATTTCGGGAGACATGTGGGGAAAAGGAAATTAAAGGCAATAGATATTTTTCATGTTGTGTTGGAATACACTGAAATTATAATCTCAGAATTCATATTCATTCCTATTTCCTAATATTTCCCAGGGGCCTATTATGCAATCACGAGCACGCATGTGCATGTGTACACACACACACACACACACACACACACACACGAAGTACCTTCCTCCCCTCCCTCCAAATGAAGGCAACAAATCAGTTTCTCTGGTAAAATAAGATTAATCAATTCTGGGCTATAGAAAAATTTTTTGTTTCCCCAGTTTAGAAATTCTTAGAGATGTTAATGTACTAATGCAAATTTTGAACCTTCAAGAATGAATTACAATATGCTCTATTTCCCATACTTATATGACTTCCTCTCCAAAACGCATTACTTTGTGCTATATTTTCCTTCATACTGAGCAGCTGCTATGCTGTGATATTGAATCAACTTTGCTTTTATTGACCAAATAACGTCATATGTGTGAAAACAGGCACCACTTCAAGGGTTGTCAGATTTAGCAAATAAAAATACAAGATATCACATTAAATTTCAGATTCAGATAAACAGCAGTTAATTGTTTAGAGTATGTGTATCTCATGCTCAAATGAAGAAACCGTTCATCTGAAATTCAGATTCACCTGGGTGTCCTGTGCTTAATCTGGCAGTCCTAAACACTACAGAAGAAGAAGAGGACAGAGCTGTGGCATCTACTGGGGATGATGGAAACCTAAAACGCTTTGAGTTGGTGTTGGTAGACTCCCACAAATGGACAATATTCTAAAAACTGAAACTACCTATTCTCAGCCCCAAACTTTCATGCCACTCTGTCCCTCGGGTACATGTTACTTTAAAACATCATGTTGACAAGTTTTTTTCTTTTTATTTACTCCCTCACTGAAATGTATCCTCACAGGATAAGGAATCAACCATCAAGGGAACTTACTGGCTAACAGTAAACTCTGTAGGTAAAAAGTTTTTTTCACTGCAAAATCGCACCTCAGAGGGGCTCGAAATAGCTGTAAAGGACATAGAAATTAGTCGTGGGATATTCTGAGATGTACATGATGGCGTTACACTTGAGTCATGATTAACATTTTCTCAGAGTTTTCTTTTTTTCATAGCGACTAACACATCATTATTCCCCTTAAGTAATGAAAAGCTGGGAACCTTGCCAGAAGTTACCTTAACAGATGCTATTTTATCATTTCAGTGAATTCCATCATTTTTCACATCTTGGTAATTCTATTTCAGAGGCAGAATTCATGCTGAGTATGGTGGGCTGCTGCTACACAACTAGACCCCAGAAGTAAATTAACCAGATAACTGCAGCAAGCCTGGGGACGCAGGGGGCCCTGGCCTGCCTCACCTGCGGCTTGGTTCTCGGGAATCCACTGTTTCCTATTTTGGGCTGCATTTCAATGCACCTTTTCACTCTTGCTCCACACTGAATTACCTGTGGGGAACCATGAAACTCTTGGTTTCCTTTTGAGAAGATTAACTCATTGCAAATATTCTGGAGTTTGGAGAAAAAAGAACTACAGGTTCTCTCTCATTAGGTACTCATGCTTGAATTAAACCACGACAACATTCCCACAGAACGCCAAGAGCACAGAAGGGCAGACTTACTGTTAAATGTTTGCTGAGGATGATAATAGTTAATATTTGTCTAATCTGACTTCAAATCACTTCAGACCTGAATCCAACTGGCCTGAATATATAATAATGCCTTCACTAATATTCATTTGTTTCTTTGACACACCCGCAAATTCACAGAAGGAAACTCTCGGCTTTCCAGAGCTCAGTGCTTATCAGGCCAAATGGATTATCTGTCTTGATAGCAGGGGATTCACAGAACATGCAAACTCAGTGCCAAACCAGCCTAGACACTAAGAGTAACGCTACTGATACTAGTGGGTTAGGAGGTGGTAGCAATGGCTCAGGCAGATGCCCAGAGCTGCGAACCACGGCACTCGGGCCTAGGCGGAAAGGAACATCTGTCCTCACACAAAACCCTCACACTTGTGAGGCCTGGGGGGACAGTCACTTTTCATCCTGAGTGTCATTCATAACCAAGGACGGTCATTCCTGTTCTAAGGCACTGGGAGGTCATCTAGGTGAGGTCACCCTGGTAGAAGTTTGCTTTGCCACTGCTTTCAACATCAAATATCAACACCGTGGGGACAGACTCGCTGGCAGACAGCAAGGGATCCTTGTGCGTGGAGGGAACTGAAGCTCTCTAAGGGGAAAAAAAAAAAGAAACAAACGTCCAGCTGACAAGGTTGTATGGCCTCGAAAGCTGGCTGGGTGTTCATTCGCTTTCTTTATTTGTTCTGGAAATTAGTAGGATGCTTTCATTAGCTGTCCTTTCAGTTTGGCTGAAGAGCCAATGTAAGAGAATCCTCCTCTGAGGAGACACTCCTAAGCGTGGCACATAAGAGAGACACATGACCTGAAAAACATCAAGACTCCTCCTTGCTTTCTCTACGATTACGGTAAAAGTGGGATGTAGAGGTGTACTGACCTGCTGCTGAAAGCAAAGAGAAGAATTTCTTCTAGAACAGGCAGTTAAAGAGAAAAATCTACCATCATCTTTAAATTAGAAAATGTCAAATGTGAGAATGGGGCAGGGGTCATGAGAGCAGCAATTAACAAACACTTTATAAAATTGGAGAGGAAGGAAGAGGCATTCCTCTGCCTCGGCCCACAAGACTGTGAACCTGCTACATTTGCAAAGTGGAGCTGTTCGATCCTTGAGAAGCAGGAAGAAGTTATTCATGCTAATTAATGGGCCATGTCTGAAGTGTTTTTCACGATACCTTCCTGTACATCTAGAGGTTAAAAGGTTTTCTCTCCTCTCCCCTCCTTCCCTTTCATTTGTTTTTTCTCTTCTAAGACTGAAGTCCAAAAGTTTACAGCCTGTTCTAAAAGACAGTTGGTTATTTTGCATTAGTATTAATTTGGCTGTGTTGAATAAATATTCAGCTGTGTTGAATAAATATTCAGCTGCAAATTGGATGCTTTACATGGTTTGAAATAAAATCCATACAAGTTATGGAAACGTTGAAAACTAAAATGAGCAAGGCTGTTTTGGCCTGAACATATTGTTTCCAAATTAGATTTTATGTGTAAAAATGTAAAATTTAGTATCTATAAAAACTGTGTGAAAATACACTTCTATGAGTTATAGCTATATATATATATATATATATATATATATATATATATATACACATTATATATATAATGGTTCTATCTATTGTGACAGCTATAAATATAAAAACAGTATATAATCAACAGTAAATTATGTATCACTCATCCTTTCTAGGAATAAATATTTTATTTAAAAAATTATTTCAACGGGCCAATATTTGATTTATGTTTATTTTATTTCAAGTTTTTAGTTCTTCTCAGGTTTATAAATTTGGATCATAAAGACATTTATAGTTCTGGCAAACAATTTTATGGAGTTTATGTATATAAATACATGATACCATTTTAAAATCCATAATCCCTGATTCTGGGATAAAAGTATGCCAGTAGTTTCAACCCAATGGTTTACTGTGAAAAAAAGTACTAAAGGAAATCAGCAAGCGAGACTGGTGGGGAAATAACTGCAGCATAAAGAACAGCCTTTACTTCATAACCTGCAGAGCAGTCTGTATCCCGTAACTTATGTTGAAGAATTCACACGATCACCAGTTTCCCAATACTCATTCTTGAGATCATGAGGAAACCTAGAAACAGATCACCCCATGGCAATCTTTTAAAATAATAATTTGGGATGCGGTGTCACCAATCATTCCCTTTTGACTCTAAATCAAACGTGGTAATTGTAGATAAGCTACAATTGACATTGCACATGTAAATGCAATATTTGCCTTTTCGTCACAACCCCCAACTCTCCTAACCCAGGAGGACGAACTGTGGGCAGGGACCTGTAGCTTGAGGTCTCCCTGGCAGTGACGGGGCCTGTGCCACGTGCAGAAGCCTGCTCGCGTGTCAGTCATCAAGCAGTCACTCTCCGCTTCCCATCACCCTTCTCTGCCCTGCCTAGTGAAGCCTGGAGCTGGGCCCTTCCAACACTCTTTCTGACGCACATGCACGATGTCAAGCTTGTCAGTAGACGGTGCAGGAGGGACCCTGCAGGGGGAAGGGGCTTCCTCCTCTCCAGGTTCTAATGACTCCCCTCCCCTGTTGCTCCCATGACCAGGTTTCCAGGGGTCTGCATGGGCCACCCAGCGGCGGCCACCCTGCAGCAACTCACTAGCTTCAACCCGCTAATTCGGACCAGTCCTCTCCCCGGGCAAACCAAACCTTACCCCCCGTGGGCTGCAACCACACCCTCTCCAATGAGTCTGAATCCCATCCACGGGGAGGAGCTCCTTCCCAAATTTATTCCCTCCCGCCTTCAACACTCTTCCTCGGGCCCTATCGTATTCTTTAGATAGATTCTCTTCTGCCTTTTCTTCATAGTTGACCTTCATTAGTTGTCAAAATAACTGTTTACTTTTCCCTCTGCCAGTTACTGGTGTGGTATTTGTCTCCTGTCTGGAGTGTGATGGGTAACGTTCCCCAAATCCCTTTCAGAGCACCAGGTAAATGTTCACCCTACAAGAAGTAAGTATATTTTAAAAAAATCTTTTCCCAAGTGGAACTCAAAAAGTACGACCACTCCCACAAACAGTTTCCCTAAAATAAACTAGTCCCTTCACAGAGTCTCCCAAACAGGTCCGACAACATGGAGGCTTCTGGGGACGGGAAGAGGGTTACATTACACAGAAATTTCTTCTTTCGACCTCTTGACAGTGATATCTTCAGACTGACCTCAACGGCTGGAGTGACCTGCGTCAAGACTGCCGCCCCTTAAACACAGCTTCTCAAAACTCCTTACCACTTACCCCCATTTTGTGTCTCATATTCAGCTTGTATATCTTATTTCAGCAAAACCGAAGGTACGTTTGGAAGTGACCCTGGGCAGTTCCTGAGGGAACCCCAGTTTTTGCCGCCATGAAGGCCTCCCTTCACTTTGATTTGGATGCGTATGTTTATTTTCCATTACTGTGCTACCCTTTTCCGACAATTGTATCCCTTATTTAAATCCTTGTGCTTTCCAAAGACACAAAGAGGTATTCTGCATCGTTACGCCTCTAAGGTATTTCCATAACAGAGTTGTAAAACATGTATTCCTCAGCATTTCAGGCTATGCTATTTTTTCCCCTGCGGAAAGGTTCCTATCTATGAAATATGGCACATTTTCCCCCAAATCATAACCTACGAGCTAGCATTATGGTCCACAAAGATAAATTAGGTCTTACCATGGGGCTATCTCCTCTCCCTCCTTTCCACAAAACAAGCTTATGTTGAATGACGACTATTTCCCAGGGGCTGTGAGGGGCACAGCATTAGAACAGAGAGGTCTCCGTGCTGAGAGCCTAACCTGCCTCGTCAATAAACAAGTCCACAAACTAATCAACCACCTGAAGGAAGCAGGTCGAGATGGGCTTGAATGCCTCAGCAGGGCTGGAATGTGCAGAGTCTTGCAGAAGTGCCAAAGGAAGTCATCAAAGGCTTTACAGAGAGAGAGGCTTTTGTCCAATTGTTTTTAAGGATTGCTTTGGCTGCTTGCGGAACATGAATCATAGGCAAGCGGGAGAGAATCATGGGGCCATCTAGGAAGTTACCACTAGGTCCAGGGAAGAGATGATGGACATTTGAACCAGATGCAGTAGAGATGATGAAAATGGACCCGCTGGGATACACTCGAGAGACCAAGCACGGGGACTTGGGGGTTGAAGGAAAGGAATTAAAGGGTGACTCGGAGATGTTTGGCTTAAGAAACTGGGCGGATAGTGGTATCATTTATTAAGATCTGGAAAACTGAGTAGACACTTTTAGGCAAAATTAAATGATCAGTTTGGGATACATCTAAGCAGAAATGTCAAAATAAAACAAAAAAACCCCAACCAGTTGGATACAGTTCTGTAGCTCGTAGGAGAACTCTACGCTAACAGGATACGTTTAGGTGCTATGAACCTGTAACTGGCATCTGACGTGAGGAGAATGGATGAGACCGCCTACGATAAGAGGGCAGAAACAAAGAGAAGGCCCTGGGAAGCAGAGAGGCCACGCATAAAGCTGGAAGGAAGCAGGTGTGGCAGCACAGTCAATCCCTTTTACATTTGGAATGTCCTGCTCAGCTCCGGGGGGATTCCCCTCATCCTGTACCACTTCCTGGGCGTTTCTCTGCTGCAGGGGCTGCGTTTCAGATTGGCCCAGGCACGTTGAAATAACGCTGATGCCTGGGTCCCATCCCCAGCTACTTCTCGTAATTCGTCCACCCAGGTGGTTCTAACGTTCAACTCAGGTTGAGAACCATTGCTGGCAGCTGTGGACTTGGGCGATCCTGGTTAGTTAGATAAATGCAATTGCTATCTGGCTGAAGGTATATAAATAGCTTCACTATTTTCCAATATGTACGTGTCATTAAAGTGTCCCCTCATCTCCCCATCAAAATGTCAAAAAGTTGTATTAGAGGATAAATTTCATTTAAGAATTCCATGTTCTGATCTAGAAAGGCAAGCTTTTTTCACTCAGATTTAAAACTAGTGCTAATAGTGCTAATTTGAAATGGTGAGTACGGTCCTACACGGGTAGCTGGAGGATGCTACCAGAATCCAAGTGATGGACACTACTCCCAACTCGAGGACTTCAGAAAGGTTTCCTGAGGATAATGACGCCTGAGCTACCACAATGGCGCCTGAGCCTGAAGGACAGTGGGAGCCGTGCAGATGAAGATGGGTGAGAAGGGAATCCCAGACAGAGGGAAAATGCAGGGAGACGTCAAAGAGCGTGGCCTAAGAGAACTGCGAACTAGTTTCAGCTGGAATGTGAGGGACATGGAGGACGGCAGGACAGGGAATGGATCACCGGACACCATGTCGGCCAGCCTGCACTTTATTCTTCCGGTGAGGGAACCCATACAAGGGTTTGGGAAGGGCAATGATAAGACCTATTTCTGTTTGGGACAGATGACAAATCATGAGTGGGACACGGGTTTAAGGCGGTCAAAAGTATATTCAGTGACACCAGTTAGTATAATTAATTGCCTCTTGCAGATGAGAAGTGACAAGGGCTTGAACTAAAGCAGTGGCAGAAGGAACATGAGGCAGATGCAGATCTGGAATAAACGACTGGGTACGCAGGACAGAGAAAAAGAGGACAGCTGTACTTCCTAATGAGGCACAGAAGGGACAGGGTGCTTTCCAGTTAGAGAATTGGAGAATTCAGTTGGATACCTGTAACACATCCAGGTAAATGTGTCCATCAGAAAGCTGACCTATGCACTCGTTTCCTAGGGCTGCTGCAAAAAACCATCACAAACTCAGTGGCCTAACACAACACAAATTTACTACCTTACAGCTCTGAAGGTTAAAAGTCCAAAATGGGCTTCACCAGGCCAAAATCAAGATGTCTGCAAGGATGCGTTTCCTTCTGGAGACACAGGGGAGAATGCACTCTTTAGCCTCTTCCAGCATCCAGAGGCTGCCCACATTCCTTGGCTCATGGCCCCTTCCTCCACATTCAAAGCCAGCCACGGCTGGTCAAGTGCTTCTCATATTGCATCACTGTCTGCCTCGTCCACCTTTAAGGATCTCTGTGATTACACTGGATCCACGTGGATAATCTATTTTGTCAGCAGACAGGCAGCCTTAATTCCATCTGCAACTTTAATTCCTCTTTGTCACATAAAACAACAAGTTAACAGATCCCAGGAGTTAGAATAGAGACATCTTTGGCGGGTAGGGTCACTATTCTGCCCTTCTACAGTCTGAAACACGGGGTAGCTGGGAGGATCGTAGTCTGAAATACAGGGTAGCTGTGAGGATGGTAGTCTGAAACACAGGGTAGCTGGGAGGGGTTGGACATCAAACTTGACACTCCACAGCACAGAGCCCAGAACAAGAAGCTGAGATTTCCCAGCAGGATGAGGAGAAGGAGAAGTGTCTGGGGATGAATGCTCAGGGTGGAGAAGGAAGAGGTGGCCATGAAGCAAGTAAGAACAAGCAGCTGGAGGAGAAAACGGAACCAGGAGAGAGAAGCAGCAGGAACATGTGCGTGAGGGGAAAGGTGTGAGTAATGGTTTTGAGCTGGATAAAAATCTGTGCCTGGAAACTCTTGACATGTCGAAATAGCCCCAGAGGTAATGGCTTTAATTCTGAGCCACAGCAAAGACACATAAAACATTCCTATTTGTTTTGTACATTCATTGCATAAAACAGAGCAAACATATATACATAACTTCACATTTCTTTTCATGTCTGAATCACAATGAAAATCCTGTACCCATAAATGGAGTGTCTGACTGAGGAGACCTATTCCAAGTAAGAATTTTCCATGGATTTGTTATGGCTGGATGCAGTGAAGTTGAAATAAAAAAAATCTTCTTTGTGGTTCCTTTTAGATTAATGCAGTCCAGTCCTGTGAAATGGCTGTATCTAACAATGAATAATCAACCCTTCTTAACTCTAACAAAAACTTTATCATGTAAGGAACATGTTAGTTGTAGTAGGGGTTAGCAAGTCTTTGGAGAGTAGTTTTTTCTTGTTGTTCTGTAAGTTGGTTCTTATCTCCTTTCATTAAGTCGTTAAAACACCCAGGTAATTTGGTAACACTCTTTTAAGATGCAGTATGCACGTGTGCGTGTGCACGCACACACACACACACACACACACACACACACACAAAGCAGAGTTGAATCAACGCTCATGGAATGAGAAGACAAAGATGAGGAAGATTCATGGGACTCAATTAGGTATCTAAGATGTGGTCAGGGAAACATACTTACTATGCTGAAAACCTCAAGGAAGAGTCAGGGCTTTTGTTAGAAGTTTTAAACCATTTTTTTAGATAAGATAATACAAATATTAGATAAAAATATACAAATTATATATACATGAATATAGGCAAATTATATATATACACCTAGAAAGACAGAGAGAGAGAAAGACAGAGAGAGAGGGAAAGTCTTCTGAAGCATGTGCTGTGATACGCTGATGCCGAGCTGGCCTCCACGGTGCTGAAGATCTGTGTCCCCTCCCGGTCAGTGTGGGCAGGAGCTTGCTCCTAGCCACAGAACATCAAGGACTGCAGAATCCACTGATGACACTATATGAGACTCCATCTTAGCAGACTGTCTGCTTAGAGTCCTACAGAGAACCGCGTACCAGCCTGGAAGCAGCAAACGGCCCCGCTGCGAACTGCAAACAGAGAAAGGCATGTGCCCGAGAACTGTGGGCAGCCTTGAGGGTGTGAAAGTGGCCTCCAGCCAAGAGCCAGTAAAAAGTCAGGGCCTCGTGCATTCAGGCCCAAGGACGTGACTTGTGCCAACACCCTAAGTGCTCCTGGAAGTAGACTCTTCCCCATTCGGGCCTCCAGGTGAGAACAGAGCCCAGACGACACCTTGGCTGCAGTTCCGTGACACTCTGAGCAGCACACCCAGCTAAGCCTCATCTGGGCTCCTGCATCACGGAGATGGTGGGATGGTAAACGTGTGTTGTTTTGAACCAGTACATTTGCGACAACTTGCTAGGCAGTACAGAAAACTCATAAGAGGCACTTTTATTTATTTTTTTTTTTTGAAAATTTCTTGATGCTTTAATGGAACGGGCGTTTCTGAATTAGGTTTATTGGTAAGTACATCGTTTTGTATTCATAGCCACTATTCGCTGCGTAATCTGGTCTTTCATGCAACAGTGGCTACAGGGAAGGAGGGAACAATATAAGGAAAACTCTAAATATTCAGTAAAAGGTAGTAAGGAGAAAAATCAAGTCTGAGGCCGAGAGCAGGGGAGGAAGGCCAGTGGGGAAGGAAGAAAAGGGAGCATCTTCAACTAAGAGGCACTTTTACAATTAAATTCCATTACATTTTTGTTATGAAGAAAAAAACACATTTGCTAAAATAGTTATTTAAAATTAACTATGTTTTCCCTCTGATTTGTATGGAAATTTGATAAATACTTTTTTTCTAAATTGGAAGTCTAAGTTTGAAGATGGGAAATTGTGCAGAGTTTAACCGGCTGCCCTCATATCTAGCAAGGCAGTCTTGATAATTACATCGGTGGACCTAGAATCTCAGTGTAGCTGACCTATCCATGACCTTGAATTTTGGTAGTTTAATTTCTTAAACAGACAACAATTACTAATTATGTGTTATTGGATTACTGAATTTTTAATTTTACTGATTAATGGTTTTCATAAAGGTAGATACAATCTAAAGGTGTGTATATATATATAAAACTATGAGATTATTTTCATCCAACATCAACCTTTTTCTAGTTTTTATTCAATGATTTATTTACCATCATATACAAACACACGAGGAAAACTTGGTAGGCATAAGATAAGAAGAAGGGAGGTACTTTATCTCTCAAAGGATCATAACTCATTGTAGACTCTTTTCATTTTATTTTATTTATTTTTTAAAGTTTATTTATGTATTTATTTTTGGCTGCCTTGGGTCTTCGTTGCTGCGCAGGGGCTTTCTCTAGCTGTGGCGAGCTACTCTTCATTGCGGTGCGTGGGCTTCTCATTGCGGTGGCTTCTCTTGTTGCGGAGCACGGGCTCTAGGTGCATGGGCTTCAGTAGTTGTGGCACACAGGCTCAGTAGTTGTGGCTCGCAGGCTTAGTTGCTCCGCGGCATGTGGGATCTTCCCAGACCAAGGATCTGGGAACCCGTGTCCCCTGCATTGGCAGGCGGATTCTTAACCACTGCGCCACCAGGGAAGTCCACTGCAGACTCTTTTCTTATGCAGATACTGAATTCATTCTTCATTAACCCTTCTTTTCTTGATTCTACACAGAACCTACCAAAACTGCTCTCTCTCTACAACTCGACTACACGTTGGAGAAGAGAAGAAGTAGTTTATCATCTCGGGTAGAATTTGAAGGGCAACATAAGGTCCTCTAGTCAAATGGAGTGAGCTGTAATATCATCTGATCCCGAAAGTGAATGTCTCAAACACAATTGCTCGTTGTTAACAGCTGGTGAATCAACAACAAAGCTCTGCTGTGCTTTCACAACTGTGCTAAGACCTGTGGGAGATTTAGATGTGCCTCTCCTTGGCTGTACCTGGTTCAGACAAGTGCCAACATCCTGACCCATGAATTCACCTCTGTGATGTGGGTTAGGGGTTCCAAAAAGTGCCCCAGACCACAAATTTCTCATCACCACCCAGTCTCAGTGCCAACATTTTCACAGGTAAGTTACTGAACTTAGTTAGTAAGGAGCCAAACTAAAATGGAACTGACCTATTTGAGAGAAAATATATGAATTCATTATCAGATGCTGACTTTAGGATAAACTGATTTTCTAGTGTAGGTGCTCCCCAGTTAAACTGATCACTAGTTAAAGCCAGGATAACATCAGATAGAGAGTATTTTATTATGGAGAATATGATCAGGGATACATCCTGTGTTTTTCTGGGACAAACCTCAGTTATGAATCAAAAGGAAACAGCACAAATATTTTACTGAGCTGCTATTATGTACAAGGTATTTTCTTAAGTAGTGGGTATGTTAAAATGATGACTAATATATGACACACTCACTTTGTTTTTATTTTTTTGCAGGGATAAATTGATTTTTTAGGGTAGGTGTTCTGCAATTAAACTGATCACTAGTTAAAGCCATGATAATATCATACAGAGAGTATTTTATTATGGATATCAGGGATACACTGTGTGTTTTTCTGGGACAAACCTCAGTCACGAATCTAAAGGAAACAGCATAAATATTTTATTGAGCTGCTACTATGTCCAAGGTATTCTTTTAAGTAGTGGGTAAGTGACAATGATGACTAATATATGACACACACACTTTATGTTTTTATTTTTACTTTTTTGCAGGTATCAGTATCTTATTCTTTTTATTGCTGAGTAGCATTGATTATGGGAATATACTACAATTTGTTTATTCATTCTCCTGTTGGTAGACATGTGGGTTGTTTCCAGTTTGGGGCTGTCTTTTGGGGAGCGTACACATTTCCCTTGGATATATACCAAGGAGGAGAAATGCTAGGTCATAGGGTAGGTGTGTGTCTATTAGGAACTTCCAAACAGCTTCCCAAAGTGGTTGTCTAAACTTACACTGCCACCAGCAGTGCATGAGACTTCCAGTTGCTCCATATCCTCTCTGACACTTGGTAATGTCAGTCTTTTTAATTTTAAGAATTCTGATGGGTGTGTAGTGGTGTCTTTATTTATCTTTTGGTTGAAGTATAGTTGATTTACTGACACACACACTTTAGAGTGTGGCCATCACACGTGATGCATACAAACACGTAACGAGATAGGGTACCGTGAAGATTCTGATGATGCTATAAATCAGTTAAAAACAAAAGGTCCGGGTAGTCATGGGGTTTGAGCAGGTTTAAGGTGTTACACAGCTAGAAGAAAGTCACCAAAGTGGGAATGTGCTCGGTGTACTTGGAGGATGGGCAAGTTTCTGTGGGGCTGAGATTTCAGTGTCGGGGAGGGAGGATGTGAAATGAGGATAAAGGGTGGCCTAGGCCTGCCTAGGGAATCCGCATGTCAAGTTGAACGTTGGAATATTCTTTATAGGTGTGAGAGGCCATTAGAAGGCTTAGCTCTACGAAGGTAACTCTCTTGACATATTCGGGATGGATCAGAGTGGGAGAGATCGGAGGCAGAGACAGCTGTCGGAAAGTGAAAGAGAGGCTGTAAGTCTGAGCAGGGAGGCGGGGAACTAGGAGCAGATCCTACGAGTCCCTGAGAGATCAGATCGGCAGAATTTCACTACTGAAAGACATAAGGAACAAGGGAGAGGAGAGTGGAGATAGTTCTGAGGTTTTGAGAAGAACCAGCAGCAAAGTAACCAATTCAAACTGGAAGAAGAAAGAGTCGTGTTGTGGGGAGACACTGACCAGCCAGCTGGCCACTTTAAGACTCACAGAGCTTAGGGAGCAGAGCGGAGAAGAGGCAGGTTTGAAACAGACACCAGCTGCCTAGATGCAAGCGGTCATGGGAGAGACACACCTTTTTAGTTTACAGGAGAGCTAGCTTTGATCTGACCAAGCCCCGACTCTTAGAGTTTACCTTGTCCAACTTGACAGTTAGATAAAGGGGGTTGTACCAACATGGTATGTCATTGACTTCTTGTTTAAACATCATGTGTAAGGATTTTACTAGCTCATAACCAAATGTGCTCTTAGATGAAGCTAACAATCCTTCAAAACCACAGGGCAAGAGTGAGGCAGGACGTTGGCAAGAGAGGATCAGCATGACGTAGCCGTATAAATCACCTCGCAGGGGACCAGCAGGTATAAACGTCATCCAGTGTGACAACAAGTGAGGCTGACTTGGTTGAAATGCTAGCTTGGCGAATCTCCGTATACTCTTTTACGATGATGTGCTAAATTATTTTTGTTGGCTTCACCCACAGTTAAAACTTGCGTCATGGAATATCATTTGCACTTGCTTACCCAATATTTTCTCCTTCTTACACAATCAAAAATAAACCTTTCCCCTTAATGTTACTTAATGTTATGCTATTGCTTTAAATGTTTTATTTGTAATTTTTATTTATGCTTATTCCTTCAATGCTACATTGTAAAAAATCAATATGTTTTTGCCTCATCAAGTTTAACTATAAATTAATTGTTATGAACCAAAGACATTTCACCAGTCATGAAAAACAAGACAAATCGGCAGTCTGTTCTGTTCTCTGTATGTGTATTGGCCTTCTCTTAAGTAAATGCATCTGAAAAGATAATGCACGTGTCCAGCACTATGACTGGCCAATGTGCAATTGATAAAGGGTTCTACTCTTCCCTTGCCTCCCAGGTCTCTCACTTCTAACTCTTGGAGGTGGTGTTATGTTTCACAGAGTTCAAAGATTGTTCTGGTCCTAGCCAGGCTGCCACGTAGTTGCTGGAGCTTGAAAGAGCACTTACGTTCTCTGGCCTCAAAGTCTTCACGTACAGGTTAAAGTGCAACTCAGCTCCTTGCTCTCTGACTTGCTGCCCAACCAATCACATGCTTATTTCATGTTCACCTTGTTTCCGCTCCCTTTCTTTGCTCCTCTTCATGAAACAAAACTGACATTCTCTCCTGCAAGACTCTACCTTTAAGCCAAGTCTCTAATGACTTTTATGGAAAGGAATAAAGCCATCCACTCATTTAATTTACCATCATTAAATACCTATTAAGTAACAGGCCCAGTTTCAGAAACTGGGAATACAGCAATGGACAAAACAGAGAAAGCTCTACTCTCGTGGAGCTTACATTCTAACGTGGAGAGACGGAAAACAATGACGCGGTTACAATATAAATATATAGAATATATAACAAGGCGAGTGATAAGGAAAGCTAGCAGGAAAAATGTGCCAGGTTATGGGGATAAAGAGTGATAGGGTGGATGGAATTGACGATAGAGCAGCCAGAGAGAAAAGTCTCTGACAGCGGCAGTGAAGGAGGGAGGAGTGCACGCACCTGGCGGGGAGAAGAAGGTCTAGGTAGAGGAAACAGCGAGCAGAAATGCCCACCACTGCACAGCAGCGAGCTTGGCTCCACCTCTTTACAACAGGTAAGGAGGCTGAAATGACATCAGAGACACAGCTGGGCACAAGACCACGCAGCTGACGCTGGTATAGACTTTGGATTTCTTTCCGATAGAGAAGGAAAACAACTCAGGGCTTTGTTACGACTTACACTGAAATGTGTGAGTACAATAACATATAGTTTAATATATAAGGATGATAATTTATACATTAACAGACTCACTGTGGCTGAGTAGGAAGACAAGGGTAGAAAGGGGTAGACCAGTTGGACGGTCCTCCCAGCCCTCAAGGTCAGTTATGATGCTTGTTTGGTAACTTGGTTTAGGGTGCTAGGGGCAGAAGTGGTGAGAAGTGGTTGCATTCCGCAGGGAGCTGGAAGACAGAGCCTGCGAAGGACGGCAAGGATTCAGATACCGAGTGCAAGAGCAGCAGGGAGCTGAGAAACGGCGCAGCTACTGAGGAGGAGCAAGCGCACAGAAGCTGCCCTTTGCTACACGGGGGAAGGCTGCGGGAGGGTCGATTCTTCTGTGGGTTCAGAAGCCGGGTGGGAGCGGGGTGATGGAAATCAGAAGTTCTCACACACGGACAGTTTCTCTGTGTAAAGAAACAAAAATATAACTACAAATCCAAATCTTGCTTTTACACGAGCATCGGGGTTATGGGCTTTGAGACGTCCTGGGCAGTCTGACTTAGCTTATACCCGGCGTGCCGGGGAGAAGAGGCAGCTTCTAAACTCCCCTCACTCCAGGTGGCGGAAGACTAGACACAGCAAAGAAACACTGCTCATGACTCCTACAGCAAAGAAACACTGCTCATGACTCCTTCAGCAAACGTGGATGGGGCGCCTGCCATGCGCCCGGCACTATCCCATGGCCTTGGGTTACAGCAGTGAACTAATGGACTGTATCCCTGGGTTCGGCGTTGAACTCGACGCCGCCTGACAGAATGTGCCCTGTGCTTGGCGGCCCGCCCCTCCAGAGCTTCGGGGTGTAAAGGGCCGCCCGGTGCCCCCTTCCCACACTGTGTCCTAAGGGGCTATGAGAACAAGCAGCGTCGGGTGCCATCAGGGGACCCCAGCGGGTCGCCCGTCTGCCTGCCCTCATCCTTGTACCGACCCTACCACTCCTTTAGCCTGCCTCCCTGTCCCTCCCCACCCACCTCCTAAAGCCCCTCACGGTGCTTTTGCACCAGGTTTCCACGCTCAGCAGCCCCTCTTCGTCCTCACATCTTCCCTGGAGATTCTCTTCACCTTCTTTCCTTGGCACAAACCTAGTTTTTGCAGGATGACACGGCTTCATGTGCAGCCCTCCTTTTTCTCCCAGAGCTTACAGAGGCGGCAAGGCTTGGAGGTGCCCTTCAGTTTGCTCTATCCTCTTTCAACCGAGCAATCTCTCCTCCTTTGCGCTCCCTGTCATGGCCACTTTTCTCCTTGCTGAGCCCCAATGCCCACTAGAGTCCTTTCCTAAAGCACAGCTGAACACTCTCGTGTGTTCTGACTTGATCTCGCTCTCCTTGCCCCCCTTGCCTCCAAGCCCTCTGTACATCTGTCTTTCGCTTCATTTACCAGCTGGAGAAAACTGTGCTTTCATAGGGCCCCTGCGATTAGGTTAGTCCTGTCCTGATAATCCCCTCTCTTAAGGTCAAGTGATTAGGAACCTGAATTCCATCTGCGAAGTTCCTTTTGGCATGTACATAATGTGACAGAATAATGACAGTAACACCTGGGGCAGAAGTCACAGGTGCCGTCTAGAAGTCAGCCTGCCATGCCTCCCAATAAAAACTTCCAAGCTGATGTTTTTTTCTTACCCGTGGGAGTGCGACTTAACGGGCCTAACCCTGAAATGGAAAAACTAGCATATGTATATAGGAAGAGATTGCTGACTGATTGATCTCACTTCCAGAGTGTATTTTCATCTAAACATGGCTGACAAAGATTGCTAGGAGCTGACAATACTTCCAGACGATGCAACAAAGTCAGGCCACAAAGACCAAGAGGAAGTAGCCAGATAAAATGAATAAGGGGGCAGGGAATGAGAGCAGGAAAAGATTGTGCATCTGTAAAGATTTCATTTTTTTAAACAATAATGAGGAGAGAGCAAGTGCCAAACACTTGAGATCTATGTTTTCGACTGATCTCAACTCATTGCTCTAAGGAGCAAGGTCAGACGTTTAAAGGGATCATTACATGATGTTGAGTTGGATGAATCATACCATTTGTCATGGTAACATGGATGAGGAGGCCCACAATGAGTGGTGCTATGCTCAAAATAATACTCTTTTTTTCACATATATTTTACATACACTCAAATGTTTAAAAACAGTGGGGGAAATTAAACAAACACTAGGTGGCTGTTTCTTCTATGCTTTTAAAACAACAGTTATTGAACTATTTTTAAAAAGAAAAATAGGAGGCAGTGTGGTATATGGAATATTCTAGAAAAAAATAATTTCTTGTCCTTGTTTTTTCTTTAACTGTCAACATGACCTTGGACAAGCATTATACTCTCCCTAAAGCATTATCTTCCGCATTTAAAATAACAAATGTGACTTATCAACATCTTCGATCACTTTCCCCTTAAAGTGATAGTCAGAGTGTATGCCTGGCATCATGAAATATTGCAGACACGTTCACTAGTTTTCACTATTGTGAAGCACCTTCCAAAGCTCCAGGGATTCTTTTCCGCCCAAAGCTCCAGGTATCACCCAACCTCATTTGATGGATGTAAACAAACTGCCTGATTCGATCACCCCTTGGCATCACCCACTCACTCTCCTGATTGAAGAAGATTCATTGCTCTTGTCTGACCACAATCAGTTCCTCAGCCTTTCACCTGAATGGACCCACACCGACAGCTGACTGAACTATTTTATGGCCTTGATTTCTGTCCCAGGACTGCTGTTTTATATGACCACCATTTCATTGATCAGGCACTCGGCAGGATCCCACAGTGTTTTCTTACCTTAAACCTTTACACACCCAATCTACCTTGCTCTATAATTGAAGCCAAATCTAGGAGGAAGATTCTAATTTTTATGACTTTCTGTTAAAGGGGTGAATACTAACAATTTTCCAGATTTCACTGATTCTTTCTGGGGAATTCAAATATATTTCAATCACCTGTTGTTTTATTAAGTAGAAAATGCATCAAAACCCTCCATTCTACTAGTCATTGTCTTCCTAGGCCTAACTCAACAAGAAAAAAAAAAAATTCCAGGCACAGGATACTGTGAATACAGAGCAAGTTCTTAGCGTGTGCACAGCACACAAGAATAAAAATATAGCCTTACTGGGTTACAGAGGATCTTCACCATATTTTCCATGTAAGCAGAACTTTGTTTTCATTATTTTATTTTTTTGGATTAGTGTTGGTAGAGAGATAATGGCAGAAAATATTTGGCTTGTGGTTAAAAACTTCACATGATAAAATTCCATATTAAAATGTTTTTCTCTTTTCTGCACCAGTACTTAAGTGGCTGATACTTTTTCTTTTCTGTGTTCCTGGAATGCACATTTTAGACCCTTTGTGTGAGTTTACGTGTATCTAAAACTACATATATACAGCCATAAATATCTGAAGTGCATACATGAACTACACACATCTGATTGTATACGTACATATAAATACACACAATATATATAGATCAGAATATATACTGTAAACATACAGCCTTCTAAACTAAATCACAAAGTAATGTGATAAACTCAACCCACCATGACGGGTATCAGAAGAAAATGAACATATTTAGCAGTTATGAGTTCTTGATAAGGCTAGTGAGCCTTTCATCTAGAAATATTCACTGAGCATCTATTAAATACCTACTTCCTAAAGTGAGGCAGCTATAGGTGAAGGGATAGAAAAATAAAAGTTCTTTCTGCTTTAGTTCGAATTGTCTCTCTACAAAATTATTATACTCTAAAAACAGTTGCTGAAAACAATTACAGGAAAGCGCTGGGTACGCGTCTACAAAATTTTGTTAAAGCTAGGCCACTTGTTACATGAGGAAGAAAATCCCTCTTTGAGTAAGCTCCTTTCGTCTTGTTGCTTTGGGGCTTTACCCATTCTGGCGTATTCAAAGCAGCCTTCCGTGAAAATCTCCTTCAGCATTCACCACAGGCTGCTTCCTCTCCATCTGGCTCCCTTCTCTTACCTTCTCCATCAATGTGCTCTGACAGACCAGATTCACCTTGTCCTTGTCCTTTTTCCTTACCGCTTGAAGCAAGTCTATCATCAGTGTCTACCAATTCTGCCTCTATAATATCTCGATAGTTCGTGGTTTCGCTCTCAGATACGCTGTGCCACTTTTTTGCCTCTATTATTTGTAGCACTGTCTTTGCCTGTCTCTGCCCCTACAATACTGTACCTACAGCAGTATGGCTGAGTACTCCATCATGAAACACTGCTCCCTTCTGGCTTCTTTTACTGTTACTTTTCTCTTTTGTTGCTACTGCTATTGTTTAACAGCTTTATTGAAGTATAATATAGATAACAAAAAACCGCATGTATTTAACGCACACAATCGATGAGTTTGCATATGTGGAAACTTACGTATGCATAGACTCAGGAAACCATCACCAGTCACTAAAACTCTCTGCTCTCAAGGAGATTACGATTTCCTTTGAAAAATAAGTCATGCTCACTTGAGCACCAACAACACGTTAGAACTGGAAGAATTCCAGAAAGACCCAGCCGTGTGTGCGTGCACATCAGCAGTCTTGGCCCCCGTGGGAGACCGGCTCAGGCCCCCAGGGTGGAGCGACAGCTCATTTCTACCTCCCTGAGCTGGATGCATGGACAAGGGGAGGAGATCACCTGTTTTCAGCGCTGGAGTCAGAGGACCCCAAAGCCTCAGCAATCAGCCAATCGACCGAGCTCCTGCAACAGTTCCTTTGACCAATGGCTTCTCTGCGAATGCCGTCTCCTCATGGTGACCGGCCTCTGCATTTCCATCTGGGGTGGGTTCTGTATCCCGGTCAGCCTCCAATCTGCGGGGGCGTCTCTAGCCCTGTCAGCCTCCAACCTAGCTTAAAAGAGTTGTGTCTAGGGTTACTGCGGGCTGGGTGGCTCAAGCCTGGACCTTTTTCTGAGCAGGAGGGTTTATGCTCAGGCCTGGCTCTGGAGCAAAGGGCAAAACCTAAGACAGTCCTGGACAAGCAGGGTTCCGCAGCCACCTCCTCTCTCACCCTGTTCTGATCTACCCAAAACCTCTGTTTGTCACGAACAGAAAACCATCAAAGAAGGTTCTGTCTAATGTAGTTGTGTGGAACATACTGTCTTGATAAAGAGGCTACGGCAATAAGCTAAGGCTGGCGTCGTTCAGAAAGGTGTCTCTTGGAGGGAACGAGCTGTGGAAGAAAATGCGCAGTGAGCAATGCACTCCGTTCCTCTAGTTCACGCACGGGACTGCTTTGGTCTCGTGAATCCTTTTACTCAAGGCACACACATCTGCACCGCATCTGCTGTCTGTGCGTCCTGACGAGCTGTGTCCCTCACAAAACAGGCCCCAAGGCTCACACTTGCTGTCCAAACTCACACACTCAGCTGACTACGTTCTGGAGTCCTGCGTTCCGGAGGTGAACACTGAAATGTTTGTTGAAGAAACGATGTGAGTACAGACTTGGCTCCAAAAATATCCAGACTGGAGGGAGGGGAGGTATAGCTGAAACAAGGGCGGCCGTGAAAGCATGTTTCGAAGCTGAGTGATGGGAAGTTTATTATACTATTATACTATTTTCTTAAGTTTTGTATTTGTCTAAAATCTAAAAAATTTTAAAACATGCTTTTTACCAGCCCTTTATAACTCTTACACCCAAATTCAAACATGTCTTCATGTCTTGAGTCAGCCGATTTGAACTTGGCTTATTGGTGATTTCCATTTCCACTTTCCAGCTCTTTATAAAACATTAATATGTTGTTTAGTCATCTCACATTTGCACAATGATTACCTATCATGGGTTCGTTACTGTCCTAGCGTTGTGTCTAGAATAACCAATACAACATGACTCCTGCCCGCAAACAGCTAATAGTTGCGCAGGTGCTCACAGGCATGCAGGTATGCGTGCAGGTATGCGTGCAGGTATGCATACAGGTAGGCACGTGTGACCAAGTGTCAAGTGTGCTTGGCCTGTAGTCCACAACAGGAGTCGTGGTGCTTTGTAACTGGGCTGGCGTGGGGTGTGAGAACTCAGCAGACAGCAGGTGACCTCTGAGTAAGGAGATATCTGGTGACACCATTCTAGGCAGATGGAGATTCAGGACCAAGAATCGAGAGATGTCATCTACAACTGGAAACAACTATAAGTGACCACAATGTTGTTTATTTTGTACACTATATATTGACAGTCATCATTCTACCTATAAAAAGAGGATGAAGAAAACTGAAGAATTATCCTAGGCGCAAGGCCCTCATCGTATGACAATTTACAATATCTCAAAACAAAGTTAATTTTAAAGATCTATTTTTCTCCTTAAATTTTTCACTTTACTAATTTTGTTAAAGTCCAGCTCCTCCTTTCTTAATATTCAAGGCTTACTGCTCTGCATAACTTGGAGAAAGAGATATTTTGAATTGAAATAACACTGCCTAGTTCTCCGTGAAAATCCCAAGTGAATATTAATTATGAACAGTGACGGAAAGTCTTATTCCCAGATGCTCCATTATTTTCTGACTGCACCCAAATCATGGTACGCCACAATGTACAAAGTACATTAAACACATGCACATGCCCTGCTGCAGCTGCTTGGGTATCAGCATTCTGTTATCTTCATGGACAACTGCCATGTCTTCTCATGATAATGGTAATAATCAACATAACAATTATGCCATTATTCACAATAACACTAAGAGATAGTATTGTTTCTTGAATACTTAACCCCCTGAAAGCAATTTATGTAAGTTTTCTGACTTTAGTATCAACACATTATGATCAGAGGAATTATTTAGTCCATTTTACAGAAAAGAAAAATGGGACTCCCTAGAGTTTATATAAGTTGCCCCAAGGTGCTCATCCAGTTAGCGACACAGGTGATGAATCTACAGCTCTGGGGCTGAGCTATTGCTTCTTCCCCATTGTGCACCCACATGTGTATGTCAGGGACACAGCAGGTACACAATGATCTTTAAGCCAGTAGATAACGCGCATTCCAAGATAACAAAATTCTAATTAGTAAGGTGCTTTTCTCGTCCCATGTGCGTAAGAGCTTAAGAACAGTGATTGAAAATCCATGGAAAACAAATTAAAAGGTTCGACGTTATATGCGTAAATGAGGTTATTTACGAATTCATATTCTATGAGAATTTTGCAAATTTCCAAGGGTGAAATATATTTATCTTGTATCTTGACTTAGGAAAAAATTATTTCACAAGCACCTAGGTCATTTTGTAAATTGAGTGTGCGGTTCATGGAGCGTGAATTCCCTAAATTAGTGCTTCCCTGACTTGCCTGATGATAGGAAGCACTTTGGGAAACTTGTAAAAAGTACGTATTCTTGGGTATTAAACCGGGAACACCAAAGCAAAGCGTCTACGGGAATTAGTTCCCAGCTTAGTGTGTCAGTCGACTAATCCACGTTGATTCAGGATAAGCAGAGAAAGGAATACACAAAACCAAAGATAAAAACACAAAAGCATTTTCAGGTTAGTCTATGGTCCCTCAGTTATCTTTCACCGAAAATACTAAAAGAAGGTAGAAACAGACAACTGCCCATCCATGTGCTACATCTGCAATTTAGCAAATTTCCAAAGACCAAATATATTAATTTTGTAACTTGACTTTACTGCTTAATAGGAGAAAAAAAAAACCTCCCCAGGCATAAAGATAATTTTTAAAAATTTCCATGCAGATCCTGGCTTGAAGTATGTAAGCAAAAGGATAACTATGTGATACCTTTCTAAGCTTGAGGATGATAAAAAGTTTCCACTGCCCAAGACTTATCTTTAAGAAAACTTGCCTTTGAACAGAAAAGCAAAGCCATCTTCTTTATTCTACAAACACAATGCCATTTGATTAGAGGAAAACTGTCAGGGTAGAAAAGGATGAATGTGTCCCAGACTAACATTATCAACATTTTCAAGTATTCTGGATACTAGGTTATACTCGAAATCAGCCTCTAAAACGAGCACAAGCTTTTCCTGCAGTCTCCACCTCTGCTCCCTCCCACCAACCACGTACAGTTTATAGATTTCACAGTTTGAAGGTTCAAAGGCACCTTTATGAAGTGTCTCTACCTCACAGAGACAGATCCAAAAAATTACATTAAAAAAATTACAAACTGTGTGATTTCCCCCTACCAAGAGGGACAGTCATTAGAATCAAACAGTAGGATATAACCCCCAAAGATACCAGACATTAAAATTGTCAATGCAGAATATAAAATAAATATGTATTAAATATCTAAACAAAAATAGAAGGAATTAACAACATGAGTAAGAAACAAGATACCATAAAAATGGCCAGGCAGGGATTCCCTGGTGGTGCAGTGGTTAAGAATCCACCTACCAATGCAGGGGACACGGGTTCGAGCCCTGGTCTGGGAAGATCCCACATGCCGCGGAGCAACTAAGCCCATGCGCCACAACTACTGAGCCTGGGCTCTAGAGCCTGCGAGCCACAACTACTGAAGCCCGCATGCCACAACTACTGAAGCCCCTGTGCCTAGAGCCTGTGCTCTGCAACGAGAAGCCACTGCAATAAGAAGCCCATACACCGCAACAAAGAGTAGCCCCCGCTCGCCGCAACTAGAGAAAGCCTGCGCACAGCAATGAAGACCCAATGCAGCCAAAAATAAATAAATAAAATAAAAATGGCCAGGCAGATTTTTGAGAGACTACCTAGTAAAATGTTTTAAATGAAAATAAAAAAAAGTTGAAATTAAAAAAAAAAAATCAATGGAAGGATTATAGGCTGATTAAGATAGCTAAAGAGAATACTAATGAATTATAATATAGATGTGTAGAAATAATGCAGACTGAACTACAGAAAAGTGAAGAAGTACAAAAATTAAACAGAAGTTTTAGATTTAACTGACCATATGACAAGATCCAAAATATATTTAAATGGACTTTTTTTTTAATGCATAAGAGGCAATACTAAAAGAAAATGGTTGAGAACTTTGCAGGTTTGGTGAAACACACAAATCTTCAGAATCAAAGATCAACCAATCTCAAGCTGGAAAATTAAAAAGAAAGCCAAATTGTATGCTAGGGAAATTGATAATATCAAAGACAAGGAGACAGAAATTTTGAGCCTAAAATGCATGTAATAGAAAAAAAACAGTTAAAGATTCCTGTGCTAAGAACTCAAACAAAGCAGTTGAAGAAATAGAATAAACTTAAGGAAATTACTCAAAGAAAGTAAAATGATGGTAATAATAAAGATAGCACCGGGGCTTCCCTGGTGGCACAGTGGTTAAGAATCCACCTGCCAACGCAGGGGACACGGGTTCAAGCCCTGGTCCGGGAAGATGCCACATGCCGCGGAGCAACTAAGCCCGTGTGCCACAACTACTAAGCCTGTGCTCTAGAGCTATCAAGCCACAACTACTGAGCCCACACACCACAACTACTGAAGCCCACGCACCTAAAGCCCACGCTCCACAACAAGAGAAGCCACCACAATGAGAAGCCCGCGCACCACAACAAAGAGTAGCCCTGCTTGTCGCAACTAGAGAAAACCTGCGCACAGCAACGAAGACCCAATGCAGCCAAAAATAAAGATAAATTTATTTAAAAAAAGATAGCACCAACTGATAAATAAAGCAAAAAGACATGAAATAGAGTAGAACAGAGCGAAGTACTCAATTTTTTAGCAGAAAGGTAAAATTAATAATCAACTGGAAAGCTGACCCAGAAAAAAAGGAAAAAAATAAATAAAGCACACATAATTGATGCTGGAAAGAAACTGGGAAGGTATCTACATTATACGCAAAATTTCAAAATTTAAATCATACATATTCTTTTAAAAACATTAAGACGAACTCAAAAAGAAACTGAAATCCTACATCATCTGATACACATTAAGTAAAAATGGTATAATTACATTTCTGCATAATGTGTGTATGCGTTACATTTCACAAAAAAAAAATTTAGAAAAGGAGTATCACAGCAAGGTAGCAGGATACAAGATTAATATACAGAAATCAATTGATTTCTCTATGCTAACAATGAAATATCAGAAAGGGAATGTAAAAAAATAATACCTTTTAGAATCGCACCAAAAAAAAAAAAAAAAAACTTAGAAAAGGAATATCACAGTGTGACCACAGCTCCCCAGATTTCTTCTTTCCTTCGTTTGTGATGCAACCAAAGAACCCTTTCATGCACCCAACAGAGCAGCCAATAGCCATATGTAGCCCTGTACATTAGTTTAAACTAAATAAAATTTCAAACTCAGTTCTTTCGTCACGGCAAGCACATTTCAAGTACTCTCTAGGCACATGTGGCCAGTAGGAGACTTTTGTCTTTTTTAAGATGTTTTTGATGTGTACCCTTCTTTAAAGTCTTGATTGAATTTGTTACAATACTGCTTCTATTTTATGTTCTGGTTTTTTGACCATGAGGCATGTGGGGTCTTAGCTCCCCGACCAGAGATCCCACGTGCACCCCCTGCGTTGGAAGGCAAAGTCTGAAGCACTGGACCGCCGGGGAAGTCCCGGGATATTTTGCTAAAGAGATGCTGGGTTAGCTTCTGCCAAGGAGAAATTCACAGATGAGACAGTGAAATGCAGCAGAGTAAGGGTCCTTCACACGGTCAGCAAAGTTTTCTGTAAATCTTGAATAATTATCGTAGCCTCTGTCAACCAAAGAATCTTTTTCACAACAACTCAGCTCTACCGGTATCTGACAAAAGCAGCCATAGACTTCTCCGCCCATGAGTGGCCACGGCTGCCTTCCAATAAAACTTTATTTACAAAACAGGCCGTGGGCCACATTCGTCCCAGAGGCTCAAGTTTGCCAACCCCCAGGATAGCGGGAGGGGCACACAGTGAGAACAGTGGTTTCACATTTCCTCGGAATGCTGTTCTGCTAATACGAGAAAGTGACTGCATTACAGGGGATTAATATTTATCCCCTCACGGTACTTGCTGAAGCACAACATATTCAGCCAAAAAAAAAGAAAAGACTCAGACCAGGACTCTTTTTCTCTCTCTCTCCCGTGAAAGCAGTCCTGCACTCTACATGCGAGTACGGCCAGTTGAGACGCTTATCACCTCCTTCCCTCACGTTACGCTTCACAGACTCCCTTACAGAACGCACAGGGGTCTCATGGGTCAGACTGGCTTGAACTGCAAGCTACCTGGGGAGTGTCATGTGCCTTTAACACCAGTGTTTTTCAAACCTAAGAGGCATTCCTCAGGGGCGAGCAGCTCTGATGAGGCGCTGGACTGAAGAGCCCCGCTGGAAGTGCCGCAGCAGCTTGTTAAGCAGAAGCCCTTGACCTCTGCCTCCCACGCCTCGTAACAAGCCTCCTGTCATCTCCGGCCCCTCGTTCTACGTTTGCTCCTTACTCCAATGAGGAATAAAAGCTCTGCTCCCTCTTGACTGTCACAAAGACGCCCTTTGGAAGGCCTTAACTCAGAGTTCAGGGCACACAGATTAAAAAAAAGCCTCCCGCAACCTCCCCCAACCAGAGATTAATTTAGCAGCAACCTTGGCCCCCTAGAGACAGAAACACTTAAGGCTATCTGCTCTATCGGACGCCTTTACCAACAGCAGGGGTTGCAGGCACGCAAAGGAAAACACTGCTCACTGCTCAACAAATGTGAAACACAACACCAACACAAGACAAACAAAGCCTGTGTTTATTGAGAAACCATTTTGTGAACCACAGTGATTTCCTTCATGTGTAGGGCTGGGGTTCAGGCATGGGTTTCCCTGTAAAAACACTGTGACACCGTCTTTGACATAACTCCTATGCCTGTCTCCACTCAGCTTTGTCTTCCCAGTTGCTCGTTAACAAAGACCGTCTATGTAGAGAAAACCCAAGGACAGCAATGACAAAATCTGGACTGCTTTCTGGATGCATAAATTTAGGAGATGTGCACTATAATTCTTCACTAATTGGGGGTAATATTTAGTAACCTCTGTTATGAGCTTTGCACAAAGTTGATACTCATTAAATAATTGCTGAATCCACAAATAACTCTCCAGCTGACATTACTATCTGACTGTACCTCTGCTAACACATACTGTGTCTCAACCACATACTGCATCTTCAGAAATGCCTTAGATAGACAGATAGATACACACACACATACATAATACATATATTCATAGACAGATAGATGATAAATACATAAATACTAGAGACATGATAGATGGAGGCATACATAATACATGACAGATAGATGATAGATTGATTGATAATAGGAATAAAGTAAATGAGCATTTATTCAACAGTGCTAAGTCTCAAAGTCTCTCTATATAACCTATTTTTCAGTTATCCAGATAAAGAAACTGAAGATCACAGAAGTTAAAATGGGATCAGATCACAGGGATAAAAAGGAAATGAGTCGTGTATCCCAACCCTTGACTTCGCTTGACTCACATACCTGTTTTCTTCTTCTGCTTCCTTTAAGAGTGGGGTTACAATTACTGATTCTTATAGGCTATATACTTAGATGAGATAGCTTAGGACTATGTATTGCTTCTACATAGAAACTGCTACCATGATACACATGAGTGTGTATCATATACATGTGTTCTTTTTTTTTTGCAAAGACTTCCTTCATTTCACATAAAGTTGACGTCAGATGCTCTCAAAATTCAAGATTAATCAGGAACAGAAAGGATCTTTACATGATCTAGCACAGGAAGAACCATCTTCCAAAACTTTAACAGATCTACTTAGAGTATGTATAGGTTTATCTTGAATTTATATCTTCAGGACAGGCTCAAAAGAAGTCCTATGTGCAGACGTGTGAAGACGTTGTGAAGAAAAGGGATACCAAGTGTGCAGTTGGGAGTCCTGGGTAACGGGGACTTGCCCCACTTTACTCCTGATGCATTTGAATTGGGTGGTTCCCGGGCTGGGAGGAGCGTCCCGGCACTGCGGAAACGTCCATGTGTAGGCGCCCATCCGGGTCTGGCTCTGCCACTTCAACCTGCCACTACGCCTCTAAGCCTGGCTCCACCGGCATGCAGCGGAGGGCACTTTTTCTGTTTTCTCAATCAATCACCTTTTTCTGCCAAGACAGGAATGTTCTTGGCCACTCTCCCAGTCTTTTCAAGGAGTCAGCAGCACTTCTGTGTCTGCAGAGGGTCCACAAGTCCAGTCAGAATAGATACAATACACTCGCTTCTGAATTTGTCTACAGGCGTCGCTCTGATCAGCCAGCTTTAGCTGCTGCTTTAGAAGGTAACCTCATTTGTCCTTGCAATCAGCCTTGCATTTGGAAAGATGTCTGTGTTGTGAGCATTTGCCGTCAGCTCTAAATTTCATGTCAGTCCCTATCACAAGAGAAAGCCACTGCTTGGCTGAAGGGCAACTCTCCTAAGACTTTCTAAGCTTTATTAGTTATTGGTACTATTTTTCCCCCCGTCCCACAGAAATTGATATTCTTCGTGAAGGTGCAGAGGCCAACCTTCAGAGTCAAATGTCTGGGTCACCTTAACTGACGTTTCCAACAAGCAACCTGTCCAGCATTACTGGAGATCTGAGAAGCTACAAAGGGAACTAACCACATGGCACTTACATTGTTTAAGAAATGAATCTATTTTTTTCTCTCCACGGTAAAAATATGACGTTCCAAAGCATACGGACATATACATTTTCTGACAAGATCTTTGCCTCCATTCTTGAGTGCGTTTTGATGTGAAAGGCCCTAATATCCAGTAAGAATGCAAAACATGCATTGTCAGAGCACGGCAAATCTACTCCCTAAGTTTTTCCTTCAAAAATAACAAAGTTTTGCCCTCCTGCTGCTTATAAAACCCACCTTATGGTTACCAGGGGGGAGGGAGGGGGAAGGGATAGTTAGGGAGTTTGGGATTGACATGTCCACACTGCTATATTTAAAATGGATAACCAACAAGGACCTACTGTAGAGCACAGGGAACTCAGCTCGATATTATGCAACAATCTATTTGGGAAAAGAATTTGAAAAAGAATAGATACATGTATATGTATAACTGAATCACTTTGTTGTACACCTGAAACTATCACAACGTTGTTGATCAACTATACCCCACTATAAAATAAAAAGTAGGAAAAAATGAAAAACAAACAAACAAACCCTCCCTTCCCCCCAGCAGGAGAGGCACGTGGCAGGAAGACTTGGAGTTAGAAGAGGACAGACTTGCAATGGGACAGTAGCCCTGCAACATATTTTTTGGAATGATGGGAAACTATTTTTGAGGGGACATTCAAACTCTGCATTGTTTCCTCTAATCTAAAAGAAAAGGTGCGCTATAAATCCTGCACCTTCCTAATCTCTACCTCTTCAGGCACCTTCCAACAGGGCACAGAAAGAAGAAACTACTCCCTCGTAGCAGCCTGCAGGTGGGGCACATAATTTTGCACACGTGCGTAGCAGGCCTCCAATTCTGCTAGCGTGATTGTGTACAACATGCTGATAGGAATCTAACAGAACTACAGCAGTGCAGCGAGCCAAGACCCTGAGCTTTAGGACCTGAACAGCAGTGGAGACTGATCCTTCTCAGAAATGACTGTATCGGCCTGATAACAAGGTACAAATATCCTGATCGGGATGGGACAGGGGCCAGAACAGATCCCAGGAAAGGGGTTGGCGACACGGAGGACTGGACAGATAACAGAGGGTGGTGACGTCCTTTCTCCCTCGCCTCTTCCTTCCACGGATCTTTACCAAAGGCCTGCTCTGTGCTGGGCAACACAGCCCCCATAGAGCTTAGCCTACGGGGGTCCCAAGCAGAAGAGTCCCCACCCCAAACCTTGCTGAGACCTCCGTCAAGTTCCTGAATAAAAATAAATTCTCACATGTGGACCCAAGAATCACACTGTGCTTTTGCTGTACATAAGCTGTGTGCAGCCAGGCACACGTATGCTCAGGAGAACACCGTGTCCATTTTGCTGTGCTCATCTAATACCTATTCTACAGTCCTAAGCAGCAGAACAACCTCCAGGATCACCAAGGAGACGTTCCACACCAGCAGGACGCCGCTGACAGCTGCTGCTGAGACGAGGGGCAGCGAGGTGACTTACACAAAGTGCCTACCGGGCTTCACTTCTCTTCGCAGGAGCAGCTGTGAAGTCAGCCTCTCGTGACCCAAAAAGAGGAGATCTTTCTCCCCAGTCTGTCAGCGGGCTCTCCGTGTAACTCTCCTTTTCCTGGATTCACTTGCCTCGCTCCTGGACAGCTGCCTTTTATAAGTTTATACTCTCAGATAACACAGTCTTCTGGCACAGAAGAGACAGTGAATAAATATGAACTGTGGGCGAACTAAATACCTACTAGATATAGGGATATAATGTGAATTCTTGAGATAGTAACCAAGTCAAAACACTTTCAAGGGCCAATGGCACCAATTATACCAGCTTATAAAGCCTGTTGGAAAGGGGCCGTGATTGAGATTCTCCAGTACGCTGCGTCCAGGCACTGGTGCACTGGTGGTAAGAGGGAGCCAGGAACGGCATTCTAAGCTGTTTCCATGTATTAACTCATTAAATGCAGAGCCAGGCTGCAGACCTGGCATTCTAAGCTGTTTCCATGTATTAACTCATTGAATGCAGAGCCAGGCTGCAGACCTTCTGGTCAACATTCTGATCAACCTCATCAATAGCATTCCCTTCTGTCTGTAAAGCTCAGTGAAGACAGCATTCATCACATGGTAGCTTTATTTTCACAGCCTCGTATACTTTTAGCACTAGAGGTGATGTCGTGCGTCATGTTCTCAAGCTTTTATTATTTTATAGATGAAAAGACTGCAGACCCCAGAAGATAAATGAAATCCTAAGTTTCATAACCCTGTAGTGGTGAAGTAAAAACTAAAGCAAGGTGCCTGATTCTTTTTCAGCTAAATGTTGGATGCTCTTCAGCTTTTATTTGTTTGCATTTCAGTTAAATTCATATTTTTCAGAGTTTTTTAGCCTAGACCTGTATAAGTCTTATGTTCTGACCTTGGCTTGAAGCAAGTTGACAGTAAAGTTTATGTCTTACGGACCTTGGAAATAAATACGCTATTTGCAAAGTCAACATGAAGGTTGCCTCAGTAACAAAAATAAGCCAAAGATGTGATTTGGCCTCAATTACGTAAAACAAGAAAGCATTCAGTCATTCTTTTCCAACAACTAGTGCTGTTGAAGGATGATACGCATACTTAGGAGCTAAACTTGTTTGAAAGCATGAGCTTAGCTACGTGTGGGTACATCTACCCTCTGTCTTCATACATTCCTGAAAATGATGAAGTGCTTGCTTTGCTCTCCATGTGGAGGAACACTTCACAGAAGTGCACCCACTTGACAGGAGTATGCTCCAGAACACCCCCAGATCCTGCCCATTCCTGACCTGACTCCTCAGCATTCGACAGAGTCTACGAAGAACTGCACCGCCCGTAAGCAAAACTGACTGAACTGCAACACTCCCTCATGCCACTGGGGAAAGAAGTAGGGCCCTTGCAGGCTTGGACTGAGTTCTGCCTACTTTCACTACACATTCACACCCTGTATACACACCTAAATGCTGCCCTTCTTACAGCTCATGCACGTATACCCCTGAAGAAAGCTAAATTCGCACACAGGGAATACCATGATAGGTCCTGGGAGGAAGGTCCTTTTGCTTTAAGGCAAAAACAGATTTCTGCAAAAAATGATAATTTCTTGTCTTTAGGGGAAAATTTCATCTCCACATTTAAACAAAATTATGCACTAAGAATAGTACATTGAATAGGGCTGGCACTAGGTTCACATTCGCCTGTATCACCCCCCTGGCAGGCCGTTAGAAGACGTGGAGAAACTCTATTTCTCCAGAGCCCGCTCCGCTTCTCTGTACAGGCCTTTTCCTCCGTCTCCGTGTATGCTCAGATCACCCCCACTTTAAGGGGAAAGCAGAATACTAAAGATCAACACCTTACTGCTTCTTCAAGGTGTGCTGCGATTTTTCTGCATCTCTGCTCTGTGCTGATAGCCTCTCTCCACACCCTCCTGAAATGCCTGTGATACGACTTCTATCTCCTAACTACGGACACAGATCTCCTGGTGTTAGGAAATGTCTCCAGTTGTCTGTTATTGCCCATCTCTGGACCTCTGGTCCACCCCGAACTCCGCTGGCAGCCTCTCCTGCACTGTGGCACTCTCCTGGCCCCATCGTGTCACATCACTGCTGGCCCCGTATCAGGTCACCCCCTCAACTGCCTTTCCTTTTCAGCAGGCTGTGCCTTAATGCTGAGCTTATCCAAGGTTCTGTTGTGGTATTCTCTCTAGTTCTCTATATTCTCCCCATTAGAAAATAAATCCACTTTCTTCTTCCATTGCAACCTCCATGATACTAAATCCCATCTAATCATTTGCAGACCCCATCTCTCACCCATCTGCTCTTATATTCTTGGTGCCTATAGCCTGCTTGATTATTTCTTTGTCAACTTGAGCACATTGACCATCTTCATCAAATCAATCTTGACCGACCTTCCCCAAATGTTTCCCTCTTCTCCTCCAAAATGTTTCTTCTTTCCAACTTTCTTGCTAGTCACACCACAATTCTGCTAGGTTGCTAGAAAACTCAGAATGCATAGTTATCTTTGATGGTTCTATTTCCTGTTACTTCTGTTGGCACAAGTTTGCTGCATACCTATTAATCTAAGGTGACAGGCAAGAGCCTTTGAAATATTCTTTTGATTTATTCCTTCCTCTATTTATCTCAACAGTCAATCCTTTCTTCCTTGGTCTACATGCAATCCTTTTTTCCTGCTCTGAATTGACACTTCTCAATTCAGAGCAGGAAAATTCCCAGAGTCTAAGTCCCCAAGTCATTGGTCTGCAAAGCAGTCCTGGGCTACCTACATCCTGAGTTCTTGATATATGGAAAAAATTAAATAAAGCCCCGCTTCATTACATCACTATGGCCTAATTTTGCTTTTACAGCTGGTATACCACATATTCTGGTTCTGCAACGTTGCCAACTTCATACATTTTAAATATTGCATTCCCAACTATATTAAAGAACTTATCAAGTAAAAAGAAACTAAGTATAATCTTCCTGGACTCAAATGGCTAGTTTCTTTAAGCTCAGTTTCATCCATTAACTGTAGAACTTGCTTTTCAAATTGCATGAGTTCCCTGACATCTAAGAGTTCAGAAGCTAATGAACGACTTCTATAAATAGTGAGAGTCATTAAATTAGGCATCCCCCCTCGCCTGACTTTAGAAATCACAAACTTTTGCCAAATGATGTGGAAAATTGTCTGAGTTAACCTCGTGTATCTAACAGTGAGGCTTAAATATTCTAGGTAATTCTGGCAATCCAGTTCGGCTTCTCCACCTCAACCCACCTTGCATTATGTTCTTTTACTGCAGGACACGGTTCTGTGCCCTCTATGACTCCATCTTTGGACAAAGAACCATGCTCACTGGGTATCAGATTAGAGCAGGTGTCGTATTAGGTGCGGGGTCCAATCTAGGTGTTGGTGGATGGCTCTGCTGTTCTTTCGAGGGGCGGCGACCGAACCCCTTTGCTCTCCTCAAGGCAGCTCCCCAAGGAGAATGTCACCACAACTGGGGTAAAAACAGAGATTTTCTGGAAGGCCCCGTGGGCAAGGCAGGACAGAACAGGAGGGCCTCAGGCTCTCTGCTCTTATCATGTCCATCGGTTTCCTCTCAGCAGGCAAGGAGCGCTGAGCGTCACAGAGGAGGGATGAAAGACATCCCTGTAGGGCCTCGGACCCCTGAAATGTAACTCCTTTGTCATCTTTCGGAGGACAGCTCTTTGAGGGTGAGGGTCACCAGTCATCTTCAAATGGAACCTTTAATCTGTCCCGTGGAATCCGCCCTGTTCACCGATCGCTCTGTGATAAGGGCCATCACGAAAGGAGCGCTGTTCACGCAGGACCTTCTGAGGAAGCCGAGCTCAGCCACACACCCGTCACCAGGAGTCTCTGCCAGCGGGTACCTACCGAGCAGTGGCGCTGCTCTCAACAGGGACGGCGGCCCATGTCAGCCTTACTTAGTCTGTGGCTTCCAGCCATCCAGACAACTTCTCAGGCCCGACAGCAGAAAGCAGAAGACGAGACAATGAGATTAGGCATCGAGAGCACGGCATTCACGTACTGGACTCTCAGTGAAGACAAACTCAGATGCACGTATACACACCCCCCTCCGTGGGGGACACTCTGCCCTCTGACTCCAAATACTGTGAAATGACAGAATTATCATAAACCACAGAGCCGATGCAATTTAAATAATTTCAAGTGCATCATATATATTTATCTTTTTCAAATAATGTTAAACTTCATTAAAGCTGTCCAGGATAATAATGCAAAAAAAAAAAAAAATGAAGAAAGAGATCTGTGTTCCAATCATCATGTTCTATTTGCAGAAAGAGGGGTGGGAAGGTAAAACTCAAGTTGCTACTTACAACTATAAATGTAAAAAACAATAAAATGTAGAGTTCCTAACTAATCCTGGATTAATTAACTATGTAGTAACCAATTAGCTATTATTCGTTATCCTTCCAAATAATTTAGAATTAGCTATAATTCCCCAGAGCTCCAGTGGGTTTTTACAAATCTTATGGTGTACAGATGTGCTGTGCATTGCAGGATAAGTTCCAAATAGAAGCAGACAAATTCCTTTTTTCCTCTCCTGGACAGTTCCCACATGGGGACACCTGAGCCATAGTTTGCTTTGTCCTTAAAACGTTAAGGCCCAGAAACTGATCATCAGAGGTCTTTTCCTGCTTCCACAATGCGTCCTGGCTGGTCTTTGGTAGAGTCTAAACCTGTCTGAGACTCAGATTTTCACCCTTCACAAGGGACTTCTAGGGTGCTTATGGGGCTAGTGTCGAAAAGCCATTTTCATAGTAGATATTCAAATACTAAATTGCAAATGCCCTCTACTACACAGCTTGTGTAGACTTCAGGTCATTTTTTTCAAATTGAGTATATTTACAAAATTTATAAATAAATTTGGGGCCTATATTTTTAAGCAGGAGATTAAATGCTATGTTCTCTCAGGCTGCACTAGCTACATTAGTCCACCTTATTTAACTCAAATTTGGTACCCAATGACTATACTGTTCTTCTCCAAGTATTTCCTGATAACTGCCATACTTTGGGTAATCAGTTTCCCTGTCAAATGGACATCCTTTGTCAATGATAACGACAGCTGTGCCTTGTTACTGACGGAAGACAGGAAAGCATGAAAGTTTGATACAAGGCATCCTAGTCTAGCACTTGGAGTGTTGAGTTCTCTACAGAAAGCAAAATAAAATAAAACCCCAAACTTCAGAAGACAAAACACCGGACTTCATAAGTATTTCCGCAGTTGAGAAGCCTTTCTCTTCAAGGATGTAACACAACGTAGAGAAGAAGGAAGAGCAAGAAGGAGACAGGAGGGAGACAGGAACCTTATTTACGTCCCATCTTCCTCGTTACCTGCCTTCGTGTTCATTCATTTATGAAATACAGAAACTTCAAAACATCTTGAGAACTAGTTTCTCTAGATTCACTTTTCTGCGGTCAGCTTGATTCAATAGGCATCATCTACAAAACTTCATGGGAATCTTGAAAAACTTGGTGTGATTTCCCACAATGGCCAGAGTTTCATCAATTTAGTCTTAACCTTCCAAATGATTAAGATATCTTCCACTTCCCCCAATCCATTATTTTCCCTTAAATATAAAATTTTCACTTTTGTAAAACTTTCTTTCATAACTGGCTACTTGTGTGCCTCTAATGCATTTTACTTTTTTAGTGTGAAAAAGAATCGTAACGTGTTAGAAATCCAGATGTCTCGTTAGCACAGTAGGTAGCATGTCAGCCTCAAAAACTACTAAAAATCCCATTACTTCTTTCAAAAGTGACTTCAATAAAACAGTATTTAACCTGGGCAATTCCAGGAGGAGCTAAGCCTTCTCGGTACAGGTACTACAAGGTCTTTTCAGGGTCTCCAGTTCTGAGACATAATCCTTAATCTCAATGTATTTAAATATTGATCTGAAAAACTGACCTATTCACTACTGTATAGAGCCACTGAGATTTGATGAAGGAAAGAAAATGGAAGTAACAGTGTAGATACAAACCTTAATTCACAAACTTGGGTATGCACGTAATTGAATCAACATTATTTTACTTAATTTACCTTAGTATTTATTTGTTCCTGTAATTCATGGAGCTGATGAAACAGTTTAGCTTTAGTTTCTCTTTGTGTTTAGGGGGTCATGGGGGTGGATTCAGCCTACTTCCCCAAGCTTCTGTTAAGTTTCTGGAGCTTGTGTTCTGGGCTCACATAGTAACAAAGGAGACGATGTCAGGTGGCTGTGAGAGCGACAGTTCATCAGTCAGGGGTCAACCCAATAAGCAGACCAGTAGAATGCCAACATCTATAGTTAGCTCTAGATCCATGGGAAATATACATACACATATGTGTGTATGTATATATAAAATTAATATGGAGATGGATGAGATATACCTATGTATGGTATCTCTATCAATACTATATTGACAGATAATATGTATCATATACATATATCTATAGATACGTAGTATGTAGATTGATAAATATACATAAGATATAGAAAGATATAGATATTACATATATTCCATATACGTATATATAGGGCATATCCATGTATCTATGTATCACATATATTCTCTATATTTTATGTGTACATCATATATACACACACCACACACATATATATCTCCCTATCCAGTATATCCTATAGATACAGGTAAACTGATTATAGGTGTAAGCTATACTTCTCTCCATCCAGTCGCAGGCATCGTAGAGTTACACACGGTTAGAGGGATTTGTTCCAGAGCTTTGCTGACACCACTGCAGAGCCGGGCGAGCTGCTGCCATGAGGCTGCTGTCTCCGCGTCCGACGCGCCCAGCTGCAGCTGGAAGCCCACAGGGCAGCAGTCAGGAAGGGAAGAGGAGCCCCGGGCGGGAGGGACGGGACGCAGGCTGAGCCCACAAGCGCCAGTGGAACCACACAAGGGTGGACCGACGCTGGTCATGACTGCTGCCTTGACCCTGGCGATGAGGGCTTCCTGCAGAACGCGGGGCCCCTCCTCAGGGAGCTGACAGCCATCCACGCCTGACCTGTGCCTTGGAGAAGCTGCGGGAGGAGCCGGAGAACGTGGAGGATGTGCAGACCCAGCCGCCGCTTCACACCAACACGGTGAGTCAGCAGATCAGAGACGATGGGGGTGACGCGCACAATGGCTGCTGCTTCCCTCCCACCCTCCTGACCCCCCCCCCGCCCCAAGGATGAGCTCCTTTGTGGTGATTCACACAGGAAAGGGGTTTCTGGGAAACATAATTCAGCCTAGCCATGCTGACATACTGCAGAGCCAACACAGAGGAGGATACGGCACAGGCTTCCAATACCTTTGCCCCAGATTTTAGTAACAGAATCTCCAAATGCCCATAAAGTTTCCCGTAAAAGAGACTGCATTTCCTAGCCTCCCATGCAAGTACATGTGGCTGTGTGGTTAAGTTGTGGCCGATGAACAGAAGCGAAGGATTACTTCCGGATAGTAGCTTTTGAGGATTAGCAGGGATGGCATCCTTCCTCTTTCTCTTCTCTCCTGCTTTCTAGAATGTGTATCTGAGGGTTAGAGACCCGGCAGCCATCCTAGTGCATGAGGCACGGTAGAGTGGAGAGCACGAAGAAACCTGGGTCTTTGATGATTTGTGAGGCCACCATATCAGCCCTGTATGGCCTCCTATATGTGAGTTAAGAGGAACTTTTATTGTTTCAAGCTACTACTAAATAACGTGTAATGCTAAATGGACACAGAAGCCTTGGGAATCAGACATGGGTGCACCTAGGAGGTTTCTTGGAAAACTCTAGCCCTATTCGCATGACTCCTAACTTTCTTAGCTTGAAGAACAGAGGAGCCCTATGCCTTTTCTGTGCTGGGCACAGGAATCTTTTGTGGGAGTCCCTAAGGTCCTATGCTGCCTGCTATCTCCCTTGGGATCTGTTGAGGAAGCAGGGTTCCTATCTTAAGGATTTCCTGAAAAGGGGTGTGGTAAGGTTGCCAGGTAAATTATAGGACTCCCAGTTAAATGTGAATTTCAGATAAACAGTGAAAAAAAAATAATGACACGTCACAGGGGCTTGCAGCTTCCATCAGCTGCAAAAACACAGCAGTTGCTGGAATGAAAGAGAAGAAGGAAGCAGGAAAACTATAAAATGAGAGCCGTAACTCAACAAACAAGGCATGTGAGGGCTCTTGAATGTAAAGGCAAACGTTCTGACACAGCCCCGTCTATCTTGAGGAGCGCCCTGTGTACCACAGGCTTAAACAGAACCCAAGGTTCATGGTGGTGATACTGGATCTCTGGCCACATAAATTAAATCTCCAGGTTCTACTCAAGGGTAAAAATATTTTATAAGTATTTTTCTTTTGCAAAAATGGATAATATGCTTTAAAGACACACGTGTTTTAAAAGGCTTCTGTTTTTGATAAAATTCACACCTATGGGAAAGCCTCAAAGACACTTGCTTTTTTTTTGCTTTATTTTCAATAAAGAGTCTTCTAAATAACCTAAAGTATTAATATGATTTCCCAGGTGCCTAATTTAATTACAAGAAAAAGAAAAACATGGTTTTACCTGTATTTACATGTCTCCATTTTGTACAGCGCACGGATATTTTCTGACATGTCATTTTAAAAACCTGAAGCATTTTGATCTGGAGAAAAAATCAGGCCATCTACCTCAGTGAAATGAAACTAAGATGCTGTTGAGGTGTGGTCCAGGAAGAGGAGGGACGCTCAAGCGAGTTTTGAATCACACTGTGTTCATCGTGAGTTCGTGTGTGATGAACCGTCCTCCTCCTGTTCGTTTGCTTTCCCCGGGAACAGAATCTGTTTAATGTCTTTAGCGGCTTCCATGTTCCCACACATTTCAACAGCAACAGACCTGAATGGCCCACTCCTCGCCATTTGATGGCGAAGTCACAGACAATATCAACCTTTTGTTTCCACTTAAGCAGCCTCTGGCACACTGGTCCTTATATGAACTTCTTCTTTCAGGAAATCAAATGCCCGTGATTTCATCGGACTATCATGATTTCCCACCTACTGCATTCTTCACTGAATGAAACCTCCCCACAAACGTTTTTGTTGTTCTGGTTGTTGATGGTGAAACCAAAGCACCAGAGAGTGTACAAGCATGCAGTGCACAGCTGCCGGGAATAAAAAGACGCACAGGCAGGAATGTGAATAACACCTTTGCCCTGAATTGTCACTGGCATCCAACGGATGCTTTAAGGTAGAGGGCCTCTTGACGCCGATTGCTATAACCTAATTAATACAATTCTTCATTACTCACCCAAAACCAGAGACAGATTTGAAAACAAAACAAAGAAGGAGAGAACACCCGTAAGACACTTTTGATGACCTACCAAAGCTTGTGCCAAAACCAACAACAATCATGTGCTGAAATCTCTACTTGAGACACTGTCTGGCAGAATCTCTCCTGCTACTGTTCATAAAAATGAAAAGCAACACTTTTCAGCGTTCTTAAATCTCAGAAACGCCTTTTATTGAGTGTGACTCTGCTGCCTTATTAGATGGGGCTGGTTTATATCACAGACACTTGGGGCCTTTGGTGCTAAAGTTAACAGTGTACTGAAACAAACTCTTCTAGTGTGTAGTGCAGACCTGTCTGTATGAAGAAGTTGCACTCTTTACCATTTTACACCAAATCCTTCAGTTCACCTCAGTATTATACAGTAAATTACCCGTGTGCTGATGACTGTCATAAATTCTCACGGTTTTAAAAAGTTATATTCTGAAATGATTGCTTTTGTCAAAGCTATGTTTCTAAAGGATAGCAAAAGAGGGGCTTTATTTCTTCCAAAGCAGCTCTGCTCCTGGGTGCAGATATTCGCTGTGTTATTTATCCAAGGAAATCCAAAGGAAAATATCTTTGAAAGTTTCCTCCAAATAATTGTATCTCAAAAACTATCTGAATCCATTCTGTTCATGAATTTGGAGAGCAAGTATTCAGGTTACAAGAATTTGGGTAGTGAAGCACAATGTATATATCCTGTTTAGCTCATATATGTTTGTCATACTTATTATAATGCCTCCCCCTCACAATTTTTCCATTAAACTTGGCATGTGTGGTGATAATGTATAAATCAGAGCAGATATCAGACTGTAGGTCTCGTGTACAGTGTGAAGGAGAGAACATCACAGCACATTTGTTTTCCAACAAACTATTCAACTCTGACAATTTATACTGAGTCTACTAAGCATTGTTTCATTCAGTTTCATATCTATACATACAATATAATTTATATATAGTTATATAAAATATATACATAAACATAAATATTTATGTTTATATAGGTCATATATACCTTATAAAGGAAAGATTTAACTTGTGTTATGTGGAAGTTCTAGTTAACACCCCAAAACAATTCTGAGTCATAAGGATTGAAATCAGAGTTCAGAGGGTAAATGAAAACACGAATGGAAAGGCAAAAGCAGTGGGGGGAGGAGGTCCAGTAGGAAGTGATTTGAAGGAGGGGGTCTGCAGAGGTCTGTTAACCCTAAAACGTACACGGTGGTGTCAGAGCTCGAGCTGGGCGTGGGAGACTCGCTGAGGTTCACAATCAGCTCAGTCCAGACGGTGCCCCTGACTCACTCACAGCTAAGAGTCACCCTTTCACCACCAGGCCGCTGACCTGCTGACTCTGGCCAGGTTTCAGAGAAGCCACCGTCCCCCCCATATCCTCCCCTGGCCAGGGTCCCGCCCTCTTGCTGTCCCGCAATCACTCAACCCCCCCGGGCTCAATGTCCCACAGATTCTCACGCCCACTAATCCCAGGAGGTGTGAGAGAACACGCATCATGAAGAAGGGACGCTGACATGGAAAGGGGGCAAAGAGCGGAGAGAAACAGTCCCAGGAGGAGACAGAGAAGGAGGGAGGAAGGCTCCCAGGTCTGCGAGCAGGGCTGCACGTGCTCAGACTGTGGAGGACGAGAGAATGGACTCAAAGTGGAAAAGCAAAGCGACAAGAAGGGAAGTGCTTCCCATGCAGGCTCCGGAAATCCCACCTCCATTTCCTCAGCACATCGAACTTTCCCGATGTTTACAAAAGTACACGTGCATACACAAGATTCACACCCCAAGCCACAGAACTTCCCAGAAATTTCTTTGAGAACCTATTTACAACCCCTATTTACATTCAAGAAATGTCTTTGGGATTCATAGAAGAGACAAGTCCCACATCTCAAAAGTAAACATATTTCAAAAGGGTATTACAATGGTAAATGGGAGTGTTTCCTTAATTTCTCTTTCAGATTGTTCGTTGTTAGTGTATAGGAATGTAAGAGATTTCTGTGCATTAATTTTGTATCCTGACACTTTACCAAATTCACTGATTAGCTCTAGTAGTTTTCTGGTGGCATCTTTAGGATTCTCTATGTATAGTATCATGTCATCTGCAAACAGTGACAGTTTTACTCAGCCATAAAAAGAAACGAAATTGAGTTATTTGTAGTGAGGTGGATGGACCTAGAGTCTGTCATACAGAGTGAAGTAAGTCAGAAAGAGAAAAACAAATACCGTATGCTAACACATATATATGGAATCTAAAAAAAAAAAAAAAGAAATGGTTCTGAAGAACCTAGGGACAGGACGGGAATAAAGACGCAGACCTCCTACAGAATGGACTTGAGGGCACAGGGAGGGGGAAGGGTAAGCTGGGACGAAGTGAGAGAGTGGCATGGACATATATTCACTACCAAATGTCAAACAGATAGCTAGTGGGAAGCAGCCGCATAGCACAGGGAGATCAGCTTGGTGCTTTGTGACCACTGACTGAGAGGGGTGGGATAGGGAGGGTGGGAGGGAGACGCAAGAGGGAGGGGATATGGGGATATATGTATATGTACAGCTGAGTCACTTTGTTATACAGCAGCAACTAACACACCATTGTAAAGCAATTATACTCCAATAAAGATGTAAAAAAAAAACACACACCGCATGGCCCCATGCTAGCACCTGAGCTCCTTTGCCTGAGGGCTCCCTCTCCCCGTCAGAGCCCACTTTACCTGCCTGGACGTGCTGACAGACTGACACACCCCACAGCAGCTCCGGTCAGTGACACACAGTTGAGCCTGTGTAAAACTGCTCCATGTTCCTTTGCCCTCAGGTGGGATGATTACGTGGTACGTTCCACTCTCCTGTGCAGAATCCCCAGGGGAGATTAAGCTCCAGTCACCTATGGGGTCATCTGAGCGATAGCAAACACCCTGCTGGCCACCGTCCCTCCCTTGTCTCAGCCCCCAGCCCCCCCCACCCAGTTCCACTGGACCCCCTCCCAAGTAACTAATGCACGGGAATCTTCTCCGGGCTTTCTTCTGGGGTAACAAAAACTCATACAAGAAGTCGCTTTACAGAAGGTAAGATACGCATTTGAAAAGAAGGGGATTTCCTTCCGAAGACAAAGGGATATGATGGCGCAGATCCTGGGAATGTAAGAATAAAGATTTCTTTGTTAACTAAGGTCCTCTGTAGAATATAGGACTTGACGTTCTGATGGTTATGGAGAGAATGATTTCCTACATGGAAGGGCCACAAGCCAAGGAATGCAGCACGTGGCCTCTAGAAGCTGGAAGACAAGAAAAGACTCACCTCTGGAGACCCCGGAAGGAAGCAGCCCTGCTGACACATCGGTTTTCGTCTGTAAAACCCGTCTTGAACTCCCAACGTGAAGACCTGCGCGGTAACAAAGGTGTGTTGCTTTAACTACCAAGTCCGTCATCCTTTGTGACGGCAGCAACAAACAGCACAGCCACCAAGCTGATGTCTCTGGGGACACTGGGCGCCAGGAATGAACTCATGTGACAGCTCACTCACCTGGGGAGGAGAGCGCTCCTGCCCATCTTCCCCGGATACCTTCCTCTTCCCTACCTGCCTTCATCTTCTGCTGCCGTGTAACCAACTACCGCAAACTAGGCAGCTTCCGGCAACACTCAGTTACTAGTTCACCGTCCTCTGCGCTGCGCTCTCTCATCCTGGCTACCGTGAACAATGTTGCAGTGAACGTGGGGATGCAGTGATCTCTCCGAAATCCTGATTTTAATTCCCATGGCTCAGTACCCAGAAGTGGGGTTGCTGGATCGTGTAGTAGTTCTGGTTTAGTTTTTGGAGGCTCCTCTGTACCATTTTCCGTACAGAACATGGTACAGAGGATCCTCATGTAAATTGGCTGCACCAATTTACATTCCCACCAACAGTGCACAAGGGTTCCCTTTTCTCCACATCCTTGCCAATCCACTCCCGCTCCTCCTCACAGCCTTGGCAGAGGTCTGATTTTTGGTTGTACTACCCAGAAGAGTTAGGCTGAAATTATTTTGTTACTGTTTCTGGGTTTGTACATTTTAAGAGCGAATCTGTTTTCCAGACTAATCATTTTGTGGATATAGAAAAATGTCTTCCTGAGCATTTAATCCATGAACTCATGGCTATGAAAGACTGTTAATTTCTTTGATAGATATTTAACTGACTCCAAAAAAGGACGGCCGATTAACAGGCCAATGTTATAGCTGATGTTGACTTGTGGAGAAATGGGACTTGGTGGCCATGGGTTCATTCCTCAACTTGAACTTTTCTGACAGCATCTTTGGTCACCTGGATGATGATATAGGTGTTCCAAAGGACGTGATTTGGAAAGAATAGTCAATGAGTTAGCAAAGAGAAACCAGATCTCAACCACCTGGAACAAGCTCTTAAGACCAACATAATTTTTGTTTTTTTTTAAATGCGAGGGCACGAATATTATATCAACATGAACAGAAACTGAAAAATAACAATTAAAAAGGTAAAAAAACTCTACCCTCAACCTTGCAACCCCGTAATATCTTTTATATATTTTTGACTCAGTTTTCCTCAACATTATTTTACTCATAGATATTATTTTAACATAACAGTGAAATATATAAAGCCTTGAATTTACGATTAAAAAAAAATCCATAAATGTTAGATGTGGGAGAGCAGCATATAAAGTTACTTTAAAAAGTTACTTCACTATGAGTCCAATATAAATCAATACAGTAATTATTGTCTCAAAAGCTAATGCAATTCTGACTTCATTAATGAGTCTAGGAACATGAGAAAAATAAATAAGCAAAAACTTCATTCCTCATGTTTAGAATACCCCGAGGGTGCTGTTCTCAGTTCTAAGCCATTTGACACGGGTATTAACAATTCAGACAGATGTTCTAAAGGGTGAAGCTCACAGCTGGCGCACGGGAAGCCCTCCAACGGAAAAGAGAGTTGGAAAAATGGAGCAAAACCCTGGAGTAGAGACACGGTAACAATCCTCAAATAACAGAAATTGTTTCATTTAAAGCTGTTCAGTGTTGCTGGCAAGGATGGTCCAAGAAATAAGGCAGCGGCATTCCAGAGAGATCTTTTGTTTCAGAACAAGCAGGAACTTTCGATCTGTGCAAAGCTGGAAGTGATTGTCTCAGAAGGTAATGAGTTCCTGATTCTTTAATGAAGGCCTCTGTGGGGATTTTGGTGAGAGTATCTATGAATAGGGTAGACAGCTGGATTGGAAAAATTAATGGATTGGAAAAATTAAGTCCCTTCCAAGTATAACATTCTGTACTCCTATGAGATACAGATTTCCAGAAACTAAAAATTAAATTTTTGTGCTATTCTCCTTCCCTCTTCTGCCCTCCCTCCCACTGTAGTCTGTGCAAAATGAGTACCATGGCTTCATGGCCCAGGAGAATCCATGACTCTCCTACTTACATGATTCTAGAATTTGTTGCTGTAGCTCTCTGAAAATGTGGACACTGGAGTATGTAACCCTACTTTTATAATGTAAACAGTTCTCTCTCTTCTAACGCACAGCAACAATGTTGAACATTTAGTCAAATGATGGAAAAGAGACGTATTAAAGGACAATGGAATTTTGTTTCAAATTTTGGCAAAATATAAGAGTATTTCTCAACTAAATGAAGGAGAAAGCATTTGGCTAATCCAATATTTTCTGATTTTTATTTAAGACTCACTTTTCTGTTCTACTTGGCTTTGCTGTAATCTATTGAAGCCAAGAACAATTAGAACACAAAGGGGGTTTTGAAAATATTTGAACTTAATTCACAAGGTTAAAGGTAAGTGGACGCTATAGACTTAGAAGCCAAGCTGTAAGAAGTAAAATATATACCATAAAATGATTCCCTTGAAATTTCCTACTGTAACAACGATCATAAAAATTCCAAATTTCATGAAGCCAAATATAACACTAAACACCTGACTAAAAGGCACCACATGAAACACACCATAATTTTTATTTTTGTAATGTTGAAGTAGGGTGTGTCAGCACTGAACAGTTAGAACATTCCAAAGTTAATTTACCTCAACATTATTTAAATAGACACTTCTCCAATCTAACGAATGTTTGTGTGTCTCCTTCAAGCACTAATTGAAGGTCTTCCCACTTGACAATGGCATAGGATAGCATGGAGCCAACTGGGTGCTACTCAAGACAGCTGGGTTGGCACCCAAGAACAGGACAGGCGAGATTACAATTTAGGAAAATGGCCAGTAGCAAAAGCGGTGCCTTATGCCTCCAGGACTGCACAATGACAATCCAAGACATTAAACCATTTACAGGGTGTGTCTCTAAGCCAGTATGTTTTTGGCAAACACACTGAATTGACACACCAAGTTCACCCACATTCTTCTGAGCAGTCATCTTTAACACTTATTTTAAAATGCTGGGCTTCCCTGGTGGCGCAGTGGTTGAGAGTCTGCCTGCCAATGCAGGGGACACGGGTTCGAGCCCTGGTCTGGGAAGATCCCACATGCCGCGGAGCAACTGGGCCCGTGAGCCACAATTGCTGAGCCTGCGCGTCTGGAGCCTGTGCTCCGCAACAAGAGAGGCCGCGATAGTGAGAGGCCCGCGCACCGCGATGAAGAGTGGCCCCCGCTTGCTGCAACTAGAGAAAGCCCTCGCACAGAAACGAAGACCCAACACAGCCAAAAATAAATAAATAAATAAATAAATTTATTTAAAAAAAAAAAAGCTTCCCCGCCCTTAATCATTTTTGGATTCTCTCCTCTTTTATAGTATCCTTATATAGAAGGATGCAGCCAAAAATCATTCTGGGCACAGAAAGGCTGGCAGATGTGGTGAAATAATGACAGCTAATTCAATTTGCAATATTAAAAAACAAACAAACAAAAAAAAACATGAAATGTTTTCTTGAAATAACACTTGACAGCAATTACAAGAGTTTCCAAAAATCATGGTTTGAAAAGTTTACACACTCACCCCAGGCACCTCTGCAAAAACCTATCAAAATTAGGAAACAGTGTTTCATAAATGCCAGTCTGAAAACTGTCACTACTGACAAAGAAATTTTTACAAACCCACAGAAGCTTGACTCTGAAAACCTAATTTTCTGACCTGTATTGACTCACTGAATGACTATACTAGGATTTCTTTGCTATTGTGTTTGGGAGATACAGGGAGTCCTGTAACTATACTGAAGGCTCGAAAAGGGACAGCAATATATTATAGGCATGTATTTTTAACCTTAAAAAGATCATTTTCCATGAACACTCCAATCTGCTAAATGCACGAAGCAGCAACACGACGGATTTCAGTCGTTCTCCTGGAGCCACGCCTCACTGCCAGCAGTGCAGGACCTCTGTCTCCTGTGATTGCCGCGCAGCTCTCACGTCCTTCCCCGCAGCTCACCCGTCAGGCTGCCCTTCTCCCACGTGCCGCTCTGCCACCTCAACTTTACAAAAAACCAGCACCTCTCCCCACTTGTCTCTGCCGAGGGCTCTAGCGGTCCCTTTCAACTGCTCAACACCTCCTGGCTGCGGTCAGAGCTCGGCCTGCCCTGGAACCGCCAGCCTGGGCCGTCTGTGGGTCCCCACCAGTCAGCTGCGGGCTGTTGACACATCATCCCAACAGCTCCTAAGGGGCCTCCAGTCGCCTCTCGGGCGCTCTGCCCTGCAGCGAGAGTCGTTAGGGTGGGACATAAAAAAGGCTCATTTGATGCCTTTTCCAGTTAGCGCTCAGTCAGTTCCCCACTTAAGCAAGTGAATGCATTAACCCCTGCGGCAGTCCTCATGTTTTAACAAGAGGTAGTAAATGCTTCTTTGAGAAATTATATGGTGAGTCAAAAACTCTCCTGAGAAAAGCTTTATGATGTATAGAAACTCCTGTGAGGGACCACCTTTAGAATAACTGATCTAAAGAGTACGTCTTGGGGCTTCCCTGGTGGCGCAGTGGTTAAGAATCCGCCTACCAATGCAGGGGACTCGGGTTCGAGCCCTGGTCCGAGAAGATCCCACATGCCACGGAGCAACTAAGCCCGTGAGCCACAGCTACTGCGCCCGCGTGCCGCAACTACTGAAGCCCACGCAGCTAGAGTCCATGCTCCACAACAAGAGAAGCCACCGCAATGAGAAGCCCGCGCACCAGAATGAAGAATAGCCCCCGCTCGCCGCAACTAGAGAAAGCCCGTGCGCAGCAACAAAGACCCAACGCAGCCAAAAATAAATAAATTTTAAAAAGAGTATGTCTTACTTTTCTTTCTTTTTTCAAAACCTAACATAATCCCTGACACTCTGCTCTAATCAATACGTGCTCTCTCAACTGAAAATTTTAATTAATCAAAGAAGGAAAGAACGGATGGATGGATGGATAGATGGAAGACTCACTCATTCAATCAATCAATCAATCAATCAATCAATGAAAACCTGGCTTGCTATAGTTCTGGCTTTGCCACTAGCCAGAAAACTCCCTTTTTATATCATTTCCCTCATTTGTTGCAGGGACTTAACATGAAAAACTGAGATTCTGCATTTTATTTACAAGTTACCTTTTAAACTCACTTAATTTTATTGAAAACATATTTTTACCAAAAAAAAAAAAATTGCCTATCTTGAGTTTAACTAAATCAGTGAGGGGTCATCTGTATTGACTGTCTCCAAAGCTAGTGGTCAACTCAACCTCCTATAGTAAACATGTTTTAAACACTTAGGTAAACAAAAAAGTTTTCTGAAGCAAATGTTCTAACAAGTGTCTGTCAATAATAAACATATTCTAGACTCCAGGTTATAGGTCAATGATCTTTGGAGCTACGAAAAAAAGTCTTTCAATGCTATAGAGAGGTCACACTTTCAACTTTATGAAGATGAAATTCAGAATAAAAATAGATTTCTCTTTAATTTTTAATAGCACTTGAGTAACTATGTATTGACCTTCGCCATGTCCATCTAAAAAATGTAAGTTACTATCTCAAAACAAAAGTGTGCACATATTCCCTTTTATCTTCAGGGATTTCTAATAATTGCTGCTTGAAGCCCATTGCTACTGCTTTGGTGACAAGTCTAAACCAAGGATGAATTTAAATTTGTTTTTAATTTTAAAATAAAATTTTTAAAAATAAAAAAGGGACCAACGTGGGGCTTATAATTGGTCTAGGATCACTCGTAACCCTACCAGTGAGTGGGGTTCTGACCAATAAGTTTCTTTGCAGTGGGGCTCTTGTGTGGTCAAGTCCTGAATCTTCCACAGTGCCCAGCAGTGTCCTCTACATATATTAGAGGCTCAAAAGTTCTTGATGAATTAATACAGAAGTGACTCTTGTTCCTACCCTTGTTTTCAGATAGGACCATAATTCCATCACATCATCAGCTGCTGGACCAGCCCGACATTCACCAGCATTTGGCAATACTCTATTTATATAGAGAGAAGACTGCAGTGGGAGGGATGCAAGTTACAATTCACATTCTCTGACTTCAGGGGTTTTTGAGATCAAAGACAAGTGCACTCTGTAAGAAAATGAACAACATCAGAAGGTGATAGATGAGAAACACGAAGAAGCTACGTAGACCATGAGTGTTGAGGGCCTAAAGCATGAGGAACCATCGGGACTTCCCTGGCGGTCCAGTGGTGAAGACTCTGCTTCCACTGCAGGGGCGCATGTTCGATCCCTGGTCAGGGAACTCGGGGATGTCTCCGGGTGGTTAGCTGATGACCACCTGCGAGTGGACAGAGCCTGGCTTCGTGACAGTGTGCAGCAGATCTGCCGGTATGAGCGGCTACAGTACAGGTCAGAACTCAGGACTGGGGTAAGGCAAGCCCTAAGCCCCTCGGGAATTAAGATGCTACTAGGACACAGAGACGGACACAAAATGACGACTTGGTGGCTAGCGGCAAGCACAGCCCAGTTGCGGATCACCAGCGTAAACGCCAAGCAGACTGGTTTCAAGCCCCACTCTCCCACCACATCCCTCTCTACCTTTCCACCGCCTCCTGCCCTACTCCACAGGCGTATTTACTTCGCTGGGAAGCAGGAAGCTTGGTTCCAGAAACCAATCACAGGATGTGCCTTGATAACTTGAGAGTCCTTCTCACCCATAGGCTAACAAAACATAATGCAGCTTCTAAATATTAAACTCAATTTCCTTTGTGTGCTCCTCCAATCCTGCACCCCCCCCCGCCACATGACAGCACTCTGTGCCTGGTGCCTTCTGAAATCCTCACTTATAAGGCTTGATGACCTCACCCCAGCTCCATCAATGTGTTCAAGAATCAGAAGTCTCCATGTCCTGTTCAACCCAAGTATTCGAGCACCTCCTAGATTTATCTAAGCTCTTGGCTTGTGAATTCAACTACCAACTAGATTTATACAAAGAAATGACCCGCCATGACCCCAAACGAGTATATCCCTAAACTAGAATTATTTTTTCCCATGTGACAGTCATCCTTCGCTCCTTTTTTCCAAGCCACGCAACAAACAATCTTGGACGTCTCCCTTCCCTTTCCTAAAACCTCCCTTTTACTCTCCTTAACATGCACTGCATCATCCCTTTGTGCTGTCTGTTAGCTCCGGGTCTCAAAATCTCCCTCCTGGAGGGTGGCACCAGTGTCCTAAATATCGTCTCTCCCCTCACACACTAAGTTTATCCACACCGCCAATAGAGGGGTTGTCCTAAACATGACCCCGACCATGGAGCTACCCAGCTGAGACTCTGGAATAGCTCCCCAGGGTCAACTTGAAAAGATACAAAGCAGGGCATGCACAGCCCTCTGCTGTCTGTCCCGACCAGTTCCACAGCCCCGTCTCTTGCCATGTACCCTTGCTCGCTGATGCATGTGACAAACTGCTGACTTCCATCTGCCCAAAGTCACAACTGTGTCACGGGTCCATGCCGTTGTTCCTACTGCTACCTGCACCAAACTACCTTTTTCCTCGCTGCCTGGACTATCCTTTCCCAGTTCCAATATCACCTGTTAAGAAGCAGTTCAACCATCTCCACTGAGAAACTGTTCGTAAGCATCTTCTCAAGCATCACACAGAAGCGACCTCTCCATTCTTTGAAACCCCAGGAGCTCAGAGGGCACACCTAGCACAGCTATAAGTACTGATAGCCTCATGCGGTGCCAGGCCCTTACTAGTAGTTTGAGAGAAGTTTGAAGGCATAATGTAAACAACATTTTGAATAATTACAAGTCAAATGATAGGGCTTACATTTGCTCTTCCATAATCAAATCCTCCAGTAAGACCGAAGCGAAATATAAGGCCGAGTAAACACAACTACCCAAAATAGGCAAAAAGGTATTCCCAAGAAATTTGCGGTATTATCTGACATAATTCTTATCTCAGGGCAGACCATTAACTGCATATTGTTACTCCTGGGAGCTTTAGATAAAGAACTATTTCTAATTTTACTAAGAATAACTGTTCCATAGCCATGTGATATATAGTTAAGTAAATACTTTAGTTATTGTAAACAAGAACAACTTTTACAATTAAAAACTGTATTACCTTTCAATAACTTTACAGAAACCTTCTGAATTAAAGCTTCGTTCTGCTCAGTTAAATGTAAAACCCTAGACACTCATGGAAGAAAATGATCCACCATAATATCCGTTCAAATTCCCTTCCCCAGATTGTTTTTCAAAAAATAATGAAACTGTGTCCAAAAGAAGTTAAGAGAATTTCCTGTGGTTACAGTCTTGCTAACAACAGAATTGAGATTTAAATCTGGTTTGTTTTTTTTTTGGAAACCTAGTTTAATATTTTCTGCCTACTTCTCTATGTCACAAACAAAAACAACTATTATTAAAACAACAAGAAAAATGCAATGTTCTCTGCTTCAAACACAAACATTCATTCATTTGAAAAAATAGTTAATAAGTGTGCCCCATATATTTGGCAATATTCAGGGACAAAGGAGGTGAGATACAGGGGAAGTGCACTGGAGCTGGCATTATAGAACATGATTCTAGCACTGATGAAGCCACCTCCTAGTTATTAATGTGTTAGGAAAACCTAAGCGTTAACTGACATCTTACTCTTTCATAGTCTATTACTGGAATCTCAAACGTCTTCAAATATCAGCCAGGATCTTTGGTGAGAGCTGCTGAGTTGCTCAAAATTGGCAAAGTCAGATACAACTGACAAATATTTTACACTGATTACTGTTCTAAATGTCTAAAGGAAGGAACTGTAGATTTCTTTATATCTTCAAGACCAATTCATGGTATCTGTTTAAACAAGAATAGGAGACAAAGTTCCTGAATCTAAGAGTTTAGGTAAGGATCTCTGCTGCCTAGGGGTAAGTTACAAATTCTTAATTGGTGCACTGCTGGAAGCCAGAAAACAGGAAATTGCCGTTCTGTAAGAGTGTGCTATATAAATCAGCCCAAATCCATGGATTTTGACAACTGTGCTCAGATCTAAATGTGGATCTATTTCTAATCAGCTTTTCTTCCCTCAAATCCAGGTGTCTGGGTTTATTTTGTAAAGTCCCTGAGTTCCTATAGTTAGCAATGACCATATGATCATTTTGGAAAACAGCCCAGCCCAGTGTTCACGGGTAGAACACTGCCCAAAAGCATACAAGGTCTTCACAATTAAGTAGAAAACAATAAGTAATAGTGTCCTCTTAGAATAACAAGAGAAGCCCTAAAGTGCCTTTACAGTACGATTCAGCTCGACACAGAATGCACTGATGTGGCTTGTAAAAGCAGCATGAAAACACTCCACGCAGAGACTTCCGTTCTCTCCTAGCTTGGACGTAGCTAATCTTTTCTCCAGAGGACAGCTCTTCGTATTCCATGATGAAGTTCAACTGTCCACAAAGTGGAGAATACGGAAAGCTGAGACACCAACTTCCAGTTGTATTTTTTTTTTAAGTGAAAGAAAATTGCCCTATGACACATATCAACTGCGTAATATTTATACATCCCAACATACCTAAATAAAATAAATACAGCTAGTGTCAGTAGGAGAGCTATTTCTACAACCTAAGTTGATAGCAAGTAGGCTCAGGCCTCCATCTTAATGGTCAGCGACTCGAAGTAAGTTATGAAACTTTACCACACTTTCTCCAACTTGAATCCGGGGGCAAAGGGTGAATGTCAGAGAAGAGAAAATAAACAATGAGATAGAGAAGGTTGAAATAAGTCTGGAACAATTTGAATATAGAAAGCATAGTAAGTAATGAATTAAGAAAATCAATTTTTGAAAGGCTTCAGGAAACACGGAAAGAACTGTAAATGTAAAATTATCTCAAGACAACACTATTTATACTGAACAGGGTTTCTGGAACTTGGAACTATTAACAGTTGGGGTACTTTTTTTGCTGGGAGGAACCGTTTAGCAGCATCACCGTGTCCTCAAGCTACTAGATGCTACAAGCGTGCCCCCTTGGTGCTGGGGAACAAAAAACACCTCCGGTTTAGAACCACTAACAGATAAGTATTCCAGTGGTCGTTAAAATGTCTCTCAAGTCAAACAAAACGTTAAGAAGTGGGTTACCCACTACACGTGTGTATATTTTCACCTTTCATTGAGCAGTCAACAAAAGTGAGCCTCGGTAGTACTTTAATGACTAGAAACCAGACCGAAGACCTCCCGTGAGCCCCTCAGCCTTAAGTCTGGGGTGGAAAGGGAAGGATGACGTGAAGAAACTGAAGGAAGCATGCCCAGGACATGGTCTGAAGGAAAGAGGGGGGAGAGAGGAGAACTGAAATGAATCCTGTTGGGGCTGCAGAAACACTTGGTACGGGGGAGAAGAGTGGGGTGTGTGCTCGTCATGCACCAACACTCATTTGCTAAGTCACCAGCCCGGCAGCCATCACCAAGCTCATGGCTGACGTAACAATGGACAGAGCCCTAGGTCAGCCTGGGTAGGTGAGTGTGTGACTGCAGACAATGCTGGATTCCCCTTGGCAGTGACCGTGCTGTTGCTTAAGTGGTCTGAGGGCAAAAGGGCAGGAGAAATCAGGACACGGCAAGGTGAGAACTGGCATGTGATTCCTTCTCGTCTTGGGACTTTCTTGAGATGCTGGAACTGTGGATCACGAGCTCATGAGACAGTTGCAAAGGTGGCACCATACTGCTCCAGGAGAACCCAGGTGGAACGTGTATCATTTAAGCACCCACATTAAAACAAGAGAGGCTGACAGAATTTAAAGAGATTCATTGCATTAATCTTGCAGGGCATACCATTACAATATGTAGAGATGAGTACAGACTAAAAAGTAAGAGAAAAAAATCTAAGAAAGGCACTACCTAAAAAAAGAGTTAATGCGTGAAAGAACGGATGAATACATTGCTGGATTTAGTGGAAAATAAGCACTACATAAAAAATGACAAAAAGAAATTATAATCCTCCAAATAAAATAGGAATCTGATAGCTAGTGGGAAGCAGTGGCACAGCACAGGGAGATCAGGTCGGCGCTTTGTGTCTACCTAGAGGATGGGATAGGGAGGGTGGGAGGGAGACGCAAGAGGGAGGGGATATGGGGATCTAAGTATAGGTATAGCTGATTCACTCTGTTATACAGCAGAAACTAACACAACAATGTAAAGCAATTATAGTCCAATAAAGATGTTAAAAAAAAAAAGGAATCTGAGTCCATATTGAGATCATTAAATATGGAAAGGAGAAACCTCTCCCATACAGTACAATGTTAACCAAGGAAAGCAGAAGAAATGATGGAATTAGGACATCATTCTTTGGCAAGCATCATTCAAGAAATATCAATGGATGATAAAACTAGTGGTTGCAAATTTGATGAAGAACAGAATGTATTCATACCCTCAAAGCACCTCTGCACAGAACACTTATTGGTTACAACAGAAAAACCTGTAAGTGTCCTCCTTAATCAAGTGATCGCATTTAAAAATCACAAGTCATGGGACGAACCTAGCACTAAGGGGACTCAAGGAGAGTGCAGAATCACACTGATGTTGGTCCTGCTAAAGATACACAACCCAAATCTAATCATGAGCAAAGACAAGACAAACTCCAAGTGAGACCCAGCGGACAAAATACGTTGACGTGTAACCTTCAAAAATATCAAAGTCACAAAAGGTAAAAAAAAGGCTGAGGGAACCTATATCAGGTTGAAAGAGACCACAGAAACAGAAAAACTAAATGCAATGCACGATTCTGTACTGAATCTTTTTGCTATAAAGATCACTATTAGGACAACTGGCAAAACTTGAGTAGGGTCTGTGGTTGTCACGTGCCAACATTAATTTCCTGATTTTGATGGTTGTATTGTGGTTTTGTAGGAGAATGTCCTACTTTGTAGGAAACACACACATAAGTATCATGTCAACAGCTGGCTTCAAATGGCTTAGGAAAAATTAAAATTCCTGGAATTTTTTTTGCAACTGTGCTTAAGTTTAAGATTATTTCAGGGACCTCCCTAGTGGCACAGTGGTTAAGAATCTACCTGCCAATGCAGGGGACACAGGTTCGAGCCCCGATCCAGGAGGCTCCCACATGCCATGAAGCAACTAAGCCCTTGCACCACAACTACTGAGCCTGCGCTCTAGAGCCCTCGAGCCACAACTACTGAAGCCCACGCGCCTAGAGCCCACGCTCCGCAACAAAGAGAAGCCACTGCAATGAGAAGCCCGTGCACCACAACGAAGAGTAGCCCCCGCTCGCCACAACTGGAGAAAGCCCGCACACAGCAACAAAGAACAAAGACCCAACACAGCCAAAAATAAACAAACAAACAAATAAATAAATGAATATTTTTTTAAAAAGATTATTTCAGTCAGCTCTACCCACCACCAGTCCCTCCTGTCAGGAAACTTACACAAGCCTCTTAGATAGCCTCATCCACCAGAGGGCAGACAGCAGAAGCAAGAAGAACTACAATCCTGCAGCCTGTGGAACAAAAACCACATTCACAGAAAGATAGACAAGATGAAAAGGCAGAGGGCTATGTACCAGATGAAGGAACAAGATAAAACCCCAGAAAAACAACTGAATGAAATGGAGATAGGCAACCTTCCAGAAAAAGAATTCAGAATGATAGTGAAGATGATCCAGGACCTCGGGAAAACAATGGAGGCAAAGATCGAGAAGATGCAAGAAATGTTTCACAAAGACCTAGAAGAATTAAAGAACAGAGATGAACAATACAATAACTGAAATGAAAACTACACTAGAAGGAATCAATAGCAGAATAACTGAGGCAGAAGAACGGATAAGTGACCTGGAAGACAGAATGATGGAATTCACTGCTGTGAAACAGAATAAAGAAAAAACAATGAAAAGAAATGAAGACAGCCTAACAGACCTCTGGGACAACATTAAACACAACAACAGTCACATTATAGGGGTCCCAGAAAGAGAAGAGAGAGAAAATGGACCAGAGAAAATATTTGAAGAGATTATCGTCGAAAACTTCCCTAACATGGGAAGGGAAATAGCCACCCAAGTCCAGGAAGTGCAGCGAGTCCCATACAGGATAAACCCAAGGAGAAACATGCCGAGACACATAGTAATCAAATTGGCAAAAATTAAAGACAAAGAAAAATTATTGAAAGCAGCGAGGGAAAAACGACAAATAACATACAAGGGAACTCCCATAAGGTTAACAGTTGATTTCTCGGCAGAAACTCTACAAGCCGGAAGGGAGTAGCATGATATACTTAAAGTGATGAAAGGGAAGAACTTACAACCAAGATTACTCTACCTGGCAAGGATCGCATTCAGATTCGATGGAGAAATCAAAAGCTTTACAGACAAGCAAAAGCTAAGAGAATTCAGCACCACCAAACCAGCTCTACAACAAATGCTAAAGGAACTTCTCTAAGTGGGAAACACAACAGAAGAAAAGGATCTACAAAAACAAACCCAAGGGGGCTTCCCTGGTGGTGCAGTGGTTGAGAATCTGCCTGCTAATGCAGGGGACACGGGTTCGCGCCCTGGTCTGGGAAGATCCCACATGCCGCGGAGCAACTGGGCCCGTGAGCCACAACTACTGAGCCTGCGCGTCTGGAGCCTGTGCTCCGCAACGAGAGAGGCCACGATAGTGAGAGGCCCGCGCACCGCAATGAAGAGTGGCCCCCGCTTGCCGCAACTAGAGAAAGCCCTAGCACAGAAACGAAGACCCAACATAGCAATCAATCAATCAATAAATAAATCTTAAAAAAAAAAAAAAAAAAAAAAAAAAAAAAAAAAAAAAACCCAAGACAATTAAGAAAATGGTCATAGGAACATACATATCGATAATTACCTTAAACGTGAATGGATTAAATGCTCCAACCAAAAGACACAGGCTTGCTGAATGGATACGAAAACAAGACCCATCTATATGCTGTCTACAAGAGATCCACTTTAGACCTAGGGACACATACAGACTGAAAGTGAGGGAATGGAAAAAGATATTCCATGCAAATGGAAATCAAAAGAAAGCTGGAGTAGCTATACTCATTTCAGATAGAATAGACTTTAAAATAAAGAATGTTACAAGAGACAAGGAAGGACACTACATAATGATCAAGGGAGCAATCCAAGAAGAAGATATAACAATTATAAACATATATGCACCCAACATAGGAGCACCTCGATACATAAGGCAACTGCTAACAGCTATAAAAGAGGAAATCGACAGTAACACAATAATAGTGGGGGACATTAACACCTCACTTACACCAATGGACAGATCATCCAAAATGAAAATAAATAAGGAAACAGAAGCTTTAAATGACACAATAGACCAAATAGATTTAACTGATATTTATAGGACATTCCATCCAAAAACAGCAGATTACACTTTCTTCTCAAGTGCACATGGGACATTCTCCAGGAGAGATCACATCTTGGGTCACAAATCAAGCCTCAGTATATTTAAGAAAATTGAAATCATATCAAGCATCTTTTCTGACCACAACGCTATGAGATTAGAAATGAATTACAGGGGAAAAAACGTAAAAAACACAAACACATGGAGGCTAAACAATACGTTACTAAACAACCAAGAGATCACTGAAGAAATCAAAGAGGAAATCAAAAAATACCTAGAGACAAATGACAATGAAAACACGACGATCCAAAACCTATGGGATGCAGCAAAAGCAGTTCTAAGAGGGAAGTTTATAGCTATACAAACCTACCTCAAGAAACAAGAAAAATCTCAAGTAAACAATCTGACCTTACACCTACAGGAACTAGAGAAAGAAGAACAAACAAAACCCAAAGTTAGCAGAAGGAAAGAAATCATAAAGATCAGAGCAGAAATAAATGAAATAGAAACAAAGAAAACAACAGCAAAGATCAATAAAACTAAAAGCTGGTTCTTTGAGAAGATAAACAAAATTGATAAGCCATTAGCCAGACTCATCAAGAAAAAGAGGGAGAGGACTCAAATCAATAAAATTAGAAATGAAAAAGGAGAAGTTACAACAGACACCGGAGAAATACAAAGCATCCTAAGAGACTACTACAAGCAACTCTATGCCAATAAAATGGACAACGTGGAAGAAATGGACAAATTCTTAGAAAGGTATAACCTTCCAAGACTGAACCAGGAAGAAACAGAAAATATGAACAGACCAATCACAAGTAATGAAATTGAAACTGTGATTAAAAATCTTCCAACAAACAAAAGTCCAGGACCAGATGGATTCACAGGTGAATTCTATCAAACATTTAGAGAAGAGCTAACATCCATCCTTCTCAAACTCTTCCAAAAATTGCAGAGGAAGGAACACTCCCAAACTCATTCTATGAGGCCACCAGCACCCTGATACCAAAACCAGACAAAGATACTACAAAAAAAGAAAATTACAGACCAGTATCACTGATGAATATAGATGCAAGAACCCTCAACAAAATACTAGCAAACAGAATCCAACAACACATTAAAAGGATCATACACCATGATCAAGTGGGATTTATCCCAGGGATGCAAGGATTCTTCAATATATGCAAATCAATCAATGTGATACACCATATTAACAAATTGAAGAATAAAAACCATATGATCATCTCAATAGATGCAGAAAAAGCTTTTGACAAAATTCAACACCCATTTATGATAAAAACTCTCCGGAAAGTGGGCATAGAGGGAACCTACCTCAACATAATAAAGGCCATATACGACAAACCCACAGCAAACATCATTCTCAATGGTGAAAAACTGAAAGCATTTCCTCTAAGATCAGGAACGAGACAAGGATGTCCACTCTCACCACTATTATTCAACATAGTTTTGGAAGTCCTAGCCACAGCAATCAGAGAAGAAAAAGAAATAAAAGGAATACAAATTGGAGAGGAAGAAGTAAAACTGTCACTGTTTGAAGATGACATGATACTATACATAGAGAATCCTAAAAATGCCATCAGAAAACTACTAGAGCTAATCAATGAATTTGGTAAATTTGCAGGACACAAAATTAATGCACAGAAATCTCTTGCATTCCTATACACTAATGATGAAAAATCTGAAAGAGAAATTATGGAAACACTCCCATTTACCATTGCAACAAAAAGAATAAAATACCTAGGAATAAACCTACCTAGGGAGACAAAAGACCTGTATGCAGAAAACTATAAGACACTGATGAAAGAAATTAAAGATGATACCAACAGATGGAGAGATATACCATGTTCTTGGATTGGAAATATCAATATTGTGAAAATGACTATACTACCCAAAGCAATCAACAGATTCAATGCAATCCCTATCAAATTACCAATGGCATTTTTTACGGAACTAGAACAAAAAGTCTTAAAATTTGTATGGAGACACAAAAGACCCTGAATAGCCAAAGCAGTGTTGAGGGAAAAAAACGGAGCTGGAGGAATCAGACTCCCTGAGTTCAGACTATACTACAAAGATACAGTGTTCAAGACAATATGGTACTGGCACAAAAACAGAAACATAGATCAATGGAACAAGATAGAAAGCCCAGAGATAAACCCACGCACCTATGGTCAACTAATCTATGACAAAGGAGGCAAGGACATACAATGGAGAAAAAACAGTCTCTTCTATAAGTGGTGCTGGGAAAACTGGACAGCTACATGTAAAAGAGTGAAATTAGAACACTCCCTAACACCATACACAAAAATAAACTCAAAATGGATTAGAGACCTAAATGTAAGACCGGACACTATAAAACTTAGAGGAAAACATAGGACGAACACTCTTTGACATAAATCACAGCAAGATCTTTTTTGATCCACCTCCTAGAGTAATGGAAATAAAAACAAAAATAAACACATGGGACCTAATGAAACTTCAAAGCTTTTGCACAGAAAAGGAAACCATAAACAAGACAAAAAGACAACCCTCAGAATGGGAGAAAATATTTGCAAACAAATCAACAGACAAAGGATTAATTACCAAAATATATAAACAGCTCATGCAGCTCAATATTAAAGAAACAAACAACCCAATCCAAAAATGGGCAGGAGACCTAAATAGACATTTCTCCAGAGAAGACATACAGATGGCCAAGAAGCACATGAAAAGCTGCTCACCATCACTAATTATTAGAGAAATGCAAATCAAAACTACAATGAGGTATCACCTCACACCAGTTAGAATGGGCATCATCAGAAAATCCACAAACAACAAATGCTGGAGAGGGTGTGGAGAAAAGGGAACCCTCTTGCACTGTTGGTGGGAATGTAAATTGATACAGCCACTATGGAGAACAGTATGGAGGTACCTTAAAAAACTAAAAATAGAATTACCATATGATCCAGCAATCCCACTACTGGGCATATACCCAGAGAAAACTATAATTCAAAAAGACACATGCACCCCAATGTTCACTGCAGCACTATTTACAATAGCCAGGTCATGGAAGCAACCTAAATGCCCATCGACAGATGAATGGATAAAGAAGATGTGCTACATATATACAATGGAATATTACTCAGCCATAAAGAGGAATGAAACTGGGTCATTTGTTGAGACGTGGATGGACCTAGAGACTGTCATACAGAGTGAAGTAAGCCAGAAAGAGAAAAACAAATATCGTATATTAAAGCATGTACGTGGAACCTAGAAAAATGGTACAGATGAACCAGTTTGCAGGCCGGAAGTTGAGACACAGATGTAGAGAACAAACGTATGGACACAAAGGGGAGAAAACCACGGTGGGGTGGGGATGGTGGTGTGCTGAATTGGGCGATTGGGATTGACATGTATACACTGATGTGTATAAAATTGATGAGTAATAAGAACCTGCAGTATAAAAAAACAAACAAACAAACAAAAAACAACTAATACTAAACTTTCTTTGGGTTATTTGTATGGAAATATGTTAATATAAATGTTTCAGACATTACATGAAATTTCTAAAAATCTTATATGTTCTGGTATAATGTTATAAGTCATAATTCTAGTTATTACTTTAAAATGTATATCTCAGAAATAACTAAAAAAAATAAAGATTATTTCAAAATAAAAAACAAAGTATTATACTTGGATTAAATTTCTTTCAACCAATGGGAACTTTAAAGGACTTTAGAATAATCAGAAGTATTTTGCTAACACGTTGGTGAGAATACACGTTCCTAGTCAGTAGAAATAACTTGGGAAATAAGTAAACTTTACTTCTGCATAATAAAAATACTTAGTATTCAAAGACACTGGATTTGCTAAGGAGTTTGAAAGAAGAAATATTGCCTTACAGGAAAAATACCCTTGATTATTTTTTACTATATATATTTTTAATGCCAAGGATAGCTATATTTCTGGTACAATTATCTGCTTTAAAATATTTTTCAGAGCCCAACTGTTTTATCTGATTAAGCTGATTTTTAAATGGATGTGTGTATGTGTGTGTGTATGAAACACGTATTATTCACGTTCAAATAGCTTTACATTAATGATTGTTGCACACCTTGTTTTGACCACAAAATCCTGAGGCACATTAATTTTGAGTGCCCAGTCAGGTAGAGTTCAAACAGTCCAGACAGCTATCTGGAGCAACACCGGGAGGGATCTTTGAGCAATAAAAGTTATGTTAGAGAGATGGGTCTCTCCGTAGCTTCTAGACAGTGTTCTACGTTGCCAAGTGTCCTACAGTAAGGGGCTAGTGACAAGCCTTGGTATGAGGAAGACATTAATTCAGCTCAGTGATTCTCCACTGGGGGTTATTTTGTCCCCCGGGACACCAGGCAACACCTGGAGACATTTTTGGTTGCCACAACTGGGGCACGGGCGCCACTATCTTCTAGTGGGCGGAGGTCAGGGACGCTGCTGAGCGTCCTCCAGTGCCCAGGACGGCCCCCCACAGAGAACGACCCAGCTCCGACTGTCCATAGTGTGGAAGCTAAGAACCGCGGACCTAGGCTCTTGTCAAACTCACCCCCTTTGGCGGAAGGGGCTTAGCATCGTTTGGTCCCCCTGGTTTACCCACAAAGTGGGGAGATTCCCACTTTGTAGATGCAGAAGGAGATTCCAAGGGACTCAAAGGGGAACAGGGAATGATCTGAAGAAATACTGTAGAGGTGTCCTAAAAGGATATTATTTTTGATCATACTTTCAAAAACCATGTTTTTATGATTATTGCAAACTATTCTCTGGCGTGCACAGAGTAATGGGCAACATGATCTCCTGGACTTTGAGTGCAGTGACGCCACGGCCTCGCAATATTCAGTCTACAATCAGAGTGATGCAGATCTCAAGGGAGGTTAAAAAAGTTTCTCACGTTTGAAAATACCATACATTTCATGAGCCAAAGGTCATGTGGTAGGGAGCTGGAGTTGCTATAGAGGTAGAGGCAGAGAGAGAACTCTGAAAAGACGACACAGGAAAATGAGGGGGAGACAGTGGTGTGCACTTTCCAAAGAGCTGTGGAATGTGAACCTTGAGAAAAAGTCCTGCGCGCGAGAGCCTGTGCTACCCTCCCTCCACAGAGCAGCTAAGCCTTCCCGGTAGGCAATACTCTCCTGCATCTTGTTATCCCCGCAAGACGGTTCCCTCCTGATGGTTTTTAAGAAAAACACACGTGTGGCAAATTCTGATTTAGGGGTAAAACAAGTGAATTCATTATATATTTGTCAATAAGTAGAATTTTTTTAAATGTATTAACTTTCCCATTTTCAGGCAACCTCAGCTCTTTTTACTAGATCCAAAATGATGAATTACGTTACCTCTACTTGATTTCTAAAAGTTGTATGAAATAATAGGTCTTTAACCCATAGCTACTTTTATTTTTTTTTAATTTTTAATTTTTTGGCCGCAGTGCGCGACACGCGGGATCTTAGTTCCCTGACCAGGGATCAAATCCTCACCCCCTGCACTGGAAGCTCGGAGTCTTAACCACTGGACCACCAGGGAAGTCCCAACCCATAGCTACTTTTTAAATTCATTTATTTCTTATAATACTACCATTCTTGCATTAAATATCAGAACCTATATATCAAACTTCAAGGTCTGTAACTTGGAAGTATTGTTCCCCTGAAACACATTCATCTCAGACATTTCAATGGAATGACTATCGTGTTTCAGATCATGGAGAACCACAGGTGTTAAACCCAGTCAAGAACCCTAGGGGAAAACCCAAATTAGAATACAGACACTGCCCTGTAAACATTTCAAACCTGAAGACCCAACGCAGGTACAAACAAGGCAGGAAATTTGGGGCCAGAGATTCAAGATGTGGTTGAGAAAACTCCAGAGGAAAAGAAGTGGTGGAGAGGAGGAATCATCCAGGGTAACTGACCTTTTTTTATTTTTATTTATTTATTTTTCATTGGAGTATAGTTGCTTTACAATGTTGTGTTAGTTTCTACTGTATAGCAAAGTGAATCGGCGATACGTATACATATATCCCCTCTTTTTTGGATTTCCTTCCCATTTAGGTCACCGCATAACTGACTTTCATGGACAGAAGCCTGCACATTTGAAGTTGATCTTTATGGGCGAGAAGCTGCAAGACCCACAGGAGAGGCGGGTGATGGCCAGAGGGGAAGCGGGCAGATCCGGTCCGGCCAGGACCATGACTCGCCATGTGTTGCCATGTTTGCTTAGTAACGAGTCCCCTCGGCATCCACATGGCGTTCATTCGATAGCTGTTTACTGAAGCCACCTGCCGGGGAGCTCCTGCACAAGACATCAGTTGCCTTCTGGTCTCTGACACACCTTTTTCCTACCCTGCAAATACTAATGGCAGTTACTAGTCACCGAGCGCTCACAAGCACTAGAGCCACTGCTCATGGCCGTATGATGCAGACATTGCTACTTCCTAATCACACTCGCAGAAACAAGGTTGAGAAACAAACGTGGCCCGAATCACAGAGCTATGAGAAAATGCAGCCAGGCCTGGAAAGGGGACTCCTGCGATTTCTCACTTCCCACTGAAATACCTTTGAGCAAAAGAAAGACAATCTCTCTCACTACCACCAAAAGCTATCTGACCACGCCTGTCCTCAGAAGACACAAGAAGAACCTCCACTCACGATAAACATAATGGAGGTAAGCAAGAAAAAACAGTAAGTAGCTACCTAAAGCCAAATCAAGCTACGTGGAGACCATGGATAATCTAATAAGTGGGTACATCTAGAAAATATATTCCCTAAAGATCTATGCCCGTGCACTATTTTTTGAATGGAGGAGGAAAACTATCTTAATACAGATAACCATGTGCATATTCTTCTGTGTTTGAGGTAAGAAATGTATTTCACGCATGCAACATAATATCCTAACTTAGTTGGCAGAGAACCACTCATCCTTATTAAGGACAGAGTTTAGCCTCTGTGGATAGAATTACAAAGTCTGCTTCTAGTTTACCACACTGCCCCATGCATTATTAATTTGCAGAATTTCACATGATTGAAACAGAATATTTCAGTTGACTGTCAACTGCCTCAGAATTTGAGGGTCAGCCAGAAGTCTCTTTGTTTAACAGGAGGAGTGTTGTCTTGTCTAGTATCTCCACTTGAAGACACTGCATCTGCTTCAAGGGGGAAACCAATTACACTCCTCAGGTCACTTGAGAAGTTATATGTAAAAACAGGAATTAACTGACTATTTACATCCAATCTAATTTTTTTTGCTCAGGAGCTGGTATTTTGGAGAGTTAGCTGGCTGGTCTTCAGCTTAATTCAAATTCTGAGAATTCCTGCACACAAGTCATAAATCAAAGGACCTTGCTGACCCACTGTTTTATCCGTAGTTCAGAGTCAACTGCAATTATTCCGCTAGGTAGAAATACTGTGAGGAAGCAGGCTGTGAGGGCCTGGTGTGCTGTTCCAATCCCCTCCCATTGCCTACTCTTTCTACAGCATCAGGGCTTGTGACACCCAAATACAAAGTGGAATTAGCAAGGCAAAGAAATGAGTTACTGAGAGAGAGGACCAACTTTAGGCACACTCTCAGGATAGAGAGCATATGGCAAGTATATAAAATGTCTCCAGAAAGAGGAAATACACAGAGAAGAGAAGGCTGGGGTGGGACTTTGGGATTTTCCTAAGTTGGAATTCAGAATGGTGTGGAGATCGTAAGGGCTCATTTCCTGCAGAACAAAATGAGTGTGAGACCCACACCCACACCCAAGCCAACAAAACGTGTGTGTTCTAAAGGTGGCAGACCTCACTGCAATTTAAAAAATAAAAGTTCTTTTTAAAGTGCATCAGAAGAACAAAGTGAGACTGGCTCAAAACTCTCCCCCACCACGTTAAGTACCAAAGACATCAGACCCAAGTTAATCAGCTCTTGAGGAAACAGCTCATGATCCGAGAATTTTCTGCCCATCTCACTCGTCATTCAGGGAACGGGAACAATGAAAGATCATTTTAGGACATGTGGGGGACTGAGAGTATACTACCCGTGAGAAGTAAATTACACTAACCTCCCTCGTATAAATAAACCTGAAGTCAAGAATATAACAGTTGACATGGAAATAGTTGTGGCAAAGTCAAAAAGCTTGTAACAGAAAAAACTCAACACACATGCTATTTATATGGTCGAAACACTTAATAAAAATGTACAAATAATGCTTGAAAATCAATGTAAAAGATCATTTAAAGAGACTCCAGATGCAAAATTCTACAAGAAGCAAATGATAACAACTGGGAAGCCTGAGGAAACACAAGAGCACTGAAAAGTAAAATTTTATTAATCCTGGTGACAACTGAAGACAAGGGGATTAAAGTGTATTCTTTAAAATATAAGGGTAACCTTCAGTAGAAAGACCAAAAGAATCACATGCATTCTAGAATTCTAGGGAAAGAACAACAACAACAAAAGAGTATATGCAGGGGAATGGGAACATGAACACACACACAAGAAACTATAATAATCAAAATAATATATGCAAAAAGACAGAATTCAGATTGCACACATAAGCTTAGAGACTCCAAAGTTCACCTACTGAAAAGTCACAGACGAAGTGAGAGAGTGGCATGGACATATATACACTACCAAATGTAAAATCGATAGCTAGTGGGAAGCAGCCGCATAGCACAGGGAGATCAGCTCGGTGCTTTGTGACCACCTAGAGGGGTGGGATAGGGAGGGTGGGAGGGAGACGCAAGAGGGAGGAGATATGGGGATGTACATATATGTATAGCTGATTCACTTTGTTATACAGCAGAAACTAACACACCATTGTAAAGCAATTATACTCCAATAAAGATGTTAAAAACATAAAAAATAAAAAAAATAAAGCTCACAGATAAGAAAATATACAGATACATAATTTCCTACTTTACCTAACAGGCAAATAAAGGTAAAACTAATGATAACAATAAAATAATAATGATAGAATAAATTACCATGAAAAAAATCTCGAGAATGTGATGAACATATAAAATTATAAATTATAACCAAAAAGTAACTGGGAAAAATAAATGTTTGAAAATACCCTTGAAATTTTTAACAACAACAACAAAAAAAGTAACTACGATATGCACCATCATACGTTAAGGGTACTATCCAGATGCAACAATGATAATAATGTTTTTATTTAAGCAAATTCATAGGGATAGTTTCAATATCAATAGTACAAATAGCTAATCTTGTTATGGAGGATCCAAGTTTAAGCATTCCATTCAAGATAATAAGGAAGACTATATTATTCACTGATACCTTTTCGAACAATAAAATTTGAGCTCGTGGGCACAACAAATTCCTTTTGCGATGGTTGAGAAATTAAATATAAAAGTTTTTGAGAACTAGATGAAAATATGAGTGAATATTTATCTGATATTGCAATACACTATGATCTTTACAAACAGAAAACAAAATAAGTTAAAATTTTCACTACATATGAATTTAATTGTTTGCATTTTAACAAAAACATGGAAAAAGAAAATCTACTCTTTAAACATCTAGGGAAAAAATGTGCAATCTATGTGGTGGAAAAGATTTTGTATGGACTGAATGTTTGCGGCCTCCCGAAAATTCATATGTTGAAGTCCCAACATCCAGTGTGATGTAGTAGGAGGCGGGGCCTCTGGGAGATGACTGGATCATAAGAGCGGAGCCTCCATTGTGAGGTTGTGTCCCTCTAAGAAGACACATCAGTGCCCTCTCTCCCCCGTGTGATGCCATAAGGACAAGCTGACCATCCGAAAGTCAGGAAGAGAGCTCCCACCAAGAACCTGACCATGCCAGCGCCTTGATCTGGGACTTCCAGTCTCCAGAGCTGTGAGAAATAAATTTCTGCTGTTTAGACCCCCCCAGCCTATGGTATTTTGTTATGGCAGCCCAAGCTGACTAAGACAGATGTTAAAATACCTTCAATAAGCAAAGAATATTCAAAAGCCACTAGGAAAGTGTTGTAAAACTTTGTATGCCAAAAAAGGTGCCAGTAGCTATTGAAGATAATTTAATCTCAATATTATTAACCAAAATAATGAGATATTTCTCATCTATCAAATTCAATAAGCATTAATAGAAATAAGGAATAACCAGTGAGTGAGAGATCATGGAAATAAGCCCGTGCATATTCTATTGTTAGGACTTTAGTCAGACTTTCATTAGTATAATGTTCCTGAGTTGAAACTGGAAAAATATATTAAACATAACTCCATGGGGGGAGAGGGGAGAGGAGGATTAATGACCAGAAGCATCCTATTAAGAGAGAAAGAATTGTGCAGTAAATGGTATCAGGACAACTGGCTAGCAATCTGGGTAAAATAAAAGATTCAGAGTTTCACATCATATCAAACACTGACTTTAATCCTCAATGATTTAGTGAATTTAATTAAAAATATAAAATGCCACAGATGAGTGTCTCATCTCCTCAAGGTGAAGGATTTTTAATCTTTTAAGTAGTGGAGGAAAAGAATCATTTTCTATTATAATGATACATAATAATTGTAAGTATATACAACTATATATAAACTAAATCATAAGTTTTTTAGAAAATTTAAAAGGTTATCCTAACCCTTCAAGAATTAGCCCATTTAGCAACGTTACCAGTCATATTTCTTACAAACTTGAATTCCATTTTTAAACATTTGAACCAACTGTCTTCTCCTACATCAGTGTTTACGTATTTTCACTCAAACTAGGATGTGAATTCCTCCTAAGTAGGAACTGTCTTAGTCATCTTTGTCTACTCTATAGGACACAGCTTTGTAATTAATAGGTGACTTTTATTTAGATTTAGAAAATACATTATATATTTACTTTTACTTTACGTTCAGCATTTTGCTAACAGTGCACGTCAGAGTGACTCCATTCCCATGCTTCCCTGGAATCTGCTTGGCCCCCTTTCCATAATTATATGGATTTTTTTTAAAGCCTAGACCTCCGCGATTTTCTAGAGCTCCACTAATGATTACCGTTCCTCCCATGTCCTGCATCCTTTACATCAGTGGTTCTTTTCTCTGGACCATCCCCCCTCTGTACCAGAAATATTTCATCGTACCTTTTTAACTCTCCTGAAATAAAATTCATAGGTACCATGGTCTACCTACATATATTATTATAAATATTATAGGAAACAATGCCCATTGCAATGCAAAGCAGAAACAAAGACACTATAATTTTTTATAATTCTGTTTTTAAATATATAAATACTTGGGCACGACGACAACAGAATGCAGAACCAGGATGTTACAGGGTTGCTCCTATTTCTAAAGAACAACTTAGATATAGGCGACGTAAGACACTGTTCAAATGAATAATGATACTTTTGAAAAAAAACTGACATTTTGAAAACCGATAAGTATGTTGGTGCCTAGTTGTAAATCTACCGAAAATATATAATATCACGAGCAGCCTGATACATGATTATCTACCCACAACTCAGAGAGCAAGGGGGATTTTCAAAAATGACGAGATTTTCTCAAGCAGTGAACTCTCAGTGGTATTCTCAACGAACCAAAGTAAAATATTTCTTCCAGTGACCTGCAGGTTGCATTCCTCCAGTACTCAATATATGTTAGAACCATACAGAGAATGTCTTGGGTTTCTATGTATAACAAAGTTAGCTTTTGGCCTTGGAGAATCATATACAACTTTATCCTGTGGGGCATTCAAAAGCTGTGAGTGACCTGGGGCCCTTCTCTATTGAGTTACTTCATTGCCTGTGGAATCCCTCCAGGACTGTGGCAACTAAAGCACCTCTGAACACTATTTCAGAATGTTGCTATTTCTTCTGATCTTTCTTTTTGTTTATTGGTACCATTTTGAAACACAACTTGCTCACATTCTCAGCCTCTTCCCCCTCTCCTTAAGTCCTTCATCTGCCCCTGTGTTTACCTTTGTATGGATTAACATTTGCAAATGGACTCTATTTTTAGTAACACACATAGATACATCTCCTCAGCAGGAAATATAGGTGATTTTTTTAACATCTTTATTGGAGTATAATTGCTTTACAATGTTGTATTAGTTTCTGCTGTATAACAAAGTGAATCAGCTATACGGATACATATATCCCCATATCCCCTCCCTCTTGCGTCTCCCTCCCACCCTCCCTATCCCACCCCTCTAGGTGGTCACAAAGCACCGAGCTGATCTCCCTGTGCTATGCGGCTGCTTCCCACTAGCTAGCTATTTTACATTTGGTAGTGTATATATGTCCATGACACTCTCTCACTTCGTCCCAGCTTACCCTTCCCCCTCCCCGTGCCCTCAAGTCCATTCTCTACGAGGTCTGCGTCTTTATTCCCGTCCTGCCCCTAGGTTCTTCAGAACCATTTTTTTTTTAGATTCTGTATATGTGTTAGCATACGGTATTTGTTTTTCTCTTTCTGACTTGCTTCACTCTGGATGACAGACTCTAACTCTAGGTCCATCTACCTCACTACAAATAACTCAATTTCGTTTCTTTTTATGGCTGAGTAATATTTATAGGTGATATTTTTGTTAGCTGAGTTAATATGAATTTAGTGAGAAGGGTTTTGGTAGAAAGAATTCAAGGAAATTCAGCAGATGAAAACTTAAAGAGATGTAAACTGATAAGCTCACCTATTTCATTTATTTAATGTGAAATGGTACTAAATGAAGATACATTTTTTAAATCTTAAGTGTCACAATACACAATTTAATACTTCTATATGCCAGAATATTCAGTCATCACATTACAAAAGTTAAACTTAATTGAAAGCATTAGCTATTTGTGTTCTCCTTGCATAAAGCACTTAGCTCCTCCTATGAATGAACTTGTTCTCATTCATCCAACAAACGGGCTGCTGTTGCATGACTGGCCTGGGGTGACAGTTCTGCGGGGATGGAAATTCGGTAATAAACTCCGACGGTATCAGTGCAGTATTGGGTAGCTCGAAGCCTGGGTTTCAAATGCTCCTGGACAGCAGCGGCTGTGTATTCCTGCTGTGGCTGTGGATAACATTTCAGAACGGAAGGAACTCATCTGTCCCCACTGATACGGTGTTGACAAGACTTCTCAGCTTCTCCCAACCTATGAATGAGTCCTAATAGAAGGTTGGAATGAAGGCAAATTCCTCCAGCATTTAAACCTGATTAGGAATGCTTATCTGCACGATGACAGATGCCAGCCATTCTCTCACAGTCCAAATTGTCACCGTACCGTGAGCTTTAGGGAGAGCAATTTCATCTTAGATTAGCTCATGGTGGTGAATATTTATTGAGCCCTATCCATGCACAAGGCACTGCACAAAGCGGAAATGCAGACGCGGACATAAAAGGATCACGCATGTTGCTGTTCATGAGGAGCTCCTTGGTTATTAGCCATCAAAGTACTTTCACTCCTCAGCATGAAAGAAACGAGAGCCCTTTCAAGTGTGAGCTGGTCATAGCGCTGCTAAAATGCAGGAGAGCAGAGGAACCACATCTGTCTATTTGGCACCACAGCCCAAAGGTGACTGGCACCTTCCCCCAGGCCATACATGTAATAATGCATCCAAAAAAGCCAAGGCACTGACAGTGACTGTAAAATAAAAGCTTTGGGGTGTCACAAAGGAGACAGCTTCATCAAGAGATTAAAGAGGGACAGGAGGTAGAGAACATTCTCTCCTTCTAGAGTCACGTGTTTTATTGTCCAGTGAGAAGGAAGTCTATTACATCAGCTGAAAGTCTTAGAACATGTAGTTCAAGCACGTGGCTGTCCATACACCATCTGTAGCCCAGCAGTGTCGCCTTTAGCTAAACGGAGGGGCGGTGGTTATGTGATGAGGACCAGTCAGCTGGAACCAATGTCAACACGCCACTGTGTGCCAGGGAGGAATGGGAGGGTCTCAGCACCACCTGATCTAAGCAGCCCATCGATGTTACTTTTCCCACCGTGAATAGAAGGTGATATGGGGTCACCTGCTCTCTCTCCTGCAGCTCCCATGTAGGCAGCCATGCCTCTGAGGTGGCCACAGGCCAAGAAGCAGAGACCTGAAATGGGGCGTCCAGCCCAACCAGAGAGAAGAGAGACAAACTCGGGGTCAGGGACATCTGGGAAAGGACAGAGGGTTCCAAGAGGCACAGAGGACAGGAAAGTAGGGACAAGCAGGTGCCTCTCACAGAAGAAGGAGGTCACAAGGTCACAAGCTCACTTCTTTGACAACAAAAATGACTGATTATATGTATGTCTCTCCAGGTCACGTGAGGGAAAATTCTAGAAGTGGAAGTGTTATTTGTTAGCTTTCTGAATAAAGCTAATAAAACCTACAGGTATCAGATTTCCAACTTGAATAAGCCTGGGTGTTTTGGGGTTTTTTTGGTAGAGAAATTTTTTTTTTTTGGATCAGGATCATATTTACCAATACTGTTAAGCCACTGACATGAAATATCAGCTTTATTACATACTTTCTTTATGTGTATATCTGTTGTGAATACGTGTGTGTGTGCTGGCAAATACAGACAAGCCTTAAAAAATTCGTAGGATTTTGTTAGGTACAAAGAATCTGGAGATTAATTTGGGGCCTACTAACATCTGTATAACACTGAGTCTTATACAGTCTTATATTCCCTACCGAAGGATAAAATATCTATTCTTCTTTCCATCCTCCATTAAACTTTCATCATTTTCTCTGGGTGTTTTTTTTGTTTTTTGGTTTTTGGTTTTTTTTGGTCATGCTCCAAAAATTGATGCTGAGATGCTATGGGTGGGAGATGATCTAGCATTTTTTTTTTTTTTAGGTAATTGAATTAGACATGTAAATTATTATGCAAATAAAGCTATTTTAATTTCCCCCCATATCTCTGCAATCTAGGTGAAATATTTCTCTCGTGGTCTTTGTTGTGCTGAGTTTTGTCACTCTGTGTGCCTTGATTGTATCGTAGGATAAATCATGTAGCAGCAGAAATAAAAATGCAACTATACATGGAAAACCCTCCCGGTCTTGGCCACTCAGAATTCAGCACTGCACTTGTGCGCCGGGGGCCGCCAATACACTTCTCTTCCACGTGGGTTTCACGACTCCTCACCTCAGCTCACCACGTCTAGATTGGTATCATTTGCTGAATCGTCTTTTCTTTCCTTTACCCAAGACATCCCACGGAATCTCATTATTAAACTGATTTCGTTCTTGTCTTCAGGGCTGCCAACTACAAATTGGCACTTGCCATCTGCCTCTACAAGGATGAGGTCACTGGCGACTGCAGTCGCTGACCTCTAACACCCCCTGAAAGGAGTTCAGGGCAGAGATCAGAAATGAGGCATTTGTGCTCTGGAAAAACTGGCAGAACAGGCCTGCAGAAAGTTAGAGCTTTTCAGGAGGAGATTTTATGAGCCCAATTTCTTGCATCTTCTCATACCTGGAAAAGCACTAAAATCATTAATGGAGACGTCTGCTCCTCGTGACGAGCAGCAACTTTCTCGTGACCGGCAGCCACGTTCCGCCAAAATGTACGCTCCGTTGCACGCATCCTCCTTCCCTAAAATCACACAGACGCTGACCTCCGCTCTCCCTCCTCAGGGCCGTTCCTCAGAGCTACCTGAGAGGCTGCATTCCAGGTGCAGCCCTCATTTTGCCCAAAATAAAACTTAACTCACAGCTCTTACATCGTGCATTTTTTTCCAGTCAACAGACACATTCTCGTTTGTTCATAAATCTAGTTTAGCGCACGCTTATATTCACACCCAACCAAAGCCTGCCTCATACTCTTATCCATCCACTTTCCATGATCGCCTCTGATACCTGAGGAAGGGAATGCGGACAAAAGGAAACTTAGAACAAAGTGAAATTCCTTGTTCCCGTGAAGCTCCTTCTCTTGCTAACTTCCATTAGTCTCATATCTGCCTGTAGTTTTTCTCCAGTTTTTATCTTTGGGGTTCGTGTGTTCTCTTTTTTAAAATCCTTAACCCTCTGCAGCAAGAGTTGCCAAGAGTTGTCATCTTCATGTAGCAATCAGATTGGCTTCTTCTGACTTCCTCGGGTATTTCTTTGATTCCTGAACCATTTTAACACTCGCCTAACCCCCAAAGATTTCTTCTTGAGGGGAATGAAGGAGCCACTAGGTGAGAACTAACTTGAAAAGCATTTCCCAAACATCTTTTTTTCCTCTGTTGAGCAAACAATTGAGTAATAGCAACCTTAAAAGCCAAGTAAAGGTTTCCAAAATAAATGCTTGCTTTGCCAGAAAATATGTGTAAAGGTATTTCAATAGCTGCAATAAAACAAATACTTGCATAATGGGCAAACAAAACATCAGAAATATTTTTGCATTCCTTTCTGAGCACCTGTGGTTACTCAAGCTTCATTTCTGACCTGTCCAAGGACTCAGGAGCTACTGGGGGAAAGTATTTTTCCTTCCTCCCTACCACATACAGTGAATTTAGTTAAAAAGTATTTCGTTTGCCAAGAGGATTCTTCTAGCTAATACACACCCATTTCAAATTGTGTGCAGTTCCTTGCAATTCAGTCCTCACAGTGGCAATGTGACGGAAAAGGATTGAAAAAAGCAGAAGTTGGCACCACTGAAAAGCAATTACAGCAGGTAATTTGATTTGACTGTGAAGTGCCTCGGGAAAAAAGATTCCCACCTAAATTCTCGTCAGGAATGTGCACTGTACTCACCGGTTATCACTGGCACAGTGTCACTTTGCCGACTGCAGTTCCAGACAATTCATCCTTCTGTGTGACAAGAAATTCTATCAGCGTCTAGTCAGGGATACGACAGTTTGCTTAATTGACATGAAAAAGGTTGATGCGGTGTCTAAACTCTCATGAAGTTTAACAAAAAATAAATGTCACCCCTACGGCACCTACTTTAATATGTATTACAGTGCAAAAATGTATCTCCAGAAATACTTAAAATTTAACCTTATCTGGCCTACTTTTCTCTTGAAGCTAACACTTACAATCCCATACACTTAATAATGCTGAAAATTCTACTCGAATAGAAATCTCAATTATAGTCTATAATTCCACCGATAGTTTCTAAATGACAAGATTTAAGAATTATATAAAAATTCTACAGTTTGCTTCAGTGGTTCTCAAGCAGAGGCAAGTCTCTTTGTCCACCCTTCTGTTCCCCAGAAAGGTACGTCTGCAATATTTGGAGATATTTTTGGTTGTCAGGACCGGGAGGAACCTCTGGCTCTAGTGGGCAGAGGCTAGAGAAGCTGCTCAACAACCTATAATACACAGGACTGATCCACAACAATTATCCAGCCAAAATGACCACGACGCTAAAGGCGACCATGACGCTAAAGGTGACCATGGCTTACTTTGAGCATTTACCTTTTCTTGATAAAACAAGTCTAAAACATGAGAAACTATATCCTTTAAATGAAATGTTACATATTCTGAGGGTTTGTACATAAATATAAATAAACTAGGTATGAGGTAAGAAATAGTCTTCTGGAAAGTAAAATTCTTTATACCCTTTTTTTCCAAACTATGATCTCCTATTTTCCTAAAGAAACACTTAGGAAGCTCTTACTCCAAGACATCTCAGTTCGATGAATTTTCCAGAAAAAAAATGATTCAAACGTTAAGTGAAATTAAATCAGAAATATTCAACTTCTGTTCAATTTCTTTTAAAGTACCACATGGACTTCAAAGTCAAAGGTGAAATCTACATGACAAATGAGTTAGCAGTCAACCTGCATTCTAGGTATTACGGGTACTTGTCAAATGGAGGAATAGATGTTTCTCATCTCTAAAACTTTGATAGAATGATTTTCTCACAGACTCTAACCTTGGTTGCTTATTGAACTAGCATCATGTAAAGAGGTAACCTTATATAAAATAAGAGTGTTAAAATTGGGGGCCACCTTAATCAAATCAGCAGCAGCAACGGGACTGATGAAGATAATGTGCCTTCTGACAGAGTGCAATGAAAAGAACAGTGCATCACTTCTGTGCTACCCCTGGCAAAGACGTGCAGCCCAGACATAACCATGAGGAAATACCAGATAAACCCAAACGGAGGGGCGTTCCAGGAAATGACTGGCTTGTAAATTACAACTCTGCCAAGATCAAGAAAGTCAAAGAAAGGTGAGGAACCAGATCAAAGGCGAGTAAAGGGAGGTGACGACTCTCGGCGGTGCGTAATTCTAACTGGCTCCTTGTGCTCTAAAGGACATTATTAGGACAACCGGTGAAGCTTGAATGGGGTCTGATCGTTAGAAGCTAGTAATGTATCTGTGTGAGTTTTCTGATTCTGGTGCTTGTACTCTGTCTACATACTACAAACATGCACGCTACACTCTTCAGGGTCCAAGGCGTCAGATGGGTAACTTACCTCTAAATGTTTCCGGAAAAGAGAAAGTTCTTTGTACTCTACTTGCAACTTTTCTATAAGCTGGTGATTGTTTCAAAGTAATATATGTGTAATATTTCTCAAAAACATATATATATATATATAATCTCAAAATATACATATGTAAAAATTATTGTTTCAAAATTATGTCTATGTACCTTTAAGTTGTACCAACTCAACCCCAATGTAACCACACTGTTCAAGAAAAAAAATTTAAATTAGCCACACCACAAAATTTAGAAACCAATATGAAATGTGTTCACTTAAGGTTACACCAGTAAGACTATCTCACTTACCACTGAATGAGGCAGGTACTTCATAATAGCCAATAGGTAGAAGCAACCCAAATGCTCATCAACTGATGAATGCTAAACAAAATGTGATATATCCATACAAAGAATATTTTTCAGCCATAAAAAAGAATGGACTTGTGATACATGCTATAACGTGGATGAACCGTGAGAACACTATGCTAAGTGAAAGAAGCCAGGCACATATATGATTCCATTTGTAGGAAATGTACAGAATCGGGAGAGCAATAGAAACAGAAAGTAGCTTAGTGGTTGCCTAGGGCTAGTTGGGGGCTGAAGGCACTGGGAATCATAGATGAAGGATACAGGACTTCTTTTTGAGGTGATAAAACTATTTCAGAATGGACCATGATAGGGTTTCCCTGGTGGCGCGGTGGTTAAGAATCCGCCTGCCATTGCAGGGTATACGGGTTCGATCCTTGGTCCGGGAGGATCCCACATGCCGCGGAGCAACTAAGCCTGTGTGCCACAACTACTGAGCCTGTGCTCTAGAGCCCGCGGACCACAACTACTGAGCCCGCATGCCACAACTACTGAAGCCCGCGTGCCTAGAGCCCATGCTCCGCAACGAGAAGCCACCGCAGTGAGAAGCCCGCACACTGCAACGAAGAGTAGCCTGTGCTCATCGCAACTAGAGAAAGCCCGCACGCAGCAACGAAGACCCAAAGCAGCCAAAGATAAATAAATAAATTTATAAAAAAAAATACACTATGCTAAAAAAAAAAAAAAAAGGACCGTGGTAATGGCTGCACAGATTTGTGAATATATTAATTAAACACTGAATTGTACACTTCAACTGGGTTAATTTTATAGTATGTGAAATACATCTCAATAAGGCTATTAAAAATAGGGTCAGGCTATATTTCTTTTCTCCTAAAAATTTTGTAAATTACACAATGTACTCTGTTTATCCACTTGTTCATTTATTCTGCAAATACTGTGCCACTGAATGCTGCTGAACTCAAACATGGGTAAGAACAGACACGGCGAAGTGGCTACCGAATAGTCCTTCCTCTGTCACTATCCACGTGTTTGTAAGTTACTCATGAACATGAATGGGCACGTGAACATGAATGAGCACATGTGAAGAGAACCACGTATACGGACAAGGCTCACAGTCTCGGGTATCCACAGTACCGTTTAAACCTTGTTTATTGGAGAGGGACAGCTTAGTGCCTTCAGTTAAACAACTTGCACCTTTAAATTGTGGCTTGACAAAACTGCCACATTCCCAGGGTGTGATATTTGGAAATCTACTAAATACCACTGTGTTCTTGGTTTAAGCCACACGTACACAAAAACATACAGTTGTGGTGATTATGGTATCAGATGGACCCATTCTCCCAAATCGTGCTGTCCACGTCATTCTTTCTTTCACACTCCCCTTCTTTGTCTCTCCCCCCATTTTTCAGATACACCGATGAGGGCACCAGAAGCATATTTCTTTGGAATTTGATTTTGATTTCTTCTCTTATTTTAGGAATGTAGCCTCCAGAGAAATTTGTTTTAGCTTCCTCTTCTTCAAAGGCTACTATGACCAAGTGAGTGAGTGTCATTTTTCTCTTAGAGTCTCAGATTTAAACCAATGGTTCTCTAAATCTAGTCTTCCAATCAGCAGAAACAGCGTCACCTGGAAGCATGAGAGAAATGCCGATCACTGAGCTCCACCCCAGACCAATTGAATGGGAAGCTGGGGGCGGGGCCAGGCAACCCGTGTCTTCACAAGTCATCCAGGTCATCCGATGAACTGTAAGGTTTGAGAAACAATGACCTGGATCATTACTTCTCAAAGTCAAGTGTGTGTAGATGTCACCTGGGAACTTGTTGAAAAGGGAGGCTCCATCCTGACTCCATAGGTTCTGCTAGGGCACAGAAATCTGAGTTTTTGGAAGAGCTCCAGTTGCTTCTAACTTAGGTCACTGGGGCATGGTGGGCAAGGTCAGGGTCACTCTCTCTGACGCATCAGCGTTTATGAGAAATCCCACCACATCACAGTGTGGCTTAAGGAATGGGATTCACTGGGAAATGGGGCAAGTTCCAAAGCCAAGGGCAGTGAGAAAAGAGAAGCCATTGCTTCCATCCACTCGTCATCCTCCAGAGAGATGTTTGGAGGCCAGCAAGGCTGGACACACAGTTTTGGCACTTATAGCCCCTCCTGTCATGAGGAGCTGAGTGTGTGTGCAGCCCTCCCAGCCCCAAAACACACACACACACACACACACACACACACACACACACACACTGGGGAACGGAGGGAGAAGCCCCTGGATCCCAAACTGCCCACCGCCCATGAAATCCAGAGACCAGTGAGGGCCGCACTGAAAGCTCAGCTCGTTGCATCGCAAATGTCTACAGACCATGCTCGCAGAAGTGCCTTCCTAGACTACTGTACAAGCTCTGACCTTCTGGATTTCCTTAATATGTGGCTTTTTCCACCTCCCATCCCAGAGGAAAACAATTATTGAAGTGCCTTACTTGTGAGATTTCATTTCCTTTCCAACCCTGATCACAGGCTCCCTCCTACAAAGGGAAAGATGTGAGGTCATGGATGTGTTGATTAACTCTACGGGGGAGCCCTTTCACAATCTACACGTACACCAAATCATCACCGTGTACCCTTTAAATATCTTACAATTTTATTTTTCAACCATACCTCAAAAATACTGAAAAAAAAGAAGAGGAAACCAAGTTAGAAGCACCACTGAAAGATTTGGTCTCAACATGGCTCAGTAGATATCCTATATGTTAAATTCATAGAGTCCGTATCTTCAAATGAAATTGCAGAAGAGGGTTAGGAGAGCCAGTAAAATGCAAACACAGCCTGGACACATGAAGCCTTGGGGTGATGTGTCCCGACTGAGGTTACCACTAGGAGGGCTTCCACAACACAGCCAGCAACCCAACACAGAGCCTCAGGTGCTCAGGATGGTGATGGGGGTGAGGACGGAGGGTTGACACAGATGTGAAAGGGCAACCCATCCCGTACCACAAAGCCACCAGGTGCCTGATTCCCAGGCTGCTTTGTTGAGGGTGTACATGAAACATCCTTGCACAGACAGAGTGTGTTCTCTACTGGGGCAGGGTTGAAAAGACAGGAGATAAAAGGAGGGCCTCCACCCAGTTCTCGGAACCTCAGGATTCTAACTGTTCATCCTCCCACTGTGGTCGGGCAGGCGAAGTCATACTTGCATTGGAATCCCAGCACAGGAGACTGAAAACGACAAGCACTCTTTTTTACTCGAAGGGGAAATTCAAGTTGGTAACAATATTCTGACTCGGGTCTTTCCAAGGGGACAGACTCCAAGGTTTTGCGCGTAGGATTAAGTTCCTCAGTCCTGCGAGGTGCTACAGGGTGAACCACTTGCCAAAACGTTTACCCTTCCAGCTGATGGGAGAAAAGTCCTAATGCCTGTCAAAGGGGGACTGGTGCGATTCCCTCAGAACCACACAAGGATCAAGGCACCCTTCCCCACATCGTCCGCCGGAGACCAGCAATTTAGCTACATTTAGGATGAGTCAACATCACTTTTGCCTTATTAACTTTGTAATAATAATAATAATAAGCGAAGCCCAGAAAGCTAAAACATTATTTTACTATTTGGATACCGTTTTAAAAACACACACTAAAAGTAAGAATCTGATGTTCAATAGCAAAAGTTCAAACTATGTATATATATTTTTAATAAAGGACCAAGATCAGTTGCTAGTATATTACCACAAACAAAACATGTTTGTTGCCACATTATGGAAAATGTTTTTTAAGCATTAAGTCAAGAAGCCTAGTATTAAACTTATAACCAGAGGGCAGGGCAAACCCAGTACCAGTGCCTAGACTGGTCTTTTGTATTGTAGGACAGTGCCCCCTGGAGGAACAACAAATATCCTTTACTTCAGAGTAAAGGTTTTCAGCCACCTAAATTTTCTGTGTTAGATTTGGTTACTTAGTAAAGTAACAGACAGGTGAGAAGTCTTGTTAGGATATTTCATACTGAAATCATACTATGTTTGTAGCACTAATTCAGATCACATACAATGTGCAAAAATAAATCTTTAGTTTCTTCCTAAGAAGAAAATATTAAACCGCATTATAAAAATTTCCACAAAGGGAAGCTGTTTGCCAAGCATACATAATAAACAGATACAAATCACCTTTAAAGCAATTAAAAAATACAAACTAAAGTTTACCACTACATGCCATGTCTCTTCACTGTGCAGTGGGGAAATGAATCCCACAGTCAGAGAACTAATTAAAATACATCATAGGGGACTTCCCTGGTGGTCCAGTGGTTAAGAATCCTCCTTCCAATGCAGGGGATGCGGGTTCGATCCCCGGTCGGGGAACTAAGATCCCACATGCCGCGCGGGGCAAGTAAGCCCACGTGCCACAACTACTGAGCCCGTGAGCTCTGGAGCCCACGCGCCACAACTAGAGAAGCCCATGCGCCACAACGAAGAGCCCACGTGCCACAACGGAGATCCTGCATGCTGCAACCAAGACCTGACACAGCCAAATAAACAATTAATAAATAAATATTTTTTTAAAAATAAAAATAAAGTACATTATGGTATATTTCCACCTATTTGTTCTCGCTTTAAAATAACACTTTATCTAAGGTTATATGTTTACCAATGAACTATCCCTACGTTCTATTTATGATAGATAAAATAATCCCACAAATCCAGTCTATCCTGAGCAAGCAGAGTTAAATTCTGAAAGCGGTGGGGAATGAAGAAATTAACAGTGAAAAAATAGATATTAAATAAAAAATTAGATATTTTATTGTCAACTAAATCAACAATAACAAAGTACATAATCATGCAAAATATTTCTCCTTAGGAATTAGGTTTAGAGAGTACGGGTGCTGTAGACTGAGTTCTCTGGAAGCAGACACTGAGATGGATCCAGCAGGGGGGTACTGGCAACTGAAATTTTAAAAACGCGCACCCTGAGAGCTGTGAGTTTCAGTTTTATTCAGGGGCTGTACTGGGGACTACAGCCGGACAACAGCGTCTCCTCTCGGGAGCTCTGAGGAGAAGCTCCGAAGGGGCAGTGGGATAAGCCAGAGTGTATGTGATTTTCTGAGGAATACACGCAGTCAAGCACACATCAGGAGAAGGTTACTGCTGGTCAGGAGGAACAGCTATCTCCGTCAATGATTCCCGTGCTTTTCTAGGTACCGGTTGATAATGCTTTTCCGGAGATCTCTCTAACTACCGAAGGGCTTGGTTTATCCCAAGCACAGAGCACGTCAGGCTGGTTTTCGTCCTGAACCCCTTTCAGGGTGCACTGTTGGCCAGCTACTGCAGTGGCTCCTGACTTAATGCTTGCAGAGCCCAAGCGTGAGCAACCGTCTTTGTTTTACGGCATTACTTATGGATCAACGCGCGTGGAAAGGAGGAGGAGGCGCGGGCGGTGGCAGAGGAGAAAAGCTGAACTGCCACGCAGCCCTGACCAAGCTTTGGCCAAGCCCCGGGACCTCGGGAGCAGATACACCTGTGACCGTGGTCCTGCGTCGCCCTAGAGGAATGGGGCTTTCTAGCCCTTCCCCAAGCACTCTTCGCATGGGGGTCAGCCCGGGAAAGACAAGCGCTTGCGCAAAAGGATGTTCTGTGGCCGAAGCAGCTCCCTCCTAACCGCTCCCCGCCACCCACGCTGGGCTGCAAGACCTTCCTGGAAGGGGCACCTGGGCGGACTGCCGTGAGTGCCCCTCAGTCCACCTCTGCTATCTATCCCTGTTCGGGGACCACGTCTGCCGCTTCTAGATCCTGGATCCTCCTGCCAGAGGAAATTCAGCACAAAGCCAGGAGGACGAACCACAGCCCCACGGGCTGCATCTGACCTCAGACACGCCCACCCTCCGCGACCATCTCTGCTGGCCGGCTAGCTTCCCTCATCCCCGAGGAGTAGGAGCCCGGACACTACGTTCTTCTAAATGCAGCCTTGCTGCACTCCTTCAACTGGGGGGAAATAAGTCACTTTGGAGACGCACCTCTTTCTCCCTCCCTCACCGAGGTAACAGCCATCCTATCTCATCTCATGACGAAGGTCTCCTCTTCTTGCCTGTTGGAAACAGAGAGCCTCCAGTGCCCAGGCAGCAGCTGTGGCTTATCCTTTCACTGGATTCTTCCTTGTCCCCTGGCAAATGTGTAGCGTCTTTGGGGACCAGCACCTGTAATCCTGCAAAGCTGAGCACTACAGGGGCAGGAAGCATAGAGTCCCCCGGTGGGTCAGGAGAAGTGACCGTTAAGTGGGGACCTTCCTGCTTTTACTCCTGGTTTCAGGACGTGTGTCATCTCATCGGAGACACAGTACCACATCCAATCTTTGACTGTGTATACCACATACTGAAGGACAGCAGCCCATCTTCGCAGGCAGCCTCACTGCCTGTCATGAATTTATCTCGTCCTCTGACACCCTGCATTGTCCAGCTTCTATGTGATACGGGGTCAGGCTTCAGCTTCTTATTCCCGAGTTTGTCTCTTCTCAGATTCCTGCCCTGACGCTGTTTTCCATTTTTGCTCATAGAATCAGGGCCACGGCCGACAGCTGTGCAATTCTGCAGTGCCCAGCACCAGGGGGCGCACTTTATAAAGGATTGTCTATGTGAACAGCTGGTGCAGCACAATGCCATCTCTACTGAATAAAAAGAACATCTCAAAGTCCATCACAGCGGCTCAGAGATGCTTTTTTATATTGAGAGTGGGTGTTTGGAGACAAAGAAATGAACATCATCAGGCATTTTCATCAGGACAAATTGTTACCTAATATTTGACTACTGGAAACACTATACAATTTATAAATTGTTCATATATAACTAAAGAAACACCAACACATTTAATTACCATTATCTCCACTGCCATCATAAAAAAAAAATCAATATGCCACTAGTGCGAAAAAAAAGAGTTTTTCTGAAGGTCCATTCTGTGAGAGCATATCTTTTAAACAGAAAAGATGGGAAACTGCCTCTCTTTAAGCTTTATAGTTTCCATTTCCTATGCTTTTTCTCTCAGATGGTTTGTATGGGTCATAAAACCTTTGAGAAATTTGAAATACTGGAGGTGCTTTCCCTGAGAAAATGTAATTATGGACATGCACATACAGTTTTCAGGTGTTTACGACCTCCCTAAAGACCATGCAGAGATTTGGGAAGATTCTCTGGGTTTTAGAATTTGGTAGCCAGGGTGAAGTAGAACACTCACTGAGTTTGGGTTCAAAACCTTGGTGTTGATCCTGGTTCTGCCACTTACTAATGGCATGGCCTTGTGTAAGGCAACACTCTCAGGGACATTTTGTCACCTGTAGCATGAATATAATTATTTTATGTAATTATACTTTACACAGTGTTTATGGGCATCACATGAGAACACAAAGAGGAAAACCTCTGCACAAAGCTGGCTGCTTACTTTTTTTAAAAAGTCAGATTAATAATAATGTTGTTTATGTAATACTTATCACTATGATTTTCTACAAATAGTTGCCTTTCTCTAATCTCTTCTATGCTTATTGACTGGACCCATCAATCCCCAAAACAGTTATACCTTTCTCATAAAATGAATGAAGCATTTGCCTTTAAGATATTTTTTCCCCCCATTAAATTTGGTTAAAAAACCTTAATAACATCCACATTGGATTTAGGCACCTGTGTGCCTAAAAATACAGAAAATTTGATTGTGCATATGCCTTGATGGGCTATTTCAGGGCTACGCACGTCTAAAGGTATGCAGTATGAACTGTAAAAGTGCCGGTGAAAAGCCAAGAAGATCTCCACAATTAAAGAGTCGTTGGGGGGCTTCCCTGGTGGCGCAGTGGTTGAGAATCTGCCTGCCAATGCAGGGGACACGGGTTCGAGCCCTGGTCTGGGAAGATCCCACATGCCGCGGAGCAACTAGGCCCATGAGCCACAACTACTGAGCCTGTGCGTCTGGAGCCTGTGCTCCGCAACAAGAGAGGCCGCGATAGTGAGAGGCCCGCGCACCGCGATGAAGAGTGGCCCCCACTTGCCGCAACTAGAGAAAGCCCTCGCACAGAAACGAAGACCCAACACAGCCAAAAATAAATAAATAAATAATTCCCATTTAAAAAAAAAAAAAAAAGAGTCGTTGGTAGGAGAGAGATGCTGATATTTGATGAAGTTTCCTCTGGTATACACAGCTTAGCTATGTTAATTCAATGAACCAATTAATTAATGCATATTCTTTGGACATCCACTAGATTCAAGGTACCATCATAGATAAGCTATGAGGGTACACTGCAGTAGGAGACACAGAGCCGCCCTCAAATATTTTACAAGAAGCCTCTTTCCAGAGATGCCCTATGCACAGTCACTCACAATGAACACCGTGTGGGGTAGGGATCTGTGTGCTGTGCTGGGGAGGACTGGGGCAGTCAGAGCTCCCGCTCCACACACACACACACACACACACACACACACACACACACACACGCACACACACGCACACACACACACACACACACACACGCTCTGGCAGGCCCACAGGGAGCTTCAGCTGGCAGTTGGGACAGAGGCTGGAGCTAGAAGCAGAAAGGAAGACTAGTTGGAAGAAGCTGGATCATTCCTGGCACAGAGAACCAGAGAAGGGATGGAGAAAGAATGGCACGAAGGTGGGACAAAGGGAGGCCTCTCGACGGAAATAAGATACCTTTGCATGCTTAGTCCATTGGACTGATGGAAAGGGGATTAACGAAATAGTATTTGCAGGAGTTTAGAGATCTTTGCAGTCTGAGAGAGAGAGAGAGAGAGAGAGACAGAAGAGAGAGAAGAGAGAGGTTTCACATTAACTCCAGGATCTGAGAGCCACTGGACTCAGGAGAAAGCATTTGAGTAGTTATTGACTCTTCACCGTGAACTTGTTTGCCAAAGCTTGCTCTGCTGAGAGAGCTAACCTGTACACAAGTCCCCAGAGCTGCATTTGGTTTGATTTGAGACATGACTTGAGAATCTAGGCTCAGCATCCCTGAAGTCTCATGCCCTGAAGTCACTCTTCTGAGGCACATATGAGATTTCTATCATAATAAGAAAAGTGACCTATGTTGCACAGAAGAGTTCCAAGTTCCAGATGTCTGCTCTAAGTTAGGTATCACGGTCAACCACTGCTTTCAGGGAGAGTCACAAGCGAAGGTCAGGGGCAGCAGGCCATCCTTTCGTGAAAATTCTCTGGGGCACCAGGACTTTGAGAGGGTGTGGTGGAGACAGTGCCTGTGTCACAGCAAACAGGAAGATGGGTTAGAGGGCTTGGGGTCTTTTTGTTTTCTAATAAGCAAAAAGGCTTGAACATAATAGAAGAGGTTAAGAAGAACTCAGAAAGGAACATTTTGCCTATTAAATCTATGCCACAGCCAATTTCACATATTTAATTATCTCACTTCAGTATAACGTGAATGTATCTGTCACCTCCCCAATCGAGTATCTACATTCACTACATGTGACAGGATGTCTGCAAAAAGTCTTTGTATGTATCCAACTCTCCACCGAGTTTCTAATCGATGGTTCATACCTTGCCGTCCCCAAATATTCAGGCAACTGTGGTTCATCCCTTCTTGGTTACAAACAGACGGTTTTCACTAGCTCAGAGCTTTGCTATCTCTAGAATGGTTTTTGAAAAGTACAAATCTGTTTCTTACAGGGAAGACACCCAGGAATGATTTCAATATCCATAACAAGTGTGTTGGTAAAAGGGGATGAAAAATTGGACACAAATTTCTTTTCCTTTGCTGTAAACATTGAGCAAGCCCAGAATATTTTCTATAAAAACAGACATTTTATTTAAGAGGCAGTATCATGAATCCCATTTTCTTACCAATAAAATATCGCTTCCAATCACGGTTTAGGGGAGGAAAATATTTGATAATTTGCATTCAACTTAGTCCTATACCCTAAAGTTTAAACAAATCATCAGCATCTCGGACAAAGGCAAGATGACAGTAGTGAGATTTTTTAAATCTCCATAAATCCTTTTGCAAACATAGAGCAACTGAAAACAGAAATGGATACTGTATTGATTTCCTACTGCTGTTGCATCAACTGGTCAACACTTTTCATGGCTTAAAACAACCCAAGTTTATTATCCTATAATTCTGGGGATCTGAAGTCTGAAAAGATCTTATTGTCCTAAAATCAAAGTGCTGGCAGGGCTGTATTTCTTTCCAGAGGCTTTAGGGGAGGGTCATTTCCTTCACTTTCTTTAAAGTCTCATCATTTTGTTAGAATACGTCTTTATGTTTATCATTTGGGGATTGGTTTTCCTAGCTATCGAGTGTACCTTTCCAATGTGGAGATTCAAACCATCCTTTATTTCAAGAAAATATCCTTGAATTATCCTTTTTAGTATTGTTCCATTCTATCGCCACACGTTTTATCTCTTGAAGATTATCACGAAGGGTATGCAATGCCCTCAGCAATGGTTTCATCTCTTGAAGATGAAATACATGGCAACAGAAAGGAATTAATAGTAAAAATTATTAAAGTAGTAGGCTAAAAGAAAAATGAATTAATAGATAATAATAATAAGCCATGTACAAATAGCTAAATCAGGTTAAAATCCAAGCAGATGCTGATTATTGGAGATGACCTGGTGGCCCTCAGTTGTCAGGGACAAGGAAGCCCTGAGGGTCAGACGTCTCACGGTGGAGGCTCCACGAGAAGAGACCCTTGGAACTGACCTCTATCTCACCTGTGCGGATTTCATTTGCATCTTACGCATGTGAAAGTCGTTATTCCAGGGCTACTGAACATGTTTTTCATTACTACTGACACAAGAACATAATCAAGGCAGGAGCTTCCTAACCTAAGAACACCCCAGCCAGGGCACCTTGTACATGTGGACATCCAGCTTGAGCTGAGCCAGAGAAAAGCAATGACACAGGTCAGAGCGGTTCTGCTGCATGTCCTGTTACAGATCCTTCTGTCTCCAGACGAGCCCACAGACTACGCCAGATGTTCAAGCCTCACAAGGTCTTCTACCTCACTCTCCCCAGGGCCAGGCCGGATGGCAGTGAGATGCTATCTCTCCGTCTTTCTTTCTCATTCACTTGTCAAGTGTAAGCGTTTTGCATGTTGGTCCCCAAGTAACTGAGAGCAGGAAAGTGGCCAGGTGTGGCCCATCCTCTATGGCTCCCTCCCACCTAAGAAACGAGACGCTCTGTAGGTGTCCATGGCAAACACCTGGCAGGGCACTGGGGGCTACAAGTTTGGCAGAGGGAGGAAACTGCTAAGAATACTCTGTCCCCCAAATCTCTTTGTGTTCTCCCTGGACGCCGGCCCACACCACCTCCTGAAAACTCCCCAGAGAGGTCCTGTCACACAGGAAAGCTCCGCTAAGCCAGAGTACGTTTTTGGTACACCTGGAGTTGACAGGCCTCTCTGTCTGAAAGGCCAGCGGGAGGCTCTCTCCCTCTGTGCACCAGCTTCCTCATTTTGGACGCTGCAAAGGCATCTGAGAATAAAGAGTACTCTCCCATGCCAGCTCACGTGTCTTCACTGCAGCTCTTCCTCCTACACACGTGCCTGGGGAGTGTGGGCTCTCAGTGTGGGTCACCCTGCTCCTCTGTCCCTCATTCTCATACCTAAAGGCGTGCTAGAGAGATTATTTTTCAATTTTGTTTCATATTTATTTATTTATTTTGGCTGAGCTGGGTCTTAGTTGCGGCACATGGGATCTTTTGTTGCGGCACGCGGGCTTCTTCAGTTGCGGCATGCGTACTCTTAGCTGCGGCACGCATGCAGGATCTAGCTCCCCGACCAGGGATGGAACCCGGGCCCCCTGCATTGGGAGTGCGGAGTCTTACCCACTGGGCCGCCAGGGGAGTCCCTAGAGAGATGACTGTGAGTGCAGTGTCTGCCAATCTATTGTTCTAGTGACTGACAACAGTAATCTAATTGGAATCCAAATAAAACCTACTGGCGTTCTGCTCTCCCAACGTTTCATCATGGGAGTCGCTGCACACCCTTAATAATAACCCTCAGTATATTTGCAATCCAAGAAATACTGCATTTGTCACAGTGCTCCATGACTTCTTTGTTAAAAGTGTAGCCATGGACGTTCTCAAGTGCGTACTTTGCGATTTGAGCAAACTGCCTTTACACAATCACACTGCGGTTTATTTGCGTGAATCCCTTTGCTCTCGGTGCCTCTCCCTACCCCGCAATGGTATGTGGGTTTCACTCCCCTCCCTTTCTCACCAAGAACCGCCCAGCGGGCCCTATTCAGGGCTGCCCTGACCCACCGAGCCTTGCCTACCCTCCTCCTCTCACTCTCTCTGCCTGGCCTCTGGCACCAGCAGCCCCTCCTATGATCCCATTTCTCCACACCCTCCCCCCTCAGAGGCTACCTCGTGAATTCTAGGGTAAGAGGACCACATTACTTCTCGGACACCCTTCCTGCCCCTGGCGCCAGCGTCCTGGGGAATAAGCTCTGTGGCCACGATGAAGCTGAGGCAGAAAGGAGTTTGTCTTCACGCTCTCAGCCAACTTATGGAGGGCTTCCTGGCTCCGAGTGGTCAAAGGATCACTGAGGGTTGATACGAAGGAAAGATGTTACGGAAGAAAGAAGTCCTGCTGGATCCTTTAGGAGTGGACAAGGAACTTAGGAAATGTCAAGAACTGATGTGCCCTATCCTCTGGTTTTGGTCTCTGTAAATGGGTAAAGTTGAAATAGTGAGATTTTCTTCTGAGTAACAACATTGTTCACCCCAACTTTCAAAATGTTTCCAGAAGAGCTAAGCCTTATAGGCACGTGGGTATGGGGCCAACCAGCCCCTCTTTCCACCACTAAACAACCAGCTATCACCAGATTCCATGGGGCCAGAGCAAACGTCTATGCTGGTGATACTGGGTGAGTGAAAAGGGGCAATTTCCATGTTACCTTGTTCCTTGGTCAATGTGCAAAACATACACTTTTACTGCATACTATAAAAATATGTATAAATGGTAGTTTGACTTCCAAATACAGAATATTTAAATCAAACAAATGCAGTTGAATTATTTACTACTTCCGTGTGTATTATGGTTTACATACATTTTTACAAACTGACCAGGAACACAACTTCTATCTATAATTTGTATCCAAAAGAACCACAAAATTACAAATTAATTTCTAAGTAGACTGTTGGGATACAGCTTCTTTGTAAGCTAGTTTTTATTAACTTTCTTTGATTTGCAGTATTTCTCCTATAAAGCAGGAGGAGAGGAGGGGGAGAAGAGGAGGCAGAGGAGGGGGAGGGGGAGGGGAAGAAGAAAAGGAAGAAGAAAAAGCAGCAGCAGAATTCCTCCAGCATTGTGCTGAATGGCTTGAGGAGATATTTAGATAACTTGAGCTGTCTGTCTCCATAACAACACCAAGAACAGCATCCCAGTAATAATAACGATGACTGACTAACGTGCTAATGTGCATGCATAGCAGTCTTCTGGGCAGAAAGATATCCTTGTGAGGGCTGTTAAAGCACACCATGTTTAGAATAATGATGTTCAAAGGCCCTTTAAAGAGGAGGCGGATGAGAGGACTGAAATCTGACTGATCATCTGATTGATCTTATGGCCCGCGTGGTCAGACCTAAAGTAAATCCACCCCCTGCTGGAATCCAACTGGATCAAGTTTCTGAAACTTCAAAGCTAAGGATGAAACCCTGGACTTCTAGGACTCACCGAAGTCAGTTGTACTCCATGAGGCCTTTGGGGACCAACCAGCTGGCCATCCCCCTAGTGACACCTGACATCCAAACATCATCCCCACGAGCCCAATTCAGCCCTGCTGTTCTGTGTGCTTGGACTGCTACCAGCTGTGTGCCTACCTTAATAAAGGGAGGTCAAGAACTAAAAGATACCCAGCAAGAGAAAGGATGCTGTAATAACATCTAGGTTAATTATCCAAATCTCCTGGGATCTAGCAATCCCAAAATGCTTCTGTATTAGTTTGCTGCCAAAACAAAGCACCACAGACTGGAGGGCTTAAACAACAGAAATGGATTTCACAGCTCTGGAGGCTGGAAGTCTGAGATCAAGGTCTCCGCAGGTTGGCTACTCCCGAGGCCTCTCTCCTTGGTGTGCAGATGGCCGTCTTCTCCCTGTGTCCTCACACGGTCGCCCCTCTGTGTTTGCCTGTATCCTAATCTCTTCTTATAAGGACATGGGTCAGAATGAATTAGGGCCCAACTTAATGACCTCATTTTACCTTAATTACCTCCTTAAAGCCCTATCTCCAAATGCAGTCACATTCTGAGGCCCTAAGTGTTAGGACTTCAATATATGAATTTTGGAGGTGACACAATTCAGCCTAGAACAGCTTCCCAGAAAAATATCTATATTTCAAGAAACTATAATCATTATATGTGATGGTATGGTCACTTTATTTTTCATTTGACATAATAAAAGAAATTAATAAAGCTAGCCTCCATATTATAATCAGAGTAGAGAATATTCCTAATGTACATTCACATACTTCACTGAATGGAATACTGAAATCCTTGCCAGATTTCCTCTTGTTCTTCGGTGCGATGCAGATTTGCATTGGGGTTTAAGAAGAATAATAAATTTCCCTTACACATTCTCCAAACTGCCAAAACTTCAACAATATGAAATTCCAAATATCATGTTTTTGGACAAATTAAATTTAGGTAAGAACTACCTTTCAGGATATTTTACTATGAAAATTCCATAAAGCTCTTCCTACAAACACTGTTCTTGACAAACCAATTTACTGCCTATGTTTTAAGTGTCAGCTCATTTCAAGAGAGAGAGAGAGAGACAGTGAAGGAGAGACAGAGACAGAGAGGGGGGAGAGAGAGGGAGAAAGGAGAAAGTGTCAGTTTATAAATCGTACATTGACAAAGAACACTAATATTTAAAGATTTAAGATTAAAGATTCTAAAAGTTAGAAAAAAGAGGAAGATAGGTATTAATTTTTCAAGCGTATAATAAATGCAAATTTTATCAGTATGTATTACCAAATATTCTTGCTAAAGAATGTATGAGCATTAATGACAAACGAAGATTAGACAAAAAGTCATAAAATCATTCCATAGTACAGGCTCAATGAAAAACATGTGAGTTTGGGTCTTTAGTTCCTTTATAATAGATCTTAGGTGCACATAATATACTATAACATCTTAATTCAACAAAGAATCATCAAGCACCTGTTATTTCCAAAGCAGTGGGGTTGCTTTGATTTTGAGCGATATAGGGGGTTAAGGAATGGACTATATTCTCAAATAACTGCCAGTTGTGAGAGGAGATAAACAATGAATATCCACACTGAGGTAGCTGAGGAGAAAATGCATGAAACATGAAACTCCCGTTTTTTCTACAAGTCAGCTCCTACAAGGGCTACTTTCTCTCCTTCTCTTCCTCCTGCCCCATGTGTCACCTACTCTCCACCCCACTGCCTCTGCTGTGAGGTCACCTTGCCCCTTGCCACACACCGCCATACTGAGTCACTTCCTGTGTCCCCCAGAGTCCCTAGGGCCACCTGGGTCCCCAGGTGGTCCCCTCCGTGCCAGCGCGGAGCAGAGGCAGGCTCCCCAGTGGGAAGGGCAACCCATCTCCTCACCAACAACGCCTGCCTTTCTACTCAGCCCAGCACCCCCTCCCCTCCTGTTCACATGGGGCGACCTCTAAAGCTGCTGTGTTCCAGAATCTCCAACTGCAAGCAGGGCAAACACCCCCGTGCCTTTGGCTTCCCTTCCTATCAACCTCTGTGCTGCCCTTTCCCACTGCGCGTAACTCCAAAGGAGGGTCAAGATTTGCTACTGCACCATTCAAGCAGCTATTTCCTTTCTTGCCTCCTATGCCTACCTCAAGTTTTTATGGGGAGACAATCTTCATTGAAGTCAGGGGTCTCCAAACTAGCCCAAGGAGGACCAAATCCAGGCCCGGCCCTGCTTTTTTATGGCCCAAGAGATAAAGAATATTTTTTTTAAATCTTTTTTTAATGGTTGAAGAAAATCAAAAGCAGATTTGGTGACACACGAAAATTATTTAAATTCAAATTTCGGTCCTAAACAATGTTTCACTGGCACACAGACACACTCAAGGGTTTATGCATTAGTCTGTGGAAGTTTTTGCGCCAGGATACAGAGCGGAGCGGTTGCAAAGCCTAAAACATCTACTATCTGACACATTACAGGAAAAGTCTGCTGATCCCTGCCTTAAGTCTGACCCTCTACTCTCTCTATTCTAGGACTTAAGTAAGACTTGACGTGCTGGCCGCCCAGCCTTGCTTTTGATATGTAAAGCTGGCTATAAATCCCCCTTCTCCCCAGAAAGCCTGCCTTTCAAGATCGGCTGCTTCACCTCAGGTTCTCAAAAAAAAAAAGCGGGCTCTGGGAGTTGGGGGTGAACAATGACCTCATTATTTCTTCTTTCCACTCCTGCTTTAGAAGTCCTTATCGGCATTTTAGATAATGGATGATTCTGGTTCCTTGGAGGGGGGGACGCTGTGCCCAAGGACAAGCAAGAGCACAAGAATATTTTTCAAAAACTATCGCCTTCGGTGTAAATACAAATTACACGAGGGAGGGGAGGGAAGGACAGGCACCATAAGGGAAGAAGGAGATGGGAATAACTGAGGGACTGAATGAGACCTTGAGGGCTGAGGAGGATGGTGGGGAGTGGAGACAGGGGGGAAGGGCACAGCCCAAGAAAATAATGCAAGCAAGCGCCTCAGAACCCGGGCGCTCGGGCCGTTCCTCCAGGAGCCTGGCAGTATTTGCAGACAAGGAGATACTGGAAAGGAGGGAAACACAGTGACCTCTTAAAAGGCAAACGATTACAGTCGCTCGTGTTCTGAGGCAGATGAACCAATGTTGCAACGACTCCAGATACGTATTGTCAATGTGCGAAAGGGGATGCAATACACCTCTCAACCAAGATGCTCAGATTTAATTGCCTGCAGGCAGAACGTGGGAGAAACCAAGAAAACATATTCACATGAATTGTACCCTATCTCGTGAACACAAAGAAGGACATAAATGAAAAGGACAATGAATATGCAGCTCAGGGAAGGCAGAATCCGAGCATTTTTTTACAGTCTCTTCCTGTCGCGTTTTCCCCACATGCTTCACAGTCAGCTCTTTCCAAGTTAGATGCTCTGTGACTCGTGTCTATCAGCCTTGTTTATTTTGGCAGCCCCCTCTAATTCCTGCTTAGTAATATTAGGTATTCGATAAACATCACTGAAATGAACATTCCAAGATATGCAATTCCCAACAAGAAATCTCAAAGGAATGAAAAACGAGTCCATAAATGGTCATGTGACCAAATAAAATAGGAAATCATAGTGAGTCTAGTTTATCCTAATTTATAGAGCAGATGTGTTCCTGAGCTATTGAGTGAAAATAAGTTATATAATGCCTTCACAGAATTCCTTTATAGAACTACATGCATACTCTTGTAGAATACATCTGAGCACCATGACAGAAAGATGGGATTTAAGTTCAAGAAAATATCAGATGTTTTTCTTATTAAATGATCAAATACAAGATGTTGACTTTTCTCATTGAACATGTTTCATAGCCAGGTCCAGTCATACGGGGGAATGGCACAGCACAGACTCAAGGGCACTGGATCGAGAGTAAGAAATGGACTTAAATCACTTGATCTGTTTGGATTTCAGCTGATGGAGTTCAGGACACACTACTCCAAAATAGGGTACCTTGGTATAGGGAGTATTTCCAGCTGAAGGAATCTGAGGAATGGACTCACAGAAAACCCTCACTGGACGGTCAGCTCCCTATGGCCAGAAGAAAGGAGCATCTTTACCTGGGACGACAAAGGCACACATAGAGGAATCCGCAGGCACAGGGCTTGCAAAGGTACCCCCAGTTCACTACACTCAGCTCACCTCTCTTCTATCATCTCTTCCACCATTTTCCAGTCTTCATCAAACCTGGCATAAAAACACTCAGGTTTAACCGTTTCTTCGGGTTTTCATTTCCTTATGAAGGCTCCCATGTCAGGGAAACCTTACACTAAATAAATGTGTATGCTTTTCTATTGTTAGTCTGTCTCTTGTTACATGGATCCCAGGCGATAACTTAAAAGGAAAGAGGAAAAAGATTAGTTTCCTCCCCTACGTGGCACTTCGTCTGCCGAATTTGAAGAGGATGTTTGAAGAGGATGACAGCTAAAATATCTTCTAGTTTTAGAGCCCATGAAATTATTCCATCGGATTCTTAAATATTTAATCCAATTTGTTGAGTGGCCACTACACAAAACATCATGCCAAGCATGTGACTGGATGCAAGAAGAAATGGTGGAAAGAAATGAAGAGTGGTCCCGCCCAGCCTCAGGAAGCGTCCATGCTCTTCGCCCTCGGGCAGCAATCCATGGGACGAGGAACTGCTGTTCAGTTCTCTAAACAATGTCCCCAGATCTGGATTTAAGTGAATTATGCCTTTTAATTGCTTTCTTCAGCTTTTGCCTAGATGATTCCATCCTTTCTAGTTGTAACACCCTTAGTAATTTGTGTTTTAATGAAGAGAGTCACACAAAGCCATGAGATTTATTTGCAACGTTTTTTGTTTTTTTGTTTCTTTGTTTGTTTGGCTGCATTGGGTCTTCGTTGCTACGTGCAGGATTTCTCTAGTTGTGGCGAGCAGGGGCTACTCTTCGTTGCGGTGCGTGGGCTTCTCATTGCGGTGGCTTCTCTTGTTGCGGAGCACGGCCTCTAGGCACACAGGCTTCAGTAGTTGTGGCTCGCGGGCTCTAGAGCGCAGGCTCAGTAGTTGTGGCTCACGGGCTTAGCTGCTCCACGGCATGTGGGATCTTCCCGGACCAGGGCTTGAACTCGTGTCCCCTTCAGTAGCAGGCGGATTCTTAACCACTGTACCATCAGGGAAGTCCGCTGCAACGTTTTTATTTCCATAAACGTTATGTTTCCACCATCACATGGCCTGCATTGGTACGGCTCTGCAGTCATCTCCATCAAAGCCACCTCTAGCAAGTGCAGTATGTGTCTCCCGACTGGCCTCCTTCACCTCACCTGGGTCACAAAACTTCTAACTCAGATAGCATGTGACGCTACACAGTGCTATTCTAACTGGCCTTACTGATTTGCAGGCGCTATAATTTCACCCTGTGGAACACGTGCCTTCTTGGATTGGCCATGGCCTCTTTCGTGCTTGTCACTGAGCAAAATCTCAAAGTCACATGTTCTTAGACCAGCTTGGCAAGTAATTCCAGTCCCACTTTCCTCTGACTCTAACTTGTACAGGATTTAGCAATGTTCCCTAGCTGGCAGGTTAACTGATGATGGAGTTATTAAATTTATACTTTCAACCCCTCCAGGAAATTCATTACATCCCACTGAACTTTGCCTCTGCTCCTTTTAGCTTTTATGATGCACCCAGGAAAGATAGTTCTAATTTATTATGCATTGCAATATCAAAAAATTTTGGATCTAGAGATATAGTATACTGGAAGTACAAAATCCTCGAATCTTCTTCTTAAAGACCTCCTTGTCTCATTTATCAAATTATCAATTGATAAAAGTTCAAGTGAATACAAGTACGACTAAAATGACATAATGCATCACATAGGCACTCTCCTCACTATGCATTTATGTCATGCCTTGTATTCCACTTATTTATTTATCTATTTCTTCCTCAGTACTAACAATAAGAGCCGTTTCTACACTCCAAATTGGATCTGGGAAAATCTCCAGTGGGAGGAGATGTAAAGCGCTGGAGGAGTTGGTAGAGCTGAATTCTGAAACGTACCCACTGGTGGTGGTGGAGTTGTGGAGATGTTCAGTGCATCTTCTTGGTTTCCATATTTGCTCCTCGTGCACTTTGGATGCTCCTAAGATATTTCTTAAGTTATATTTGAAACAGGTTAGTTATCAGCTTTCAACGTAGCGTCAGTGTAAGCAGCAAGTAACACTACAATCAGCAGTGCGTATTATGTTCTGATCATTAGAATGTTCTCATTATTCTGCATGCCTTAACCCTGGCCACCAAGAGATGTACCATCAGACATTCTGATCTTACCCTCCATCTACCTCATCCACCTTCACATGCACATACGTGCACCATTCTGGATTGATAACCTTTTCAGAAGCTTGTATTAGTTAACCACCTCTAACAAGTTATTTATCCACTTGCAAAGTAAAGGGAGAGAAGTACAAGAGGAAGGGAAAGGCTTGTATTCTGCGTGTCTACTACCCACCTAACCTGTTAGGTATTTTACACACGGTTTCTGTCATTAGCTCACATTTATGGCTTAACAGTCAAGAGTTATGAAAAATAAAACACATAAATTCTGCATAATTAAATGTGATTCCTGAGTGAAACATGCTTTATCTTCTGAAACTGGCAGCCCAGCTTTGTTCCAGGGATGGACTCCAGTTGTGATTTGCAGGATATATGCTTTCTGGCTGATCGAAAAGCTTGGAGATCAGCCGGGCGGCAAATCTGAAAACAAACCAAGAGTGGGTATTTGCCAGTGACTTCTTGGAAGGCAAACATCACAGCCCTGAGCTTAATTCGGACACCACAGGCTTAAGTAAAAGTTCTGCCAAAACTAGAGTCAAGCAGAGAATCACGGCGTTGGCAGGAAAACCCAAAGGAATCATTTCCAGGAAGAACAGATTCTAAGGTGGTCCAGGATGCCTGGCAACGCTTTTTACTGTTTTTGAGACAACGTCTTTATTTTTAATCTGATGGGTGTAAACTCCTGGCCAGGAGAATCTGTGTGATGTTAGAGCAATCCAGCCCTCTCACAGGATTTCTAATTCTCCCACCATGTCTCTGAGCACGTACCAGCAATACGACACGCTTTTCTTTCTCCCTCCCTTCCTTCCCCTTTCCTTTCCTTTCTTCCTTCCTTCCTTCCTTCCTTCCTTCCTTCCTTCCTTCCTTCCTTCCTTCCTTCCTCCCTTCCTCCCTCCCTCCCTTCCTCCCTCCCTCCCTTCCTTCCTCCCTCCCTCCTTGCCTTCCTTCCTTCTTCTTCTTTTTTGGCCGCACTGCCGCATGCGGGACTTCCCCGACCAGGGATCGAAACCGCACCCCCTGCAGTGGAAGTGCGGAGTCTTAACCACTGGACCGCCAGGGAAGTCCCACAACATGCTTTTCTTTTCCATCCTTTCTGAGAAGCCATTGAGAATACTGAATGGTTTAGGAGGAACATTCTCATCCAGATGATATTTCTACTTTATTTTCCCTTTAAGTTTTGTGGCTGAAGACACCAGGTCTACTCATTGGCTTATGGTTCCCCGGTAACCTACAGCGTTACTAGCACGGAGTGGATTCTCTCTGCATGTGCATCATTAATTAACCAAGGTTTGTGTTAGGACAAGCTATCATCAAGGAATCAAGACTGCGTCTAGAAATGGGGATCCGATACAGAATGAAGGCACAGAGGCTGACCAGAGAGGAGAAGGAAGCAGCGATGCCATCATTCCTCTCTCCCCCTCACCTCAGTCCCTCATAAGATACAGACAGCAGCGGAGAGAATACAGGCCAGGTATGTGCAGATTATCCCTGTCATTTCTCCCTGGGTCTTCTAATAACCCACATTTTATCCAGGAAAAAAAAGACATATCATGTGGGACAATTTCAGCTCTAAGTCAGGAAGTCTTAACTCCAAAGTGCTTTTATAACGAGGGAAATTATTATTTCATATAACAGGAAATGGAACTGTGGCAGTTCCAAGACTCCCTTCGCCCTTCGGGGCACAGGAGAAGCTACTGCACTTCTCCAGGCCTCACGAAGACTGGCTTACATCCAGGAGAAGACGGTGTCTGCTTTCTAGTAGTCTTCTGCGTTCCCAGAAGTAGCTCTTTGATCTCTTACTGAGTTCTGCTTCCAAGCACCCTCACATGTCATCGGGACGGTGGATGAACCTGGAACATGCCTGCCCTGGCAACATTCCCACCGGGGCACTGAAGGCTTCCTCCCTTTATTACGACCGAGCGTGACCTCAGTGGCCACGCCAGCCACTTTTGGGATCCGGCTCTTAAAGCTGTCTCAGTCCCTCCCTCCCCATCCTATCCCAACCCCACCCCTGCCTACAGTCCACCAGACAGATATCTGTGTGTAGCAAACGTTGGCCCTGTTTTGAGGTTTCCTGTCCTGTCTCTGGTGTTCCTACCGCCCCAAATAAATCAGCTCATTCAAGTGAAATCGAGGTGGGTAGAGAGGACAAGACTTTACCAAGCTTCACCAGAAAGTTCCATTGTATTCTCATTTTGAGCCCCATCAAAATTCCAGTTATATAATACTTTCTAGATATTCTGCACACTATAGACACTCATTCAATGTTGCCTACCTTGTGTCTTTCTAAAACAGAATCCTTCCCTAAATATCATTTTGTGAGTTTCAAAAGAGCTATTCAATGATTTTTTTAGGAAATAGCTCAGAAAGTTGGGATAAGAAAAGCCAACTGAATGCTAAATTGACTGCAATGTCTTTTTATTATTCAAGGACAAATTTAATCATTTTTTAAAAGAGTTCTGCTCTTCATTATCTATTAGACCTATGAAAGCCTTAAACATTATTGTCTTGCTATCAAATGGCATGTACAGGAAAATAAATTACACTTAGTTTTACTACTCAAGGAATTAGAATTACTATTCAAGTAATAGAATTGCTATTACTATTCATATTAATTTCTTATGAATAAAGTTCTAAAAGAAAAATGTATATATATATATTGCTATTTAAAGCAAGGACCATATACTTTTATGACATCTCTAAATTCACACTGAACTCTGCAGCTGGCTACATTCTTTTACACACACTAGCTCTCTGTGAGGCTCTTGCAGTATAACACAATGGAAGCATTGCTATTAGCGGTACCTTTTTATGGATGATTTAGCTGAAAGTCCTGTGTGACAATGAACTGACTGAGGATGAAGAGTCTGAAGGTCAACCCAGAACCCAAGACTTCTAATTCAAAATCTCATGCCCTTCCACATAGTATTTTTAAATTAATTTCTAAAGAATTTCTCTTGTGCAAAATATGTGAAAGCAAATTATCTCTGTCATTGGAAATACTGTTTTGTAACTTTCAGGCTCATAAAAAGTCTATTTGGATGAACGATAAAACACTTACATTCTAATGTTCAAAGTACAATGATGTAACGTAATCATTTTCCATTTGATTTTATTTCCAATCTATTTTACAACCAGTTACCAGTTTTTCCATCCTTGCTATCTGGGTCTTTAAAATCTAGGCTGATATCACCATGTTTGCGTAACTAAAGATACACACGTGAGGCAAGAGAGAGAAAGGTGAGATAGGGAGGTTGTCAGGATAGTATTGTGTGTCCCCTGAGGATAAAACATCCAGCTGACAGAGAACGGCTATTCTGCTATTTCAGGATCCACCACGTTTTCTGTGTTGCCCCAGTGGGACTGGTGGACATAGCATGTTCTTGCATGACCCACGTGAGAAAGCGGCTTGCAGATCCTATTTTGAAGTTTTATCTCAATAGAATGGCCAGGGCCTAAAGGCAAAGGAATGAAACGAAGGAGCTTGTTTTAAATTCCATTCTAGCATCATGCTTGAGGATCTGGCATAATGTCATGGAATCCATAACCAGAGACTCGAAAGTCCCTGCGCACCAACGCTGGAAATGACTGCGGCCCTTCCCCTGCAGCGTGCCCTCACTCGCGCCATCTGTCACTCTTGAGTGCTGTTTCTGAAGCATCACGCACAGGGGATCTTCAGTTGCATTTAGGCACACTGATCTGTTCCTCTTGACGCTTCCTGGCTGGCTCTTATAGTAGCTTTCAACCAGCCCATCTTTCTTGGACTGGAGTGTATTTGCAATGCCAAGTTCCACTGGTGAGCTGGAATACCCACTTCAGACTTTTGGACACTGCATTAAGAATCGTGACCCCAAGAAAGACGGCAAAGAATCCACAAAAAGTCATGAAAATACAGACTTTGTTCATTTATCTGAGCATTATTCTGACACGTGCCCTGATCTTCTTTGGTCATAAAAATTATGAAGAAATGAAGCAGTGGTACCTGCATGGACAGTAGGAATTCAGGCTCCAGGTTACCCTACGTGAGGCCATTTCCAAAATGAGGCTAGCTCCTCAGCCTGGCCCAGTTTGTTCCCATCTCTCCGCCTTTGCCCTGAATGCCAGACACTAAGATCCACGACTGCCTCGCAGCTAAACCCATGAATAGTGTCACTGAAAGGGACACAGAACCTCACTTCTCTCAATGTCTGTCCTTCGTCCGCCATCAAATGCCACGTTATGTGCATTCCACATCCTGAGAGCACGCAAATCTTTCTTTTCTTTTCATTTCCACCCAGATCATCCCATGAGCATTTTGAAAAGTGTTTTTCTCAGTGAATACACAGTTTTCTTTTTTGGATAACAAGAAAGTTTAGAAACTGCTGAGCCACGGGCCCACTTATAGCTAAGCCTTCCTGTTGACCTGTGCTTTAATTTCTGCGTTCCAACTCAGTCCCCTATTGGTAATAGGCTGTACACCCAAATTCCAGGCTGGATGGTTTGGACAATGACCCACAGGGACTGTTCCTGCTAAGCATTTCCCTCCGTCTCACAGATGGACTCAGTTTCTGCTTTCTCTTGCCTCAATCTTTATGGATTCCCCTAACCTTCAATGGCAACTACTGAAGCTATCAAAAACCTCTTGTTCCCCATGGCCCTACATCCTAGGTTTATACTCTGTCCTGTCCTAGAATCAGCTAGAAATGGGTGTGATGATGGGGACTCCTCTGGCCTTCTGCCCTTCAGCTCTTCCTCACCTCTACAGAGATCCCACTGTCAGCTATATTAGTTATGTTGCAGCCTAGCTATGCATTTCTATTACTCATGTATGTACGTATACACACACGTAAGTATGATGGATATGTATGTATGTGGGTGTGTACACGTGCAGACATATATAGCTATGTATATATTTGTGTGGGTGTGTATGTGTGTATGTATGTATATTTCCCACCTCATTGCTGGGGAGCAAATAAATTTTTAAAGTTGTCTACTTTATTAAGTGCCCTTAGAGAAGGATTAGATAAGCAGATATGGTTTGAAATGAGAGAAAAAAATGTCATCAGTGAACTGGTAAACTCTAGAACCACTGCTCTTTCCAGTCAACTATCAATATTTCAAATGCCCCTATTTTTCCAATATCACTTTATTTTCCAAACAAACATCTACAAAGATCTGTTGATTTTATTTTCAAAACAAATGTTATGAAAGACCTAAACACAAGAAACTGACTCACAAGGACACGTGTCCTATCAAATAGACACGAAAACCTTTTTAAGAGAAAAATACAAATAGATGATGCTATACATGATTGTTTTTTATGAGTTTTCAGAAACACTTAGGAAAAAAGTGGGAACCAATGTTGAGTTGTCAACCAACGTCACCAGTGTCAGACATTCCACAGAATTCCTTGCGTGACGCAAGGAGCAGATTTGGGATCAAATAACCATGCGACGCATGTGAAAACGTGTTAGAGCACGCTTGTTGAAGAGAAATTAAACAAAGGGGGGGAAAGCCATTTGCAGGAAAAACAAAGGTGGAAACATATGGCAAAGCAGTGTTCTCATCAAAGAAGAGAACAGTAACTAAATTACAAAGCAGTGGCAAGGTGGAGGAACAGAAAAAAGGCCCCACAGAAAACAGCATTTCCTTGGAAAGAATTCATTATCTTGAAGGAAATTAAATAGAGGTCTTTTACTTTTAGACCGAAGATTATTTCATATGGAAATGTCAGTTGCAACACAGATAGGAAAAAGGAAAGAAGGTGAATTAATGTGCCTGCTGTCAGCAACACTTCTCCCTCTGCAGAATTTTTTATTTATATTAAGTACTAAGCTTGTCAACAGTAACAAGATAAGGAGCCAGAATAAATTACTTGGACCCAACAGTTCAGAACAGAGCAGAGGGCGCAGCTAGGTCATGTGTTGGTATGAATCCCACATAAAGATTTGGGGAAGATGTCCACCCATGAAGACTGAGTTTGATTTTTATTTTTTACACCAGGGCCCCCACGCTACTCTCCAAATGCTGCTAAATGGTGAAATGTATCATAGGCGTGCGTTAAATTCTCCTGCACAGGCTTTGGGTAGCACGCTGGCTATGTTCCTCCCTGCAAACGGAAGCCAGCTCTGTCCACCTGAAGGGCTGAGAGGACCACGGGAAGCACTGAGCAGAAAGCAGCAGGAGCGCTTTCTGAGACGGGGAGGTGGCCCGTAAATGTGAGCTGCCTTCCCGTTTACCTTTCAGCTTTCTTCTGTAAAGGAAAATGTATTTGACTAAAATTCCTAAAGTCCCCTGCTGTAGGGAGCATCTTGGTGAACTACAGAGCAAAAACCTCAGGTCCAGGTGAGCACGGGTCACAAGAAGACATCACCTGGGCAAGACAAGCAGGAGGAGGAGGAGGAGGAGGAGGAGGAGAAGTGGGGGAGGAGATGGAAAGACGAAGTAGAAGAGAAAGAGGAAATAAGAATATAATAATAATAAGCAGATGAAGTATATATATTGGAAAATGCAGTGAAGTAAGTTTGAGTAACTAGATATTATTAAACCCTTATGTTTTTATACCACTTCATGTTTATAAATCATCTTGTAAAATTATGAGATGAGATCAAAAATTATGATATATTTTACAAATGAGGGAACTGTACCTTGGAGGGACACGCCCAGGTCATACACCAGATGGAAGGCAAAACTGAGATGTCCACTGCAGTCTCAGGAAAGCTAACCTAGTGTTTCCACAACGTCATGTCCCTCAGGAATTGGTGAAAGCAGAACTCTCCACGGCCCTCTAAAATATCTGCTTTTTTAAGGAGCTATATAACCCCATTCTAATGAAACTCTACCAACACATACCTAAAGAAAATTACCAGCTCCCTCATTACGGTTTGTGTGAAAGTCACTAATTCATTGACACATAAAAATGGGAAGGTTTTTCTAAAAATAAGTAATTCAATTCTTGAGGCAAAAATTATTGATGTTGATGTTTGTACTTATTGTTCATGAAAGAAGGTCACTTCTTTTCCATCACAAGGTAGCCCAAGGCTGGATAAGGAGTCAAGTCTTTAAAGTGTATCTGCAGTTGGAAGGACCTTTCAGTAACTGCTTCCTGGCCAGGACGGGCTAGGCAGCTCGCATGGTATTTGGACACAAAGAGGAACAAGATACAATCCAAACTCGGTGTGTACATAAACAGTGATATACATAAATACGGTTATGTAAATGGGCAGTGATGAGCCAGTGGGTAAATGTAATAATAGCGGATCAAGAAGACAGGAAGGAGGGAGCATCTCTGTCTGCCTCGACCAGGAAGGACACAATTTGAGATGCCAACCCAAAGGAAGGGAGTCTTAGCTGGTCTAAAGAACCGGTGGGGAGATTCCAAGCAATCAAGACAGAGGAGGGAGGACCTGCTCAGTGAAGTCAACAGTTTGTGCAAAGGCAGAAGCACAACAAAACTCGTGATCCTTGAAAACTGAGCACGTAAGCTGATTAGGCACTTGACACATGGATGGGCACCAGTGAAGAAAGACGGTGATGCAGAATCATGGAGGGGGGCAAAAAGAGGGATCCTTCTTATACGTGCCCACCGATGGCTATCCTTGTATTACCGGTAGCTATTATTTACTACTACCTTTTAACTATTTTTATTTAAATTAAAATTTTTATTTATTTTTAAATTTCTATTTCTAATCTGTAATTTGAAGATCAGAGATCAACACTTAAAAAGAGGAAGGAAGAAGGAGGGATGGAAAGAGGAGGGGGAGAGATAGAGAGAGAGAGAGAGAATGAGAATAACGGATCTTCTATTAACTCCAGATGCTGAATACACAGTTACTGGAGCTTGTTGATGGACTAACACAAGGCATATCACCATCACTGAAAAACAACTATACCAAGGGGCAAAAGACAGGTGTTTCAAGGGTCTTCTATCTTGCTGGGAATACAGGAGACCACACACAATAAGGTCTCATGGCCAAGCCAGTAAAATCATGCCACAGGGCAAAAGCATCACCAAGAAGCATCCCCAAGAACGCACAGGGCAAAGACGGGTGACAAGGTAGACACCGATGGAAAAGTAGGACACGTGGAATTTGATGAAGGGTGAGGTCGGAGGCCAGGGTCTGTACACAAGGAAGATCGTATCAACAAAAGCTTTGAAGGCAAGTCGCCTATAAGATGTGCACCATCTATACCAGAAGTGATGAGATGACTTGATCACTTTTAAGAGAGTGGAGAAGATGCAGTAGAGAGACACTCTTAGATGCCATGACATTTTGATGATGTGACATTAAGAACTAGCGTCAACCAGGGCTGGGGGAGCAAAGTGGCAGGAAATGTTCACATGGATAACTTGAGCAAGTATTTATTACATCACTAAGTACCAAGGTCTCAGCACTGGGGGTGGTCTTGGAGATACACAGATGAAGGAAACGTGATCTGGTCTATACGGAACTCAGAGTGTCACAGAGCCACACCAGAAAGAAACCACAACTCGACGCATGAAGCCACAGAAGAGAGCTCAGAGCGATGAAGCTAGCTTAGCAGGCGACGGCAGAGGAAGCGTTACGTGTGATGGGTGAGGTTTGTAGCGGGCGCCTAGGGTGAGGAGGGAACAAAACAGGCAGAGGAGGGGGAAGCAGGCGGTACAACCGAGGGAACCACGTGTGCGAACGAGGCCTGAACGGGAGAACACGGATGGTGGAACAGGAGCAAACAGCTCTGAAACTGAGCGCACACACACAGAAGCACGGGACGCTGCTGCAAACAGGGCCGGGGTCTGAGACGGCTTAGACCCCACTAGACCTGGCAGAAAGCCAGTGACGGAAGCAAAGTGCTCAGGTCAGAGGCATCGTGGTGATTAAAAGTGCGGGATTTGGGATCATACAGCTCTTTGGTTCAGGCTGGTCCAATTCTCAGCCGTATAACCTTGGGAAAGTTACTGAACGCTGGTAAACTTTAGGTTCCTGATCTCAAAAGGGATACAGTAACTGCCCACCTCCTGTCCAGGTTGTTGGGCAGAACACATGACACTGTGATGTCCAGTGTTGAGTGCAATATCTAGCTCGTAGTGGGTACTTAGTAAACTGTTTCTAAAATTATTAAAACGCCACACATTTGCACAGAAAGATGGAAATACGGGTTCCTGTGGATCCTGGAGTAGAAATTCATGTTGAGGTGCCTGGCAGGGTGTAGCATCCAGGGAGACCCGTGCCGGGACACAGAAAGGCACTGACTCACACGGTTTCAAAGCAACCCCAGGGAAAGGCAAGGCATGCAGCCTGGAAGGTACAGGCAGGAAGCATGTTTCTGGATCTAGGACACACAGGTAGATTCATAAAATAACCCAAACATGGGCCTAGAGCCAGAATGTCTGCAAAGAAACTATGCAGTAAACCAAGAGAGAGAACACAGGGTATTTTTAATTTTACAACAACCAGAGGATTAAACTGCATTTAAAGATAATCAATTAAGGCTCCAACCTCTTAAAATCATCTGACATTCTACACCAAATTGTGACTACTCTACTAGTTTTGTTTTTGTTTTTGTTGACTATTTTTTTGAGAGCAGTTTTAGGTTCACAGTAAACTTGAGAGGAAGGTACAGCGATTTCATATGTACATTCGGGCCCTGCAGATGTATAGTCTCCTCCATTATCAACCAGAGAGGTGACTGATTTCAATCGATGAACCTACACTGACACGGCATTATCACCCAAATCCATAGTACATTAGGGTTCACTCTTGGTGTTGTATATTCTGTGGGTTTGGACAAGTATCCATCATTAGAGTATCATTAGGAGTATTTTCACTGCCCTAAATTTCCTCTGTGCTCTGTTTATTCATCCCTCCCGCTTCACCTCCCCAGCCCCAACCCTTGGCAACCAGTGATCGTTTTACTGTAGCCACAGTTTTTCCTTTTCCAGAATGTCCCCTAGGTGGAATCATACAGTGTGTAGCCTTTTCAGGTGGGCTTCTTTCACTTAGTGACATGCATTTAAGGTTCTTCCATGTTTCTTCATAGTTTGATAGCTCATCTCTTGTTTGGCACTGAATAACATTCCACCGCCTGGATACACCACAGTCTGTGTATCCTTTCACCTACTGAAGGGCATCTTGGTTGCATCCGAGTTTTGGCAATTATGAGTACAGCTGCTACAAAGACCCATGTGCAGGCTTTTGTGTGGACGTCTACCTTGGGATAGACACAAGGATCACACTTGCTGGACTGTACGATGAGAGTATGTTGTTGTGTAAGAAACCACCAAACTGTCTTCTGAACTGGCTGCACCATTTTGTATTCCCACCAGCAATGGAGGAGAGTTCCTGTTGCTCCACTTCCTCATCGACATTTGGTGCTGTCACTGCTTTGGATTCCCACCATGTTAACGTTGTGTAGTGCTATCTCAGTACTGTTTGAATTTGCATTTCCCTGATGACACATGCTTGTTTGCCATCTGTACTCTACGAGTTTCAACTGACAGAGATTCCTTGAAGTGTAACAGAAACACCTGGATAGATATGAAAGAGAAGCTGTGTGTACAGTCACAACATTTTGCTCTCCTTATGACTTTTGAGTTTAATGGGATTTGAAAGCAGGTGGACCTTCTGCCCAGAGAAGGACAGCAATAAACTCAGACACCAGGCCAGAGAGGGGCTGCAGCACCTGCACGGAGTGTGGGCAGCACCCTGATTTGCAGAGGCTACGACTGCTTCTGGACAGTTTGGACAAGGACAAACCAACAGCCCTAGTGAGTCACCAAATACTGCAACAACTTTTATTCGGCTCTATCTGAAATCCTGAACTTAGCAGAACACACAGGTCTATGAAACACAAAAGAATATTCACTATTATTGTGAGGAACAAGTTGCCTAGAAATAGTAAGCCACATCTCTACTAGAATCTTATTAAAAGGCCGAAGAAACAAATTCTTGGGTCTTGCGGTCACTGTAGACTCCCTGTCAAGCCACTTAAAAAATGGATTCTAACGAGTTCTCCACTGTAGAAAGATATGCGCTTTTGCTATCGCCAGAGCAGCAGGCAGCTATGCTTCTTGAAATTGATTTAGTATACTTATTTCCTCATTACTTTGAAATCTGAAATTGATCATATCAGGGATAGGAGAGTGTAAATTTTATTGAAAAAAAGTTTTATTCCTGGAAGTGTAACTCAATTGCTTGTGCAAAAGCCAAAATGTGACTTTTTAGAAAAATCATCTCAGAAATGTCTATTTGGAAAATTAGAACTGGATGTCAGAGCCACCTACTCCTAAAATACATCTTTTTTTTTAGATTAAAAAATATGAAGAACCACCAAAATATAAAAATAATGGAACCAACAATATTCAGATGAAATGTATTAGACAATTAAATATTCTTTCACTGCAGCTTATGCATAACATATTTTTTTAAATATTTATTTCATTTATTATTATTATTATTATTTGGGCTGCATCAGGTCTCAGTTGCGGCACGCAGGATCTTCGCTGCAGCATGCAGGATTTTTCATGGTGGCGCCCGGGCTCTTCGTTGTGGTGCGTGGGCTTCTCTCTAGTTGTGGCGTGCAGGTTTTCCCTCTCTAGTTGTCGCGCGCAGACTCCACAGCGTGTGGGCTCGGTAGTTGTGATACGTGGGCTTAGCTGCCCTGCAGCATGCGGGACCTTAGTTCCCTGGCCAGGGATCGAACCCATGTCCCCTGCACTGGAAGGCGGATTCTTTACCACTGGACCACCAGGGAAGTCCCACGCATAACATATTCTTGTTAAAAAATCACACTGCTTGTCCAAGGTTATCATATTTTAAAGTCTCTCCTGTTTTTCGAAAAACAGAAATATATAATCACCATTATGCAAGTCATATTAAAAATTCACTGCTCGTGGTAAATTGTGAAGTGGCTTATTTGAAAGATTTCCTTTCAAGGGGACAGTGGAGGACGGTAGATAATCAAGCCCCGCCCCTTCAAGCAGAAAGGCAGAGAAAAGACCTCTGAAGAAAGGCCAGGTGCGGTGGTCAACCCTGCCACCAAGCCCAAGGCTAACTTCAGGGAAATTTTCTGCTACCATCTGGTTTTGGGACAGCAACATAGTTCCAAATCCCTATTAGTTTTCTTAAAATGTTGATGGCTTGGATGTCAGAGGGCTAGCTGTGTGTGGGGTTCCCAGGAGTCGGAAGTTGCCAGTTGGTTCTTACATCATATGCTGGTTTGAGATCCAAAGGAAGAGCTTCATTAATCTTGTAAACAGGTAGAAGCACAGAGCAAAATACCACAATGATATATAGATGATAACAAGATTAAAGGCACTGATTTATCCTTGGAGAAAAATAACCAAAGTGGTCTGTAAACACTATGAATTGTAAAGGTGTAGAACCTGGCATGGTTATAAAACTTCCCTAGTCCCACGATAACTGCATAACTTTATCAACCTGTGCATTAACCTGGTACATCGACAACACTGCTTTTGATTAGTAAGCAAAGCTGGTGTCTTGGGGCCATCTGATGCTTGATGGATAGGCACAACTCAACTCAGACAGGTGGTTTATGTTCCCTTGAATGCACACAGGAACATCAGTAGCTGCTTGGTATTATAAAAAGCACCTCTCTGTTCAGGAGTCCAACTCCATATACAGCTTTTTTTTTTTTTTGCCATGTAGGTGATGCAATGCTCAGAAACCGATACCTTTAGGTAAGAAAAACACATTGAAAGCCTAACGGACTCAGGAAGGCTCAGAGTTCTCTCCTTTTGGGGGTGACAACTGAGCTGTCGCAGATAAGCATTCTAAGCAGGTGACAAGGGACTTAGCAATTAACGTTCATTGTTATGAGTGCAGTGATTTTCACCCAGGTAATGAGGCAGAATTTTCTAGGACTTCTTAAAAGCGTTTCATCAGGTCATCCTTGGTTGGTCTCATAATCCCACTATTCCAGAAATTGTATCATGAAGCTCTGGACATTTCCGTGTTGTAAGACATCCCGCACTGATCGGATTAACTCAGAATGGACCCTGATGAGCACGACTGCTCCAGCATCTGTAGTAGAGAGGCGTCAAAACATACTGATTAACTTGAGCAAAACCAGATTGTGATAAGCTCTCCCTACCTCCCTCGTTCTTCCAAGCAGGTAGAGTAGGGAGTCGATTCTCTCCAAATACTGAATGAGTTTAAGCTCCTTATTCAGAGGAAATGTCTGGTTTCCACGATGTTTCATTCTGTATTTTCATTTCAGCATGAATATCGCAGCTTACCATGTGTCCTCTCCAAGTGAAACGGAGCAGGACCCTATGGTCCCTTCCCCACCATGTCCTCAGCCTGCCTTTTGTCTGTGGAAACACTTTAGCCAAAGAATAAGTTTAATCAGAGAAGTAAGAAAATGCAGAAGCAAAGGAAAACAGTCAAAGGAGACCAAATAATAATAATTTAGTCATTAGGCAAAGTCAAGGACCTTTTAGTTCCTCCTCAAGGGCTACAGATCATATTCTGAGCCACATCCTGTGAGCTGTCTTATAGATACTGAAAACCCCACCAGGTAGAAGAAGTTAAGTCCATGATGACCAGACTGTAGCCATGACATATAAACTGCCACAATTCCGAGAACTGGCCTCAAAGAAATGGAAACAAACCGACCCTGGAACTGGAGATTAACTGTACTTAAAACAGTCAAGAGGACGCTGGTCAGACCACCGATGACCAATTTCAAGATGACGGTCAGAGCTGACCGTGCTGTTTCTACGTGCAGCCCCCTCCCTCCGCCTATAAAAGCTCTTGCCCACTGATTGTCGGGGGGGGGGGGGTGCCGAGTCAGCTTTTGGACAGAAGTCCACCCTCCTCCCCAGCTGCCAGCATCCAAAATAAAGCAAACTTTCCTTTCCATCAACCTGGCCTCTTTATTGGCTTCTGAGTGGTAAGCAGCCGGACCCCACTTTCGGTTACACAAGGACACAATTCTTGATTGATACTCAAGCTCCTTTTCGTTCTGTGGTCAGTTATTAATTCACTCCGGGTTCTCTGTATGTCCAATATGTGTTCATTTCTTTGCTAAGTGTTGGCGATGCAAAGACAAGCACGCCACGGTTTCTGCTCTCCAGTCTAGCAGGGGAGAAAGACTTGCAAACAAGTAATTCCGGTACAATGTGCTATGAATCCTGATAAAGGAACGTGTGTGGTGCACTCAGAATACAGAGCAGGGACAGCCAGCATGTCTTGGGAGAATCTGGAAAGAGAACTGGAAGCCACTAAGTGTCTCTTTTGATTGACCCCCTTCCTCAGACAATGTCTGGGGAAATTTGCTAACCTTTCTTTTTCAAACTAGGTAATAATAACAGTATGAACTTCTTGGACTCTAAATCCTAACAGTAGGAGTTATGCTTTTCTTTTTTGAGTAACAGGGGCCCACTGTTTGCCAAGGAGCCATTTGGGACAGCCAAGCACATTTCCAACATCAGGAGTGAGACCACTGCAATTTTGAAATCAAGGAAAGCGTCAGTATATTTTGCAAAGGGTTTTTCTGAGACTCGTAAATGAAGGAACCTCTAATACATCAAAATCAGTCTCTGACTTTCACCTACAATATACGACAAACAAAACTGAATACTCCAGCCTCCTGGACGACGCATTGGCTCTTCAGGGTACCGTACGATCCCTGGATTCCTCAAGGAGGTAAAGCCATCAATGCTGGGTAATAAGAACATCTACCATCCTTGGTTTCTCTCTGATGGATGTCAATGGAAACATTCCACTTTCCGAGAGCTGCACTTCTGACTGAGTCATCCCAGAACAATAATTCCAATGATGAGGAGACATGCTTACTATTGTCACAGAAACATGCCCACATCCATGGATTCATATGTGTACTGAACACAGACTTCCAGCAAAGCCAGACTACTGGCTGAGAAGTACCTTAGTTATTCTGGGGCATGTATATCCTAGGTTATGCGGACCTTAATGCCAAAATCAGATTTGACATTGGCTGAGAAAGTCTCAACCAAGAAGACAGCGCCAAGGCCTGTCAGAGCAACTACAGGTCAGATCTCTTGGGCAACGTCAAATTTCCTTTTGGACAGAGGTCTCATAAATGTCGTCATCAGGCATGTCATATCCAGCAGGGTCCACGTTGCCCTGCATGCTGTTAAGAGAACTAGTACTGAGACAGCTGATAAAGCTGTTGATCTGTTTTCTTTATTTTTTTATAAATTTATTTATTTATTTATTTTAAAATTTTTGGCCGTGTTGGGTCTTCATTGCTGTGCGCAGGCTTTCTCTAGTTGCAGAGAGCAGGGACTACTCTTCGTTGCGGTGCACGTGCTTTCATTGCGGTGGCTTCTCTTGTCGCGGAGCGCGGGCTCTAGGTGCGCGGGCTTCAGTAGTTGTGGCTCGCGGGCTCTAGAGCACAGGCTCAGTAGTTGTGGCGCACAGGCTTAGTTGCTCCACGGCACGTGGGATCTTCCCAGACCAGGGCTCAAACCCGTGTCCCCTGCATTGGCAGGCGGATTCTTAACCACTGAACCACCATGGAAGTCTCTCTGTTTTCTAAATTTAATTTCCTAAGTAACAGTTGCTAGCATTCATGAGAAGGTGCTTTCAGGAACCGAAACAGTGATGACATGTTCCCTGCATAAATGAATCAGATGAGATGATGAGACCTCGGTATTGCAAAACTTAGGTGGGTCATGTGGAAACACAGCATAGTTCTATTTTTTTTTTAATTAATTTATTTATTTTTGGCTGCATTGGGTCTTCGTTACTGTGCGCAGGCTTTCTCTAGTTGTGGCGAGCAGGGGCTACTCTTTGTTGCAGTGCGCGGGCTTCTCATTGCGGTGGCTTCTCTTGTTGCGGAGCACGGGCTAGGCACGCGGGCTTCAGTAGTTGTGGCACACGGGCTTCAGTAGTTGTGGCTCACGGGCTCTAGAGCGCAGGCTCAGTAGTTGTGGCACACGGGCTTAGTTGCTCCGCGGCATGTGGGATCTTCCCAGAGCAGGGATCGAACCCGTGCCCCTGCATTGGCAGGCGGATTCTTAACCACTGCGCCACCAGGGAAGTCCGGATAGTTCTATTTTAAAGAGTTCTTATTATCATAGCAAAACTAAGAAATTCTCTCAGCTTAAGAATGTCAAGAAGCATCCTGCTTACTTACATGGTGTCCAACACGACTGCAAAGCAATCCCTGAAAGCCCAAGGTGGGCATTATACTCAGTTCCCTTTAGAAGGAAAACAGCCTCCCAAAGCCTCAGTTCCTTATCAGCAGGAGATGGTATAATTTATCATCCAAACCAGGACACATGAGAGGGAAAGGGGGTGGGCTTATCAGCTGGGTCAATGGGCAACAGGTGTCAGCTGCAACTGTCCTGGGTAAACAAAAAGTTACCCCAGTTGTCAGAAACAAGCTTGTTGGTTCCGTTCAGTCATTTTTGCCCCTGGCTACACATTAGAATCATCTTCGGAGAAAACACACATACACAAGCATACACCTATACCTACATATGCATACACATGTTTACATGCACAAATACATATGCATATGCATATACATATACTGAGATGTCTAAGCCCTACTCCAGACCAATTAAACAAGATTTCTAAAAATGGAGTGAATCTTGGGCATCGACAATTTTTAAAAGCTCCCCCAAGTGATACAAATAAGCAGCTGGGCTGAGAACCACTGAACTGGACACTCTCCAAAGCTTTTCCAGATCTCAAATTCTGGGAGTATAATTCCTGAGAATGAAGTTCCCACCCTTGCTATGGTCAAACTTTTAGTCTCCTTTCTAGAATACAGAATATTTCATACCAGTAAGATAATAACCAACACGTATTTAAGAAGAGTTTATACTTTACAAACCACTTTCTCAACATCATCTTTTTTTTCCCCCTCACATTAACTCCATGAGAAAGTCAGGTTGGTTATTATTATTATTGACTTTCTACAGGTGAGGAAATTGAGGTTTCAAAGATCAAATACACAGGTACCAGGCATCTTATACAAGAAGCATAGGGAATAATCATGCCCACATCTTGATTAGAAACGGCAGCAGACAGGAGCAGGTGCCTGGGATTCCTGCCACACGGGTCTGAACTCCACTTCTATGATTTATTAGCTTGATAAGCTGGGGCAAGGTATTTAACCTCTGCAAATATCATCTCTAAAATTAAAATAATACCAGTACTCTTGCTCCGTAGCGCTGTGGTAAGTACTGCATAAGATTTTACATGGCAGACCTTAGCCCCATGTGGAGGAAACAGTAACAACTGTATCGTTGTTGTTCTTGTTACTGTTACTCCTCTTCCTCTTCACCCTCCTTTTACTGCTATAATTATTGCTATTACTACTACTACTGCTAGAACTAATAATAATCATCCCGGCTGTAGGCAGAGTCAACGGCCCTGCAAAGAGACAACCTTAATCACAGTAAAACCCTTTGAGCTCATCTTTACCCTCTTCCCACGTACTCTGCCCCCAAACCAAAAGGAAACATGAATATTCTTCAGATGAGACACTCTGTGAAATCAGACACCCCCAGCCAGGTAACAGTGTTGAACTCTGGAAGTCTTTGGTGTATACAGCAAACCATCAGACCCTAGAAAGATGCTCAGCTGGATTTAGAAACCGGGGTGAGAGCAGCCTTGGAGATGTGCTACGCAAATGTGTCTCCGAGGAAGAACCTATTGGGCTGGCCAGAAAGTTCGTTTGGGGTCTTCTGTAACATCTTACAGAAGACGCCTAACGAACTTTTTGGCCAACCCAATATTTATCAGCCCCGTGGGGTCTGTTCCCATGTTTAGATGGAAGCCCCACACTTTGGGGGGAAGCCCCCAGCTTCCCCATTGGTGGAGTATGGTCATCAGTATGAGGGTCTGGCCATTTCTGCCCAGTGCCTCGCTACGCGAGGGCCATCTTTGCACTGGAGCTGCCGCTGGACCAGGAATGCAACCTGCGGTTCTTCGTCCTCCATCCCCCCTTTCACAGTATCCGATTACACTGTGACGTAGACTTTCTGGTGAAAAATAACACAAAGCACCCCCATACACGTCAAACAACCCTGTCAAGGATGGTGGGGTGGTACCCTACACAACTGAGAAACAATGAAAACAATACAAAATGTTTTGTTCCAAAATTGTATTATTTCATGACTTTCTAAGAGTTTATTTGGGAAGCTCTATGGAGTTATAAAATGTGTCTGACTTGTCTCTCTTTCTGATGAAGTGCCTACAACATGAGGCTTAAAAAAAAGTGATTACGGATCATGTGCTATTCATGTCATCTTTGTTTTGCAAATTAAATTTGTTATGCCACATTAGCTCAAAGATATGAATATTTTAATAATGCCAGATCTATAAATGGCAAGAAAAATGAATTAGAATTTTAAAATGCATTCAGTTCCAAGGAATTGGATTTCTTGAGGATATATTTTTCACCTAGAGAGAAAAGGTATTCTAAATTACTGTGTTTCCATTTTAACCATTTAATTTCATTCTCATTTTGCTAATTCATATTTTTCAACATAATGAAAACATTAAAAACAAGCAAAAGCTAAATGGTAAACTATTTTAAAATATTAGTTGGACCTAGTAATCTAAATATTCTTAATATTAATATTATTATGGTTAAGGATAATAATAATAAAATAGTTACAATGTGACAAAAGGTATTCTATACTCTGCATGTGTTAATCCATTTGGCTTCAGAAACATTTTACATTTTAAGTATAACCATTATCTTCTTGTACATACTGACAAACATTTTATAGGTTATTTGATCTGGTAAATTAAATATTTTTAATGTTAATATAGTTAGGGTTGAAGATAATAATTATGCAATAGTTAAACAGTTCTTACTATGTAACAACCAAAATTCTAGGCTCCTTACATATATTAACTCATTTAGCCTCATACACATTCTATAATTTAGGTGTAATCATTATCCATGATGTATGAATTAAGGAACTGAAAAACAGAGAGGTTAAGTAACCTCCCCAAGGTCACACAGCTATATGTGGTACACCCTGGATTTGAACCAAACAGTCTGCATGAACCAGGAAAACAAATGCCGACTTACCTTAAGCCACATCAATTAAACTTTCAGTCTGTGAGTGTGTCTGTATGTAAATGCACATGCAAACTGAGTAATTTTAAATCAAACTGATTTGACTTCAACAAATGCATCTGAATTTTAAAATCCAAATGAGTATGGTCTTTGTCAAAGTACTCACCCTGGATATCCGAGGCATGTTCAGTGTGCTCTGGCAGCCGCCTCTCTTGTTCAAATGAGTCTCACCTCGCAGAAGAGCTCCTGCAAGTGATGAAATGAATCAGCAAGATCCACAAGAAAAGCCAGCTCAGCACTCAGACCTGTCTGGTTCTAGGCCAGAACTAGAATTTTCCAGTTGTGCATCAATCATTTTGTCAGACCTCTTGCATAGTCAATTATCAGTAAATAGTCATTAAGTACCTACTGTATGCCGTTCCCTCAGCTAAATCCGAGCTTTTAAAAGGTAAGTATGACTCTACTGAACTAGCAGTATTCACAGAAAAAGAATCCAATTTATATCAAATATTTATCATTTGCCCCTCTACGGGACAGTCAATAAAATACCCTAAACTTTTGAAGACGATTCCAAAAAAAAGAGCTCCCTGCCTTTTCTGTGGCTATGATGCAGTCCTGATAATGCACTTTTTTCCAGTTTTACTGAGATAGAATTGACATACAGCACTGTGTAAGTTTTAAGATGTAGAACATAATGATCTGACTTACACACATCATGAAATGATGACCACAATATGTGTAGTGAAGCTCCATCATCTCATAGAGATACATTAAAGAAAGAGAAAAAATATGTATTTTTTCCTTGTGATGAGAACTCAGGATCTATTCTCTTAAGAATTCCATATATAATGTGCAGCAGTGTTAATTATCTTTATTATGTTGTACATTACATGCCTATCACTTATCTTAGGACTGCAAGTTTGTACCTTTCCACTGCCTTCATCTCATTCCCCCTCTTGCCACCCCCCATCTCATAATCACAAATCTGATTTTTTTTTTTTTTTTTGCAAGTTAAGTTTTATTTGGGGCGAAATGAGGACTGCATCCCAGGAGACAGTGTTTCAGATAGCTCTGAGAAACTGCTCCGAAGAGGCAAGGGGGGAGCCAGGTTATATAGGAGTTTTGCAACAAAAGGGCAGGTAGTCTGAATGTCATAAGATTATTGTTAATTAAAGGAAAACCAGGTATCTCAAGTTAAAGAATTTAGGGCTTTTCCATGTATGGGAAGATGCAAGAGTCTGGGCTCACTGAAATCCTTCCTTTGATATGCACCTCAGCTATCTGGGGCCAGTATCCTGTGTTTTCATATCCTGAGTTTCCTCAGGGCTCACCGCGGGGAGTGGCTGCAGTCTGATGGCTGCTAGATAGCAGGTATTCTTTCCTTCCTGAGTTCCCTCAGGGCTCACCCGCTCACCTGGCTGCAATCACTGATGACTGTGACATCCTTTGTTTACTGATATGGCAGGAAATATCCGATTTCTCAAATCATCCTCTTGGTCAGGAATTCGAACAATACTTGGGAGACATTTCATGACCAAATTTAGTCCCATGGTGCTGGGAGGCTCTTCCCAGATCAGGAGAAAACTCTTGTTGATATGCCACTCCAGGTGCTAATTTCCGGATTTGGCCCTGTTGATAATTAAAGATTCTCTGGATCCTCTGTCTAATTACGATCCAGGAGACATTTTCCCTTGTTGCTTCTTCCCATACCTAGAATCACACTATTACAATTATTTTATGTTATAAATGTGAGAAGTTTTACTGAGGGCCTGGTTACACACTGGGTACTGTGAGAGACAACAATCTTATAAAACAGACAGGATATAAGCAATGCAGCTAGTAACACTGACAAAGCCATAGTGCAGCAGGGAGACACAAAGCGCAAACAATTTGGAAACAAAGAACAAATTAAAACACTGATTAGTGTAACTAGTTGTAATCCAGTTGCAATAAACCATCAAGTCCACAGGAGAGCCAGCTGGAGAAGCCAAATTCTGGCAGGTCTGAACTCTTTTTCTATGAGTCTGTTTGTTTGTTCTTGAAGTATAATTGACCTTCAACACTATGCTAGTTCCTGTTACACAGTGCGGTGATTTGATATTTCTATACATTTCAAAATGATCACCATGATTAGTCTGGTTACCATCTGTCACCACACGAAGATATTATACAGTTATTGACTCTCTGATGAATGCACTTTTGAACTCTTTACCCGTACTCTGAAATTCCATTGGCAGGATACAGCTCAGGAGTCATGCTGTTTTTTAACATGTGACCTGACCCCAGGGACGGGGTTAGGCAGGATTCCACATCACTGGTGCCACCTTAATTTAACGCTTACACTCCTGTCTTGCAATGGCTGGTGTCATCTTTTCTCCCTCATTAGACTGTAGCCTACCTGCCTCATTCATTATTATATCCACGGGTCTGTGAAAATGCCAACACACAGAGCACTCACAGGTGATACTGCTGAAAAAATACATTCATAGATTAAGGAGACAGTTAATAACCTCTTAACAAGACTGTGTGGAATAAAACACTTACTTCAAAGTATGAATTCTGATGGGTGTGTTAAAAAATCTATCCTATTACTTTATAGACGGCCTTGCTCTTCGTGCATTTAATACTTCTAGCACTGACACCCATGGCATGTCGTAATTTATAAATTTATTAAGACGCAAGTTCAGACAGCATTGTTAAAGCTGTTGGGAAGACATCATTTAGGTGGTGAAAAAGCCTAGCAAATCAAACATCGATATCTAATATAATCTTTCTTCTCTTTATGTCATTCACAAGTGGACACTATTATGCATTAAAATGATGTTCACAAGTCTAGGTTATTGATAAGATGTCTGGAAGCAAGATATGAAAACAGGAGTCTTACATACGTTTAATATTAGGTCACTGACTGTATAATCAATTAAGTTATTGGCAGTTACTGGGTTAGATTATCTCATATTGATGGCTTTTTATATAATGCTTCGTACTAAGTTTGAGATAGAAATCTCTAGAAAGTAAATTATACATTACATTTACCTATGTGTGTTGGGAATATACACCATACATATTAATTTTACATGGGTAGTCATTATTTTGTTTCTCTAAATTTGTATTTGTATTCTCTAAATTTTCTATGAAGAATGTTTCTTTAGAAATAAGACAAATATTTTATTTCTTAAAAAACTAAATTCTTGGGCTTCCTTGGTGGCGCAGTGGTTAAGAATCTGCCTGCCAATGCAGGGGACATGGGTTCGAGCCCTGCTCTGGGAAGATCCCACATGCCGCGGAGCAACTAAGCCCGCGAGCCACAACTACTGAGCCCATGTGTCACAACTACTGAAGCCCACACGCCTAGAGCCTGTGCTCTGCAACAAGAGAAGCCACCGCAATGAGAAGCCCGTGCACTGCAATGGAGAGTAGCCCCCGCTCGCCGCAACTAGAGAAAGCCCACGCCCAGCAACGAAGACCCAACACAGCCAAAAATAAATAAATAAAATAAATAAATTAAAAAAAAAAAAACTAAACTCTTATAGGAGTAGAAATAACTCACACTTCTTTTGTGAAATAATGATTCCCCCTTGAGTGTGTGTGTGTATATCCATATACAAACATAGTTCAAAAGCATATTTTCATGACCTAGAAGTTATATTAGCAATAGCTCTAATTATGAGAGCTCTTTAATAGGAAATTATACCAGTTAATATAGAAATTATACTTATTTTTAAAATTTAGTTTTCTTCACTAAAACAAATGAGTTCATAAAGTGGACTCAATAAAGTAATGGCTATTTAGAACCTCAATGAACATTTTAGATACAAATAAACATAGGAACAGTCTAAACAAGTAACATACTCTATAGCCATTTGACTTTTATTCAGGACAGAACCTAATTCATCTACCTTTGAAATCAATCAGTACTCTATAAAGGTGAAGGAGGCAAGAGATGAGAGGGACAAAAATGACCATATTAATCTCAGCTTTCTTTTTTTTTTTTAACATCTTTATTGGAGTATAATTGCTCTACAATGGTGTGTTAGTTTCTGCTGTATAACAAAGTGAATCAGTTATACATATACATATGTCCCTGCATCTCTTCCCTCTTGCATCTTCTTCTTTCGAATGTTTACATATCTGATTTTATATCGGGATTTCAGTCATGTCTCAAGGAAGGCACACAGAACAGGCGTTCTCTCTGCAGGTGATGTGGGGAATGGTAAAGCACAGGCAGCTGGGTCTGAAAGCTGACTGCCTTCTCTCTGCAGGTGATGTGGGCAATGATAAAGCACAGGCAGGGGAGAGCCCGCTGGTTTCTAACTGGACTAGGGCCATGTTAAAGTGAGACCTCCCTGGCTCTCCCAACCCTGGGAATTGGGGCTTCTCTCTGCCGTTACATCCTTCTGGGATCTGCAGTGTCCCACTCGCATCAGCCAGCAGGGGGCAGCCTGGAGACAGTCATAGAAAACAATAAACACGGACCTTGTGGGGAAACCTATTTTCACATATGGGTCAGTTCCATCTGGCATTACGTTTGTGGGATTTTGTACATCATCTTGCAGGACGCAGGCCCACTCTTCTGAAAGTCACTCAGTAACTAAAGGCAAACATTTCTGAGAATCTGCTGTGCTTAATTGCTATCCCTTTTATCGAGTTCCTTGGACAAAATCAAGGATCAGAAGTTGTCTCCACACTTTGAGAGCAGCCAATGGATAACCAGGGGGAAGGGAAAGTATAAGACAGTGATAACAGTCTCTCAACAGTGTGCACTAAGACAACCCCCGTTTACTACTTTCCAGTAAAACAGTTAAGGGTACAGCTTTGCCCTCTGACGAACCTGGGTTTCTTTCCTTTGCTCCCTTCTATTTGGCCAGGTAATCTGGGAAAAGTGCCTTAGCGTGTGTGAGGCCACTTCCTCTACCTGCTTCAGAGCATTGATTGTGGAGATGGCGATGAGGAACATAACACAATTAGCAAAAGCTCTGGCACACAGTATGGGCTCTGTAACTATTAATTATGATTATTCTTCATGCACAGGACATTTAATCCAGTGCAAAGGTGCAGCAGAAAGTGTCAGGAGTATCTGTCCAGCCCACGAGCCTCCGGGCCTTGGCACCCATTCCTCGCCATTCCTCATTTCTTGGACCAGGGATGGATCCTGATACACATTTGGCCAATCATATATTCTCTCTACCGGACATGCAGCCTAGAAGGAAAGGGAGGCTATTCTTTGTGCCGTTTGGCTGAACTGAGGGGCTCCCACGTTTGGTCACGTGCACCTTGAGAAGCAGAGAGAGCAGATCTCCTGAGAGGAAGGGAAATAAAAGAGATGCTGCATTAGAATCCACAAGACCCTGGCAATCCACACTTGCAGCAACATGGATGGACCTAGAGATTGTCATACTGAGTGAAGTAAGTCAGACAGAGAAAGACAAATACCCTATGATATCGCTTATATGTGGAATCTAAAGAAACGGTACAAATGAACCTATTTACAAAACAGAACTTGAGTCACAGATGTAGAAAACAAACTTATGGTTACCAGCGGGGAAGGGGGGGGTAGGGATAAATTGGAAGACTGGGATTGACATATACACACTACTTTATATAAAACAGATAACTAATAAGAATCTACAGTATAGTGCATGGAACTCTACTCAATACTCTGTAATGATCTACATGGGAAAAGAATCTAAAGAAGAGTGTATATATGTATATGTATAACTGATTCACATCGCTGTACACCTGAAACTAACACAACATTGTAAATCAACTATACTCCAATAAAAAAATTTTTTAATTAAAATGTTAAAAAAAAAAAAAGACCCTGGCAATCCAAAGCAGAAGCATGGTTTCTGCAAGCTTTCCCCTTTTTAGTGCCCATCCCCTCTAGACTTCCATTGGTCCTTGGGTTCTGTATTCTAACAAAAATTTTCTTTATCCACATATGATGATTTTTGTTTTTTTCTCTCAGCAACCAAGGGAGTCTTAACCAAGGCAACGAATCTCAAAACAGAGAATTTTTTTAAAGAGCTCATTATTTTATAAGTAGAACCCAATAATCAAGACAGACTCATTTCAGGTGCAACAGAAAATTTCTTTTCTCCCCTTTTCCTCCAAGATAATATCTGGGTATACAGGAGAGTATTTCTGAGCAGGGCCAGCTAGACAGGCCCCATGCTCAGAAGGCTCTCACACCTGGTTTACTGCTCTGCTGTCACCATCTTGAAATTCTTAATAATTTTACCTCTGAGCTTGCGTTTTACAAGTGAAGTCCGATGGGACAGTAAAGCGTACACACGAATGAGCAGAGCGGATGCATGCGATGTGCATTTCTGCTTTCCCTTGCCACCGCTCTCTTGCATAGGGCCTGCGGTGCCCATGAACAGGCGCGGAATTCCAGTGGACCCGCAACGTGTGGGAGACACCCAGTCTCACAGCCAGCACAAGGTAAGCACGCCACACCCAGCACTGAGCCGGCAGGGGTGCTGCCAGCCTCAGGAGGGCACGTTATTCATCCCCACCAGAACTTCCTACAGATGCAGAAAGAAGGCACAAGGGTACTAAAAAACACAAACGACCAAGACAGAACCTTATTACTCCCTTTCTCCCTGAGGTCACTTCCCTGTATTGGCCAATTTCTTAACCTGGAAGTGATGACATAGAAGAAAAGTGAAAGAGTAACTCTAGTTGTTTTCCTTGCAGTCCGTGCACATTGGTCAGGTGGAGAATGACCAATGTGGACTGGTCAACAGGCTGTGCAGAATCTTCTAGACCCCCTGATGACCAGGCTGAGGCTTATTTTAGCACTGGCTTTCTATGTGGCCACCTCCGTCGCCCAAACCTGCAACATGGCTCTGGTGTCATGGTGGCCAAATTGAGAACTTCTCAAGAACGGTGGTCCTCAGCCCTGGCTACACCTTAGATTCACCTGGGAGCTGTGTCTTCCTAATGATAATATTGATGTCCGGGCTCCATCCTACACTCATCAAAAGGAGCAGAATTAAGACACTGTACTGGTGTACCACAGTTCCCAAGGCTATGTCTGCAGAAACAGGCATGGCGTTCATTGTCTACAAACACCATCCCAACATACAAACATGAGAAGTGGGGGATTAGCACACTGATTTTCTACCTCAACACCCCTCCTTCCCTCACTCAGCTGTGCCAGGGGGTGGGATGGGTTTTCCCCCTTTGGTTAGGCAGGGACTTGCCCTAAATCGTAACCTGAGTCCCCTTCATCCATAGGTAGCCAATCCAAATCAATAGTCCTCGTGCCATCACAGCACCTGACGTGGAGGCCCTAGGCAAAGAGGCTGCACCAAAGCTTTGGGCATGAAGAGTGCCGCCTCGTGTGAACAAACAGAGAAGGGAAGAGACCCCCAAGCCTAAGACGCGAGAACGCCCATGTTTAACGGTTTGCTGCAGGACGAGCCTCTACAGATCCTGGGGTGACGGTGCAGCTGGACAGGATCACTGCTGCCTTCACTTATCAGTGTCTTTATGACAACGATCGCTGTGAACGCCCCGTGAGCGGACATCTGCTTTTGAACACTGGCACTGGGGGGAGAGTAGAGCAAAGCAGTCAAGGAATGAATCCTGGCTGAGCCAACGATCAAGCGTGCGACCTCGAGAAAGTCACTTTGTCTCTTTGCGCCTCATTCAGCCATCGTCACCATGTGAGCGCCACTGTCGGTCGCCCCACAGCGTTCTTAGGGACGTTGAATGTGCGTTGGTGCGGGCAAGGCCCCTGGAGGAGACAGACAGCAAAGACCACGCAAGTGCGCGTTCAACAAGCAGCAGCAAATGCAAATTTGGCGTTGCTCCACGCCTTTGAGCACAGAAATAGAAACCAAATAAAAAGCACGCCGAGAGAGCCTTTGCGCTGCGGAAAGTATCACAGACACTTGCCACGCTAACATAGAAAGTACAGAAAAAAAAAAAAATAAGGCATAAGTCAAATGTCAAGAAAAACGTGTAACTAAAGGAAATGCCTATGATTTCAACGATTACGCGTCAACATCGGATGAAAATACACCTTGGGTGGGTGGCCCATACAAGTGGGGTCACTGAAATGAAGTCTACATGGTTACGAGATCCTTCTCACTCAATATTAAGCAAAAATGTTATTTTAGTTTCTTTGCTAACTGAAGGAAATTAACCTTTACACTTGTCTGTGTTCACAGAATGCTGAATTGAAGCTAACTTATATTTTAAATATTATCTTGTGAATGCTTCCGTACCCTACAGAATCCAAATTTTTTCTATAATACAACTGGGAAAATGGGGTCATGTTGGTGATGAGCTGATTTCCTAAAATTTGGAGTATATGAAAAAAGTAAACTAAAAATAAAATTTGGAGTATACGTGCATGAAAAAGCAGGAAAATTAAATTTCAGAATTACAAAGACCTTTTGGAGACCCTTGACCTTACAATTTTACTTTTACAGCTGCTTTTTAAGTGCAATGTGGCCATGCAGCTACTCCAAGGACTCTGTTAAGAAAAGTTCACTTTCTGAAAATGGCCCTTCAAAGCACGCCAAGAGTGCAGTCCTGCTCCCTCAAGGTGAGAGAGTGAATAAAATATGGGAAAGAAAGTCTGGTGCTTAAAATGACAGCTTAAATAGGGCTCTCTGGCTTCCATGTGGGAATTTAGAAATACAAAACTAATGTTAGGCTGGAGGTAGACTTCCCCAAGCAAGGAATGCTGTTGAAATGACTTTGAACTTGCCATCTCTTTTATTCACAGAGAATGAATTTTGTGTGTTCATTATTTTAAATATCTCTGCCTACTGGGAAATAGCACAGTTCATCAGAACTTGGGATTCTTTTTTCCCCCAGGAAAAACTGAATCAGTCCATACGATTCAACAAATACGTCTCCATAACACTACCACATTCTAACAGTCACTACTCTGCCGCTAGTTTTCTGAGAATGCAAGCCCTAACAGAAGATTCTGAAATTACAGCTGTCTTTTCCATGTCAGCCTGGGTCCTTTCAAAATTTCACTTTGACCTCCATTTCAGACTTCTAACCCATTTTACCCATTCGTTTTGTAGCTTTGTGAATAGGGAATGTATCTGTGTATAGTTTGCTATAACACATCACTTTTGCCTTAGAAATTCTGTGAAGATGTTGTAAAGAATGATTTTGAAAGTTTATGTTAGCAGTATATTTCTTATGGTTTTAAAATCAAATATGAAATACATTAGTGGACACTCACCAAATGGTGAGTCTACTCTTTTCCCAAATGCTCAGAAGGAAGGGATGATGGGAGGACGTCTGAGATCACTTCCCGCTCTACAAAATGCTTTTGGTAGAAGGGCATTATTACTGTCACAGCTGTTAAAAACAAACATTTATTTAGCATCTACTTCTCTGACCCTATGTGTAGGATAAGATCCTTGGTAGCGCTCCAAGAACCACAGCTCCCTACATGGAAATTTATCACAGGGAAATATGTGCATCCATTTACAACGATTTGGTGAGCAACAGTCTTGTACCATCTCTAACATCCAAAATAGCTCATATAATTCAAAAAAGGCAAACAAAACTATTGATTAATTCAACGGTGAACATTTATGCCAAGCAGCATGTACTGTTCATCTAAACATACCTAAAATCGCAACCAACTTTTCAGTGCCCCAAACATCACAGTCGTGTTCTTATTTGTTTGGGGAAATATTCGCCAGATGAATACGTATCACGAAGTTTTATATATCAAAAAGACTAAATTTCCCTGTCTTATGTAGAGATGATAGCTGCATTTTTGCTTGTTTAACTCAACAAATATTTATCAGGTACTGCAGTGGATGTTGTTGGTTTAGGCCTGCCCAGCTGACTCCATCTGGACTTGGCAATGCTTCCCCTCATTCTGTCCATCGTCTGCAGGACTCGCTCTCCCGTTCATGGGCTCACATCACTGTATCACCATTTGCTGTTCACGCTGACCCTTCCAGGGACACGCATGCGACAAAAATAGAACGAGCAGGAGTCTTTTTCTAAGTTTGAGAGGTGGGTAGTGGAAGAACTTTTCCGCTGATATGCTGAGAGTCTGTGAGGCTGCCAGCAGCCTCCTGGGGATGTCCGGACTGCAGAATGAAACTAAGATGAGAAAAACAGGAAATGGCACAAGGGTGGCCTTCCAGCACCCCTGCATGCTTGATCCAGCCATCTCCACAGTTAGTCCTACCTCTAAACCTCCCCATATTTGATATTTGTCCATTTTGGCCGTGCTGGGTCTTAGCTGCGGCACTCGGGATCTTCGTTGCGGTATGTGCAGCATGCGAACTCTTAGTTGCGGCATGTAAGTGGGATCTAGTTCCCCGACCAGGGATCGAACCCAGTCCCCCTGCACTGGGAGCATAGAGTCTTAACCACTGGACCACGAGGGAAGTCCCTAAACCTCCCGATATTTGAACTAGCACATTCTTTTTGCTTAAGCCAGTTAGATATCTGAAACATATAAGCTAAAGATTCCCAACTCTTATAAACATTTAGCTACCTTCTAGATGCCGGCAAAAACCAAGAAATAGGGACTTCCCTGGTGGCCCAGTGGTTAAGAATCCGCCTGCCAATGCAGGGGGCACGGGTTCGAGCCCTGGTCCGGGAAGATTCCATATGCCGTGGAGCAACTAAGCCCGTGCGCCACAACTACGGAGCCTGCGCTCTAGACCCCGTGAGCCACAACTACCGAGCCCGCGAGCCACAACTACTGAAGCCCGCGCGCCTAGAGCCCGTGCTCCGCAACAAGAGAAGCCACCGCAATGAGAAGCCCGCACACCACAACAAAGAGTAGCCCCCGCTCGCAGCAACTAGAGAAGGACCTCGCACGCAGCAAGGAAGACCCAACGCAGCCATAAACAAACAAATAAATAAATAAATAAAATCCAAGAAGTACACGACGGTCCCTGCTCCAAATCAACTCTGAACACAGAAGGCGGAGGCAACCGCATTTCTAACCAAAATGAAAGGTGGTAACTACTACCGCAATGTCTCAAGCATGGTAACAAAGAGAAGGGTGTGGTTAACATTGACAGAAGGTGTTTGAATTTAATCCAAAAGGACATACTGAGACAAAAGAGTTTTTTAGGCCCAGAAGAATAAGTAAAACTTAAGAGTAGAAAAATGTGAAAGTACATTCCAGTAAGAAAAAACAGTGAACTAAAACTGGACAGTTTATCTAAGATTTTTTTTTTTTAATTTTCTAATGCCTACTCCAGTCCTTGTCATATATTAGACACTAAAGTTTATTTAAAGAGTGAACAAAGGCATGAATACAATTGATTAGATACATGATTTATCTGGAGTTAGGACCCTGGTCAATGACATGACCCCCTTTTATAACACTGTTCCTAATGGAAATTATGTTCTCTTTACAATAACCTACTTTATGACACAGCTTCCAGGAAAAGGAGTAACCCGAGTGACCTACTGCTGTAATTGATAAATGTAGAAAGGGTAGCCTGAGTTAATTGCTTTTTTTTTTCTTTTCCAGATGCAAACAAGTTTCCTAAATGCTATAAATTTATACATCACATTTATTAAACACTTTTACCACTTTTTAGTAAAATTATAAATGCCTAAATATGAAGACCAATTACAAATTCTGACCAAAGAAAGGACTGAAGGAATAACAAGTTTCTGAGACCCGTCAAGGGCCAAAGAGCACAATCCTGGGCACATAATAAGGACTTACTAGCTCACTAATTCATTTCTGAACCACCGTAGGGGAGGAAGGTCCGTGAGCACCGTTGTAACAGTTATATGAGACAAGGGGTACAAACGACTGGCATGGAATGGGCCCTCAAAAGGCATAATAATTATTAATAATAAGCTTCCAGCAAGTAGGAGTAGATGCAAAAACAAAATACACCAGAATTCTTATTTTCTCCCTTTGAAATGAGGTGATTAGATGATTGGATGTTTTGGCAATTAGGCTGTTTCTTTTGACGACAGCATCAGTAATGATGAGATCCTGTACTCCAAATTAAAACAGAGTAGTATTTTGGTGAATTTGATGAAGCATACGGCACCGAAGCTGACACTCTGTTTATCACTCAGCGCTATCACCTGTTTGACACTGATATTATTTCCCCAATAATCCCCTCCACTGGAGGATAATTATCTGAAGGGTAACGAGAAGGACTATTCCCAACCATCTGTACAAACTGTGGACCACAAGCAGCCAGGTCAAGGGCAGAGCTGTTTAGCAACAAAGAAAACAGGGCAGAGAGAATACAGATTTTCTTTTATTGGGCTTTTAAAAAATATTTAGGACCCTGTCAGGCATTTGATATCCCACTCCCACCATCACTTCACAACACCGACACCTGGCTACCAAAGATCTAAACCCCTTTTGTATAAAAGATATCTCTTAAGTATGAACATTTTGAAAGCTTCTCCGCTCTATCTCACACTTATGCAGAATATCAGCTGCAAGCACTGTAATTAAGTAATTCTAATACAATTACAGAAACACTCAGAAACTCTACCTTGATCTCTCAGTTCAGTGTATATTATATTTGGAACCTTTCACATATTAAATTAAAACAAAGCTTATACATAAAGGTTACATTTTTTAATGTTTTTTCTAATAGATATAGCTTGATATTTAGTTTCTATGCCATGTTAAGATGATCTATAGTGTACACTTTCAGATGTCTCCAATCCCAAGTAAATTACACTTCTTAAGGACGCCTAGTTTTGAATTGTTTTCAAATGTCACCAGTCTGGTTACATACATACATTTGCATATATATGTACATATATAACAGAAAATATATTACATATGTAATTCATATACTTTTTGAAAAAAGTATTCTTCCATTCAGAAAAGAGTCACCCAAGGGACTTCCCTGGTGGTCCAGTGGTTAAGACTCCATGCTCCCAATGCAGGGGGCACAGGTTTGATCGCTGGTCTGGGAACTGAGATTCCGCATGCTGCACAGTGCGGCCAAAAAATAAAATGAAAAAATAAATAAATAAACATAATCACCAAAGTACCATCACAGCTCTATGCGAGAAAAGAGTCACCCAGTTTTACTTCAAGTAGTTGGTTCTTCTAGCGTGTTTCTAACAGAGAGAAAACAGGTGCAATGGAAAAGGCACTTACATTAGTGAGATCTGTTTAGCTTGCAAGATTTAGAAACTCGGTTCTAACTCACTTAAGAAAACGAAGAGCAAAGGGCGGGTGCGGTGTGGGAGTGAGCCAGGGATGGTCGCAGTTGCATCCCCAGGCTCAAGAAATGCCATCACACCTACTAGGCCAGCTCCTCTCCCTTTCTCAGCCCCGACTCCCTCTAAACTGCCTTTATTCCCGGGCTGCCCGTCCACACGGTGGCCTCCGCTGACGACCGACGCCTCCTTAGAGAAAACAACCACCTGTGGGAAGGGATGGGGCCTCCTCTGCGGGTTCACGTGGGATGCCCTACTCCACGACTGCAGAACTGCCTTGCTCAGAATTCTACGGTGGTCTCAAAACAAGGGAATGCTTCAACAAGACACAGAGCGCGTGGTGACCCGAGGCATCACCTTGAGGCCCCTGTGGCAAAGGGCGCTGCTGTGTGTGCCAACGGTGTGGCCACAATCCCCTGAAATTAAAGGCTGTGCATCTAATCTTTAAAGTGCATCGAGTTCAGCGTGCAGGGCTCTGGGAGGGGGTGACAGGGGTGAGGAGTTCGTACACGGAGGGAGGGTACGGGTGTCTCGGGGAACGATGGCATGTGCCCCACAGAGCTGTTCTCCTGTGCTAAGATGCCAAGGTTGGAAAATAAATGCCACCGCATGGACAGTAGACTGGAACACGAGATTACACTCAGACACTTTGCGATAAGGCTCAGTCCTTGGGGCAGAGGTGTGGCAAGAATCCCTTATCCCTCCCTGATCCCGTACCTTTCTCTCTTTAGGAGAATACATGATCAAATCTTGCGGGAGGAAGCTGGGGGTGTGGAAAGCCTTGGGCACCTTGTGTCTGTGCCAGCTGCTCTCGTAGGTACCTCCCAGAGCTAAGGGTTTGCTACCCCCCAGCTCAGTGTGGACATGCACAGCACCTGTGTGTGGCTCTGTACGAGCACATGATCACGCCTCTGCAATTAACACATCGACTGTCTCCCTACCCTCTAGGCTCTCGATGAGGCAGAACTGTATTCCTGTCAACTTCGTGTGCCCTGAACCAGCACTATGTTTGTTACACAATGGATACTTAAATGTTCGATAAATGGCTAGAAAAAAAACCAGTTCAAAACTAAACTACGGGGCTTCCCTGGTGGCGCAGTGGTTAAGAATCCGCCTGTCAATGCAGGGGGCACGGAATCGAGCCCCGGTCCGGGAAGATCCCACGTGCCACGAGGCAACTAAGCCCGTGAGCCACAACGACTGAGCCTGCACTCTAGACCCCGTGAGCCACAACTACCGAGCCCGCGAGCCACAACTACTGAAGCCCGCACGCCTAGAGCCCATGCTCCACAAGAGAAGCCACCGCAATGAGAAGCCCGTGCACCGCAACGAAGACCCAATGCAGCTAAAAATAAATAAATAAATTTATTTTAAAAAAAACCAACTAAATTACTAAGGAAAATAGAGGCAAAACCAGGCAAAAGATTTTCTGAAAAATGTCCTGAAAAGGCAATTAAATTACTATATACTCACATCACAAGAGTAACTTACTTAAATCCAACAATCACAACAAATATTTATTAACCACACACTATGTGCCAAGTGCCATGCATGGCGCTGAGATTATAAAGACAAACGTGAATGAATGTGATATTCTTCCTTACCTTAGGAAACGGAACCTTTTAATTAGTTGCATGTGGGTATGACATGGGGTAGAAGGGAGAAAAGAGGAGAGAATTTTTTTAAAAAAGGTTTAAATTGTTAAGAATTACATCATGGAGCTTTGTGGACACTTTTCCTGTGACCCTTAAATTTGGCGGGATCTCACTCACCGGCAGGGGTGGTAATGACCGCTGATCTCCTCTTTCCTTTAAGCAAAGGATCCCAAGGCCGCGGTGTGCATCCTGGTTGCCCCAGCGACAAATTTCTCACCCGTCTTCTGAATCAACCTGCTGCCAGTGTCCCAAAGCAGGAAATAGGTGGCCCTGCCACCACTGCAAATTCTGGCTCTGTGGACCTTGTCTCTCCTTACATTTTCGATGCCACCACACCACTTTAAACCAGACCACCCCAGGAGTTAGACCGGCGCTTTGCAAACTTTAGTGTGCAGAGCAATGCCTGGGGATTCTGTTAAAATACAGACTCTGCTTCAGGAGATCTGAGGCCTGGGATTCTTCCTTTCCAGTAAGTTTCCTGGAAGATGCTCCCTTGGGAAGACCACACCCTACCGGAGAGTTAGAAGGCAATGGAAGGACGCAAGAATGAACAGCTTGTCCTTCTATATTTCCTGGATATACACACACTTGCCCTTCCCGTCACGAAATTCGAATGCTGGTGAAGAATTCAGAGTAATGCAGTTGTGCTATGCATAGGCATTAGGGTGTCTGCAAGATCAGCTGTCTCAGAAGTCTACTTACAATAAACACGAGATCTCTTCATTAGTCATGACATCCAGGGTTCTTGCTTACAGAAAGTGTTGTGGGCCAGAGCCCAGGTCACAAGCACCCCAAATGAGGGAGAAAGAAAAAAGTCCAAGGTAAAGGCCATCTGGGGAGCTCCCACCCACTCCCTCTCCTGCTTAAGGTAGAGACACTTGCGTTTTTCGGATTCTCTTCTGTACTTCAGTGAGAGTTAATCTGTCCTTAAACAAGGGGGCCTGGAGAACCTTGAACCGGAAACTCTGCAATTCCTTAAGGCTTGCTTGTTAGGATTAGATAAGGAAGACGTTGTTGAGGGAGAGAAGGAATTGTCAGTCCTTTGAATCCGGGCGGGAATGCGAGCCGAGCGGGCCGCCTTAGAAAGCTGCTTCTCAGATCTACCCAGAGCCAGTGGTGCTACCAGACGACAGACGCCGGTCTGCTGAAGCCCTGCTAGGCAGCATGAACCTTACGATTTAGCACCAACTCGGATTTTACCGTCCCATTTTGCAGAGAAGTCACCTGGGAAGCTCAGAGAGGTCACATAACCCACCCAAGGCCACACAGCTTAAGGCGGGCTAAGGATCTGAACGCTGCCCAAAGCCATAGTGCGGCCTTTGCAACAATGCTTAAGGAAACATCAGAGGGAGGCTTCCAACAGCTGCGGGGCATTCAATCCCAAGGTGGCCCCTAGGCCCCGCCCTTACAGGGACAGCTGGACCGCCCCGAGGGGGAGGGGGAGGGAAACCACTTCCGGACAACAGCCGCCAAGGCCAAGCACTTCCGGTACACAGCAAACGAGGGTCGTTCGGGTCAGCCGACTTGCAGGTGAGGGCCGGCCCGCAGGCGGCGCATAGGGACGAAAATGCATCCCGAGGTATCCGAAGACGGTATGACTCGAGACGAGAAAGTCTTATCCCTTACCCGCGCTAGGGGACACCAAGGTCAAGCGGCCGAGCGCGCGCCGCCATGTTGAGTCCAGCGGTTTAAGTGGAGCAGGCGGAGCCTCGCGGACGCCCGCGTCGGCGCGATGACGTCACAGGCCCGCGCGGGTAGGCCGGCCTCAATCCCTTGTGCGGAAGCTTCCTGGGCGGGCGTGGTGCGGCCCTGATAGGCGGGGCCGGGTTGAGTGACGGCCCTGCCCCGCCCTCCGGTTAAGGGACAGGGCGTGCGGGGCGGCGGGGGGGGGACGATGTTCTACACGGAAGTGCCTCAGGCCTGCGTTGGTAGGGCGGAGCGCGGGGGGGGCGGGGGGCAGGTTCCGGACCCCCGGAGGTGGCTCCCGGGCGAGCGGGTCCGCGTAGGCATCCCTGGGGGTGTTGCAGCAGCGACCCTCGTCCCGCCACCCCCAGACCGCAGGATGGGGGGGACACTGGGCCTGCGCACGCTGGGTCGGCCTCCCTGGAGACCCATCCCTTTCTCCCTTTTCCAATCTGAAGAAATTAAACCCAAACCGGGGCTCGGCTGCAGCGACTGAGCCTCCTTTCGCACAGGGCCTGGCTCCGCGCATCAGAACGAGGGTTTTCGGTTCCTAAATTCCAGGCCGGGGCCAAGTGCCCAATCTGAAGGTCCCGGGACCCCCGAGAAACCCCTGAGGGCATCCAGGGGGAGCAGTTTTGGCGGCGGGGGGGGCACTGTTTTATACACGTGGTGAAATCGTTCCCCCTGAAGTTTCGTGAAATATAGTTTCATTGTTAGATTTGTTGCAAGTATCAGGTGATGCAGATGTCATTTCTTTGAGCCTCCAGTGGCCCTCGCCAGTCATGACCTCAGTTTGTCTTGAGAAACTTGGCTATGAAATACACTGCATTGTTGAATAATTGAGTATTGCATTATTGAATAATTGAGAGCATCAGGTTAAAAAAACAAAACAACAGCAACAAAAAACGGATGCTTACGATGGAAATGGTGGGGAGCCAAGACATCTGTTTTAAATTCACTGATGCACTCGCAAAGAGCAAATGTGTCTTTCATTTGAAGTTTGCTAACATCTCTAATGATTTTACCAGTAGCCCACACCCCCAAAAGTATCAAAAGGTCAAGAAAAAAGGACCAAATGCCTTGCCAATTGGAATTTAACCATTTGGTTTTTGCCAAGTAATTAAAAAGTAGGTTGCATAGTCTATGTACTGAACAAATATAGACTGTTGTAATTTTTTTTTAATTAATATGATTGTAGTGGGTCAAGGTGAGAGAGGGAAAAGTTTCCTTGAAAGCTTTGGGTGTTTAATTAGACTTTAATTGAAAAGATTATGCTTAGAACAGAGAATTCTGTATATAAAAGAAAGCCTTGGAATGATGACTAGCATAAGAGTACACAGCATGTGGAACAAACTATACCAACTTATGGGCATTTTTGGGTTTTGTGTCACCAATTTCACAGCTAGAATGAAGCACATCAACTTGTCGTTTGCAGCGTGTGGGTTTCTTGGCATTTACCACTTGGGGGCAGCATCCGCACTTTGCAAACACGGCAAAAAGCTCCTGAAGAATGTCAAGGCCTTTGCCGGGGCTTCTGCAGGATCCTTGGTTGCTTCTGTCCTGCTAACAGCGCCACAAAAAATAGAGGTAATTAAGTACTAACTAGGCTGTGTTTCTCATGCAGAAATTACGCCCAAACAACGAAGATGATGATTAACTATATACTAAGTTAACTGCAGAGAAATAACCCTTTGCCTGGGAAACAGAAAAGGTTGACTTTAAAATTTAATCATTCGGGATCTCTGCTTTCCATTTGGAAAAGATTATTTTGAGTGACAACAAGACAAGGAAATAAAATGCCTTCTTTTACTCTTGAGTGTTTATTTAGTCTTAAGATTCCAGCTTTGTTTCTTTCAAGCAAAGGATATTTCTCCATTAACTGATCATGAGAAGAGCACAGAGCCTGTTCTCAAGGCCTTGAACGTGTGGCTGATAAGTCTTTGCTTGCTCCTGTTTACAGACAGGCATATAAACTAAAATGTTGGCCTGTAATCTCTTTTTTTTTTTTAATTTTTATTTAGTTTTGGCTGCGTTGGGTCTTCGTTGCTGCACGCGGGCTTTCTCTAGTTGCGACGAGCGGGGGCTACTCTTTGTTGCGGTGCGAGGGCTTCTCATTGCTGTGGCTTCTCGTTGCGGAGCACAGGCTCTAGGCACGCCGGCTTCAGTAGTTGCAGTACGCGGTCTCAGTAGTTGTGGCACACGGGCTTAGTTGCTCCGCAGCATGTGGGATCCTCCCAGACCAGGGATCAAACCTGTGTCCCCTGCGTTGGCAGGCGGATTCTCAACCACTGTGCCACCGGAGAAGTCCCTGTAATCTCTTTTAAGAGGAATGATATTGGAATTTAATTTGTTTTTCATTCCCACAGTAAGAAGAAGCCCTGAATTCCAAGCAGTTTATCTAGAAGTAATAAAAATAAGCATTAAGTATTTCATTTAATGTAATCTATGTTTTTAAAGTCTGTTTTCTGCTTCTAGACAGCCATCATGCATTCTCTGTGAGAACTGGCTTCTGCAGGTGGAGAATATTCTATTTGTTAATTACTTACGTTCTCTAGTAGCTTGGAATAGTAATCAAATAATGATTAACACTTCCATGCCCAAGGATGAATTTGTCACATTTAAATGTTGAAATCCACAACATTTTAAACATCAGAAATCTTGTTTTCAAATCTCTGACGAGCTGCTTATGGAAGAGAAACTGGACTTTAGACCAGTTATTCAGAAATCCTCTGCTCTTTTTCTTTTTTATATACTAGAAAAGTGATGGAAAATTTTAGAGATTGTACAGGATGAGAACCTGAAGTCAGGGAATGTATGCATGAAGTGTGCAAACTCCCCCCAAAGTGGCAGACTCATGTGCTTTGAATTGCAAGCTCGTCCCTCCCAGCTCTTTATTTCCTTTCTGAAGCAGGGGGCTACTAAGGGGTTGTTTACTCCTGTTCAGTGCAGTCTTTCCTTTAGGTGGGAGCAAATCCCGAGCTTTGGAGTTGGGTAGATATTGGTTTCGAATCCTCAGCAGATTTCGAAATATACTAAGTGTGATTTAGAATTAGACTGATTTGGACATACTGTGATCATATAGCCCCTTCATTGAAATTCTGTGATGTTCAGACATTGAATCCTTTACCTGAATTTGAGACTTTTGATATCGGTCCGATTACCTGTTCTTATTTACATTTTCGATAAACTGGAGATCCAGTCGTATTGTCTCATTGTGTTGGTCAGACCTTGGGGGTAACTCTTTATCGGGCGCTCACGTTGGCAGGTGGGAAATGATTCTCTGGATTCACCTAGGGCATCCTCGTTTCTCCTTTCTCAAAATCAGTTTTCAGCCATTTGCCTTGAGGTTACTTTACTTCTTTTCTCTTGAGCATTTGACATCTACCCCTGGAAGGATGGCTTTGAGCTTTCTTAGGAAACTGTCTTCTACCTACTCAAGTCCCCGTTAGCTCAGTTCTCCCTGTTGCTGTCTAAGTTCTTCGAGCTTCGTGGTGTTGTGACAGAGATGTGAGTAATGAATCCGGTTCCAAGCTGGTGCATGTATAATTAAGAGCACCACCTGATGCTGGTGTACTTTAGGTGGCAGGCAGGTTTAGACTTTGATATGTTACAAGCTCAGCGCAGTCAACCTTTCCTCAGCCCTCAGGATTTGCCAGGCATGGCATTCGACACAGCGGGGAGCTAACTCAAAGATAAGTACATTCCTTAGTAGGTTTCCAGTCTGGTCAGGGGCCGTGTGTGTGTGTGTGTGTGTGTGTGTGTGTGTAACCAAAAATAATACAAGAAGATAAGCTGGGTGTGCAGTGTGGCTTAGTAGAAAGAGCACACATTGGGGGGGCCACCCCCACTTCTCACCTAGAAGTCCACAGCGGCTTCTTGACAGGCAGGCCTGCATCTACTCCTGCCGCCTACAAGCCACCTTCCTAAGCATTCACAGCGATTTCACCCAAACACACATCTGAACCTCTCATCCTGTGACCTCCCCCCCTCCCATCCCCAGGATCCCTGTTGACTCAGGATGGGGTGCAGATTTCTTTTTTTTTTTTTTTACTTTTTATTTTATATTGGAGTATAGTTAATTAACAATGTTGTGATAGTTTCAGGTGTACAGCAAAGTGATTCAGTTATACATATACATGTATCTATTCTTTTTTAAATGCTTTTCCCATTTCGGTTGTTACATAATATTGAACCGAGCTGCCTGTGCTATACAGTAGGTCCTTGTTGATTATCCACTTTAAATATAGTAGTGTGTACATGTCAATCCCAAACTCCCAATTTATCGCTCCCCCCATCCTTCCCCCTGGTAACCATAATTTCATTCTCTAAGTCTGTGAGTCTGTTTCTGTTTTGTAAATAAGTTCATTTGTATCATTTCATTTTAGATTCCTCATATAAGTGATATCCTATGATATTTGTCTTTCTCTGTCTGACTTACTTCACTCAGTATGACGATCTCTAGGTCTATCCATGTTGCTGCAGATGGCATTATTTCATTCTTTTTAATGGCTGAGTAATATTCCATTGTATATATGTGCCACATCTTCTTTATCCATTCATCTGTCGATGGACATTTAGGCTGTTCCCATGTCCTGGCTGTTGTAAATAGTGCTGCTATGAACATAGGGGTGCATGTATCTTTTCAAAGTATGGTTTTCTCTGGACATATGCCCAGGAGTGGGGTTGCAGGATCATATGGCAGCTCTATTTTTAGTTTTTTAAGGAACCTCCATGCTGTTCTCCATAGTGGCTGAGATTTACATTCCCACCAACCGTGCGGGAGGGTTCCCGTCTCTCCTGGGGCGCAGATTTCTTAGTAGGACTCCCAGGGCCACGTGGACCTCAGCCCTCCCGTGGCTCACTGAGTTGCCTTTCTGGTCTCTGCCCCGTCTGGGCCGCTTGCACTCTTCTCACTGCTATCTCTGCCACCTCCATCTCCTGCCCAACTCCTGTCTGTGTCTTAGGTCTCAGCCTAGCAAAGTGAAGTTGGAGGTTGATGCCCACTGTATGAGCTCCCAGTTGCTGCTGCAACAGATGACAGTAAACATAGCAGCTCTGAACAACGCACGTTTATTTTCTAACAGTTCTGGAGGTCAGACGTCTGACAAGGTCTCACTGTCTAAAATCAAAGTGTCCGCAGGGCCACGCTCCCTCTGGAGGCTCCGGGGGACAGTGTGTGCCCTGGCCTTTTCCAGGTGCTAGAGGCGTCCTGCATTCCCTGGCCCTGGCTCCTTCCTCGATCTGTAAAGTCATAAGCATAGCATCTTCACATCTCGCCAACTCTGACCCTCCTGCCCCCCTCTCTCCCTTACAAGGACCCTTGTGATTATACTGGGCTCACTGAGATAATCCAGGAGCGTCTCCTGATCTTGCAACCCTTAGCTTAATCGCATCTGGAAAGTCCCTTTTGCTGCGTAAGGGTACCGATTCTCAGGTTCCGGGGACTACCCTAACCTTTGGGGGAAGGAGGGGACATGAATCTGCCCCATACACGGATGCTCTCCTGGCACCCTGCCATCTCCTCACCGAGGGACTCCTGAGTCTCAGGAAGGCAGGGGCTCTGTGTATCTCATGCTCAGCCGTTGAATCCCAGTTCCTAGCCCAACGCCTGGTGCCCAGTAGGATGTTGAATGGAGGAACTAATAAATGAAAGACAGACCTGGGTTTAAATCCTGGCGCTGACACTCATTTTTGATGACGCAGTGGGAAAGACACTTAACCCTCCAAACGTCAGTTTTCTCACCCGTCTAGTGCGGTGATTATACCCACCTTGCGTTGTTATATGAAGAGGAGGCAACAGAGGCCACACCAGCGGCTCCCGGCACTGGCCGCCTGTTAGCGCCGACCGGGGGGACTTTCATGGAAGACCAGTGCCCCAGCCTAATCTCCAAGGACTCTGATCCGGCAGAGTCATCGCAAGTCCTTCCTCGGTTGGCGGTGGTGGCGTGAATTGTGAGCACTGTTGGAGAGCTGCAGTCTGAACGTTCCCGAGGCCACAGGACTGGGGTGGGTGAGGAGGTTAATTATGCTGGAGAAGCCTGTAGAGGAATGTGCTCAGTTAACGTTAGAACGCCGCCTTCAAGGATTTCCCACAGGTGGGCAACGCCATGCGAGGTGGTTTAAAAAGAAAAAAAAAAAAAAAAAGATTGCAATTGGCAGAACATGCAGCTTGCCTGGGGACCAGGAATGGTGGGTGAGGACCGGGCCCCGTGGGGATCCGTGCCTGTGAAGCATCCGACGTCTGGGATTGGCTTCATACGGTCCAGGTGCCTTGTGTGACAGGCACGGGGTGCTGGAACCGGAGTGATAAAGTTTTTGACAGAACGTAGGCTCACCTATTACTTTTCTTTTTCAGGAATGTAACGAGTTTACCTACAGTTTTGCCGAAGAAATCCGAAGGCAGACTTTCGGGGCAGTGACACCCGGCTATGATTTCATGGCCCGACTGAGGTACGCATAGAGTACATTTCCCCGCAGAGCCTGTGAAGACAGAGGATACCGTGGATACACTGTAGCAAGCTCAGTCAGCAGTCTCTCCCCTGAAACGCTTACAAGGCGGTCAGTAATTAAAGGGGAATCATGCAGTGCGTGGCCAGGCCACTCAAGATGGCTGTTCTCTTGCTCTCTGTACATCCCCTGCTCGACCAGTCCTTGCTTCGTCTGCACCCTACTCACACAAACGTGCTTGCCTCCTGCCCCAGCTCGTGATTGTCCTAATCCTTGGGCCAGAGCGGCTCCACCTGGTAGTTCATTAAAGGGAGACATCTGCCCTCCACCATGGGTGTTAACCTGAAGGGCTGTGAGCTGCTAGTTGCTGTGGTAACAGATGAGCCCACCTGACATCAATTCCCCATATAAATGGTGGCCTCCTTCGCCCCCGGGGAAGCGAAGATGGCTGCGTTGTCCTGTCTGCCGCCTGCCGACCATGATGGGGTGTCTCTCCAGGACTCTTTTGCTTTGGACATGTAAGATTCCCCCATCCAGTAAGCCATAGGTGTCGCTGTCACTGTCTCCGGGCTCTTTCTCGGGTCTCCAGTCTGGGCAGCTACAAGGCTTGCAGGCCAGTGGGGCGCAGCCCGACACGCGGGTCCCTTTTTCTTCTTCAGGAGCGGAGTGGAGGCGATTCTCCCTCCCAACGCACACGAGCTGGCTCATGACCGCCTGCACGTCTCCATCACCAACACCGAGACCAGAGAAAACTACTTAGTCTCCAGTTTTCCCTCCCGGGAGGGCCTCATTAAGGTAACACGGCCGCATTCCTTGTTGGAGGAAATGAGCAAGTTCTGATATACGTACTTCCACAGACAGCGAGCGCGCCCGCGTTCTTCAGATCCAGCATTGCATACCACGCCTGATAGATGGCACATGCCCCATAAATCATGCGTCTGACGGATGCATCCTCCAGTATCCCTCCGAGGCCACCTCATGGCAGGCGGCCCCCAGAGGCCTCCGGAGTAGCTCAGTGTTTTTTCTCGTGACGTTCCGTGTGCTCACGTTTATCCTGGGATTAAACTTGAGTAGCAATGAACCATTCCTTACGTTGATGTAGATAATACTTCTGCAGTTTGTGTAAGACTTTGTCTCAGTACTACCGTATGCAGTCCTTCCACAGTCCTGTAAGTCAGGCAGGACAGGTGAGATTACTGTCCTTTTGTCGCTTTTTTAACAGAAGAAATGGGTGGAAAGATTTTGCGTGACACACCCCAGGGTGTGCTGATTGCCAGCGGGAATCCGGGTCTCTTACCTTTTCACTCTAATGTTCCCTTTCCTTTCTTCCATTTTGCATTGATGCCTTCCTATCCAAACACATGTGAAAGTTGGTTGGGAAATCATTGTCTCTGGGAAATAGTTCAGCTGATTTGCAAATAACAGTGCATTGCTAAGGTAATACATTAAATATTTTAATTTGGAAAGGGTGCACTTCTCTTAGAAAAGCCAAGCTATTTTCTTCTTTTTCCTCTTGTGGGAATCGTAGCAAGCTTCAGGTGATACAAAGAACGCGTGTTTGGATACAGCAGCAGGCGATGGATTGAGGGAGCTACAAGTTCCACCTGAATTAGATGATAAATGCATTGATTTTTACTATCAAAACTCACTGTTCGAATTTTATGTTTGAATGATATGATTTGAAATACCTAATGAAATGTTGAGCTGACAAGTAAAATTACTTTGTGACTTAAGAGATTAGAATATTTTCACTCCCGTCTCTCACTTATACATTAATAGTCATTCCATCTTAGAAAAATATTTTTCTATAATATTATTATACTCTTGTGTAGACTTAAAAAATAGAAAGGGAGAAGCTGATAATCCATGCCTGAATTGTCACAAATTGTCAATGCCAACGCAGATACATCAGGCTTGCAGTGGTTAGAATACCTCTTCTTGTTGGTAAGAGAACAAGGTTGGGAGCAAAAGACTATCATCCTATCATGAAACAAGAGGGGAATTCTACCCACAATTACTGCCTTCTCCTTGAGTCTGGCCGTGGCTACTGTATCTACAGTGGCCGAGCCCCGGATGTTTCCTACATCCCGCCCTGATTTACTTACCACTGTTCCGCATACGTAGTTTACTGCTCTGTTTACTTAGTTTTTGTCTGTCTTCCTTCACGAGAGTGTAAGCTCGGGGTGGGGGGGTAGGAGGGTCCAGGGACTGCTGTTCTGTCCACTGCTGTATTCCCAGCGCCTGGCACAGTGTCATCTCTATCAACCTGTGCTCCGTGAGTGAATGGGAATGAATAAATCAATGAACTAAGATGGCATCTATTAAAAGAATGAAGAAGCTGGATCCTTCATGTTCAATGACCTGGACAAAACGTAATTCAGCTCGTTAGTGGCCCAGCTGGGACCACAGTCCGGGCCTCTAACATTCTGCTTGGTAGCCGTGCCCCCCTCCCCCAACGCGAGATAAAAATCACCCTCTTAATTCCTTTCATGTGGGAGTGTCGTGAGCTGAATAACGTCCCCCAAAGATGTCCACGCTGTAATCCCCAGGACCTGTGAACACTGCGTCTCACATGGCAAAAGGGATTGTATAGATGGGGTGAAGGTGAGGGTCTTGATGGGGAGGTGATCCTGGGTTATCTGGGCCGACCCAAACTAATTTAATCACATGTGTCCTTAAAAATGGAGACGTTTGCTGGTTCTGAGATGCAGGAGCCTTTGTATGAGGAGGGCACTACAGGTGCTCCCCTCGACAGCCAGTGAGGCAGAGGGACCTCAGTCCTACAGCCAATGGAACTGAATGCTGCCAGTATCTGAATGAGCAGGAAACCAAGTCTCCCCTTGAGCCTGCAGGAAGGAATGCAGCCCTGCCAGCACCTGGATTTTTTTTGCCCAGGTGGATCCGGCCCGTGCTGGATCCCGACCTCCAGACCCTAGGATCATACATTGATTTGTGTTGTTTTAGCCTTTCGATTTGTGGTAACTTGTTATAGCAGCCATAGCAAACTACTGCAGTAAGCAAACAGGACTTTTTTGATTTGCCTTGTTTTCGATAATAAGTACTCAGAGAACTGGTGTAATTACTTGAGTTCATTGAACAGAAGAGAACTAGTTGGCACAAATGTGTAATACCTTGTAAGGAGAATAATTGAATAATTAACATGTATCCCAGGTTATACGAGAAGCACTTTAAATGTTTGGTAGAATGCTCTAACCTTTTGCAGAAACTCAAAGAAAGGAAGGCTAGATGGTTCCTTGACAGCAGATGGTGGCTATAAAAATGTATGAAATGTATGCCTGGAATACTCATGAGCATGTAGTTCAGAAAGTAAGGCTGGTGAAGACTGCAGGAGGGAGGGAGAAGAATATGAAGGGAAAATAAAATATCTCCCCCTCCCCCCAACACACACACACGCTGGGCAGTGACATGCTGTGTTCTGATGCAAGAGGCCAGTGGGAGACCGCTGTCTGGGGTGGTGGTTCTGACCGCCTCATTCAGTGTCGGCGGAGAGAAGAAAGGTGCCGGCCACTCCCCCAGTTCCTTAGCTAGAGACCGGAGGGCGCTGAGTTCCAGAAGCCAAGAGGAGAAGCAGCCCACAGTTTGTAACTGGCGTCTCCTGGGAGCTCTGCTTGCCTGGCTCTGATCCCTCAGCCTTGGGTTTAATGTCTATGATCTGGGAAGTCTGTAGGTGACAGACGGAGATTAAGATTGAAGCCAGAGGTAGAGCATGTCAAGGATCAATTGCTAGCCAGGACAGGAATGTGGGAGAGTACTAAATATTGGTGATTTTTAATCAATGCCTCGTTTATTCTCTTAATTACTAGATGTTTTTGTTTTTGTTTTTAATGCCAAGCTCTTCATTATCCACAAGCCGACTGCTGCCTTTTATTACACACTGACTGTCTGTGTACCTGAAAATCCAACTAGAAGCCTGTACCTCAAAGTGTGTGTGTGGGTGTCCGTGTGTCTGTGTCTTGTTACACTGTCTTGGATTATCACTTTTTTTTTTAACATCTTTATTGGAGTATAATTGCTTTACAGTGGTGTGTTAGTTTCTGCTTTATAACAAAATGAATCAGTTATACATATACATATATCCCCATATCCCTTCCCTCTTGCATCTCCTTCCCACCCTCCTTATCCCACCCCTTTAGGTGGTCACAAAGCACCGAGCTGATCTCCCTGTGCTATGCGGCTGCTTCCCACTAGCTATCTATTTTACATTTGGTAGTGTATATATGTCCATGCCACTCTCTCACCCTGTCACATCTTACCCCTCCCCCTCCCCATATCCTCAAGTCCATTCTCTAGTAGGTCTGTCTTTATTCCCGTCTTGCCACTAGGTTCTTCATGACCCGTTTTTTTTCTTTTTTTCCTTATATTCCATATATATGTGTTAGCATACTGTATTTGTTTTTCTCTTTCTGACTTACTTCACTCTGTATGACAGACCTCTAACTCCATCCACCTCACTACAAATAACTCAATTTCGTTTCTTTTTACGGCTGAGTAATATTCCATTGTATATATGTGCCACATCGTCTTTATCCATTCATCCGATGATGGACACTTAAGTTGCTTCCATATCCTGGCTATTGTAAATAGAGCTGCAGTGAACATTTTACTACATGACTTTTTTTTTTTTTTTAACATCTTTATTGAAGTAAAATTGCTTCACAATGGTGTGTTAGTTTCTGCTTTATAACAAAGTGTCTCAGCTATACATATACATATATCCCCATATCTCCTCCCTCCCGCATCTACCTCCCTCCCACCCTCCCCATCCCACCCCCCCAGGCGGTCACAAAGCACCGAGCTGATCTCCCTGTGCTATGCGGCTGCTTCCCACTAGCTATCTATTTTACATTTGGTAGTGAATATATGTCCATGACACTCTCTCACCCTGTCACATCTCAACTCTCCCCCTCCCCATATCCTCAAGTCCATTCTTTAGTAGGTCTGTGTCTTTATTCCCATCTTGCAACTAGGTTCTTCATGACCTTTTTTTTTTTTCCTTAGATTCCATATATATGTGTTAGCATACTGTATTTGTTTTTCTCTTTCTGACTTACTTCACTCTGTATGACAGACTCTAACTCCATCCACCTCATTACAAATACCTCCATTTCATTTCTTTTTATGGCTGAGTAATATTCCATTGTATATATGTGCCACATCTTCTTTATCCATTCATCTGATGATGGACACTTAGGTTGCTTCCATGTCCTGGTTATTATAAATAGAGATGCAATGAACATTTTGATACATGACTCTTTTTGGATCATGGTTTTCTCAGGGTATATGCCCAGTAGTGGGATTGCTGGGTCGTATGGTAGTTCTATTTTTAGTTTTTAAGGGACCTCCATACTGTTCTCCATAGTGGCTGTATCAATTTACATTCCCACCAACAGTGCAAGAGTGTTCCCTTTTCTCCACACCCTCTCCAGCATTTATTGTTTCTAGATTTTTTGATGATGGCCATTCTGACCGGTGTGAGATGATATCACATTGTAGTTTTGATTTGCATTTCTCTAATGATTAATGACGTTGAGCATTCCTTCATGTGTCTGTTGACAATCTGTATATCTTCTTTGGAGAAATGTCTATTTAGGTCTTCTGCCCATTTTTGGATTAGGTTGTTTGTTTTTTTGTTATTGAGCTGCATGAACTGCTTGTAAATCTTGGAGATTAATCCTTTGTCAGTTGCTTCATTTGCAAATATTTTCTCCCATTCTGAGGGTTGTCTTTTCATCTTGTTTATGGTTTCCTTTGCTGTGCAAAAGCTTTGAAGTTTCATTAAGTTCCATTTGTTTATTTGTGTTTTTATTTCCATTTCTCTAGGAGTTGGGTCAAAAAGGATCTTGCTGTGATTTATGTCATAGAGTGTTCTGCCTATGTTTTCCTCTAAGAGTTTGAAAGTGTCTGGCCTTACACTTAGGTCTTTAATCCATTTTGGGTTTATTTTTGTGTATGGTGTTAGGGAGTGTTCTAACTTCATTCTTCTACATATAGCTGTCCAGTTTTCCCAGCACCACTTATTGAAGAGGCTGTCTTTTCTCCACTGTATATGCTTGCCTCCTTTATCAAAGATAAGGTGACCATATGTGCGTGGGTTTATCTCTGGGCTTTCTATCCTGTTCCATTGATCTATGTTTCTGTTTTTGTGCCAGTACCAAACTGTCTTGATTACTGTAGCTTTGTAATATAGTCTGAAGTCAGGGAACCTGATTCCTCCAGCTCCATTTTTCATTCTCAAGATTGCTTTGGCTATTCGGGATCTTTTGTGTTTCCATACAAATTGTGAAATTTTTTGTTCTAGTTCTGTGAAAAATGCCAGTGGTAGTTTGATAGGGATTGCATTGAATCTGTAGATTGCTTTGGGTAGTAGAGTCATTTTCACAGTGTTGATTCTTCCAATCCAAGAACATGGTATATCTCTCCATCTATTTGTATCATCTTTAATTTCTTTCATCAGTGTCTTATAATTTTCTGCATACAGGTCTTTTGTCTCCTTAGGTAGGTTTATTCCTACATATTTTATTCTTTTTGTTGCAATGGTAAACGGGAGTGTTTTCTTAATTTCACTTTCAGATTTTTCATCATTAGCGTATAGGAATGCAAGAGATTTCTGTGCATTAATTTTGTATCCTGCTACTTTACCAAATTCATTGATTAGTTCTAGTTTTCTGGTAGCATCTTTAGGATTCTCTATGTATAGTATCATGTCATCTGCAAACAGTGACAGCTTTACTTCTTCTTTTCCGATTTGGATTCCTTTTATTTCTTTTTCTTCTCTGATTGCTGTGGCTAACACTTCCAAAACTATGTTGAACTATAGTGGTGAGAGTGGGCAACCTTGTCTTGTTCCTGATCTTAGTGGAAATGGTTTCAGTTTTTCATCATTGAGGACAATGTTGGCTGTGGGTTTGTCATATATGGCCTTTATTATGTTGATGAAAGTTCCCTCTATGCCTACTTTCTACAGGGCTTTTATCATAAATGGGTGTTGAATTTTGTCGAAAGCTTTCTCTGCATCTATTGAGATGATCATATGGTTTTTCTCCTTCAATTTGTTAATATGATGTATCACGTTGATTGATTTGCGTATATTGAAGAATTCTTGCATTCCTGGAATAAACCCCACTTGATCATGCTGTATGATCCTTTTAATGTGCTGTTAGATTCTGTTTGCTAGTATCTTGTTGAGGATTTTTGCATCTATGTTCATCAGTGATATTGGCCTATAGTTTTCTTTCTTTGTGACATCTTTGTCTGGTTTTGGTATCAGGGTGATGGTGGCCTCGTAGAATGAGTTTGGGAGTGTTCCTCCCTCTGCAATATTTTGGAAGAGTTTGAGAAGGATAGGTGTTAGCTCTTCTCTAAATGTTTGATAGAATTCGCCTGTGAAGCCATCTGGTCCTGGGCTTTTGTTTGTTGGAAGATTTTTAATCACAGTTTCAATTTCAGTGCTTGTGATTGGTCTGTTCATATTTTCTATTTCTTCCTGGTTCAGTCTTGGCAGGTTGTGCATTTCTAAGAATTTGTCCATTGCTTCCCGGTTGTCCATTTTATTGACATACAGTTGCTTGTAGTAATCTCTCATGATCGTTTGTATTTCTGCAGTGTCAGTTGTTCCTTCTCCTTTTTCATTTCTAATTCTATTGATTTGAGTCTTCTCCCATTTTTTCTTGATGAGTCTGGCTAATGGTTTATCAGTTTTGTTTATCTTCTCAAAGAACCAGCTTTCAGTTTTATTGATCTTTGCTATTGTCTCCTTCATTTCTTTTTCATTTATTTCTGATCTGATCTTTATGATTTCTTTCCTTCTGCTAGCTTTGGAGTTTTTTTGTTCTTCTTTCTCTAATTGCTTTAGGTGCAAGGTTAGGTTGTTTATTCAAGATGTTTCCTGTTTCTTGATGTAGGCTTGTATTGCTATAAACTTCCCTCTTAGAACTGCTTTTGCTGCATCCCATAGGTTTTGGGTCATTGTGTCTCCATTGTCATTTGCTTCTAGATAATTTTTGATTTCCCCTTTGATTTCTTCAGTGATCACTTCGTTATTTAGTAGTGTATTGTGTAGTCTCCATGTGTTTGTATTTTTTACAGATCTTTTCCTGTAATTGATATCTAGTCTCATAGCGTTGTGGTCGGAAAAGATACTTGATACGATTTCAATTTTCTTAAATTTACCAAGGCTTGATTTGTGACCCAAGATATGATCTATACTGGAGAATGTTCTGTGAGCACTTGAGAAAAATGTGTATTCTGTTGTTTTTGGGTGGAATGTCCGTCCTATAAATACCAATTAAGTCCATCTTGTTTAATGTATCATTTAAAGCTTGTGTGTTCTTATTTATTTTCGTTTTGGATGATCTGTCCATTGGTGAAAGTGGGGTGTTAAAGTCCCCTACTATGATTGTGTTACTGTCGATTTCCCCTTTTATGGCTGTTAGTATTAGCCTTATGTATTGAGGTGCTCCTATGTTGGGTGCATAAATATTTACAATTGTTATACCTTCTTCTTGGATCGATCTCTTGATCATTATGTAGTGTCCTTCTTTGTCTCTTGTAATAGTCTTTATTTTAAAGCCTATTTTGTCTGATATGAGAATTGCTACTCCAGCTTTCTTTTGATTTCCATTTGCATGGAATATCTTTTTCCATCCCCTCACTTTCAGTCTGTATGTGTCCCTAGGTCTGAAGTGGGTGTCTTGTAGACAGCATATATACGGGTCTTGTTTTTGTATCCATTCAGCCAGTCTGTGTCTTTTGGTGGAAGCATTTAATCCATTTACATTTAAGGTAATTATTGATATGTATGTTCCTATTCCCATTTTCTTAAATGTTTTGGGTTTGTTATTGTAGGTGTTTTCCTTCTCTTGTGTTTCTTGCCTAGAGAAGTTCCTTTAGCATTTGTTGTAAAGCTGGTTTGGTGGTGCTGAACTCTCTCAGCTTTTGCTTGTCTGTTAAGGTTTTAATTTCTCCATCAAATCTGAATGAGATCCTTGCTGGGTAGAGTAATCTTGGTTGTAGGTTTTTCTCCTTCACGACTTTAAGTATATCCTGCCACTCCCTTCTGGCTTGCAGAGTTTCTGCTGAAAGATCAGCTGTTAACCTTATGGGGATTCCCTTGTGTGTTATTTGTTGTTTTTCCCTTGCTGCTTTTAATATGTTTTCTTTATATTTAATTTTTGATAGTTTGATTAATATGTGTCTTGGCGTGTTTCTCCTTGGATTTATCCTGTATGGGACTCTCTGCTTCGAGAACTTGATTAACTATTTCCTTTCCCATATTAGGGAAGTTTTCAACTATAATCTCTTCAAATATTTTCTCAGTCCCTTTCTTTTTCTCTTCTTCTTCTGGGACCCCTATAATTCGAATGTTGGTGTGTTTAATGTTGTCCCAGAGGTCTCTGAGACTGTCCTCAGTTCTTTTCATTCTTTTTACTTTATTCTGCTCTGCAGTAGTTATTTCCACTATTTTATCTTCCAGGTCACTTATCCGTTCTTCTGCCTCAGTTATTCTGCTATTGATCTCTTCTAGAGTATTTTTAATTTCATTTATTGTGTTTTTCATCGTTGCTTGGTTCCTCTTTAGTTCTTCTACATCCTTGTTAAATGTTTCTTGCATTTTGTCTATTCTATTTCCAAGATTTTGGATCATATTTACTATCATTATTCTGAATTCATTTTCAGGTAGACTGCCTATTTCCTCTTCATTTGTTAGGTCTGGTGTGTTTTGACCCTGCTCCTTCATCTGCTGTGTGTTTTTCTGTCTTCTCGTTTTGCTTATCTTACTGTGTTTGGGGTCTCCTTTTCACAGGCTGCAGGTTCGTAGTTCCCGTTGTTCTTGGTATCTGTCCCCAGTGGCTAAGGTTGGTTCAGTGGGTTGTGTAGGCTTCCTGGTGGAGGGGACTAGTGCCTGTGTTCTGGTGGATGAGGCTGGATCTTGTCTTTCTGGTGGGCAGGTCCACGTCTGGTGGTGTGTTTTGGGGTGTCTGTGGCCTTATGATTTTAGGCAGCCTCTCTGCTAATGGATGGGGCTGTGTTCCTGTCTTGCTAGTTGTTTGGCATAGGGTGTCCAGCACTGTAGCTTGCTGGTCGTTGAGTGAAGCTGGGTCTTGATGTTGAGATGGAGATCTCTGAGAGATTTTCACCATTTGGTATTATGTGGAGCTGGGAGGTCTCTTGTGGACCAGTGTCCTGAAGTTGGCTCTCCTACCTCAGAGGCACAACCCTGATGCCTGGCTGGAGCACCAAGAGCCTTTCATCCACACAGCTCGGAATAAAAGGGAGAAAAAATAGAGAGAAAGAAAGAGGATAAAATAAAATAAAATAAAGCTATTATAATAAAAAATAAGAAAAAAATTATTAAGAAAAAATTTATTAAGAAAAATTTTTTTTAATTTTTTAAAATAAATTTATTAATTTTTTACAATAAATAAGAAAAAAATTATTAAGAGAAAATTTATTAAGAAAAAAATTTTTAATTTTTAAAAATAAAAAATAAGAAAAAAATTATTAAGATAAAAAGATTTTTTAATTTTTTAAAATAAAAAATAAGGAAAAGATTATTAAGAAAAAATTTATTAAGAAAAAAAGGTTTTTAAGTGAAAAAAAAAACAACGGATGGACCAAACCCTAGGACAAATGGTGAAAGCAAAGCTATGCAGACAAAATCTCACCCAGAAGCATACACATATACACTCACAAAAAAAGGAAAAGGGGAAAAATTAATATATCCTGCTCCCAAAGTCCACCTCCTGAATTTGGGATGATTCGTTGTCTATTCAGGTATTCAACAGATGCAGGTACATCAAGTTGTTTGTGGAGCTTTAATCCGCTGCTTCTGAGACTGCTGGGAGAAATTTCCCTTTCTCTTGTTTGTTCATACACCTCCCGGGGTTCAGCTTTGGATTTGGACCCGCTTCTGCGTGTAGGTCGCCTGAGGGCGTCTGTTCTTCGCTCACACAGGACAGGGTTAAAGGAGCAGCTGATTCGGGGGCTCTGGCTCACTCAGGCCGCGGGGAGGGAGGGGTACGGATGCGGGGCGAGCCTGTGGCGGCAGAGGCCGGCGTGACGTTGCACCAGCCTGAGGCACGCTGTGTGTCCTCCCGGGGAAGTTGTCCCCGGATCACAGGACCCTGGCAGTGGCGGGCTGCACAGGCTCCCGGGAGGGACGGTGTGGATAGTGACCTGTGCTCGCACACAGGCTTCTTGGTGGCGGCAGCAGCAGCCTTAGCGTCTCATGCCCGTCTCTGAGGTCTGTGCTGATAGCCGCGGCTTGCGCCCGTCTCTGGAGCTCGTTTAGGCGGCGCTCTGAATCCCCTCTCCTTGCGCACCGCGAAACAAAGAGGCAAGAAAAAGTCTCTTGCCTCTTCGGCAGCTGCAGACTTTTTCCTGTCACTTGTTTTTTGTGCATCTCCCAGTGTTCCTATTTAGGTCTGTCATTCCCTGATGGTGTCCTCTGAGGATAATTATGTTCGAGCCTCAGTTTTCTCAACTGTGAAATGGAAATGAAAGCTAATCGGTGTTACCATGGCGAGTAAAGTGAAAAAATCATGTAAAAGTGTGCATGAAATAGTCAAGTCCTATAAGCTTGTTAATTACAGTCAATATTTAGTAAATAATGAACAAATAAGATAACAAGCCACACACGTCACTGGTCAGCATCCCTGTGTGAGTCTGTCATGAAATTTTAAGGTCCCAGCTTTCTTTTTGCAGACTGGGTAGGCTTCACCCTTTCTTAAACATTTTCTTCTTTTACCCCTTATCTTTGTTCATGAGCAGCATGCTCACCTACATCTCTAAAATCTCGGGAAATGGATTACGACCAAGTTTTGCTGCCTTTAGGCATCTGATTTTATACCTCTTCAACCATTGACCTGGTGTACATTCACCAATGTGCTTTTGTGTGATCATTCATACTTAAATTATATTAACCTCACTTTTGGTGGCATGAAAAAATTATTCTTTCATCTGATAGCTGCAGTGATAGTTGATTATTTTCTGAGAACCTCTTTGGACCAATTATGTGGTCCAAAGACTCATTTTATTTGAGATTGGATTTCCATAGTATTTGGGATCTTATGTCCATGGTGATTTAATTCAGTGCTATGGTCTGAATGTTTGTGTCCCCCCCCAGATTCCTGTGTTGAAATCCTAACCCCCAATATGATGGTACTTGGAGGCAGGGGTCTGTGGGAAGTGATTAGGTCATGAGGGTGGAGCCCTCATGAATGAGATTAGTGCCCTTGTAAAAGAGACCCCAGAGAGCTCCCTCACCTCTTCCACCATGTGAGGACATAGAAGTGGGTTCTCAGTAGACACTGAATCTGCCAGCCCCTTGATCTTGGACTTCTGAGATTCCAGAACTGTGAGAAAATAAACCTGTGTCCTTTCTAAGCCACCCAGTCTGTGGTATTTTGTTGTAGAAGCCTGAGCAGACTGAGAGAGGAACTTGGCACTGACAGGTGAGGATGCTGCTGTAACAAATACATAAAAGTGTGGAAGCGGCTTTGGGCTGAGTAACGGGCAGGGGCTCAATGAGTTGAGAGGTGCACGTTAGAAAAAGCCTGCGTTGCCGTCGGTGATTCTGGTGACGACTCGGAAAGAAAAAACAAACCGTAGAGAGAGCCTCCATCTTCTTAGAGAGACCTGGATAGTAAAGGCCATACTGATGAGGTCTCAGACGGAAGCGAGGAAATGTTATCAGACAATGGAGGAAAGGTCACCCGTGTTATACATTGACCAAGAATAGCAGGATTATGTTCATGTCCTCGTGTTCTGGGGATGGTAGAACTTGCAAGTGATGACACTGGATATTTGATGAGGTGATTTCTAAGCAAAGTGTTGAAGGAGCAGCCTGGTTTCTCTTGGCTACTTAGAGTAAAACGCAAGAAGAGAGAAATACTTAAAGATGGAATTGTTCCTCAGAAGCAAAGCAGAACTTAAAGATTTGGAACATTCTCAGCCTATGCATACTGGAGAGAATAAGAGAGCCTGTTTAGGACACAACAGGAAGGGTGTTGCCATCTGGCCAGATAACCTTGTGATAAGGAGGTTTGATGAGTTGGCCGTCTAGACAGAAGCCAGGACCTATATGTAGTCGAAGACCATGGACAAAGGCCATTCAGAGATCATCAGGGCGGCTCCCTTCCACCAGAGGCCCCCGAGTGCCAGGACCCCCGCCAGCACAGGGCACTGCAGAGACATCCCACTAGGGCAGTGCCCTGCAGAGCCATGGGGGTGGGGCTAAGCCCCACATTGCCCGGTAACCCCATACTGTAGAGCACTGATTCCAGCCCTGGGGAGCGTCGGCCAGGAGGCCCAGGCACAGAGGCAAATACTTGTCATGGGTCCTTAGCAACTCCTTGATTTGTGGACCCGTTTACATATTGTGCCCTGAATGTCCCAATGTGTACATCTTGCACCTGAACTCACTCATTTTAAGCTCCACATTTTATTCTGGGCTATCCTTCTTCGGAAGGAAACATGCAATCAGGAAATCCAAACATATTTCAATATTAGCCTCCCGCAACGCATACTTAGGGAAGTAAACCCTTTATTTAAAAGAAAGTTGTACGTCACCTCCACAGCTCAGCAGGAATGACTTTGAAATTAACCGTGCCACGGAGGGATAGTGTTCTGGCACTTGTCTGAATTGGTACAAATCATCGAATTTGTGTTTAAAACTGACGCCCCGTGTATGTGCTCTGAGATGGTCTTTTGACATCCATGAATGCTCTTTGACACACATACACCCAGGAAGGCGGTCCTGCAGAATGGTGTCCCTCTTGGGAAGAAGAACCCTGTCTCCATTGCCAGGATGTCCTGAATTTCCTTGCAGACAGCGAACATGCTCTTACAGCAAGACCTTCTCACGTTTAGCCCTGTGAAGGTGAAATAAGGACTGAATTTAAGATTGGTCATTATCTTGAAGACTGGGTAAGATAAATTTGAATCTGCCTTTGAATTTCAACTACACCAGCAGGTTCTGAATACACAGCCAGATTCTCATTAAACTCCACAGTCAACTTTAGGCATAAATGAAACTGGTTGAGAATTTATTCTCTAAGGAAGCCAGGCCACATAATTTTCTAAACACCCCTTTTCTATAAAATGTAAAATGAAAAGAGCTAGTCTGAATGTGTATTGAATACACACTTGGCAATGCTTTATACAGTTGCTACAGGAAGTCGCTGACTTTTATTTTTATCCTTGTGTATTTGGTGAGAAGGAAACAGAAACCAAATCAATGGTTTAACATACATGTAATTCTTAAAGTGCTGGGCTAAGTGACAGGGCAGGAACACTAACTAGGTCCCTGCCTTCTGTGTTGGTGTCCTCAACCAAAACAGTCTGCAGACATGGCTAAATGTCCCCAGGGGGCTCAGACCCGCCCCCCCCCCCGCCGCCACAACTTGAGAACCACTGCCCTAGATGTATCCATATTTGTTGGTGAGAAAAATTTCACTGGAACACCAGTGAGGTAAGACAGTAGAAGAGCATGTTTAGGCATAATAGTACATATTTCATGAACTGTCTCCCGCCTTAGAAAATCCTGTTTGCTTACAGTAAAATGGCAGAAAGCTGACATCGAATAAGACAAGCCACTTAGTTCCTAACTATCAAAACCTAATTTTCCCACTAACCATAGTTTGATACACAAATCACTAGCCCGCATAAACTGTGACAGAACAAATACACTGAGTTTGGGGGGAATGACGGGTATTTTCCAGTTCACTGCACTTTTCATATCAGTTCAGAGGATTCTTACTGTTACTATCTGTATCAAAGTAATTGGATAGCATTTTTCATCTAAACAGCTCAAAAAGAGTTCTAAGCATTAACTTGTGAACTTCACATTATAACTTGACACACAGGAGGTAAAAAACCCACATAATTCTGTTTCTAAGGGTAGTGATTTTTTTTCTTTTTTCTTTTTTCTTTTTTGCAGGCCACATGTCTGCTTGTTATAGTGAAGTAAGTCATTACAGTTATAGAGTGTGTTTGGCCGTTTAAAGGCATCTAAGTACTGTAATTTCCCAATATGTGTACTATCCACAAATTGTTTCAGTTATCGCTATGGTGCAGTGTTGCATGTTTGCCGAATAACTTCATTAAATAGCTGCATTGTGCTTGCAGAACGTACCTAGGGTCTGTAATTATTTTTTTAAAGGAGTAGCCAACCGATGATAGGGCCAGATTAGTTAGGGTGAAGGCAGTGACCGTAACTGTGAACAGCCTTGCTCTGGAAAATGCTCAGCTGCCCAGGTCGGGGCTACCAGGGGGCTGACGAGGTTGGGCCTGAAGAAGCTTGGTTTCTATCCTGTCGGCCCCGCGGATGGATGTGATCTTCCGCACATCACCGGAGGGGATGTTCACTCCTGCTTGGCGTCTCTGTGGAGAGGGTGTGGGTAATGTCACGGGGGCCACTCTGTCACGCCCCACACCGAAAGCTGAGATTTTGAAATGAATGCCTAAGGGGGGGCTCGTTTGCATTGACCCTTCTTAGAAGGCTGAGAAATCTTGTGCAAGGGTGTCATCATACCGTGGCTTCATGCTTTGCTCTCGACACCTTACAGTTCTGAATACCTGCATTTTCACTCCACACGGGGCCCAGAGGTTGTGTAGCTGATCCTGGCACCCAGCATCAGCCTGGCACAGCAGAGATGTGCAGTAGCACCTGGCATGATCCCTTCCTGTCTCCTGCTAGAGTCCCTTTGTTGTGCTTTGACACCATCGAGTTTGCTTCTACTCCAGTCCGAAGCCCCGCCATGCTTCTCGGGCCAGCTGTCAGGGGCCCGTGGCTGAGGCCGCACTTGGGCCCAGGACCGATGCCCTGGCGTTCACGTACACAGCAGCATGGGAGGATGCTGTTTCCCCACCACGGAGGGTCTTCATTCCTACTGTGGAGAAGGGGGCGCACCTGCAGGTATCAGTAGCTTCAGACTGTGAAGGAGATGCAGACCCTTTCCCCGTCTGCGGGATCTTTGGTCACAAGGAGCCATCACATAAGAAAGTCTGTGCCAAGTCCCAGCGGTGTCGCAATGCAGTTGTGTCAGGTCGCCGCCCACAGAGGAGTGTCCTGTAGAAATCACGTTATGCTGGTGACTGGGTCTCTCATTTACTTGCACTTCAGAATAAATCAGCTATTTTTAAAAAATTTTATTGGAGTATAGTTGCTTTACAATGTTGTGATAGTTTCAGGTGTACAGCAAAGTGAGTCAGCTATACATATATATATATATCCCCTCTTTTTTGGATTTCCTTCCCATTTAGGTCACCACGGAACATTGAGTAGAGTTCCCTGAGCTATACAGTAGGTTCTCATTAGTTATCTATTTTATACATAGTATCAATAGTGTATATATGTCAATCCCAATCTCCCAGTTCATCCCATCCCCCCCTTTCCTCCCTTGGTATCCATAGGTTTGTTCTCTATGTCTGTGTCTCTGTTTCTGTTTTGCAGATAAGATCACCTATACCATTTTTCTAGATACCACATATATGTGTTAATATACATTATTTGTTTTTCTCCTTCTGACTTACTTCACTCTGTATGACAGTCTCTAGGTCCATCCACGTCTCTACAAGTGACCCAATTTCATTCTTGTTTTATGGCTGAGTAATATTCCATTGTACATATGTACCACATCTTCTTTATTCATTCCTCCGTTGATGGACATTTAGGTTGCTTCTATGTCCTAGCTCTTGTAAATAGTGCTGCAATGAACATTGGGGTGCATGTGTCTTTTTGAATTATGGTTTTCTCTGGGTATATGCCCAGTAGTGGGATTGCTGGGTTTTGAGAGCGGACCTCAAAAATCATACTTATAGCATTCTTTCTTTGGGGTAAATGCCCTCTGATTTCTAAAGAATTCTAAGTGGATGATGTACAAATCATTCTGGGGACTGTAATCCCGTTCTGAATAATATCTACTTGGAAAAAAACATCTCGTGGACTCTTTGACAACAAACAGCCGTGGAGTCCTCACTTATCATTGAAGGACTGGGGCTTAAGTATTCCATATCTAATACTGTGTCTTTCCAACTAGAACACTAGCGATTTGAAAACTGCATTGCAGAATAAAACTTGTACATGTCAGAAAAGCTCCCAGAGCTCAGCTTCTTCTGTAGGAAGAAATGGTAATATTTTAAGTGGCAATCTTTTTCGACTTTTTAAATGGAAGATAAAGTATAATTGGTGCCCCTCCCTGCCAGTGTCGCATTACATATCCAGGCCATGTAACTAGCCCATGAAATGTGCTACATTCTGCTGACATAAATGAAAACATCCCCTGAGCTGTAATAACCAGAGGGGTTTGTTTCTCTGGAAGACAGAGTGAAACTTTCAAATAATTCTTACAGTGTAGGATGGAACATCGTAAATAACTTACTTGCAACCTGTACACACCCAGGAATTCAGACTTACCTGGACTTTAATTTTGTAATGACTTGGCTGTCTACAATTAAAGTGCCAGTATTACTCGGGTGAAGTGGATGGAGTTGGAGAACAATGAATTGTGCATATCTCTTTGAGGTCTTTTCCGATATCAATAAATGTTATCTTCTATTTAAGTGTGTCCCACTGTGCACTTGAAATACATGGAACTTATTTCATTTTTATAGTAAATTTTTGTACGTGTAAACAATTTTAATTTCATAGTAGGTGACATGAACTGTATCGTAGGAATGTTAACGCGTCCTTTCACAAGCTGTTTCTTTATCCGTCTAGGTCCTGTTAGCCAGCAGCTTCGTGCCCGTTTACGCAGGACTAAAGCCCGTGGAATACAAAGGGCAGGTAAGATGCTTACGACTGACAAATGATCAGTAAATCCCGTGTTCATACGTTTCCTTTGAAAGATCCAATTGTATTGTTATTCTGGTGGCTCCAACTCCATTTGTATGCCTTGTTTCCCCATAGTTTTGTTTCTGTTTCGCAGAAAAAAGCAAAAAAAAATCAAGTGCAGGTGCTGTGGTGCCCTATCGCCTGCACACCTACACACACACCAGTAACCAGACACAGTATCTATTCAACACACACCAGAGTTAAAAGTTGTGTGATGAAACACAGTAGCTATGTAATACATAAACCGGAGATATGCATCTCAGAACCAAATACAGTATCTGTTTAACCCACACCAGAGACACGTACTTTGTCATCAAATACACTGTCTCTTTAACACCTGCTCAAGGTCAGGCACATATTCATGCATGATTAATGCCATTTGTTTTATATATACATGCTATGTACGTATTCATTCATCAATGTGTACAGGAAAAGTGTTTAATAGCTGTCCTTCATTCTTTCACTTTGAAGGTCCAGCAAAGGGCCTGTGCTCAGTGAATGCATGGTCTTACAACCAAGGAATTGACTTTTGCAAATCTCTTAGCTAGTGGGATTGGGGATCCGTCTGTGTTCTGACCTTGTCAGGCCTTGTGATTTTCTTTCTCTGAGTTTTCCTGGTCATTCCCGCCCTTTTCTGTGCTTCTCATAGGATCCTTGGCCCAAAGCAGTCTGCCCTGGGACGGTTGTCTCAAACGGGCAGATGAGGGGGATGAGGCTGAGTAACTGCATGAGGCCATGTAGATGGAGAGCCTAAGAGTGGGCCATCAGGTCCAACTTGGACTCTGTTGATTACCTATGTGCATACAGTATGTTATTTGCAGCGATGGGCTTACATGCTGTAGGCTAAAACCCTCTTTGTGACCAAGTAGAAACGTAATATACATTGAATTTTTAAAAGCAGCATAAAATAAACCCATGGAAACCCAGGTGTTTTTTTGTTGTTGTTGTTTTGGGTTTTATTTTCCTATTTTGGATACTGCCTCTCAGAGCTAGCAGATACTCAGTTACCAAGGAGTATGATCTTTGCTGTCCTTTGAAAATTTGAGAGGTATCCCCCTTTACATAATGATTTTAAAGTAAGTTAAGTAGCATTTTCTCTTAGAGCCGTAAAAAAATCAACATTTATTTTTACATATAAATTTCGAATACAGATGCTATCAAAATCAATTTTACATTATGGTTATGAACTTTAATTTTATGATCTGAAATGTAATGATTTTACTTCACGCTATTGCTTGATAATATATAATCATGACAGAAATGGCTAAATGGTAGAAAAAAATATGCAAAATGCTCAGCTGTTTCATGAGATTGTATATGATCATGAAAAGGGGATTCAGAATCCAAAAATCAACAGAATTGCCGTTGTGATGGATAAATTAAGAGGTGGTGACTGAGAACGTGGGATGTAGGTATAGTAAGGAAGTGATGGAAAGGAGATGGGGGGGGAGGGATGGAATCAAGGCTAGAACAGAGCTGAGGCCCAGCAGCCTAGTATATTCTAAGACTATGCTGAACATTTCCCGTGTTTAAATAGTAATAACTGTATTATGAAGGAGGTGCGGGTGGTAATGGCTCCTAGTTTCTTCCAACATATACTGTCCTTTTCTTCCTTAGTAACAGAAACCCAATTTTTTTCTGGGCCTGTTACTGTGTAGCTAAAAGGCCACATTCTCCAGCTTCCCTTGCAGCTAGGTGTGGCCATCCCCTTATGTGCTGGCAGTGAGAGGTAGGCCGAATTACTGTGGGACTTACAGGAAGGGAGGTTGTGTACCTTTCTTTCTTTCCTGCTGCCTGGAACTTAGATGTGATGACCAGAGCTCTGGCAGCTGTTGTGGATCATGAGGTCACAGATCACACCCTAGATAGAGACAAATAATGAGATGGAAAGACCTGGGCCCTGAGTGACTTGAGGAGGGGGACCTTACCAGTCCACCTTCTGTATTTCTTTTACCAGGAAAAGTAAAACTTCCTGTTTTTATTGCTTTCTATTGGATGCATTAGAGTTCACTCCCATGTGCTGTGGGGATTATTACCTCCGTATTTTACAGATGAGGAAATTGAGTTGTAGAAACATTCATTCACTTCACTGAGGTCACCAAGCTTAGTAAGGGGGCAACTTTCCCAGGATGATCTCTAATGTTTGCATCTGTGCTGTGCCTCTTGCTTTACTTTGCCTTGGTCATTCCTTTAAAAAAACATCTCCCTTATTTTATTTCTGTCCCGCCCCATCCCCACGGCTCCAGGTGTATGACCGGAAGCCTAGGAATAGTTAAAGGGTGAGATGTTCTCAGTTGAATTTCCTGCTGTGTGATTGAATACTTAGACAGGAACATGAAAGGGCAGCCTCCATTAAACAGGGAACGCAGCACCTGGAGGTGTGAGAAAAAAGGGACCTTGGGAGGCAGGACACGGCCTTGCTGATGACTGACATCCGTGCACAGTTGGCACGTCATAGTTACTCGTTGAATAGAACCTAACGTCTCCAGAAAGCGTTCGGTTTACCTTGGGTGTTTAAGGAAGCCCAGGAAGAGGGGCCCCCGTGCACACAGTGATGGGCAGTGTGGTCCTCAAAGACCTTGCTTCGTGTCTACAGCTACACAGTGGCGACCTGCCAGTGCCCTTGTGTGCTTGCTATGCACTCTGTCAGCCCCCTCCCCTCCCTCAGCCGAGTACGCTTTCTAGACCAGGTGAGTCTGTAGAATCGCTCCATCTTCAGGGAAGTGCGAACTTTGCTTTAAATGCAGTGTTTTGCTGTGGGTGTGAGCTTTTCCTAGTTCCATAAACCTTTGTGTCACGCTTTCTCCTGTTCTGGGTTTTGATGCTTTTGTGGAGGTCAGGTTTTGATTTGCTGGTTGGCCTTGGTGGTTTTTCTGAAGCGATGGGGGTTGCAGCAGCAGGGGGCAGAGAGAGCTCAGCAGCACTGGGGTTTGAGGCCGAGCCACAGGTGTCCTGAGCTGCTTCTGCATGCAGCTCCTGTTCAACCCGCTGACCACTCGTCTCCACGTCCGGTGTCACTTAGCTATGGAACGTACTGGGTTTTACTAATACTTATGTGTGGGCCTGATATTTTTATGGAGAAAAATCTTTTATTAATCACATAGAAGTTTCATACTTTCATAAGACTTAAAATTGACTTAAGCCACAGTAAATAACAGCATGATTCCTTCCTAAACTGTCTACCAGTTGTTTGAACTGGTACAACATCTTGGAAAACGGCTTGGTTTTCCTAATTTTTTATTTTTTTAATTTTTAAAATTAATTAATTAATTTTTAAATTTTATTTATTTATTTTTGGCTGTGTTGGGTCTTTGTTGCTGCGCACGGGCTTTCTCTAGTTGTGGCGAGCGGGGGCTACTCTTCGTTGCGGTGCGCGGGCTTCTCATTGTGGTGGCTTCTCTTGTTGCGGAGCACAGGGTCTAGGCACGTGGGCTTCAGTAGTTGTGGTGCGCTGGCTCAGTAGTTGTGCCGCACGGGCTTTGTTGCTCCGCGGCATGTGAGATCTTCCTGGACCAGGGCTCGAACCCGTGTCCCCTGCATTGGCAGGGGGATTCTTAACCCCTGCACCACCAGGGAAGTCCCTGGTTTTCCTAATTTTTAAAAAAGTTTTTGTAGCTTTCTCTGGCTTTATCTTAGGAGACTGTTTTTAGCACCCTACTTATACTTGATATTCATTAACAATTGAATAAATGAAAAAATGGAAATAAATTGAAGTTCAATCTTATCATTTTTTACCAGTGGATTTTCCTTCAGTGTACATGGCCTCTTTCCAGTGATTGAATAAGCTGTGGGAATGTGCCTACTTTCAGACCATGTTTTCACAGGTTCTGGTCATCAATGTGGAACAAGAATAAGGATTTTCAAGAGGAGCTCTTAACTGATCAGTTTTTGTTTTTGTTTTTTAATATTTATTTATTTAGGCTTTGCCAGGTCTTAGTTGCAGCACGTGGGATCTTTTTAGTTGCAGCATGCGAACTCTTAGTTGCGGCATGTGGGATCTAGTTCCCCGACCAGGGATCAAACCCGGGCACCCTGCATTGGGAGCTCGAAGTCTTACCCACTGGACCACCAGGGAGATCCCTGATCAGTTTTTTTTTGTTTTTTTTTTTTGGTTTCATTTTAAGACATAGCATTAGTGTTGGCAAGTGACTATTTTATTGTTATTTTGATATTTTAATCTCTGGAACTGATACATGCAGATCACAATAAGAGCTGTAGGTTTGTTTTTTGCTCTGAGTTAGATTTCAAGTAATATTTTAACAGTCTATTGTATAGAGAATATTTATCATTGTATTCTAGTCATTGAGCCTTTTGCATGGGTTATGAATTATTAATCTTTTCATTATTGGCATATCTGTGGGGAAGAGAACTGTAGAATACTCTGTTACTATGTATTTATATACAATTATTACTACAGTCCTTTGGCTTCTATTTCTTCATGATTTAGACCTGTCACGAGGATACGTAGCTCAATCACTGTCATAGCAAACGGTGGTGGCTGGGTGGACGACCAGCTAGGTTTGGCTTGATGGAACCCTGGTTGTCAATTTACAGCTGTGCTGAAATAGAAGCTCTTATTTTTCATCGGCTTTTTAAATTCTGCAAGTCTATTTGATTTTTGAAAAAATAGGTTAGTTTTCCAGGGAACATCTTCTATTAATAAATAGCACTTGTAGAATTTCAACTGCTAGAGTTTCCTGAAAGTTGGGTATATAGAATCACCATTTTTTTCTTTTTTTAAACAACTTGGTTTTTTTTTTTTTAATTAATTAATTTATTTATTTACTTATTTATTTTTGGCTGTGTTGGGTCTTCGTTTCTGTGCGAGGGCTTTCTCTAGTTGTGGCAAGTGGGGGCCACTCTTCATCGCGGTGCGCGGGCCTCTCACTGTCGCGGCCTCTCTTGTTGCGGAGCACAGGCTTCAGACGCGCAGGCTCAGTAGTTGTGGCTCACGGGCCCAGTTGCTCCGCGGCATGTGGGATCTTCCCAGACCAGGGCTCGAACCCGTGTCCCCTGCATTGGCAGGCAGATTCTCAACCACTGCGCCACCAGGGAAGCCCTAGAATCACCATTTTTGAGCAACCTTCAGAAATCCAAAAATTAAGTCAGCAATTTACCAAAAATCATTATTTAGTACAAGTCAGTACTGTAGGTTTTCTCAACCAGTTTTTAATTTTTGAAATTTTATTTATTTTAACCTGTCACCCTGTCATTAAAAAATCTCCTATGTCTCTTGTCCCCTCCTGTGTTTCTTCATCCCAAATGGTAGATTCTCATCTGTGTCCTGGGGGGGTGGGTATCTATTTGACACAAACACACTCCCTCTCCCTTCTCCCCCTCCCCCCTTCTTCCCTCTCCCCCTTCCCCCTCCCCCTTCCTCCCTCACCCCCCACTTCCCCCTCCCCTTCCTCCCTCCCTCTCCCCCTTCCTCCCTCCCTCTCCCTTCTCCCCCCTTCCTCCCTCTCCCCCTTCTCCTCTCCCCCTTCCTCCCTCTTCCCTCTCCCCCTTCCTCCCTCTCCCCCCTCATCCCCCCACTTCCCCCTCCCCTTCCTCCCTTCCTCTCCCTTCTCCCCCTTCCTCCCTCTCCCCCCTTCCTCCCTCTTCCCCCTCCCCTTCCTCCCTCTCCCTTCTCCCTACTTCCCCTTCCTCCCTCTCCCCCTCCCTCCCTCTCCCCCTTCTCCCCCCTCCCCCCTCCCCCTCCCCCTTTGTCCCTCTTCCCCCTCCCCCTTCCTCCTTCTCACCCCTCTGCGCTCCCACCCTCTCACCCCTCCCCTTCCTCCCTCTCCCCTCTCTCCCTACTCCCCCTTCCTCCCTCTCCCCCTTCTCCCCCTTCCTCCCTCTTCCCCTCCCCCTTCCTCCCTCTTCCCCCTCCCCCTTCCTCCCTCTCCCCCCTCCTCCTCTCCTCCCTCTCCCCTCCCTCTTTCCTCCCTCTCCCACCTCACTCCTCCCCCTTCCTCTCTCCCCCACTTCCTCCCTCACCCCTCCCCTTCCTCTCTTCCTCTCCCCCTACTCCTTCCTCCCTCTCCCCCCTCCCCTTCCTCCCTCCCTCTCCCCCCTCCCCTTCCTCCCTCCCTCTCCCCCCTCCCCTTCCTCCCTCCCTCTCCCTTCTCCCCCTTCCTCCCTCTCCCCTCCCCCTTCCTCCTCTCCCCCTCCCCCTTTGTCCCTCTCCCCCTCCCCCTTCCTCCCTCTCACCCCTCCCCCTTCCTCCCTCTCACCCCTCTGTGCTTCCACCCTCTCACCCCTCCCCCTTCCTCCCTCTCCCCCCTCCTCCGTTACCCCTTTTCCACCCTCTTACCCCTCCCTCTCCCCTCCCTCTCCCACTTCACTCCTCCCCCTTCCTCTCTCCCCCACTTCCTCCCTCACCCCTCCCTCCTTTCTCCCTCTTCCCCCTCCCCTTCCTCTCTTCCTCTCCCCCTCCTCCTTCCTCCCTCTCCCCCCTCCCCTTCCTCCCTCCCTCTCCCTTCTCCCCCTTCCTCCCTCTCACCCCTCCATGCTTCCACCCTCTCACCCCTCCCCCTTCCTCCCTTTCCCTTCTCCCCTCCCCCTTCCTCCCTTTCCCCCTTCTCCCCTCCCCCTCCCTCCCTCTTCCCCCTCCCCTTCCTCTCTCCCTCTCCCCCCCTTCCTCCCTCTCCCCTCTCCCCCCCTCCTCCCTTTCCCTCCTCTCCCCACTCTGTTTTGAGTCATGCCCAAGAACCTTCTGTAGGCGTGACTGTTTGTTCTCTATATCATGACAGCAAACAATATATGTTTGTAACTAAAATTTTTTTTTTCAAACCTCCTTCACTTCCCCTGGTCCGCCTCCCCCCAGCCCTGCAGAAACAGTTCTGGTCTTCCCCGCCTCCACTGTATCTTACAGTGTGTGAGGAAGAACAGTGAGTGTGGAGTGAATGGACCAGCTCCACCCCTTTTGCCAGCGTGCTTTCCAGCAGGGCTGGCAAATATTTTCTTTTCATTTTTTTTTTAATTGAAGTAAAGTTGATTTACAGTCTTGTGCCAATCTTTTCTGTACAGCAAAGTGACTCAGTTATACACAGAGACATTCTTTTTTCATATTCTTTTCCATTCTGTTTTATCCCAGGAGGTTGGATATAGTTCCCTGTGCTGTACAGTAGGACCTTGTTGTTCATCCATCCTATACATAATAGTTTGCATCTGCTAACCCCAAACTCCCAGCCCATCCCTCTCCCTCCCCCGCTCCCCCTTGGCAACCACAAGTCTGTTCTCTGTGTCTGGGGGTCTGTTTCTGTTTCATAGATAAGTTCATTTGTGTCAGATTTTAGATTCCACATATAAACGGTATCATATGGTACTTATCTTTCTTTTTCTGACTTACTTCACGCAAATATTTTCTGAAAGTATCAGATACTAACCACTCTCTGCATTGTGGGACATACTGTCTGTATCAGCACAACTCCTCAACTTTGCTGTTTTGTGGGAAAGCTCTGTGAAGTGGGAAATGTCATGGCTGGGTGCCAATAAAACTTCATTTCCCGAAGCAGGTGGTTGCCCAACCCCTGACCTAGAACAAGTAACCCTGCCAGCATCAATTTCCTTTTCTGTAAAATGAGGAAACTGAACATACTACTAGCATGACCCTCCTACCCAATAGGGTCATAGGAAAGATCAAATTAAATGATACATGAGAGGCTGTTTAATAAACCATTAGGCCCTGTGCCATGGTATTTATAATAATTATAGATATAAATGTCTCATTCAGTCTTCCAAAAAAAGTACTTTAAAAATTTATTTTATTGAAGGATAGTTGATTTACAATGTTGTGTTTAATTTCTGCTGCACAGCAAAGTGACTCAGTTATACACATATATACATTCTTTTTCATATTGTTTTCCATTATTCTTTATCACAGGATACTGAATAGAGTTCCCTGTGCTCTGCAGTAGGACCTTGTTGTTTATCCATTCTATATACACTAGTTTGCATCTGCTAATCCCCAAACTCCCAATTCCTCCTCTCCCACCGCCCTTCCCCCTGGCAACCACAAATCTGTTCTCTATGTCTGTGAGTCTGTTTCTGTTTTGTAGATAAGTTCATTTGTGTCACATTTTAGGTTCCACATGTAAGTGATATCATATGGTATTTGTCTTTCTGACAAAAGTATTTTTTGTTGACTTGGTTTTTGAGCAAAATGCACTTAAAGCAAATTCAGCCCTACATCGCGGTTCTATCGTGAGCATATCACAGTGTGGAATGCACATCCAGGCGCACACTGGGTGTTGCGGAAGAACTTGCTAGATGAACAAATAAGCCCTTTCAGCTGAAGTGACCACCTCGGGTTTTAAAGTTTCCTCTTTAATTATGTAACAAGAGTTGCTGGACTTCGTGAGCCTCGCATGTACCCGTAACATGTCATGTGTAAGGCAGAGGTTGACACATACTGACAGATGAATACCCTGCCAGGCTTGGGTGTGACAGGTGCCGTTACCCTTTAGAATAAGTGCATTAGCTGCGGTTTCCAGTGCTGTCACCCTCAGAGGACAGTCACACTAGACCCCCTACCCCACCACGGGGCACGAGATTTTCTTCTCTACTGAGAAGTTGTGTCTTCACAACTCTCTGGGCTTAGGCAGTGGACCTTACCATGGAGCACGTTTAGAATATGGTCAGAGATGGGAATAAAGGGTATTAGGACAAGTGACAGCAACCGTGGGGACAGAAGCAAGTTTGAGTTTTGAAACACATTTTGCCTGGGAATTTGTTTTTTTTTTTTAACATATTGGGCCTTCCCTTCCTTTGAGGATGATGGTGTTAGGTACTGAAACTAACCAACACAGGGCAAAACCACCCTGGGAAGACCCATGAGGAAACGTTTGGAATCCTAGGACTCATGGCAGTAGTTCCCAGCTTATGGAGTGCCGTCCACGAGGTGGGAATGGGGGACTGACCTGGAGGAATAGTTTGCAAACAGTCAGAGAATCATGGCCAGGAGTATATAAAGTGCAGAATTTTAAACCGTCTGTAGCACACGCAGTATATTTGCACGGAGGAATGTTGGCTGCTGTTGGCTTCGTTTCCAGAAGTTTTGCTAGAATCTGAGTGCCCGAGTGTGTGTGTGTGTGTGTGTGGTTGTTGGGAGTGATACAGCTCAGGAGAGCATGAACCAGGAGTAAGATGCACTGCATTTAGAACATCTGAGCTGGTGGGGTTACGGTGACAGAGGAGTCAGTAACGCTGAAAACTGAATCAAGTCATTTGATAAGCTATATGTTTTCCCTAGTCATTTATCCAATGAGAATAAGCTAACAAGAGCGAACGAAACTTGGATAAAAAGATTTTCAGTTCCCTGAGACCTCAGTCATTAGCCCTATGGTAGATTAGAACACACTGCAATTTAATGAGCCAGATTGCCCTTATTTTCCTTAAGTTGAATAAATCAGGTGAGCTCTCAGTTAAGTTATATGACCCTTGGTACATATCTTTAATTTCCCTTGATGAAACCTATATGAATTTTTACATCATTGGTGAGATATCCTACTGAGGATAAGAAAGGTAATTTTGGAAGGTGTCTTTTTGTTCTCTCTCTGGGTATTATCCTATTCCAGAAATTGGTATCTACACCCAGAGCAATCAGGGAAGAAAAAAAAAGCTCCAGGACAATAAGGCACAGAACCAGATATCTGGGGGCCTTCTCACTACAAACCTCCCTTTTTTAGACTGTGTTTGTATAGTCGTGCGCGTGTGTATATATGTATGCATATTTCCACATACACATATTATACACAAACATATATGTGTGCTCTATAATAAACATAATTATGTGTTTTGTTCTTTTAAAAATAATGACAATAAGCGAATTATCTGGGTCAGGTTCATTTTAATCTAATCTATTTATGTTTTCTCCTCCACCAAAATGCAGTTCCCTCAACAGAAATTTTCAACATTTTCACCTTTTATTTACTTAGTTTTATTCCCTCTGGGGGGAGTTGGTGGCTAGCTGAGGCCTTTGTAAACAATGCAGTACTGATCATTTAGTAACCAGCTCTAGAAATCAAAACAAGAAAGACATTTAAAAAAAAGACATGTTAGAAAAGAGGAATGAACAGTTTTAACTGAGTTAAGGATGCTTTATTTTATTTTTTTATTTTTTAAATTTTTGGCTGTGTTGGATCTTTGTTGCTGGGTGTGGGCTTTCTCTAGTTCTGGGGAGCAGGGGCTACTCTTTGTTGTGGTGCGCAGGCTTCTCATTGTGGTGGCTACTCTTCGTTGTGGCGCGCGGGCTCAGTAGTTGTGGCTCGCAGGCTTCAGTAGTTGCAGCACGTGGGCTTCAGTAGTTGTGGCACATGGGCACAGTAGTTGCGGCACATGGGCTCAGTAGTTGCAGCACGTGAGCTCAGTAGTTGCGGCGCATGGGCTTAGTTGCTCCGCGGCATGCGGGATCTTCCTGGACTAGGGATCAAACCCATGTCCCCTGCATTGGCAGGTGGATTCTTAACCACTGCGCCACCAGGGAAGCCCCAGGATGCTTTATTCTAACTGGTTTCTTGCTCCTCGCCCCACCTTCTTGCTTTCTGCACGCAAGATTCTTCTGTGCGGCATTCTCCACAATTTCCAGTGCCCCCCCCCCTTTTTTTTCACATCACCTTCCGGGATTTTTCCAATTCAGATACAGCTGGGAGCATTTGAACTTCAGTGTTGCATGTTTGCTTATTTATTGTTAGAGCTGATTCTGTTAACATGTGGGCTCAAGGACAGATGGAGACTCTTTTGCCTTGAAACAGTGTAAGGAGTATTATCTTTGTGTTTCTTCAATCCTTTCCCAGTGTACAATTCTGCACAAGCCTCTAGAAGCTTCTCTGACCTACTCTGTCCATGCCTTTCCTTCAGGCTTGGGTCTGAAAGCACAGAATCTCTTCTGAGTAATGTTCCTGTTTAACACAGCACCCCGCCTCCCCAATTCTTCAAGGCTTGAAGACCTTACATACTCAGGAACTGCTTTGGAAATGGAAGGGTTTCTGGCGGTTCTATTTATTTTTAAGTTTGCTACAGAAAATGCTGATTTCCAGTTCTTAGGATAAAAGTAGAACCTCCTGGGACTTCCCTGGCGGTCCAGTGGTTAAGACTCCACGCTTCCACTGCAGGGGGGCACAGGTTCCATCCCTAGTCGGGGAACTAAGATCCCACCAAACCACGCAGCACAACCTCCTGTTTTGGGGACGGTTTGCTCAGTGTCAGAGTAAACTTGGCTTTGCATTCTGATTAGATCATGAATCCCAGCCTAACTACACATGGCTTCTTAGGCAAGCACCGTCATCAGTAAAAAATTAGGTACTTCTTATGTGAAATGATCTACTTGAAGCTTTTAAAGAATTGGAGAGACTTCCTGATTCCGTTCAGGGCTCTTATTATAGGGGTTAATGACATGCATACAAAGACTTGCTTTGCTTCCGAAACAAATCTAATCTGACGGGTCCTCATAAATCGTAAGTTACGGTCGTTCCCAAGGCATGCACTGCTAGAGGGAAAGAGTCCTGTTGGGGAAACGCACGCTCATCTTCTTCACATGGGAGGGATGTTGTCGACAGGTGCTGATGAGGGCTGTGCTTTCCACAGAAGTGGGTAGACGGAGGCTTTACCAACAGCCTGCCCCTCCTGCCCGTAGGCCGGACAGTGACCATCTCACCGTTTAGCGGGCGAATGGACATCTCCCCGCGGGGCAAAGGGCAGCTGGATTTCTATGTGACCATCACCAAGCAGGACATACTGGTGAGTAATGATGTTCACTGATAAGTGAAGACTCCTCATCTCCGAAAACTTTCCACATGCTTCCAAAACTTTGGCGACTCAGTTTTACGTACAAACTGCATCAATATTTTAAATAATCTACATGTGTCATGCATATGGACATGACTGTTACTATCAACAGTCTATTTGTGAAACATTTTCCGTTTCTTCACTTATTTTTCAGGTCAGTATACTGGGCAGGATTTCAGTGCACTTTTAAATTAGATCATTGAGTTGTTTTAAAAGATGGCAGGAATTAAGTAGGTGAAAACATCAGAGAAAAACTTAGGACCTAACAGAATAACTTAGATAAAAATGTGGATTCCCTTAATCTAGTCGAATAGTCCTCTCAACAGGAGGTGGTATTATGCGCAGGAGACACAGGCAGCGTCTGGAGCCAGTTTTGGCCATCACGTCTGGGATGTGTGCTAGAATCTAGTGGGTGGGGCCCAGGGGTGCCGCTCAGCACCCTACAGTGCCCAGGACAGAGCCCACCACAGAGGAGCATCTGGCCCAAAACGTCGGTGGTGCCCAGGCTGAAAAACCCTCATGCGGTGTATGTGTGGGGCTGAATTTTTAAATTTGATTTTCTTCCTCCTGATTTTTTTTTAAATTGCTAATAGTATCTATGATAAGAAAGCTCAGGTTACAGAGATGATGTCCCTTTACCTGTACTGTAATATCCTCCAGCTCCCATTTGTCTTTCTGTCCTAGTTGTCCATGGCAAACTTGGTGAGGCTTCACCAAGCCCTTTTCCCACCAAGCAAGACGATAATGGAATCACTATATCATCGTGGCTTTGATGACGCCATCAAGTTTTTACTTAAAGAAAGTTGGTTTGAATACAACGCTTAAAACTTTACAGTGCAAAACACATTTCAGACCGTTCTTGATGGAGGTTTCTAATTAAATCCTTTTTTAAAAGCCTATCATAACTCTCTATCTGTTTTGTTATTAGTTTTTGCAATATTTGTAATTTTTAATATTTAAATCATTACTTGGTGCAAGGAAATGAGGCATTTTGGTTGAATTTGGCAATGTCATTAAGGTGGTTACACTCAGGTGATAAGGAATCGTTTTAAGAGAACCATCACATCCTTTGAAAGCCCGTTGGAAATGTAAGGGGTTCTCTGGGGAAACCATGGAATGTTGAAAATGAGGGTCGTGGTGTACACATTCTCTGCAGGGATAACGTGGCAGCACCCTTTAGACGTGAAGCACGGGTGTTTCCAGGAGACACCAGTGTCCTGTAGTTCCAGAATGGAAGGAAGCATGTTCTCAGGCTGCACCCCACTCCATCTCAGGTGGGCCAGGAAGGATGTGAGAAATAGTCAGCATCATGAAAGGCCTTTAACAAGGGGTGCAGCAACAAAGGCTTGCTTTTCCTAGGTGTGTACAGTAGTTCCTGGTGTGGAGGTAGAAAGTGAATAGCAGAGAGTAACCAGAAGCCCAGAGTTTGCAATTAGGTACATCTTCCTTAGTCCTTGTCCTCCGTAAACCTGCTCGCCAGCTAATGTGACTGTCAGGCTCTTCTGACGCCTCCCTGTTAATATTCTCTGTCCTTATCTCCCCAGCTCCTTCTCTGTCGTGGTTTCTCTGTCTTTCTCTCCCGATTCCTTCAAGGCCATACTTCACCAAGTGTTCAGCCATTACTCTGTGTACCGGACATAGGTCCTCTAAGAACTTAAATGGATAAAATACTACTAGACATGAAGAGCCAAGTCAACCAAGTAGCCTAGCAAATAACAATTCAATCCAGAATCATCATTCCTTCATTATTTTTAAATCATGCTATACTGACCCCAGGTCTTCCATTTTTTGAGTAGTTGTCCCGTCACTTGAGGACTCGTGTGTAGGTTTACACTGACTCACGAACACCCGTCTTAAATCTTAAATCGTTTTTATGGCGCTTTCCCAAGCATGAACTCTTTTTTTTTTTTTTTTTTTAAATACAGTGCCAGTTGTTTGTTTTTTTTTTTTTAATTATTTATTTACTTATTTATTTTGGCTGTGTTGGTACTTCGTTTCTATGCGAGGGCTTTCTCTAGTTGTGGCAAGCGGGGGCCACTCTTCATCGCGGTGCGCGGGCCTTTCACTATTGGCCTCTCTTGTTGCGGAGCACAGGCTCCAGACGCGCAGGCTCAGCAATGGTGGCTCACGGGCCCAGCTGCTCTGCGGCATGTGGGATCCTCCCAGACCAGGGCTCGAACCCGTGTCCCCTGCACTGGCAGGCAGATTCTCAACCACTGTGCCACCAGGGAAGCCCGCATGAACTCTTAATTACTATGAAGCAGTGAGACACAAACCAGTTTAATTGCACGTCTTTAATTGTTTTGCATTTCTCTTTTTACCGTTTGAAACCATTCTTTAAGTCAATTTTATGGTTCTTAGAAGCCCAAAATACACAACTTTTAGCACAGAAACACCAACTACTGCTTGTTTTCTTACGAGTCATGCCAGGACTCGGAGAGTAGTGATGTTTCTTGGGGGTCTGTGTTTTTCCTACTCTAGCAAACATGTAGTTAAATCTTAATATGTTGTTCTCATAAGCTACTTGAAGTGGATGGATTCTCCGTTCTTCCATCTGTTTATTCAGTAGATTTCCCTCTTACCTGTTATTTTATGTGAATAATCTATTTGTATGCTATTTCAATAACTTATCGATTCCTTCCCCTGAGCAAAAACAAACCTTCGTGTTAGACTTTTAAAAACTGTATCGTACCTTCTACATATGTCTTTGACCATGTGAGTGGATGGTACTTGCCTTGAAAAACCCTGTAAGATGGTGGAAAGACGGGTGTGCAGGGAAGCAACTTTCTCACACCTGGGCGACGTGGCACCGTGATACGGCACCTCACCTGTAGCATCAGCGCCTTCCACGTTGCTTGGCCAGCTCCTCACCTGAGGCCCGTCACAGCCCATGCTGCGTGGAGGTTACAGTGCGTCCTCCTGCAGCTATAGCAACAGAAACGGGCACTAACGACAGGGCGCCCATGTCATTGGGACCAGCCCTTCAAAGCGCTGCAGCACTGGTGTATGCAGCGTCTGAAGAGACTTTCTGACCCAGATCCGGATAGGTTTGCTCGGTAATCACTGTGACTGGCAGCTTGAATCAGTGCCCATTTCCCTGCCCTTCAAAGCGCTGCAGCACTGGTGTATGCAGCGTCTGAAGAGACTTTCTGACCCAGATCCGGATAGGTTTGCTCGGTAATCACTGTGACTGGCAGCTTGAATCAGTGCCCATTTCCCTGTCGGGGTGATTTCCTAATATCTTTGAATCTGTCATTTAAAATTTCATTAGTCTTTTCTTCTTTTCAGTAACACTCTTTACTTTGTAACTATGGTAACCCACTGCTTCCACTGACAATTAGAGAAAATAGATTTGGTTTTGAAGTTAATGTGCGAAAGGACCAAGCAGTATATTAAAAAAAAAAAAAAAAAAAAAAAAAACTCCTCAAAACTCTTACATTCTGGTTTCCCAATATGGGGCATTGTGTGTGCCTATGAGAAGCTTGCAAAGAAAGAGCCGTGAGGCTCTGAGCATTGAATTATGATTCTAAACAGACATGGGCAGTTAACATGGACACATTTCATTTATGCTGCTTTTTTTCTTGATGACTAAAACACATACATATAATTACATATATATATATATATATATATATATATAAATATATATATAAAAGTCATAGAAATGTTTCTGGATCTAGGGCATTACTTTTACAGTTGAGGACCCAATCATTAGGGAAATTCAGGGTTTTGAGGTTTTTCTGGCCCGAGTTATGTCTACCCTATAGCAAAATAAAACTGAAATTTGAAGTAATTATCCACATAACTTGAAGCAGGAGGAAAAGCAATTACTGCAGATGAGGAAAAGTGGATAAACTTCAGTAATAATAATAATTGCTATTATATAAGAGTATTATTATTTCATTATAACTTTATATTATAGTACTGTTAAAAGTAGTTATTATCATTGTTCACAGATTGACAGTTTAGGTGGGCTGACTTCACGTAATTGCTCAGCTCTGCACTCAATTTTGCCCCTATTGACACAACTCAAAGCTTTGCTGACTAAATGCTAACACATATAGTGATGTATCCTCACGTATGTCCCCTCAGGATAATTCTTCTGCTCTCTTTTTTTTTTTAATATCCCTTTCTCTTGACGGACTTCAAGAGGGGCAAGAATAGGATTCAACCTTTTCCTTGTTATATACAGAAAGCATCTCTGCATATGCAGTCTTGCACAACTCATAATAGCATATCCAACTTGATCTTGAAGTAAGGTAAAGGTAGTTTGTTGGGGGCACAGACGAGGGAAGGGATGCATTTCGCTGCCACTTCTGATGGCTCCTTGCTCGGGATGCACAGCAGCAGTGGTAGTAGACGGAGGATGTCGTCACCCCTAGCAAGGCATCTTAGTCCATTCAGGCTGCTGGAACAGAAAACCACAGACATTGCTCCCTGTTCTAAAGACTAGGAAGTCCGGGATCAAGGCACTGGCCAATTCAGTGTCTTCACATGGTGGAAGGGGTGAGTAAGCTTTCCGGGTCCTCTCTTAAGGACGCTAATCCCATTCATAAGGGCTCCACCCTTATGATCTAACCATCTCCCAAAGGCCCCACTTGCTGTTACCATCACCTTAGGGGTTAGGATTTCAACCTATGGTTTTTTTGTCGGGGGGACACAGACATGCCATCTGTAGCTCAAAGGGAGATAGATTTGCTGCTGTACCATGAGGGGAGGGAGGAATGTCCATGAAACCCAGGTAATTCCCTTGGGTATCCCCTCTACTACCATCACTAGTGGACTAGTTAGTGGAAAACTACGGCGACTGTCTTTGGCAGAAGCAACAGTACAGATCAGTCAGGACTGAACATTTGGGTCATTGCGCTGGAGGACGGGCTCTGATCACCAGAGGTATGGGTGGAAGCAGAGAGAGTGCGTGATGGAGAATGAGTGAGCGGAGTGAGACTTAGCTGAGGAGCAGTGACACAGCCACAGGCAGGTATCCCGCAGCACAAGGCAGGAGCAGTGCTCTGGGACAGCCAACCAGATACAAGACAGTCAAGCCTTGGCACTGTTCAGAATCCCGGGCCTCCATCACTGCTGACTGTGGGAGCCGCCTGGTAATGTCCTTTGAGTGCACTCTCTGTGTGACTGTACTTATTTGGCTGCAACCACCTGGCTTGTGGGAACTCAGTTCCCTGACCGGGGATCGATCCAGTGAAAGTGAAAGGGCGGAATCCTCATCACTGGACCGCCAGGGAATTCCCTCTCTGACTTTAAGATAGCCAGAGCCACTGTCTGCTACTTGCTACCCAAGTATAGTTGATATAGTTAAAATGCATCAATTCCTCCTCAACAGCTAGGGAAAAAGTAGATGAAGCCTTGCAAATTATCTTTCTCTTAATGTCTTGTGTTTAAAAATCCCTGTGAAGGGAAGCACTGTTTTACGGTAGGATATCTGTCTCCCTAAAGCATTAAAAGGTTGGTAAACACAAAAAGATTTCAATTAGGTTGTCACTTACAGAGACAGAGACTCACCATTTGTCTCCGAATGAGGGGTTTGGTGCTTCATTGGAATTTACATGCAGTATGAGGAGAACCATCATTTGAATATGACAGTTTTAACACACTAAAGCTGAAGGAGATTGTATGGGCTGCTCTACTGTCATTCCTCATGTTTCACTATCAAGTGTGTTGTTAGATTAGCAGCTTTGCAAATCCCAGCCTAGCACGCTGAGAACTGAATACATGATTGAATTTGAACAGGTTTTCTGGTTTTGCAATCTGAAAACGTGTTTCCAAACACGGTAAGGTTGTTTGATTGCCCGTTATAACCACCTATATATTGTGATGCTTGGTACACCATTCTCTTCAGAGATTTCCAACCTCTCTCTCTTTTTTTTTTTTAAATGAGTTTTTAAAAAATTAATTAAGTAATTTAGGCTGCGTTGGGTCTCTGTCGCTGCATGGGGCTTTCTCTAGTTGCAGCGAGCGGGGGCTAGTCTTCATTGTGGTGTGTGGGCTTCTCATTGCGGTGGCTTCTCTTGTTGCAGAGCACGGGCTCTAGGCGCACAGGCTTCAGTAGTTGTGGCACGTGGGCTCAGTAGTTGTGGCTCGTGGGCTCTAGAGCGCAGGCTCAGTAGTTGTGGCGCACAGGCTTAGTTGCTCCGCAGTATGTGGGATCTTTCCGGACCAGGGCTCGAACCCATGTCCCCTGCATTGGCAGGCGGATTCTTAACCACTGCACCACCAGGGAAGTCTGTAAATTTCCTACCTTTCTTGAATATGACCTACTTTATATGGTGATCCAATACCTATATGCATATATTTTATATACACATATGTATACATAAATTAAAAAATTAAAAATAATTTCATAAGACAATACTCTCATTATATGTAATTCTTTTTGATATTTTATCACATTTCCTTAAAAAATATTGTCATGACATTTAAATGATTTCACAGCTGCTAACGAGTCAGGAGCTAGAGTCTGAAAACACTGTTCTAACCAAATTTTAGAATATCAGAGTCACTGAAGTTCTCAATTTGTGTTTAAAATGCCTTTATTAAAAAAAAAATCACCCTTCAAATATGGCACGGTAGAATAAATAATCAGTACTATGTTTGAAATATTCATTTCTCCTCTCAGCCTAAGTTCTTAAATATATTTTATCTAACTTTATGGCTGTAGAACATTGCACGGAAATAATTTCTACTCCAAAACCACAGCAGTTTTCTATTAATATATTAATTTACTACCTGCTGTAAGAGGGCTATAAATAAAAATTCCTTAGTTTATTTCATCTATAAATATCTACTGAAATGGTGATAGTAATCCCATAATGGAAGTCTTTACTCAATTAATAATATAACTCAAAAAGTAATTTTTTCAGCCACATTGTGGGTTTTCAAATAGTGACTTTAGCTTTAAATATGTAAATAGTTGATATCTTATATAGGTCATGGTCAGCTTTGAACAGTGATTATATAATCAATTGGCTAGATTCTGTCTTGAACAATTTAGTATTACAAGCTCATACAATTTTTGTATGAAAGAGTACAGTTGATTTCATTGTCATTTGTTATTTTATATACCAACAATATAATTTGTTATGTTTTACAATGCCTGTACTCTCCTTGTCAGTAAAATATAATCAAACTTGCTATTAAAAATGAATGCATATGGAGTTAGAATCAACTCCATATGCAATATGGTAAAATACTTTGCTTAAATATCTTTCTGTAATTCAGGTATTACACGGATCTATCCCATTTGCTCAGAGGGAATAATTCATTCATTGACATCCATATTATTTTTACAGTGTCATTTAAGTATTGGTATGGCACCAATGTAGTTTTAATGTACATTTCAAAATACCAGTGATCTGCAAGATGTTTACATGCATTAGAAGGACCGGATAGAAGATGTTTCATCTGTTGCTTTCGGGTCTATGCCATCAGTATTGATTGAGAATTTAGTGGGTGCCAGCATCTGTGCTAGATGGTTGAGATGTGAAAGTGAACAAACGGAATAGGTCCCTGACTTCATGGAATATCTGTTTAAAGGGTAAGACAGTAGAAGATAGTAACAAGTAGCTGTGCAAATAAACAAGGTTTAAGAAAGGCATATGGTATTAAATCACAAAAACAAATAGAATAGTGTGCTATAGAATAACAGGAGTGGCCTCAGATAAAGTGTCACCGGTTCTTCCACTGGCACCTTCCTAGGAGTTCAGAACATGGCTCCATTTCCTCAAGGTGTTTTCTTGCCATCTGCTGGGAAGTTACTGTATTTTTGTCATCGTACTGCCGATCTTCCATGTTTTCGTTGTACATAACACCTGCCCAACCACACGCAGGTGCCATTGTGTAGACGTTGTTAGAGATGCCGCCTTGCAGTGGTTTGGTTGTGTCTGTGGGTGGGGTGGTACTGTTGGTGATGGATCTTCTTTGGATGATTTTCCTCTTGGGTTAGCTTGATAAGGTTTGGGCACAGATAATGCGAAATCAATAATAATAATAATGCATTTTCTTTTTCACGTTGTTGTGTGTGGGTGGTCAGAAATGTTCTGAATGCTGTATCAGAGAGATGGGCATCCATGTCCATACATTCTCCTTTTACGGCACGACCCCACCCTTTTTTTTTTTTTTTTTTTTTGCTTTATTTTAATCAGAATGAACTTTCCTTTTGAAAACAGTCTATTTACTTGTACAGTATTTTTCCATACTGGAAAAAGAAAAATTCAGACAGCCTTAAAAGGGACAACCTCATATTTCATACCTTAATTTAACTGTTGGCAGTTAGCACATTTGCTTCGACATTTAAAAAACACACAAAAATATTACATTTTAAATCGAAAGCTCCTCTTCTTTTATTCCCCCTCTCTCCCGTTTCCCAAAGGTAACAATTGTACTGAAACTGGCCTGTAATAAATACGTATCCATATGCATACACAAACACACATACAGATATAAGAAAATAAAGTATTTCTGTGTGCCTTTTAGCATTTATATAATCTCATCATTCAGTGCATATCCTTTTTTTTTTTTAAACATCTTTATTGGAGTATAATTGCTTTACAATGGTGTGTTAGTTTCTGCTTTATAACAAAGTGAATCAGTTATACCTATACATATGTTCCCATATCTCTTCCCTCTTGTGTCTCCCTCCCTCCCACCCTCCCTATCCCACCCCTCTAGGTGGTCACAAAGCACCGAGCTGATCTCCCTGTGCTATGCGGTTGCTTCCCACTAGCTATCTATTTTACGTTTGGTAGTGTATATATGTCCATGCCACTCTCTCACTTTGTCCCAGCTTACTCTTCCCCCTCCCCATATCCTCAAGTCCATTCTCTAGTAGGTCTGTGACTTTATTCCCATCTTGCCCCTAAGTTCTTCATGACCTTTTTTTTTTTTCTTAGATTCCATATATATATGTGTTAGCATACAGTATTTGTTTTTTGCTTTCTGACTTACTTCACTCTGTATGACAGACTCTAGGTCCATCCACCTCACTACAAATAACTCAATTTCGTTCCTTTTTATGCCTGAGTAATATTCCATTGTATATATGTGCCACATCTTCTTTATCCATTCATCTGTTGATGGACACTTAGGTTGCTTCCATGTCCTGGCTGTTGTAAATAGAGCTGCAATGAACATTTTGGTACATGACTCTTTTTGAATTATTGTTTTCTCAGGGTATATGCCCAGTAGTGGGATTGCTGGGTCGTATGGTAGTTCTATTTTTAGTTTTTTAAGGAACCTCCATACTGTTCTCCATAGTGACTGTATCAATTTACGTTCCCTCCAACAGTGCAAGAGGGTTCCCTTTTCTCCACACCCTCTCCAGCATTTATTGTTTGTAGATTTTTTGATGATGGCCATTCTGACCGGTGTGAGATGATATCCCATTGTAGTTTTGATTTGCATTTCTCTAATGATTAATGATGTTGAGCATTCTTTCACGTGTTTGTTGGCAATCTGTATATCTTCTTTGGAGAAATGTCTGTTTAGGTCTTCTGCCCTGTTTTGGATTGGGTTGTTTCCTTTTTAACTCATTTTTCTCACTTGACCTTTTATCGTCAAGATGGATCCCTGCTATAACTGTACGTCAGGCTCAATCCTTTCAACTACTGTATCAACATATCACAATTTCTTTATCCATGTTTCTGTCGATGGGCATTTCAGTCATTTCAAGTTTCCAAGCCTCACAAATAACGTTGGTACGACCCTCCTCAGACATGTTTCCTTGTACAATGTGTGTAAAACTCAAGGGTACCTATGCACAGGTGGGGCTGCTGAGTCGTCACAGGTTACACATAGCTTGAACTTGAGTAGATACTGCCAACTCCTCTCTAAGGCAGATGCACCTCCTTCACACACATAGCACTGAGCAAGAAGTCCTACCACTCCTTATTTTTATCGATACTCGGTTTCCTCAGACTTACTAATTTTTTCTAATCCTATTTTTTCTTCAACTTACATTTCCCCGGTTACTAGACAGGTGGACATTTTTAAACAATAGCAACTTTAAAGAATCATAAATATTGGCTATTGAGTAGCAAGTTATCCCCAATCACCTGTGAGTCAGTTCCCCCACCTGCTGTCCCACCAACTGCCAAGCACTTTCCCTTATACTTCCTATAAACAAGGACATTCTCCTACACATGCACAATATAATAAAATCAGGGAGTTAATATTGATGTGTGTCCTCAGAGTTGATTCATGTTTCACCAGTTGTGCCAAGAATGTCTTTTATGACAAAAGAACTCAGGTAAGAATCATAGGTTCCACTTGGTCTTCACATCTCTTCAGTTTCCTTCAGTCTAGACCATGTTATAGTCTTTTTTTTGTTGTTTTTTGACTTCATGGACCTGGGAGTTTGGAAAATTATGAGTCTGTTATTATATTAGTTTCCTAGGGTTGCTGTAACAAGTACCACAATCTGGGTAGCTTAGAACAGCACAAAATTATTCTTTCACAGTTCAGTAGACCAGAAGTCCAAAAATCAAGGTGTTGGCGAGGTTGGTTCCTTCTGAAAAAGCTGCTCCAGGGCCTCTCCCCTAACTTCCTGTGGTTGCTGGCAATCCTGGGCATTTCTTGGCTTGTGGCAGTATCACTTTAATATCTACCTGTGTCTTCACAGGAGCTTCTTCCCTGTGTGTCTCTGTCCTCTTATATTCCCATAAGGACATCAGTCACTGGACTTAGGACTCTCCCTGAATTTAGGATGATCTCATCTTGATATTCTTAATGAATTATATCTGCAAAGACCTAGTTCCAAATAAGGTCACATTCTGAGATGCTGGGTGGACATGAATGTCGGAAGGATATACTATTCAACCCACTACACTTATTTTATAGGACTTCCCTCCTTTGGAGTTTATCTGCTGTGTTCTCATGATTGGCAGGAAAATCACAGGTGATTTCCTTCTCATAGAGGGTAGGTGATGCTACCTTCTCATTGCATCTTACCAGATGAGAAGTGGCTTAACCTTGGTTAAAAGTGGTATCTGCCAAGCTTCTTCCCAATGAGCTTACTCTATTCCCTATTACATTAACTACCTTGTGGGGAAGTATTTTAAAATCACATAAATATCATGTTCTTTACTAAGATTTCCATTTGTTTAGATGTGTATGGACTTGTGCTTTCCTCTTCTATTTAATGGATTATAATCTATGATCATCATGCATTTTTATGCTCACATTTTCCTCAGTTTGGTCAATGGGAGCCTATTTTGGCTGATTCCTCTGTCCTTCTCTTCTTTTTACTTGAAATATAGTTTACAGTGTTGGGCCAATCTCTGCTGTACAGCAAAGTGACTCAGTTTTATATATATATATATATATATATATATATATATATATATATATATACACACACATATATATACATATATATACATATATATATATAGTTTTTTATATTATTTTATTATTTTCCATTATGGCTTATCACAGGATATTGAGTATATTGAGTATAGTTCCCTGTGCTATATAGTAACACCTTGTTTTTTTTTTTTTTTTTTTAATTTATTTTATTTATTTATTTTTGGCTGCATTGGGTCTTTGTTGATGTGCACGGGCTTTCTCCAGTTGCAGTGAGCGGGGGCTACTCTTGGTTGCGGGTTTCTTATTGCAGTGGCTTCTCTTGTTGCAGAGCATGGGCTCCAGGCACGTGTGCTTCAGTAGTTGTAGCACACGGGCTTAGTTGCTCCACAGCATGTGGGATCCTCCCGGACCAGGGCTCAAACTCATGTGCCCTGCGTTGGCAGGCAGATTCTTAACCACTGCGCCACCAGGGAAGCCCCAACACCTTGTTTTTTATCCATTCTAAATGTAGTAGTCTGCATCTACCAAGCCCAAACTCCCAGTCCATCCCTCTCCCTTCCCCCATCCTCCTTGGCAACCACAAGTCTGTTGTCTATGGCTATGAGTCTGTTTCTATTTCATAGATAAGTTCATTTGTGCCATATTTTGGATTCCACATATGAGTGATATCATGCGGTATTTGTCTTTCTCTGTCTTACTTAGTATGATCATTTCTTGGTCCATGCACGTTGCTGCAAATGGCATGATTTCATTTTTTAATGGCTGCGTAGTATTCCACTGTATTGGGTTGGCCAAAAAGTTTGTTCGGGTTTTTCCGTAAGATGTTATGGAAAAACCCAAATGAACTTTTTGGCCAACCCAATACATATGTACCACATCTTCTTTATACATTCATCTGTCGATGGACATTTAGGTTGTTTCTATGTTTCGGCTATTTGACAGATCCTCATCACTCTTTGAGCAATTCCTTGCTTTCTGGAACAATACTCTCCAGGCTTATCTTGTCCCTTCTCTGCCCCAGCTCTGGAATCAGCTATTTATCCAAAGGTTGTAATTCCTTATAGTAGAAAATGGTATTTATATTTATGGTACGTATAAACAAAACTTATCAGCCAAATAACAGTCTTATTGGTGTGATGCAACTCCCAGGTCCTCTCAGTGAATAGTGATAGGGAATTTGGACGTATATGTACGCATGCATGGACATACCAACATTTACATCTAAGTATATTTATTTCTGTGTCTCTGTATCTGTGTATCTATCTATCTAATATATGTAAGCTCTCCTTCTTTGCCAACTTGGTTGTGATGTCTTGCCTGTCCATCATTCAACAATTGGATTTTGATAGTTCAGCAATAAAATTCTAAATTAAGTCACTATGCAAATTGCCAAAAAGAAAAAACTTTTTTGGTCTGATGCATTAATTTGATAACTTGCAATATGCATGCTAGATTAATAAAATAGTGACAATTAAGAATAAAAAGGTTTCAATAAAAAATCATTCAAAAATATTATTCACAGGCAAATGGCAAGCCTATGCCTAGTAATAAAGTGTGAAAGACATTCCATTAAATCAGGAATAAGACAAGTATGCCTGGCATCTCTGCTACTGTGCCTCTGGTTTTGGAAGCTCTAGGAAATACAGAAGCAAAGATAAATAAATAAAGGCTAAGGAAATGTGGAAGAAAATAGCAAAACCAGTATCATTTGTAAGTTGTGTCCAGCATTATGCACATGAGGTAACACACCACAGATGCTCAATAGTTCAGTAATCAGTGAATGATTCTGCGCCTAGAAATCCAAGATAATCAACTGAAAAAGTATTACAAAAAGTTAAAGAATTCATTAAAAATGCTATAATAGTATACAGAAATTAATAGTACTTTTATACCAGCAGAATTTAAAAAGTGGAACAGTGAATTCACTGTAGCAAAAAAGATGCATAACCTCTTAAATACGTGCAAGACATATATGAAAACTCTACATGTTTGCCTACTTATGTGATAATGACATAAAATCTTCTGAGACAGGAAGATTACACCCTGTGTGGTGTATAGTCTTATTAAGCTACACATTTTACAGACTTCAGTCACATGATCAATATTTTTATTTTCAAAATGTGACAAATAGATGGTAACACTCATCTGGCAGAAATGCTCAATGACAGCCAAGAAAGGATAAGTGATTTTTTTTCTTTTTCTTTATATTTTATTTTTTATTAACATATAGTTGCTTTACAATGTTGTGTTTGTTTCAGGTGTACAGCAAAGTGATTCAGTTATACATATATATGTATGCATCTATTTTTTCAGATTCTTTTGTCTTATAGGTTATTACAAAATATTGAATATAGTTCCCTATGATATACAGTAGGTCCTTGTTGTTTATCTATTTTATATATAGTAGTGTGTATCTGTTAATCCCAACCTCCTGATTTATCCCTCCCTCCCTCTTCCCCTTTGGTAACCATAAGTTTGTTTTCTATGTCTGTGGGTCTATTTCTGTTTTGTATGGAAGTTCATTTGTATCATTTTTTTTTTTTAGATTCCACATATAAGCGATAATCATGTGATACTTGTCTATGTCTGGCTTACTTCACTTAGTATAATAATCTCTAGGTCCATCCATGTTGCTGCAAATGGCATTATTTTATTCTTTTTTATGGTTGTGTAAGATTCCATTGTACCTATATTACCACATCTTCTTTATCCATTCATCTGTCAATGGACATTTAGGTTGTTTCCATGTCTTGGCTATTGTAAATAGTGCTGCAAAGAACATGGGGTGCATGTATCTTTTTGAATTATGGTTTTCTCTGGATATATGCCCAGGAGTAACATTGCAGGATCATATGGTAGCTCTATTTTTAGTTTTTTAAGGAAACTTCATAACTGTTCTCCATAGTGGCTGTACCACTTTTTACATTCCCACCACCAGTGTAGGAGGGTTCCTTTTTCTCTACACCCTCTCCAGCATTTGTTATTTGTAGACTTTTTGATAATGGCCATTCTGACTGGTATGAGGTGATACCTCATTGTAGTTTTGATTTGCATTTTTCTAATAAATAGCGATGTTGAACATCTTTTCACGTGCCTACTGGCCATCTGTATGTCTTTTTAGGAGAAATGTCTATTTAGGTCTTCTGTCAATTTTTTGATTGGGTTGTTTCTTTTTCTGATATTGAGTTATATGCGGTTTGTATATTTTGGAAATTAATCCCTTGTTGGTTGCATCATTTGCAAATATTTTTTCCCATTCTGTAGGTGGCTTTTGTGTTTTGTTTATGGTTTGCTGTGCAAAAGCTTTTAAGTTTAATTAGGTCCTTTTTGTTTATTTTTACTCTAGGAGATGGACCCAAAAAGATACTGCTGCAATTTATGTCAAAGAGTGTTCTGCCAATTTTTTCCTCTAGGAGTTTTACAGTATATGGTCTTACATTTATGTCTTTAATTCATTTTAAGTTTACTTTTTGTGTATGGTATTAGAGAATGTTCTGATTTCATTCTTTTACATATAGCTGTCCAGCACCATGTATTGAAGAGACTGTCTTTTCTCCACTGTATATTTTTGCCTACTCTGTTGTAGATTAATTGACCATAGGTATGTGGGTTTATTTCTGGGCTTTCTATCCTGTTCCATTGATCTATATGTCAGTTTTTGTGCCAGTACCATACTGCTTTGATGACTGTAGCTTTGTAGTATAGTCTGAAGTCAGGGAGCCTGATTCCGCCAGCTCTGTTCTTCTTTCTCAAGATTGCTTTGGCTCTTTGGGGTCTTTTGTATTTCCACACAAATATTAAAATTTTTTGTTCTAGTTCTGTGGAAAATGCCATTGGTAATTTGATAGGCATTGCATTGAATCTGTAGATTGCCTTGGGTAGTATATTCATTTTGACAATTTGAATTTTCCAATCCAAGAACATGGTATGTCTTTCCATCTGTGTCATCTTCAGTTTCTTTCATCAGCGTCACATAGTTTTCAGAGTACAGGTCTTTTGCCTCCTTGGTAAGTTTATTCCTAGGTATTTTCTTTCTGATGCAATGGTAAATAGGAATGTTTCCTTAATTTCTCTTTCTGATTTTTCGTTGTTAGTGTATAGCAATGCAATAGATTTTTGTGTATGAATTTTGTATCCTGCAACTTTACCAAATTCATTGATGAGCTCTAGTAGTTTTCTGGTAGTGTCTTTAGGATTTTCCTTGTATAGTATCGTGTCATCTGCAAACAGTGACAGTTTTACTTCTTTTCCAAATTGGATTCTTTTTATTTCTTTTTCTTCTCTGATTGCCATGGCTAGGACTTCTAAAACTATGTTGAATAAAAGTGGCAAGAGTGGACAACCTTGTCTTGTTCCTGATCTTAGAGGAAATGCTTTCATCTTTTTACTGTTGAGTATGATGTCAGCTGTGGGTTTGTCATATATGGCTTTTATTATGTTGAGGTAGTTTCCCTCTATGCCAACTTTCTGGAGAATTTTTATCATAAATGCATGTTGAATTTTATCAATAGCTTTTTCTGCTTCTATTGAGAGGATCATATGGCTTTTATTTTTCAATTTGTTAATGTGGTGTATCACACTGATTTGCAAATATTGAAAAATCCTTGCGTCCCTGGGATAAATCCCACTTCATCATGGTGTAAAATCCTTTTAATGTACTGTTGGATTCAGTTTGCTAGTATTTTGTTGAGGATTTTTGCCTCTGTGTTCATAAGTGATGCTGGCCTGTAATTTTTTTCTTTGTGATATCTTTATCTGGTTTTGGTATCAGGGTGATGGTGGCCTCATAGAATGAGTTTGGAAGTATTCCTTCCTCTGCAATTTTTTGGAAGAGTTTGAGAAGGATGGGTGTTAACTTTTCTATAAATGTTTGATAGAATTCTCCTGTGAAGCCATCTGGTCCTGGACTTTTGTTTGCTGGGAGTATTTAAATCACAGATTCAGTTTCAGTACTTGTAATTGGTCTGTTCATACTTTTTATTTCTTCCTGGTTTTTCTTGGAAGATTGTACCTTTCTCAGAATTTGTCCATTGCTTCTAGGTTGTCCATTTTATTGGCATACAGTTGCTTGTAGTAGTTTCTTATGGTCCTTTGTATTTCTGTGGTGTTGGTTGTAACTTCTCCTTTTTCACTCCTAATTTTATTGATTTGGGCCCTCTCCCTTTTTTTCCTGATGAGTCTGGCTAAAGGTTTATCAATTTTGTTTATCTTTTCAAAGAACCAGCCTTTACTTTCATTGATTTTTTTCTATTGTTTTCTTAGTCTCTATTTCATTTATTTTTGCTCTGATCTTATGATTTCTTTCCTTCTGCTAACTTTGGGTTTTGTTTGTTCTTCTTTCTCTAGTTGCTTTAGGTGTAGGGTTAGGTTGTTTGAGATTTTGCTTGTTTCCTGAGGTAACCTTGTATTGCTATAAACTTCCCTCTTAGAACTGCTTTTGCTCACAAGTTTTGATCAAAGAGGACAAAAGAAGAAAGGAAGAAAAAAGACCTACAAAAACAAATCTAGGAAATTCCCTGGCAGTCAAGTGGTTAGGACTTGACACTTTCACTGCCATGCGCCATGATTTGATTTCCTGGTCAGGGAACTAAGATCCCAAAAGCCGAGTGGCACAGCCAAAACAAAAACAAACAAACAAATCCAAACAATTAGCAAAAAAGGGTAAGTAATTTCTTAGTGTCTTTTGTCTGTTTTCCTAAGGAAGCATTAGGGATGTTTCTTATTTAAGGAAAGCCAAATAAAGAGATAATTTTTAGGACAATTAATTATCAAAACTTTTTGTTGCACATGAGGGAACCCCGGTTCAAATGACCTTCAGCCAAAGAGGGTTAAAAGAAAGAAGGAGGAATCACTGGAACATTTGGCACACAGACCAGGCTCTATCTGGAACACACAACTGCCCAGATGAAGTCACCAGGTATTCACTATCTTTAGTACTGGTTCTCCCCAGAAGGTGAGTAAAGTGGCTGCTCTCTGAGCAAAACTTGTATTTTACCATATTAGTGGCCACAGGGCATAAGGAGAATATTGTTTTTAATAGACTTAATAGAAAATTCCAAGAGGCAATTCTGATTGTGTGTGATTGGGTCACATGCCATCTCTGATGTCCTGTGGGCTTGGGGCTGGATATTCTGACACTTCAGGCTTTGAGGCCATGTTCACCTTTTTGGCATGAGGATCAAACACTATGGAAAGAGGTAAATACTGAAATATTTTTATTACTGGCTTTTTATAAAGAATAAAATTGATGTTTGCTCAGTATGCTATTAAAAGAATCTCTTCCTCCAGGGAAGCCAGAGTTGTACATTTTCATCATATGAGTAGTCAACTGTGTTGAATTCAACAGAGAAGGTCATTTAAAATACAGATGGGAAAGCCACCAGATGTGACATCATAGAGACAGACTAGCAGTGAGAGCCTGTTTTGTTGGAGGGATGGGCTCTGGAAAATAATAGCAATGAGTTGAAGAGTGAAAAGAGATGAAAATATGAAAACAAAGTTCTAGTCTTCATTTTGAAATGACAGCTTGTGGGAAAAAACCCAATACGTCTTTGAGTAATGATGCTTTAGGCTCCTGCATTTCAAACTGTGGTCCTGGGTGTTGCTTAGCAACTTGTTAGAAATGTAGAATCTCAAGGTTCATCCCCAACCTCACAAACAGAGTCTGCATTTTAACTACATTCCCAAGAGATTCATTGAGTCTTGAGAAATGCTTCTTAGATGGTGCATTCCACAGTGACAGGAATAAGAAATTGTTCTGGGAGGGTCGTAAATGGCAGGTTATACAGTGTTGCTATATTTTATAGACCGATTTTTCCAATGTGTTTGTTATTAAAGAGATGGAGAGAGGAGAGTAAACTTGAAAGTTAGATGTGTGGATAGATATTATTTTTGGTCGGGGTCAGTAGGGAAATTGGGAAAGAAGTGTCTGGCATCTTTGTCAGCACATGAGGAAGAGCCTGTGAATGGAGGAAAGGAAGAGAACACCAAGAGTGTCAATTTATTGAGCAAGTTTCTGGTGAAGGTTGGAACAGGCTGAGTCGAAGGCACTGGTGGAAGACTGAGAAGGAGCTCCTTTAGAGAATCAAGATCTCAGGCAGGGAGACGTGGACTAAAACAAACAGATTGGTTGGGTAGGAAAGAGAGTGAACAGGGTGTTGTCTTTCATTTCAGAACAAAAGACAAAGCATCTAAGTGTAGAACAGCTATGTAAAAAAAAAAAATGTGAGCCTGCCAGACTAGCTGAGATCATTTATTTTGACTATTCGTGAAACCAATAAATTGCTTTGTACCACAATTAAAGAGCCAACACGTGCAAACAGAATAAGGACTCTGATGGTGGGAAATTGGAGATAGGAGAGTGGAAAGTCATGGTGTGAAGGATCCTAGGATGCTAAGAAAGCACTCTGGTGCCAGTGCTGCCCTGGATATGGTTGGATGGAATAATGGATTGGGAGAAATGAGGTGTGTGTCTGGGAGAGAAACATGGAAATACCACAACCGCAGGATGTATTCTTTCTGATGTGAAAGTCCATAAAACATTCTGTACATAGAACTGTAGTGTTGGTGAGCCAGTTTCTAAACTCATTAGAGAAAACTACTTTACCTTTGACATTAATAGAAAATGAATATCCAAATTCCATTACCATTTGAGGAAAAAGTCTATTAATAGGTGATAGGATGTTTCTGCAGTAACTTATTTTAATGATTAGTAATGACAGTATTCCTCTTTCTACCACCAATGGTAGAATCACTTTAGCAGTTTACTTAATAATTTAAAGTTTAAGACTTTACAAAATAGTTTATGTGTTGTATTTTTATTGTACCCAAATTTTGCAAAAATCAGTTTTCTGATTTTAAACCGAATTTAAATTTTAAACTGATTTTTCTCATTTTAAATTCTATCTATCTATTTATTTATTTATGGATGGCTGTGTTGGGTCTTTGTTGCTGTGCGCAGGCTTTCTCTAGTTGCTGTGAGCGGGGGCTACTCTTTGTCGTGGTGCGCGGGCTTCTCATTGCAGTGGCTTCTCTTCTCACGGGCTGTAGGCGTGCTGGCTTCAGTAGTTGTGGCACATGGGCTCAGTAGTTGTGGCTCACGGGCTCTAGAGCGCAGGCTCAGTAGTTGTGGCTCACGGGCTTAGTTGCTCCGCCACATGTGGGATCTTCCCGGACCAGGGCTCAAACGTGTGTCCGCTGCATTGGCAGGCGGGTTCTTAACCACTGTGCCACCAGGGAAGCCCTTAAATTAGTTTTAATGTTTCAAAATGTTTCCTAGTGAATTCACTCTTCCGCTGCTCCACTGTGATTAACAGTTTTGTTCCCTTCCTCGTCTGCTTAGATATCATGCTTCCCCCAGTCCTTCTCAGAATCAGCCTGTATCCTCACCTTCCACACCATGGAGGAAATAAAATGCATCTGATGGGAACTCCATCCCCTTCTCATAGTCAATCTATTAAATCTTCCTGTACTCACTCCTATTTTCCTTTCCTTCCCTCTTACTAAAATGGAGAGAATGTCTCTCCCCGCCTCATAAACCAAAATTTGTGCATTTAGTTTGTTGCCCCACACCTCTTACCCTTTCAGGGAGCTCTTTCTATCATTCACCTACTCTCTCCTGCATCATCAACCTCTCCCCTTCTCTTTCATACTTTCCATCACCACCAGGCTTCAGTATCTCTCACACGACAAGTGAAAAAATGTTCTCCAGGGCCCCACTCCCCTTTGAGGCACCACCGTTTCTCTCTACTCCCATTCAGAGCCAGACTCGTCCCACCTCCATTGCTTACTTTCCATAAACCCTCTTCCATCCTAGTCTGGCGTGTGCACCGTCCCTCCATCAAAACTCCGCCTGCCAAGCGGAAAGGTGTAAGGAGACAAACCCAGGGGCATTTTCATTGCTGCTCTTGCTTGATGTCCTGGCAGTATTCCAAATGCTCTCCCCAAACATGCGTGCTCTCCCCAAACATGCGTGCTCTCCCATGGTTTTCCTCCTGTGTCCCTAGATGATGTTCTTAGCGTCCTGTGTTAGCTTTTTTTCCCCTTCAACACAACCTCTTAACGTTGGGGCATCTCAGATCATCTTGCGAGCCCTTAGCCTTTCCCACTCACTCTTAGTAGGTTAGTGGATCTACAGATGCGATCAGTTGACGACACCCAAACTCTAGCTCTCGTCCAGACTTGCTATTATATGACCCCTAGCCCCATTTATCCAACTGCCTATTGAAAATGCCTCAACGTGGCGGTCTCTGACACAGCTTAAACTTACCTTTATCCCCACCATGGCTCTGAAACCCTCAGTTATGTTTTTCTTTTTCAAGTCGCACCCACCTCCCATCCAGATGTAGGTTTAAGCATATATAGTCTTCAATTTTACTTATTGTCCTTTGACTTTTTGCTTTTTCATCTTATTCTTTCAAATGCTGAATTATACCACCTACTTTCCTTTCGACAGTGAACATCTCTTACCAATTAATTCTATTAATAACCAACAAATACTTTCATGGAGTAATCTTGTTTGTGTCCTGTTACCTAATTTAAATATTTTTAGATCACATATTTTCAATTAGTGATGATATCCTCTGCATTTACAGGATCTTACTGACCATATTCCAGAGGACATTGTATCCTTAGTCTTATCTGTCCTTTACCAACATGTATTTCCAGAGTTTAGTTTTAATCTTACCCATTTCTACTAGCTATAAACAATGTGAGATATTGATGCATCCGTCCTTTTTAATTTTGATAGACCACTGTTTTTACTTTGATACCTAATTTACCTGTATAGCATTCTTCTAAATATCCATATTTTATTTATATAATCAATAAAGCAAAAGCTTATTAATTAAACAAATTAGATTTCTATTGGCATTTAAACATCGATTGCACACCTAATGAATTTTTCTCTATTTAATTCAAACCACAGTCTGCTGTATCTGATTTTCTTAAATGCTTTAAGCGCTGTATGAGGCAGACACAATACACACATAATATTAAACTTGTTGAAAATTGGATTGGTTCACTTAGGCTAATCAGGCCAAAAGTGCTAATAAATTTAAGGGTGTTTCTTTACTTTTATATTCTTATTCCCTCTTACTCATTTTTAGGGTTGTCTTTCTTGTTTTCATCAATTTTACCAACTGTACACGTGTCCAGTGTTTCAATAATCCTACACACCCTAAAGATGAGGAGCATTCTAGCTGCCCATAGTCGAAAGATTTATCAACCAGTTTATTCCTGGTCTAGGTCATGAGGATTGTTTGCATCTTCCAAGGTGATTCTACCTGAGTTGATTACTCAGCAAGAGAGGTCCTGCTTTTATAGGTCACTACTGTCCTTTATATAAGGAACTGTGCAAATCACTGCTCCCAGTAGTTGGTCCGTTTTATTTTCTGGTAACCCCAGCTTTTATTCCAAGCTGTCACTTGATCTGGACATCTCAGCTTTTTAGTGCAATTCAGTAAAACCTTAATTTAGTACCACTTCACCTTCATTATACAGACTGGAGTGAGCCTTCTTTGCCATTGCTTGTTCTGAGGGGGACCTAGTCAAGCCCAGTTATGTCGGAAAGTTTAGGTCACTGCTGCTCTTCGAAATTACTGTTCGTGCCCGTCTACAGTTTAGTCCTGGGTATTGACTTCTGTGATTATTGACCATTATTATGATGAGATTATCATTCTCGGTGTTTGGTCCCTTAGACTAGTACATGCTTATGGTTATCCCTGATGCATACGTACGGAACACATGTCCTGCACTGTTTAAGCTGAAGTACTGCCAGTTCTGTCCCCAGGAGTCTGTCCAAATTCTTGGACGGTGGTAAAAAATAAATTATGAAGTTGCTTTTGATTGCCATCTGCCTAGCTCGAGAAATAGTATCTGAACACCCTCACAGACTATCACCAGCTGCGACTTTAGAACCAGATTGGTCCCTTGGAAATAGAAACAGGTGTTTTACATACCATAAATATAGTTAGACAGATGGAATGTTTAAGATAGAGAAGAATACTCCTTACCTACTTATTTTAGTTCCCATTATCTTTCTTGTTCTTCCTGAATAATCTACGACCATCAGTAGAAGGTTGTTTTTGGGAGAACAGTCATGAAAAAGGGAAACAAATTTTTATTTATGGCTTATGAAAATGTAGAAAATCGATGAATACAGAATTATACAAAGCAGAATCGATGGCTATAGAATAATGCAAGGTACTGAATTACTACACATAGGTATTGACACCTGTAGTACCCTTAGTTTTGTACTGGCTAATGTCTTTTGACTGTGGTGGTGTTTTTATAAACGATGTATCTTCATACTCTTGATGAATACTATTTAAAGTTCTGTTCACGTTCTGTACATTTGCCATACCTTTTTACCTCTTATAACACCAGATAATCTGCAACAATACTCACAAAAGTATTGTAGTCCTAAAATTTTGCAGAGGAAAATGTCACTTATTTTTACATCCCCCTTCTACATGCAAAGCATTTCCAAACTGTTATCACGTGGGCTGAAGTATTTCCCCCCTCAGGGTTATTTTGAAGCTAGAGAAGCTTCCGAGCCTGACAACATGCGACGTGTTAGTTTCAGGTGAGTTTACTTCCTTCACACAAAAGTCAGAAGACTTAGTAAAAGAAAAAAAAAATATACAGGAAAAACTTTGAGGCTCTCAAGCTACAAGTTTTGCAGTGGATAGCTGCCTTTTACAAAATGGATTCTGAGGGTTTTTAGAATCTTCACATCTGACAGAAAACCTTACTTGAAAATATGCCTGGTGTTTTCATTCGGAATGGTATAGGCACATTGGAAAAAAAGTGTATGTACATTAAAAAACAAACAAAAAGTCTTCAAATCATCCCCAATATCCATATATTAGGAATATTCATTATTATCTGTTAGGCATATGATTGTTTCTTTGAGTGTAGAAATATGGACACAAAAGTACATCTTTTTTTTTAAGCACAAAAATAGATTTGGTTCATACTTTCTATAGAATGTATATTCTCCTGCAACTTTAATTTTTTTCCCCGTTCAGTACCATTTCAAAGAAATCTTTTTTTAAGAAGTTTTTTTACTGAAGTATACTTAATTTACAGTGTGTTAATTTTTGCTGTACAGCCTAGTGATTCAGTTACATACATATACATTCTTTTTCATATTCTTTTCCATTATGGTTTATTAAAGGATACTGAATATAGTTCCCTGTTCTATACAGTAGGATCTTGTTGTTGTTTGTCCATTCTATATATACTGGCTTGCATCTGCTAATCCCACACTCCCAGTCCTTCCCTACCCCCGCCCCCCTTGACAACCACAAGTCTGTTCTCTGTGTCTGTGAGTCTGTTTCTGTGTTGTAGATAAGTTCATTTCTGTCATATTTTGGATTCCACATATAAGTGACATCATATGGTATTTGTTTCTTTCTGACTTACTTTGCTTACTATGATAATCCATAGGTCCATCCATGTTGATGCAAATGGCATTAATTCATTCTTTTTTATGGCTGAGTAATATTCCATTGCATATATAGATATCTTCTTTATCCATTCATCTGTTGATGGACATTTAGGTTGCTTCCATATCCTGGCTATTGTGAACAGGGCTGCTATGAACATAGGGGTGCATTTATCTTTTTAAATTAGAGTTTTGTCTGGATATATGCCCAGGAGTGAGATTGCTGGATTATATGGTAGTTCTATTTTAAGTTTTTTTGAGGAACCTCCATACTGTTCTCCATAGTGGCTGCACCAGTTTACATTCCCGCCAACAGTGCAGGAGGGTTCCCTTTTCTCCACACCCTCTCCAGCATTTGTTACCTGTAGACTTTTTGATAATGGCCATTGTGACCGGTGTGAGGTGATAACCTCGTCGTAGTTTGTTCTGATTTGCATTTCTCCAATAATTAGCGATGTTCAGCATCTTTTCATGTGCCTCTTGGCCATCTGTATGTCTTCTCTGGAGAAATGTCTATTTAGGTCTTCTGCCCATTTTTTGATTGGCTTGTTTTTGTTGTTGTTGAAGAAATAATTCTTTTGAATTAAGTTGTTAGTTTTAAGTTGCTCTTGTCTGAGTACCCGAACACTGACACGATCATCTCCTACTCGTGGTCCCTTAAGAGTCTCTTCGGTCTTCATGCATCTATCACTGCATGATGCCAATACTTCCATAGGAGAAACCACTACGGGAAGAAGTGCTGGCTCGAAGGGAATACACAATTGAAACTCTGAAAAGTTCTAGGCGAATTCCCCTTCAAAGAAGGTGGTAGGAAGACACACTCTCTAAACAGCTTCCGAGAACATTTTTCTCCCCACCTTTACTAACAACGGATAGTATCAATCTTTTCAAACTTTGGTGATCATGTAGACCAAAGTAAATGGAACGTGCACCTCGTTTTAATAGAGAGAACATATTAATCTTCTATTGGGTTTGTTTTATCATGTTAAGGATCCATTTTGTCCATATTCAGAAACTCACGCGGTAAGCCATGTGTTCTTTTGGAATTCCTTAGTAATGTGTTTCCTTGCTTCTTGGTCCTGGTGGGGGAGGCGGGGCATTACTCCTTTATTCCATTATTCCTGTTATTCCTTTTCCTATTTCCATAGAGAACAAAACCTCTGCTCCGTGGTTTAAAAGGGATGCCTGCCAGGGACAGACTCGCACTACCTCTTCCTTACTCCTTCTTCTTTCACATCTGTCTCAGAGAACTTTTCTCCAAGGTGATCCCCACGTAGAGGGCGTTTGGCGTGGCCCTGGGTTCAGACTCTCATTCGTTCCTTTTCTCTCTCAGAAGCTGACCCTGCCTTCAGAGAGAGGCTAACTCACTCCCTCCCAGCTCCTCCTGCCAAATCCACACACAGGAGGCCCACCTCCTTCTGGTTCTCTTCTTTGCGTGAAAGATGTCACAAAGACCATGATTTTTCATGTGTCCAGCTTTGGCAGCTATGTTTGGAACTTGCTCTGCTGGCTCCGGTTTTTCCAAAGGCGGATTCTAAAGTTGGAATGGGGTCGGGGTGCTTGGGAGGTGAGAAGATTCTTCAAGGCTAATTCATCCTCGAATACATAAGACATCCTACAATTTGGAGACACAGACTTTATGCCGATCATCACATGAGTTCTTTTGTGTGAGCTTTAGCATATGTCTCCTGTTCTCTTAATTACTAACACCCCCTGGTCCTCAAAATATTTGAGCCAAATATTGTGCTCGTACATGATTAATCTGATTTGTGAAATTCTACCGTATTGGATTTCTTTGTACCCAAAGGGTATCCAACTGGAGGACAGTTTCTACATTGATTCAGACTGTGTATATATAACCAAAAATCATAAGCATGATGTGATATTTGAATTAATATTCCTAATTTTAGATATATTTCTAAAATGAGATCATAAAGAATACTTTTTTACATGACAAAGGGAATTTGCCAGTTTCCCAAAAGGTGCCTAAAATCTGAAGACGACCTTTTGATAAGAATGTTAAATTTCTGTGTAAACAGACATTTCTCCTGGAGCTAGCTCATCTCACAGCCAGTGTGCTATGCATTCTACATAACACTAAAACATCTCTCTCTATCCTTCAGAAGGAAGGCGAGGTATGTATGCCATATTTTTACAAATAGGCTCTGTCAACATGTGTTTAAGTACTAATCAATCAACATTATACACATAATCAGCCTAACAATTTGATATTTGTTTAGGGTTCCTGTAAAATTAACTACTCACAGAAAATTATGAACAGAATTGGAAAGCAGTGCCATGCCCAAGAAGATAATAAATCCAGGTTCTCTCCTAATTTAAATCTTATTCCAAGTGTAGGTAGGATCTGAAGAGGAAGAAATGCAAACGAGATGTTCATAGAACATTACAGTATTCATTCATTCACTATACATTGACTCCATGCCGAGGTCGCAGTGCATCCCCAAGTACAGCATATAAGCCTGTGGAACACTTTTTGGATGCAAAATTTAAGACCGTATGGAAAAACAGTTCGAGGAACCAAGGTAACAAGTAAATCACTGACATCTCAGATGGTTACAATCTTTCATTAAAATAAAACAAGCCAGCTTACTGCCTGCAGGGCATGTTAACGGTATTAACATAGAAATAAGGGGAATTCTGTCACTAATTACCATTTTCCATCTCTTGCTCATGAGATCTGTTCTTCCTTGGGCTTCAAGTTAATGCTTAGAAGTTGCATCCTTTATGGTAAAGGAGGGACATAATTTTCCTGTCTTTTCCTTGAGCCAGGTGTTCTTGGTCTTTCTGAGTTTAAGCCTTGCGGTTATTACACTTTGTCTGCTGGTTCCTACTACTGTCCCAGAAGAAATCTGTGAATGCTTAAAATGGACAAACAACCAAGTGCAAACTGCTTTTAACCGACTCAGCCTGCAATTCCAATTTGTCTGATAGCCTTAGCTCTGCCCATGCTAATTTTCTGCTGACACACACATGCTCAGTTCTCCTTATTTGTGGTTTTTTTTTTTTTGGCCACTTGGCTTGTGGGATTTTAGTTCCCCGACCAGGGATTGAACCTGCACCCTCAGCAATGAAAGCACGGAGTCCTAAGCACTGGACTGCCAGGGAATTCCCTCGGTCCCCCTTATTTGGATCTGAGCGTTCTCCCTCCTAACAGACACAGGAAGACAGTTACAAGACCTGGATTTGCTTTCTCTCAGCATCTCCTTTCCCAAGGTCTATTCTAAAAGTCCACTTCTATTTAGGCTTCTTTTTTTTTTCCCTTATACCCCTCCTCAGGATTTTTAAGCACCTGGTTTGCTTGGCTGTTAATGGGGTTAATGCCTAATTAACCCTGGTAAGAGTGACACTCACCTGCATTGACATTTTCCTCATTGTTAAAAAGGCATACATAGATTAACTCATATGTGGTAGAATAGTTTTCAAAAAAAAGGGTAGCTTCAAATTAAGGATGGGTCACTCCATGTGTAATATGCACTGTGCCACGTGTAGTAGGGTGAGAAGGGGTACCCAAATGGTGGTACACAGCTGCAGTATTCAAGGAGGTGATAGATATATTACAAAGAACTCTGCAATACCAGCTGGCATGTAGAAGATAACAAGTCTTGAGAAAAGAAAGCAGCGAGAACTTTCCTGCATTGGGGGGGGGGGTGTGAAAGCAGCGAGAACTTTCCTGCATGGGTGTGTGTGTGTGTGTGTGTGTGTGTGTGTGTGTGTGTGTGTGTGTGTGTGTGTGTGTGTGTGTGTGTGTGTGTGTGTGTGTGTGTGTGTGTGTGTGTGTGTGTGTGTGTGTGTGTGTGTGTGTGTGTGTGTTTTGTGGGCTAGCCTGGCTGGTGAAGGAGAAGAAGACGCAAGAGGACCTCTCTGGGCAGAAGGAACAGGTTGTACAAAGATATCTGGAAGCAGAGGCCAGGCTAATGTGTAATTCGTTCATGTGAAGCGTCTTCTAAACGCAGCGTGGTGAACCGCGGGAGATGAGACTGGGGCATGCCCCGGAAATAAGCTTGTGCCGGCCCGGCCGGCCTGAGGAGTGTGTGAAGACTCCCTCAACAGCGGAAAGACACTGAGGACCCCTGGGTGTGGCAGGAGGACGGCGTCACAGTGACATTTCAGGGAGGTAAGTCGGAAACCGCCGAGTGGGAACGAAACAAGACTTAAGGAACCAGCTGCAGAGGTGATTATAATTCCGTGAGAGGATGTGAGGGTCTGAATTAAAGTCATGGTGGAGAACAGATATCGCTGACTGTCCTTCTAAAGGCTTGCTAGGAGCATCCAAGAGCTGCAGTGACCCTATGGATCCACCCACAGAGGGATGCATAAAGAAGATGTGGTGCATATGCACACTGGAGTACTACCCAGCCACGAAAGAGAATGAAATAACGCCGTTTGCAGGAACATGGGCGGACCCTGAGATGATCATACTAAGTGAAGTAAGCCAGGCAGAGAAAGACAGGTATCTCATGATATCACTTACATGTGGAATCTAAGAAAAATGACACAAATGAACTTATTTACAAAACAGAAACAGACTCACAGACATAAACAAACTTATGGTTACCAAAGGGGAAGAGGTGGGGAGGGGTAAATTAGCAGTTTGGGATTAACAAATACACACTATTATATATAAAATAGTCAACAAGGACTTACTGTATAGCACAGGGAACTCCACTCAGTACTCTGTAATAATCTATATATGGGAAAAAATTCTGAAAAAGAATTGATACGTGTATATGTATAACTAAATCACTTTGCTGTACACCTGAAATTAACAAAACATTGTAAATCAAGTATACTCCATTATAAAATAAAACTTTTCTAAAAACTGGAAAAAAAAAAAAAAAAAAAAAAAAAAAGACCCTATGGCATTGCCAGACTAGTCATTTTGGGGAAGAGCCATACACCAGAGAAATCAGGTGAGTGTTGGAGCTTTCAAGCTGCTTTGGCTCAAGAGACGATGGGCTATGACCCCTCATTTGGGTTTGGGTTTCAGTGGCGCCTTCACCCTACCCTTGGGGCCTGGAGTCTCTAAGTTCGAGCGTAAGGTAGATGCAAATCAGAACTGAACCGGCCAAATCCCACTCCAACCTCAGCACCACACAGAAGGCTGCTCTGGGCCAGAGCAGAGGAAAAGAGGAAGGACAGGATAACCAACGACGACCATGCGTCCTTGGAAAACGGGGGTCTGGGTGTCGTAGATTTGCTTTTGTACAAATGCAAAGTGGGTACTGTTGGCATCCGGCTGAAAATAACCCAGTTGGGAGCTCGGGGAGAAAGGTTAGATTTGAGGACTCTATTTAGGCTGTGTTGCCATGGATAGAACTGTGGGAGGGGTGAGAGTTCTGAAGGAGTGGGGGGGACACACTCACCAGGAGAGGACCAGACCCAAAGATGCGACAGGAGGGGCAGAGATGAAGGATAAGGAGACAGACAGGGCGTGTCACCTTCTCCCAGAACCAGTGCAAGGGGTGTATTCAAGTGAAGTGCCTTCGAGAGGAACCAAGAGTGGACAGAGGGAGACCAGGAAGGCAAGGAGTCCGGTAGCTCTGTTAGCTGCCGGTGGAGCTGTAGGGAGAAGCCCGCCACTGCTGGGGCACAGGCAGAGAGCCAGGGTTCAAGGATCCGGGGAGTTCAATGATGTCAGCTTTACCATAAGAGAGGCAGCAGGAAAGTCGCTCAGGCTCACGTGGTCCCAACGAGGAGGGAACAGAGAGGCAGCTGAATCCTCAGAGGCCAGGAGGAGACCAAGAAGTCCAGGAGGAGCGGAGAGTCACAAGTGACCCCAGAGAGCCGTTTCAGGAGAGCCATGGGAGAAGGAAGAGGGTTTTAAAGGAGGAGAAATGAAAGGGTAAGAATTGAATAGATACAGCAAGAGGAAACTCCCACTTGGGTTGTTCAGCCATGAAATACGGTGGCAGGAAGTTCTGTCTTGAGGGGATATTTTGGGAAGCGTTGTTCTCCCCGAAGTGCAGCTGAATACGTGTATAGTCAAGGAAAACATAATAACTTACATTTGTAGAAAGCTACCGTCACATTGCGACTGGAAATAGTTCTTATTAAGTGGCATTCCGTCAGAGCTCATCACGTCTTGTCCGCTCCAGGAGATGGAGTATTGGCCCCATGCAGATGAAGCATGCTTCTGTTCTGGGGAATTCCGTCTGAAAAATTCCAGGGAGGGTTGTTTACACTCAGGTCGTTGTGGAATCCATAAAACAATGACAGGAAATGACGTTGCACATACTTTGGATTTGCAACTGGGTAATCTGTACTTTTAACTTCAGCATAAAATCCATGAACGATCTAAGATTTTTATGTTTACAAAGTATATTCTGTTCTCCCATTATATTCTTTTCTCCCTCCATCCCTTTCTCTTTCCATTCTCCCTCGTTCCAGAACAACGGGACCAAGTTACCCGTGGGCCCCCAAAGACAACGGACAGTGCATGTGTCTCTGAGCCCACAATGAGCTGGGAGGGAGACGGCCCAGCCTGCAGGGGCTGCAACGTGCCTACTGGCCACTGCAGCCCAAGACGTTCCTCACTTCATGGCTCTACTACAACTGGATGAAATCTTCAGAGAAAATAAGCACGCACCCCCCAAACTAGACGCCCGAGAGTCTTAGAACACACCTAGGTGAGAGCCCCTCACGGCCCTCTGAGGCAGCCGGACTCTGAGCCCCCGTGTCTGCATGCAGGTTGGAGCGCTGGCACCCAGGAAGGCTGACTTCCTGCCCCACCCCTGCTCTCCAGCAATGGGGAGCTTCTCTGCTGCTGGGAGCCCCCAGCAATAGCTGCCTGCTGTTTCCAAACCTGCCAGCCCTTATTCCACAGTCTCACGGATAAACACGTTACAGTTCAGACACTGTTGGGAATTCTGCTCCTGGCCTCTGAGCTTTGCAACGACTAGCTTCCTTCCGACTGAGGTTAGCACTCCCGTCCCTACACCCTCGGTGACTGGATTGAATAACCTTCGCGCCCTCATTTTGCTCCCACCCTCGACCCTCTGGCTTTCCTGGGTAGCGTGTCCCGCAGCTGCCCTCATTCCTCCATTTCCTCTTGAAGGCTGTGAGCTCCTTCACCACGGATGTCTTCCCGTGTGTTAGAACACGTCATTTCAATCCCCAGAACATCCCACTGAAAAGTAAGCAGAGCCAAACGACAGTTTAAATGTGGGCATTGCTTTTTCCCTTTCAATCGATCGACAGTATGCCTCGATTCTGTAGTTTCCCCCAGATTATAAATTGCAAAGCAATCACCATGTCTGTTATGTTTCTCACTTATGTCTCTTGCATACAGTGGTCATTAGATGAGTTTCTAACCCAATTAGGAGACAGGACACTGGGTAAAAGTGAAAGATTTCTATTATTTGTAAAATTAATCCATTAAATTCCATCTGATACAAAGCTGAATAACTCGCATAGATTTAAACATATTGTTAATGAAATCACATGTTTTATCCACCCAGATAGAGCACGAGCAGATTTATTTTGATTTTGTTTCTATCCATTTATTCAAAACGTATTTACTAAAGCTGATAAGCTCTGAGTATGCTAAGCAAGTTGGACAAGCTTCCTGTTCTCAGGGAATTTACGTTTTCTGGGAAGTGAGAGTAGGAAGCTTTCGGATGATGAGAAATGTGAGAAAAGGAAAACAAGTCTCCCTGAGAGCAGAATCAAAAGAAACAATGTCATCTCTCCAAAGCAGGGGTTTGTTCTCACCTGGGTCAGGGTTGCCCACGATGGGCCAGTCAACAACGTCTGGGGCGTTTTGGGTGTATCGTCTGGAGGGAGGGCTGCTACGGCATCTAGCGGGTGGAGGTCGGGTGCTGCTCACCATCTTGCAATGCACAGGGAGGCCCTCCGCAGAGAAGTGCCCAGACACAAGTGTCGGCAGTGCTGAAATTAAGAAACCCTGCTCTCACGCTAGAGTTGTAATGCACGTATAATTTCCTTTTATGCTTATTTGCTCTCACTGACAGACACATAAAAGACCTGGTCACTGCTTCGGAATTCCAGCAGAGTTTTTAAGATTAAAAATGGCAATTTTTTTTTTTTCTCGAAAGAAAAGGAGTATACCTTTAAGATTTTTTTTTTTTTCCCTTACCGTATATAATAGTCCAGTGTCCTTTCATGAAGTGCGTTCTGGAGCAAGAGATGTGACTTTCAAACTCTCACAGTAATGACCACCACCATCATTTACCTGAAGCTAGACAAATGCCAAGACTCTAGTTTTTAGAAATGCTCTTGTCAATCTGAATTTGTGACTTCTGAAAGCGGGAGAAACTCTGGGAAGGTTCCAGGCTCCCTACTACGTTGGAATCTTTAATCCAGCATAACTGGACCCTCCTATCAGTTGCAGGCACATTTGTGTAGTCAGATGCGCAAATTATCAGAGCAGGTGCATCAAGAGAAACGTTGCTTTCTTGAAGGTACTGCCGAACATACATTCTGGACTCCTGACTCCCTGCAAAACAGAATTGAATACACTAAACCTCCAGGATATAGACTGCCGTTGACTTGTATTCATTTGTATTAGATTGCCAGTGAAGTCGTGAGACTTACCGAGCATCCCAGAGTGTTTCTGTCATTCAGGGGGTCTCCTTTAAGGCTCCCTCCACTACATTTACTTCCCTCACTCCTTCCCTTTCCCCACCAACACCGCCTGCACCCAGCTCCACGTTTACGTTGTCTTTGTCCTCCTGAGCTGCCTTCTCTCTTTTGAGTCTTCTTTTTTTTTTTTTAACGGACAAGAGGCTGTAGCTAGTGCTGTGTCTCAAAAAATCAACTCATACAGTGCTGTACATTCATAATGGTTGTACGTTTCCCTCTATCCTTTTTATATCTTTAATTACATTTAAGCGTTTCAGGAATCCATTATGTGTCATAATCAAACATCATCTTCCCTTGTGCATCTATTCCTGTTTTAAATCTAGAGTTCTAAAATGACTGTGCTATTTTTATCTGTTTAACTCCATCCTCTCTAGTTTTCCTAGAGGAAGAGGGAGCTTTAAGTGGTTGGTCTGTGAATCCCTGCAAACCGTACAATGAAGTGAGTTGCCCAGTTAATCATATTTATTCTCTGACAGAAAATAAGAGAGAAGACAGACACAAAAGCCCGGACTTTACAGAAAGACAAACCCAAATTCTAATCCTCTCTTAGCTTGTAAATCACTTAATCTCCTGAACCAAAATGTATTCATCTGTCAAATGAATATAGGACTTATTTTGAAGTTGTTATGAGGATGACAAACATGGGGAAGGATGGCGGCCCAACAAACTTACTTCCTTTCCTGTAAAAATAATAAATGCAGGCTCCCCTTCAAAGGGGGCATCAACCAGGGCAGACATGGCTTCCTTTTCCTTTCATCCTAAAATACCTATCAGTGCCTATGTCGATTTTTTCAATCAAAAGTGCCATCTGGACATTTGGGGACCAAAACGCCAATCAACGTTTTCTCTATTGCAGAAATTAATTACCTACACAGACCTCACTCTTGAAGTCACCTTGACATAAGGAGGATGGGAGAAGAATTGAACCCCAAAATAGGTTTAAAATTCCTTTAAGTTTAAGATTTGTAACAGAAGAGGTTTTTGTGAGCTTTCAAAACTATGAAGCCTTTGTTTTTAAAAGATATATGCAAAGACAAAAGGTAGGAGGACTTGTCACAGGGAGAAAGCATCCTTACATACATATAAAAGAAGGAGCCATGTTCAAACTTTACTTCAGGAGGAAGATAGATCTGCCCGTAAAATAGTTCCACTCACTCGGTGTAAGTTTCTTCTTTTTCTTACATGCAAAGTTTCTTACCAAAGTCAGAGAAACTAAAAGTACATTCCCCCCCTAAAAAAATTCTTAAATTTCACAAGAGGAGATTCCATGTTACCTGTGACTCTCCTTCCGTGACATCTAGGTGGGTATGAGCAATACATACTGAGGAAGATGTCCCTGTGTAACCTCCTTGACGTTTGCTTTCCTTCTGGAGCCCTGGGTCGTTGTACCAAACTGCATTGTAACCAATACCAGATGCTAAAACAGAGGCAAAGCCAGGACTCGTATTTGCTCAAGAGAGCACTGTTTCAAAGCTCAGCATCATTGCAACCAATAATATCTTTTCCTATAATGTGAAGAAGCAAATCAATAGAGTTGTGGTCAGTTGTCAAAATTTCAGATCTAAATAATGATATTTCATAATATAGCCACGATAGCATGCTAACAGGAAATAAACGTGGGGCTTTATAATATTTTAAAATTATATAAATAGTTTTGACAGGAACTAACATTTTAAAACAAGAAGACTGGAGATACACAGACAAACGCACAGAGAAGGGGGTGCTTTACTAAACCCCACATAAAATCATTGATAAATGAGAAAATTCAATGATGCCTAAAGGAAGTCATTATCTAGGAGACTTTCTGCTAACTCCAGAAGTGTGCTTCATTTCATTACTACTACGAACTAAAAGAAAATCATAAATAGAAAGCAAAATAATTAAGCTCTTACCCTTGTATTTCAATCTAACCGTAGCACGGATGTGAGCAAGCGGTGACAACAATTAGCAGAACAGAGAACGTTTCCAGTGAAACTCTCAAACCTTGAGCTTGCAAAACTGGAATCATGTCACCTTTTAAAAAATGGACCGTCTGAACTCAGCATGGAGGGTGTAAAAGAAGTTCCAATAGAGCTGTTTTGTACAAGTGGTGACCCCTCCCCCCAGGAGCCATTTCTTGACTTAACCATTACTCTGTGGCTGTGAGGACAGAAGTTGATCAACTCTTGACATCCAGAAGGTCTGCTGGCTTTTAGGCAGATATTTAAATTGTAAGCAACTGAACCTACTAAGTGCAAATGGATAAACAAGAGAAACGATAGACACTTACAGAGGCTCTCACAGTTCTGGAGTTCAGTGTCTGTCTTGGGCTTCTCAGGGCTGACAATTCATAGGCCAGCAAAGCTGAGGTCCTTTCTGGAGGTCGTATACGAGGACACGTTTCTTGCCTTTTCCAGCTTATACAGGTGGATCACATGTTTTGGTTTGGGGCTTCTTCCGTCTTCAGCATGCCAGCAAAAACCCCATGAATCTCTGGTGTCACCTCTAACACTGACTCGGCCGCCCACGTCCACATGGAGGGACTTTTACGATGCCGTTGGCCCACCTGCATAATCCACTCTTCCCCCTATTTAAGGTCTTCTCATTAACAGCCTTCCTGCCATCTGCAACTTTAATTCCCCTCTGCTGTCCATGGGAACATATTCACAGGTTCTGGGAATTGGGACGTGGACTTCTTTGTTGGAAAGGCCATTATTTTTGCCTACAGTAGCAACCATCTAATTCCTTAGATTTCACATATTTGAAACTGAAATGTATAGAGTTTATGTGGTTGATGTTTAAGGAATAAAATGTTTATTTTACTCCTAAAACCACATGATATTGACGGTTTTAAAACTATGCTCTTGTCACCTGCACATGTATATATCATTTTGATCTATATTTCCAATATGATAATGGTTGTTAAATGAATTCTGTGTGCCTTTTGCACATTGTACACTTGAAAACATTGCATGCATTTATTTTTAAACCTCTAAGAGTGCAAACACTAACATTTACCAATTTGCCAAGTGAAATAATACATAAATGCAATAAAACGAATTGTGTCATGCTATAACAATCTCTAAGGTGGAATTATATCAGATAGTAAAATGGAAACTATGATCTCATCAGACACTTGAAAGCAGTGTGAATAAAAAGTATCAATATCTTAACCAAAAAATGTGTACATCAGTGTTTTTACTTATTCGTTCTTTTTTTTAAAAAATGTGAGCTCAGGTTATTCATGAGTATTTTTCTCTCTTTTAGTAATCTGAGATTGATTTTAAGTAATTCTATCTAGTTTTATCATTTTTGAAATCTTTTTTGAAATTCATAAAAAATGAATGTTCCAAGTCTTTACCCAATTCATCTGCACAAAAAGAAGGTTTAAAAAACCAGGACCCTTAGATGGATGAAAGTGTGATTTGCTCAAACATTTGATACTAAAATATCTCAAGGACAAAATTCGAAACCACTCATCAATTAAGACAAAATATCAATGGAGGTATTATAGTCATGAATATTTATGGGGTGAATGACAAAGCATCCAAATATATTTGAAATGTACTTAACAAAATGTATTTTGAAATGCAAAGATACAGTTTGCATTTCCCAGTGTTTGACAGAACAAGTCAACAGAAATAAATGAAAATGTAGAGAATATGTATACTGTGATCAATAATGTCTGTTAATAGGTACAAATTAAATTGTGAGTCCTAGAAGCAGAGAATGCTATTTCTGGTTTTGCAAGTGTATGCACATTGAGTCACCAAAAGGATCTTTATGTTAGGTGATAAGGAACATTATACTAATTTTTTTTAAAAAGGAATAATTCTGAAAATATTCTTTGACCTGAACACACACTCACACACAATTTGATAACAATATGGTAATAACAATACTACCGTCACCACAACAGCAGCAGCAGACCCTGGGATATTAGACAGCCTCTTTTCAGCCACAACAGAGGAATTTAAATACCCTTAGAGGTATAACCGATCAAAATTTGTCCCCTCTACCTACATCCTATCATATTAGCTTCAGGCATTTTCTTCAAAACACTTACCTGAAATACCTTTTTAAAATAGACTCCATAGTTTTTAAAAATATCTCCATAGTTTTGCCTTTTTCAGAATGTCACAGAGTTGGAATCACACCGCATGTAACCTATTCAGATTGGTTTCTTTCACTTAGTGATATGCATTTAAGGTTCCTCCATGTCTTTTCTTGGCTTGATAGTTCCCTTCTTTTTATTGCTGAATAATATTCCACTGTCTGAATGGACCACAGTTTATTTCCCCCGTTCAACTACTGAAGGACATCTTAGTTGCTTCCAAGTTTTGGCAATTGTGAATAAAGCTGCTGCAAGCATCCACTTGCAGTTTTTTTGTATGGACGTAAGTTTTCAGCTCCTTTGGGTAAATACTGAGGAGCACAGTTGCTGGTTCATATGGTAAGAGTAGTTCTATAAGAAACGATCCAGATGTCTTCCAAAGTGTCTGTACTGCTTTTCATCCCCACTAGCAATGAATGACAGTTCCTGTTGCTCTATATCCTCACCAGCATTTGCTGTTATCGTGGTTTTGGATTTTCCCCATTCTAAGAGTTGTGCAGTGGCGTCTCATTGTTTTAATTTGCAATTCCCTAATGACATATGATGATCTGCCATGTGCATATATTCTTTGCTGAGATGTCTGTTCAGATATTTTGCCCATTTTTCAATCAGGCTGTTTGTTTTCTTATTGTTGAGTTTTAAAAGTTCTTTGTATATTTTTGACAACTGTCCTTTACCAAATATCTTTTGCAAATATTTTCTTCCAGCTTGTGGCTTACCTTCTCATTCTCTTGACAGAGTCTTTTGAAGAACAGAAGTTTTTAATTTTAATGAAGTCCAGCTTATCAATTATTTCTTTCATGGACTGGTGTTGTCTTTAAAATGCTATCACCAAATTCCAAGTCATTTAGATTTTCCCCTGGTTTTGCATTTATATTTAGGTTTATGACACATTTGAGCTGATTTTTTAAAGGGTGTAAGGTCTGTGTCTAGATTCATTTTTTTACATGTGGATGTCCAATTAGTTGTTCCAGCACCATCTTTTTGCTGAGACTATCTTTGCCCCATTGTGGTTGGTTCCTTTACTCCTTTTTCAAAGATCAGTTGACTATATTTCTGAAGGTCTATTTCTCAGCTCTCTGTTCTGTTTCATACATTTGTCTGTTCTTTTGCCAATACCACACTGTCTTGATCATGACGTATCTTTTAATTCAGTTGCTTACGTATATATTGGCTATTTCCCCAGTCTTTGTTTTCTTAAAGACTGCATCAAGGGACTTCCCTGGTGGTCCAGTGGTTAAGACTCCACGCTCCCAATGCAGGGGGCCTGGGTTCGATCCCTAGTGAGAGAACTAGATCCCACATTATGCAACTAAAAGATCCCACGTGCTGCAACTAAAGATCCTGCACAAGGCAACAAAAATCCCGCATGCCGCAACTAAGACCTGGCACAGCCAAATACATAAATAAAAAATATTAAAAAAAAAAAGAAAGCATCAATAAATAAATATTTTTGAATGAATAATTTGGAGGTTGGGTTAAAGAGGAAAGCAAAATATCAATTGCATTCATTCACTCATCTCCTTTAGAAGCATGATGTGACTGGAACACGATGGGCAAGCAGGACAGTGGGAATTGGTGATGTCTGATCAGAAACGGCTACATATTGATGCACATGGGATTTTGTCAAAGGTGTAGTTAGGGGCAAGTTCATACTCATAAGCAAACATATAGAAAATCAAAAATATATTCACTATTCTTTCAGCTTAATTAGTTACAAAAAGGAAAAGTGAACAAAACAGAAAATGCACAGTGAACTAAATATAGATAAACGTGGGAACTAATGAGTTCCGGGAAATGTAAACCTAAAAAAGAAAAAATAATTTGCAAATTAACAGAAACATGACATTGGAAGATGTAACATTTTCTGCTCCTGACAGATTAAAAGGCAAAAATAAACAAGGAAAATGTGAATAATTAATAAAATTTAATTAATTACTGTATATGAAACTGTGTGGCTCTAAATCTATTTATTAAATAACCAAATTTTCACAATTTAATTCATCTAATGCCAAATTACTGAAAACCAGTTAGTTCTTCTAAGGCAATTTACCGCCTTTGAATATATTCAATTCACCAAATTTTCCAAAATCATTTTTAAAGAAAATTCATCTTAAATATATTAAATGAATTTGAATCAAATTTTCCTATTTCTTCTCAACCAGGTAGTTTATGTGCACCAGAAAATAGTAAAAACATGATTTTAGTGACTATTTTCTTAAAACTCGTAGTAATGTAGATGCACAGAAGAAAAATCATTATTTTAGGGCCTAATTCTTTCAAAGAATCTGGGTTGGAGAGAGCTACATGGACTCACTTTTCATGGGTATATTCTTACTCAATATTCCTGAAGAATAGATGTTTAAACTCCCGGCATTCAAATGAGCTCATATTGAAACGACAGGATTTGTTTCACCTATGAAAATGTGGTATTATAATGTCAAGTATTGTTTATCATATCAACTATTGAATTTTCAGAAGGGTTATCAATTTAAAACCCTTTCAGGCCTTTTATTGACCAGTTGGACTTCTAGAAAATGCAAAGATTGTCAGATAAATACTCAAAGTGCCTATTGAGGGATTTAGAAATAATTTGTTTATAATAATAAGGATCGAAGCAAGCTAAGGTATAACAGGCGATGCTTGTAAAACAACCATTGACACCGATGCCGATTTCCTAAGGTAGAAACTGCTCAACAGCATGATCTCCACATCATCCCTGGGGGGTAGGTGTGACTATCTCTGTCTTCCACAGAAAATACTTGGGGAGGGGGGAGTCTTTCAGAGTGGATAAGAAATGTGCTTCTTGTTACAAAGCACAGGGACAGGCTGAGAATTTGAATTCCAGGCTCCCTAACCCCATCACTTTCTCCACTATTGAACTGAGAAGAAGCAAACAGAGCAGGTGATTAAGACAGTACATATATACTCTGAGGTTAATTTAAATACATGTAGGTGGATGGCGTCTGCACATAAACGCACAGGAAAACATCTTTGCAGAGAGCTATCAAATGTCACACAGGTACTCTCTAATAACTGCTTGTCCCTCCTTGTTCCTACATGTACAGTCTAATTTTACTAAATAAAAAAGGAATAAGGTATCCATACAAATAATATTAGCAAGTATGCTACACCTCTATTTAAGTAAAATAAAACTGTAAGCTTCTTGAAACCACAGCCCTGCTTTGACATTTCACAGAGAATGGCTCTGGTATATTAACCAGACCACACTGTTGACTAAGTAGATAACAACATAGTTAAATTTGCTCCAAATCTAAATCACAAATGAATGTGTCTAAAAGTTTAAAACACAGAAATGAATACTTAAGACTTAAGTAAGTGGTCAGTTTTGTGTTAGGAAAAAAATATATCTATAAATAAATGATTTGAACTGAAAAAAAAATTTGTCTAATTTGTCTACTGGACAGATGTTATATATGTTTTTAAATTTCATAAAATAGAAGAAGAAAACTGAATGATTATAAATAAGCCCAGGAAATTATTCTTTGAATCAATCAGTAAAATAGACAAAACTCAGGACTTCCCTGGTGGTCCAGTGGTAAAGAATCCACCTTCCAATGCAGGGAATGTGGGTTTGATCCCTGTTCGGGGAACTAAGATCCCACATACCGCGGGGGGCAACTAAGCCCATGCACCACAACTACTGAGCTCACGCGCCTCAATGAGAGAGCCTGCATGCTGCAAACTACAGAACTCACATGCCCTGGTGCCCATGCACCACAACTAGAGAGCCCATGCGCCCTAAACCCACGTGCCACAACTAGAGAGAGAAAACCCACATGCCACAACTAAAGAGATGCCTGCGTGCTGCAGGGAACAGCCCACGCTCCGCAATGAAAGATCCCGTGTGCTTCAATGAAAATCCCCACGTGCCACAACTAACACATGGCGCAGCCAAAAATAAAATTAAATAAATAAATAAATAAATAAATAAATAAATAAATAAATAATGTTAAAAAAAATACTTTTAAAAAAATAGACAACTTTGTAAAATTTAATGAAAAGGCATGAAAAAAAGCAGAAAAAGAAATCAATACAATTAGGCATGAGGAACTGAATATGGCAGACACGGAGAAGAGATGAAAGATTTATAAGGCACTACTATGTACAAATCCCTACAGATAAATTGGAAAATTTTAGAGAAGGGACAATATCTTTGAAAAATATAAATGGCCAAAATTAAATCAAGAATTTTAGAAGAAGCTGGAAATCTGTATAAAGCAATAACAGTAAAAAAAAAAAAAAAAAAAAAAAAAAGGAAATAAAGCCACAAAAAAAGAAAAGAAATGATAGTCAAGGCTCTGGGGTCACATAGATTTACTGATGAGTTTTTGAGTTTATTCAGCTCAAACAATAACATCAATCCCATGCATACATGTTCACACACACACACACACACACACACACACACACACACACACACAGGATGGGGAATCCATTATATTATCAGATGTTTGCTTAACTCTGATGGGAAAATCTGATGACTACAGTAAAAAGAAGCATAGTTCAAAGCAGTACATTCAACTCTTAAAAACTTCCTTTTACATCTTTTTCAGAAAACTAAAATGTAGAACAGCTACAAATGGAGTGCAAATCTGAGAACTTAGAAATCACCTAGACATCTTGATAAAGTGCAGATTCTGGTTTGTTCAGTGCAGGAGAGGCTGGTGATACACACATAACCCCCGGGTCACACTGATGCTGCTGGCGTGCAGACCACACTCTGACTGGCAGGGATCTAGAGGATCCCACCTTCTCCTCTCTCCTCCAGGGATCTACAGGATCCCACCTTCTCCTCTCTCCTCCAGGCTCCAGTAGTCCAATCCCTTCTCCCCATCCTTGGTCTCAGTTCATGACCTTCCTACGTCAGGGGGAAAATCTGCGCCATCAGTAGAGAGACTCCTCAAGCTATGCCTTCCAGGCTACCCACTTACCAGCCTTCAAGCCCACAGCACCCACCGTCCCCTCTCATGACCTCAGACCACCCATGCTCCCATGACTGAAAACACACCAGAATGGACTTCTGTATCACCCCCACGATTCTCCCTCTCTTTCTATGGTTATCCATATGCATGCTGAACTAGAGCCCTCCAATTCAGAAGTGGGCTATGACTCTCCTAGCATAACCCTGCACCCCGCTAAAAGGGAAAACACAAATCTCTTTCTATGCCCACCTTCTCTTTCAGGAACTGCCCCAAAGCTCTCTCCTTGACATTAAGGCATCTCGGGGAAAAATGATTTATTTTGTCACCTTCCGATTAATTCTCTTTTCCATGTTTCTCTTAAACCAGGATTGCTTCACACCTCTCCAGCGACACTGGAGTTTCTGAGGTCACCAGTGACCTCCGTGCTGCTGTAGGCAATGCCAAACTCAGTCCTCCGTGGACTGGACCCACCAGCATCATTTGATACAAGCATCACTTTCCCCACCTTGGAAAGCTTTCCTCAAGTGCCTACCTTGGCCACTTGCTCTCTGCTCCTTTCCTCCCTCCCTCACTGGGTGTTTCTCCCCAGGCTCCTTCGTCTCTTTTCCTTACCTTCACAACCTTGAAACGTTGCGGTGGTCCAGTCTTAGTCTATGAATATTTATTATTTCCTATCTACATGTACTCCCTCCAGGATCTCAGCTAGCCTGATGGCTTGGAACCTTACCTGTCTGCCGATAATACTTCTATCTTCAGGTTGTATCTCTCCCCTGAATGCTAGATTCATGCATTCATCTCTCTATTAATAGTTTTACATGGATGCCTAACACTCATCTCCATCTTTTTTTCCAGCTTTATCGAGACATAATTGCCATATAACATACTGTAAGTTTAAGTTGTACAGGGTGATGATTTGATACACATACATATAGTGAAATGATGACCACAGTAGGGTTAGTTAATACCTCCATCACCTCACATAATTACCATTCCCTTTTTATGGTGAGAACATTTAAGATGTGCCCTCTTAACAGCTTCCAAGTACATAATACAGAATTGGTAATAACAGTCACCATACTGTACGTTAGACCTCAGAACTTCTACTCATCTTCGTAACTAGGAAGTTTGTACCCTTTGACCATCATGTCTCCATTTCCCCAATGCCCCAAAGCCCTAGCAACCACCATTCTATTCTCTGTTTCTGTGAGTTCTGCCTTTTAAGATTCCACATAACAGCATTTCTTTCTCTGCCTGACTTCTTTCACTTAGCAGAATGCCCTCAAGTTTCATCCATGCTGTCACAAATGGCTTATTCAGCCATGAGGAAGAAGAAACTACTCATCCTAATCTCAACATGTCAAAAGCTAATGTCGGGACTTCCCTGGTGGCACAGTGGTTAAGAATCAGCCTGCCAATGCAGGGGACACGGGTTCTAGCCCTGGTTCGGGAAGATCCCACATGCCGCGGAGCAACTAAGCCCGTGCGCCACAACTACTGAGCCTGCGCTCTAGAGCCTGCAAGCCACGGCTGCTGAAGCCCACGTGCCACAACTACTGAAGCCCACGCACCTAGAGCCTGTGCTCCGCAACAAGAGAAGCCATCGCGATGAGAAGCCCACGCACCTCAACGAAGAGTAGCCCTACTCGCCGCAACTAGAGAAAAGCCCGTACGCAGCAGTGAAGACCCAACGCAGCCAAAAATAAATAATTAATTTTAAAAAAAAAAGCTAATGTCCTCATCACTTCACCCACGCCATAATACCGCCCCCCCACCACCAACACACACATACATGGAAAAAGGAAAAAGAAAAGGTCTTTGCTTCCCTTGCACTCTTCTCCACCTTTGTTTGTGTCAACTCTACTCAGACCAAGACTCAGGAACTATCTGTGAGGTCTTTCTTTTCTTCATAGCCACCCATGCATTGCTTTCTGAAGCCCTATAGCATCCATCTTCCAAGGACACAAAGCATCTGCTTCCTTCCCCACCCTCTCTAGAGCATCACCATTGCCCTCCTGGGGGACAGCAGTCACAGGCTAATTGGATTCCTCCTTCCAATCTTTCCCTCCTACAGATGACCACTAACACAGCAGGCAGAGACCCTCAGAACAGATGATGCCAGCCTCTGGCCCAAACTTCCCGTGGTTCACCATGTTCCTGCCAGTAAACATCAGCGTCCTTACAAAGTGCTGCCAGGCCCTACGTGACCCCCTTCCGTGACTTCTCGCCACTCTTCTCCTCTTGCTCATTCCACCCATGGCAAGGGGCCACATAAGCCCTGAGCTGACCCTTGGACACTCCAGTCACCCTTCCAAGGCATGGACGATGCCTGCTTCTCAGAATGCTCTTCCCCAGAAAGCCACACGGCTGCTTCTTCACCACCTTCTAGGCTGTCTGAAATGTGACCTTCTCCATGGTCCAGTACCATAGGCAGTGACACTTTCCACCAAGTATTTCTCAGTATTTTGAATTTACAGTAAGAAAACTGAAAGTGGTGTTAGCAGTATCAAGTACATCTTTTCTTAAAGGAGACACATTTTGTTAGATATTTAGACAAAATGTGTTGGAGTAGTGCTTCTCAAACTTAAATGTGCATATGAAACACATGGGGATCTTGTTAAACTGGAAATTCAGATTCAGCAGCTCTGGAGAGAGGACCGAGGATCTGCCTTTCTAACAGGCTCCCAGGGGATATCCAGAACACAACTGGGCTACGATTTGAGCCGAGGGTCCTGAGAGGGTTTTTTTTTTAACCTTTAGAAATGTGAAGACATACTGAAATGTGAAAAGAAAAAAAAAGAAATTATTTTGTTTTTAATTTATCACGATCAACCTGTTGGTATATTTGAGTTTTCTTCATCTATAGAGCCTGCATTTCTCTTCACTACATTAATTCATTTTAAAAAATTAATGAGCACATACTTTGCAACACACAATCAGTGTATTGGGTGCTGAGTACGTAAAAATAACTGGAGACTCAGCCCCCCTGGGCAGTGCATTTGCAATGATGTGCGTGAAAGACAGGATGGGCAGGGGGAGAACAATTCAGTTTCCATTGCTAAGACGGGACAAGCGCAGAACTCCACGTAAACAAGCACAGTTTTATCACCACTCAACATGCCCTTCCACACATTAAAAAACCAGACAAGTTTAACAGCAGCTCACAATCAACTCAAAGAACTTTGCACATAATTTCCCTGTAACATTCAGAAACGATTTCTGTAACTGATATTCCATCTGTATAATGCATAATTATACGGCGAGGACAGAGAAAGTGTAAAACACCAATGATATCTCAAGAAAAGTATTTCAGGAAGTTCAGGCTGAGTGAACATGTACATCTTGTGGTATTTTGTTTGATTTCCATTATAGAAACAATTTTATTCTGTGGATAGACACACTCACCTCAAGTATGACGACTACCTCATTAAAATGGCATCATATTTTAGCATAAAATGGCATGTTTTGAGAATTGATAAAGGAGCTAATTCATTTCTGTCTTTGTAAAAACAGTCTCTGAACAATGGTTTGTGTCACTGTGGAGTTTTTTTTTTTAATGTTTTGTTTCCGGACACTGCAGACAGTAGTGCCCGGGCAGATATTACACGTACAAGAAGAATCACGACCCCTCTCTCCTTACACTATATGGAGGCTGGGCGTTTGTCCACTAACCTCCTTGCCATATATTCACTCACTCTTTATTCATTGACTGCACTTCTGCTAAGAGTCTGGTACTGTGCTGCGCTGACCTTGGGAACAGAAAGATGATGTAGGCTCCTTCTCTACCTTTGAGGTTCTCAGTTCAGAGAGGAAAACATGTAAATGGTTAAGTATTAATTCCTCAGGGGAAGGGAGAGAGAATGGAACTACATAGTATTGTGGGCAGAGAAGGCAGGAAGGGATTGACTGGTCTTGAAGGGTTAAAAACTTACCAAATGCATTGTAAATTTTTCATTCTCTTGGGGTGAGTCAAGGAACTTAATGAAGGTGCACGGTGTGACAAAGCCTGGGGACAGTTTCAACACGGCCAAGGTGGAGACAAGGGAGAGGATGAACAAAGGTAATCTGAAAAACAGTGAGGCCAATAGAAATAAAAACAAAAATAAACAAATGGGACCTAATCAAACTTACAAGGTTTTGCACAGCAAAGAAAACCATAAAACAAACAAACAAACAAAAAACCCAAAAAGACAACCTACGGAATGGGAGAAAATATTTGCAAATGATGCGACCAATAAGAGCTTAATCTCCAAAATATACAAACAGCACATGCAACTCAACAAAAAAACCCCCAAACAACCCAATCAAAAAACGTGCAGAAGACCTTAATAGACATTTCTCCAAAGAAGACATATAGATGGTCAACAGGCACATGAAAAGATGCTCCATGTTGCTAATTATTAGAGAAATGCAAATCAAAACTACAATGAGGTATCACCTCACACCAGTCACAATGGCCATCATCAAAAAGCCCTACAAATAACCAATGCTGGAGAGGGTGTGGAGAAAAGGGAACCCTCCTACACTGTTGGTGGGAATGTAAATTGGTGCAGCCACTATGGTACATATATACGATGGAACATTACTCAACCATAAAAAAGAATGAAATAATGCCATCTGCAGCAACATGGACCTAGAGATGATCATACTAAGTGAAGTAAGTCAGAAAGAGAAAGACAAATATCATATCACTTATATATGGAATCTAAAATATGACACAAATGACCTTATCTACAAAACAGAAACAGACACACAGACATAGAGAACAGATTGTTGGTTGCCAAGGGGGAGGGTGGGGAGGGGAGGGATGGAGTGGGAGTTTGGGGTTGGTAGATGCAGACTATTACAGTTAGAATGGATAAACAACAAGGTCCTACTGTAGAGCAAAGGGAACTGTATCCAATCTCCTGGGATAAACCATAATGGGAAAGAATTTTTAAAAAAAGAATGTCTCTATGTGTATAACTGAGTCACTTTGCTGTACAGCAGAGACTGGCACAGCATTGTAAATCAACTAGACTTCAATTAAAAAAAAAAAAAGTGAGGCCAGATTTTGACAGACTTTGTCCCCCAGTAGAGAACTTTAGAACAAGGGGACACAGCTTTGCTGAATGGCACCAAAATTTAGAAGGGACGAAATTTTAAAAGGTTATGCAAATTAAACTGTTTCATTTACATAGGACAATGCATGTACTCCTTTGGCAGTATGGAAAAAAAAGCTGAGATTGGTTCGTACTTCACAGAAAGAGTTAGTAAGATAAAAACACCATTACATGATGCCCCAACGTGATTATACCCTCCTGTGAGTCATTTCATAAATTGAGGATGGTTTGGGCGCTTGTGGTAGAAAAGCCAGTCAGGACTTGGAAATTGAGGGTGTTCCTGGAAAGTGGGAATGTCTCAATCTTTTTATTTTATAAAAATGTTTAGTGTAAATGTGCACTAAAGTTATGCATATATTTAATAAAACTGTCCTGCTTTCACTATGATGAAAACGATTCTGTTTTAAAGTCCACCATGAGAAAACAAAAGCTGTCAGGTGACATTTTAGTGTGTCACTGTCCAGATGCACTGGCTAGCTCAGGACGACCAAATAGCCTAAGTTTTAACAAGACGAATACACGGAAAACAAACAAAAAGAGATAAAAACGGAACTCAGAGGAAAGGGAAGTTTACTCTTAAAGAAACCTATCTCTACTATTTCTTCTTTTATCTTCTAAAGTTGGATGCTTTGTGCTTTAATGTGGAGTCTTTCTTCTTTAAAAAAAAATATGACAGAGCTAAGTGAACATTATGGTACGAAACACTAAGATGACATATTTGTGTTTATGGACAAAGGTGAGGAATATCTACTAAAATAAAATCAGCATGAAGATAAGATGTACTGGATTATCAAATGAGATTCACTCTGAAATCTTACCTAGTATCAAACTTCACTAATAATTCCACACGGGCAAAGCAGGTTTCGGATCATTAACACTTGTAGAATCCTTTTTTGTTTCATTTGACACTCTCTGATCCAGGTTTAACATACAAGGTCTCTAAGCGAGGCTTGTGAAATTGTGGAAGCATATCCTCTATACAGAAGGGAGCAACTACTTTCATGACCCACCTCTCTTATACTCAGATATTTCCATCACTTATGTAACATCATCTGGGGAGCCATGTCCCTAAACTCATAAACAATACCAGGTAGACCAGTTACATTCTGCTAAAAGTGGAAGGATATAGACTCTACCATAAGGAACTACCGTTTCAGTGTTTGCCAAGAGGTCTGACATTGACAAGCTCACAGGGAATACTGCCCTGGTCACCTTTCATTCTTTTTCTCAGTGTCCCCAGTAAAAAAAGACAATGGATTCCCAGACTGCCACTAACCCTTTCTTTTCCATGTGTGTTAAGATTATGGCATTTTTTTCCTGCACTATTTAAATTTTTTTTTTTTTTAATTTGCAAACATTAAAAAATACAGAATGAGGGACTTCCCTGGTGGTCCACTGGTGAAGACTCCATGCTCCCAATGCAGGGGGCCTGGGTTTGATCCCTGGTCAGGGAACTGGATCCCGTGAGCCACAACTAAAGATCCTGCGTGCCGCAACTAAGACCCGGCACAGCTATAGATAAATAAATAAATACATAATAAATAAATAAATAAAAATAATAAATAAATAAAAATAAATAATAAATAAATAATAAATAATAAATAAATAAATAAAAATAAATAAATAATAAATAAATAATAAATAATAAATAAATAAAAATAAATAAATAAATAAAAGTAAATATAAATAAATAAATAAATATAAATAAATAAATAAATAATAAATAAATAGATAATAAATAAATATAAATAAATATAAATAAATAAATAAATAATAAAAAATAAATAAAAAAAGAAAATACAGAATGAGCCAAGATATGTGTTCAGATAACTTTAGGAAGTTAAATGAGCTAATATGCGTATTTTAAGACAAGAGAAGAAAGCAATAGTAGAAGTTTCCTGTGGACTTCTTAGTAGGGAATGGGCACTTGTCTAATACAAAAAGTGGCAGGTAGTTCTGTACATATCCTATTTGTTCATCTCTACTGCCGGAAGGTCTAGAAATGTCTATATGGCCTTCAAATTTCTTCATGTAAGCATTGGTGATGAAATAATTTCTGATTCTGGGTAAGGCTTTTCACTTTAATAGTTGTTGCAATTTCTTTTCAGTTGTTACTTAGAGAATTTATTCACCAAACAGTCCACACATGTTTCAGGTTATTATTCCTACAGAGCGTTCTTGTTTGGCTACACCAGAAGAAACCCACTACAACAGTTTCGTGCTTTGGGAAATAGTGTTCTCGCAAACGGTTCCTCTTCCTGCAATCAAACTGGACATGGGGCCAATGAATCACCAGACTTCTGACCTAGGAAAAGTTGTATAAATCAATGGTACTCTGTAAATAATATATGAGACTGGATACTCAATAAGTTTTACATTGAGGTCTGGGAGGAGGGGGCCCTGGGTCAGGCAGAGTAGAGATTAATGAGGTTGTTTATATTTCCTGCTCTGTGGGTAAATAACTCAATATTTGCCAAGGAAGTCACTGATGGAAACAGTAGACCTTGCATTTACGTGTTAGGTATTTTGAGACCATAGTCAATAGAAATTAATTAAGTGCTACAATATCTATGATTAAATATGTCTTTAGGGAAAAGTAGAAAAGTCACTAGAAAGGAAATGGAAGAAAAAGGAAGCAAATTCTAAGCAGCAGTAGCATACATAATGATGAGCTAAGTTGTAAATAGTAGCTGAAACAACAGTACACTAAGTTGTACACACAGCTCATTCAAGGCATGTCAAGAACAGCCCTGTGTTCCATATATTTTTCACATTCTTGTGTCATTCAATCAGTATTTGTTGGGGCGTGTTCCCATAAGGAACGATACTCAAGTCCTCAAGTAGGAGAGTGAGTTTGTCAAAGGAAGGCCCAAGGCTGGTGGGACAGAGGTCTTGGAAGGGGAAGGGGGCAGTTAACCAGAGAGAGTGGTGGAGGAGTGGGGAAAGGATGGTAGTGCGGCGAAGCCAGTCCTGTCTGGGATGCCAAGAGCATGGGAGAAACAGACACATTTTTAAAAAGCTATTGCAGGATTGTGTGACGAATGTCTGAATCTAAGTCCATGTGCATTCACCCAGAGGCCCCAAGGTCAATTACAGGTACAAGGCAAGTTTTCTGAAGAGCATCGCATCTGTGATGAAGCAGGGATTTGAAAAGGACTAGATGAAGTGCATCACAGAAAAATAAAAGAGGTTCCATCTTGGGGAGGCTGATGTTGAATTAAGACTTGAAATAGGAGTTGGCATGAGACATGTAAAGATGCAGAGAGAACAGGGAGGAGTGAGTGAAGATGGGACAAAAGGTGTCCAGACAGAGGGAAGAACATGCTCAGAGGCCTCGCCCTGTAGGGTAAAGACTGGCTTTAACTGAATACGACCTTAGGCTCTCCATGAGCTAGACCCTGCTGGGCCGTCAGCATCATCGAGCACAATCTCTCATCACCCACCCACCTGCGCCGTCTAAGCTTCAGCCATACCGCCCTTCCTCACTCTACTCTAGATCCAAGAGTAGGAACTTAGCAGCTGCTTGGTTATGGGCCACGAGGGAGGGGATTCAGTGGAATCCCCACATGGCCCTGGAAGGCCGTCAATCGCTACAGCTATTTTGAAGGGCAATTTGCCTTCCACTCTGCTAAGTGCTTTACAGATATTTTTTGAAGTCTTATTGTCTCTGTCCCGCAGAGGATGGAATGGTAGCCTAGAGAGGTAAAGGGATGGACTTAAAGCCCCATGTCAGAGCTTGCTCCTGAACCCACATCTGCCTGGCTCCAAGCTCTTCTTACCATTGCAGCTCCCTCCCATCAAAGCCGAGATACAAATACGAGTCACACAGTGTTAGGGTGCTTGAGTTTTGCTTATATAAAAATGGGACTTTCTTATAATGCAAGAACTAGGCACCAGAATGCACATCTATTTTAGAAATAGCTATTGTATACCAAAATTGTATAAAATATCATTGTTGGTATTCCTCTAAGAAATGACAACGTTATGGGGAAATGAATATTGCCATGGCATTCTGATTCCTTCAAAATAATGCTTTGTGTTATTAAAATGTGTTCTGTAGACTGAATGTTTGTGCCCCCACCCCCTGCCAGCTCCAGATGTTGACATCCTAACCCGCCATGCATTGGGATTAGGAGGTGGGAGCTTTGGGAGGTGAAGAGATCATGAGGGTGGAGCCCTCAAGAATGGGATCAGTGCCCTTAAAAAAGAGACCCCAGAGAGAAGACACAGTGAGTGAGAAGATTATGAACTGGGAAGTGGGTTCTCACCAGACACTGGATCTGCTGACACTGTAATCTTGGACCTCCAGGCTTCCAGACATCTGAGAAATAAATGTCTGTTGCTTATAAGCCACCCAGGCAAATGGTATTCTTTCGTAACAGCCCAAATGAACTAAGACAAGGGGTTTGGGTTTTTCATGGATTAGGATACAAACCACCTGTGAAGAAGTTTAGACCAACACTGGGCTTATGTTCCAAATGGATTTAGTTTCTATCCACTTCTAAATCCACAATGGAAAAGAAAGGCACAAATTCCAGACAATGAAGCTAAACTGGTTAGTTCCCCCAATAGTAAGCCTGTGAAAAATGTATTTTTACTTTTGTAAGACTTGTTTCTTAATCTTTATAAATTAATGTACCCCAATTTAAAGATGCACAAGAAACAGTACAAACAAAAGAGGAAACTGATAAAAAAAAAAGGCAGTTGGAAAACACAGGAAGAGAATGAATTTAGCTAAAAGTGGGCTGTTGATGTAGTTAGAATCTGGTTAAACAGCGAAAGTGAAATGTCAAACTAAAAATAATTAGCAAACCTACACATTAACTGAGACAGTGAGTTAACCACACAACTCATTGCATACAACTCAGATTAAGTATGTTGTGCTGGTAGGCTGGGAAGAAGTACCAAAATATAACAAAGTAATAAATTTATAATACTAGCTCCAAATCATAGAAGGTTACCTCTAAGGATTTTAATTTTGGAGGAAAAGTGAAGGAGAAAGGCACATTATTAGATTCAATGATTATTTCATACCACAATCTTTGAAATTCTGTCTCAAACACAGGATATTACTATTCAAAATTGTTTTCAAAATATTCATTTCTCTTACTGAGTAAATGTATTTGTCTACTTTAAGAAATTGGAAAATTATTTATTTACCTAGGGAGTCAAATGAAGGCAATATTGGATTCACATACAATAAAAAAACAATTACAGAATATCATCTTCATGTTTAGTTATCTTTAAACCTTCCAGATGGTACAATCACTATGAGTGCTGCAGTAATATCATAACTTCACGTGATAAAAATAGAAATGCACATGAATTATCATCCTAACATTCTAACCTTCTGGTAAATCTACCTTAAAGATGTTCACCTTCAGCCTAATGATGTATTTATGTGGGTTTGAAATTCCTATGAGCATTAATGGAAGCTTTGATCATTTAATGAATCCAAGAACAGGATGTTAGGATGAGCTATTCGATGATATATTTAATTTATTCTTAAAATATATAATAATACTTACTGTGTCTATTCCGAATGGAGCAATTGGTTGCAATTAAAATAATGAGATATTCTAAATGATTCATGCAATACAAATGCAGAGTGATATGTAATTTGTAATTTCTTTATCATTTTTATGCTGATACATTTCCTCTTAATTCTAATAAGCTTTTGAGCTAATAGGAATATACTGTCATATGGATTATATTCTGGAGGACTTATTTCTCAACATTGCTAATGTGAAAACCATTTGACTGAACCTAAAATATAATGTAAACATGTAATTGGGAAAATAAACTTTGGAAAACTGTTGGGAACTATGTACAACTGAAGACATGCTTGTTCTGTGACCCAGCATTCCCACTCCTGGGTAAACATGCAATGCGTTTTTATGTGAGTTCACCAAAAGACACATGCAGGAATGCTTAGAGGGCCATTCTGTAGTATTTTTAAGCTACAGACTTTTGAGAATAAAGTTAAGGCCTTGGCTGGGCACTTCATTGCCTAATTATTACTTGTGATTTAAAACAAGTTAGTTCAAACTACTAGGTAGAAAAAAAAATACAATGATGTAGTGTACAACACGGAATGTAAACAATATTTTATAATAACTTTAAATGGCGTATAATCTATAAAAATACTGAATCACTATACATCTGAAACGTATATAACATTGTAAATCAACTATGCTCCAATAAAAAAGTTAGTTCATATCCTTGATAATATGACACTTAATACTAGCCAGATAATATTTATTGAACTCTGTGTATACAAATAAATGTATTGATTGCCAATGTGAATACTGCTCTAATTAACTGCTGCGTATGAACTCCTTTAATCCTGATAGCAGCTTTATGAAATATCACTGCGCCTTTTTTAAAGACCAAGAAAATGAGGTGTAAAAAGATCCTTTGTTCAACGTCAAATAAATAGAAAGCGGTAAGTGCTCTGAAGAAAATAAATCAGGAAAACATTCTGGAGACTGACTGGTAGATTTCCTTCATATTGTACGGTTAGGGCTGGCTTTTTTAGAGTGGATATATAAACTGAAACCTGAAAGTTAAGGACTCAGGCACGTGGACACACTGGGGAAGATGATTCCAGGCAGAGGGAGCCCTCAGGGACGGGGTGCATAGGCAGGAACTAGCATAGCATGTTTGAGGAACCTGTAGAGCTGAAACCTCGTGCTGGAGGGGTGAGCTTGAAGAGGTGAGGAAAGGCAGGTCATGGAAGGCCTTTTATGCTAGTCTAGGAGTTTCGCTTCCATCGAAGTGTGATTGAAGTCCTGCAGGGTTTGGAGCAAGAGTGATAATTTATCACGCAAACTGGAATTTTTGGCAAACTGATACTGGATTGTCTAAGAGTGGTAACTGGGAGACCCCTAGGAAGATCTGGTAACAACAAAGATGAAATGATGGCGACCTAGAGAAAGCTGTCACTAGTAGAAATGAAGAAAACTGGACAGATCTGGAATACAGTTTAAAAGTAGTGTTGACAAGGCTTATTAATGGAGTCTATGAATGGATCTGGGAAGAGAGAAAGGAAGGAATCACATGTGTGAATCCGGGTTCCCATGCTGGTGAATGACATGGAGATACTGGCGAAAAGAGAGTTGGAGTATTTGTGGGTTATGGAAGCAGTAGCTTTATTTTGCATGCGTTCCTGTTGAGTTGCCCTGTAGGCGTCCAAGGGTAGAGATCAATTAGGTAGTTGGATTCAGGATTTTAGGGACGAGGTCAGAGGTAAGAATTTGGGAGTCATCATGATGTAAATGCTATGTAACATTGCCTCTGGAGACAGCACCGCCAGAGGGAAAATGGGGGCCAAAGCTGGAGCCCTGGGAAAGTCCACCGTGAGAACTCAGAGGAAGAGGAGGTGGCAAAGAACCTGAGAACAACTGTGTACGTGTGTGCTACCACCAGAGATGAGAAAATGTGTTTACAACAGAAATGGTTTGATGAAAACGAAGAAGAAAACTGAAGAATAACAGCTAAAGAATTTAAAACGCTTTAAAAAATTCTCCAGATTTAACTTAATAGCAGTCAAAATTATAACATTAAAATATATACACATCTGTATTTTGCATACCTGTTTATGTGTATGTATGTGTGTCAAAGAAAGGAATCTCCGCTATTTGAAAAACTTCTGAAAAAAATCTTTTTCACGTAGCATGAGGAGTTTAATTTTCCTAATAGTTGGTCCAAAGAGGGATCTAAGTTCTGAAATATGTGTCTCTATTTTCTTGAGCTGACAGAAAGAAGTCAAGGGCAAGGTCTTTCTTCCAATGTCACTACCATCATCTCTACACCTTCCAAGTTCATCTTTCGTTGCTTCAAATCCAGAGTGCCTACCTGACAAATGATGGTACCCTATTACCTGATCCCTGCCATGTCGTTAATTTAGGTTTCCCAGGTGACCATCTCAAATGAATGCCAGATGGCAACTCAGCCTGACGTCAGACGTCACAGAGAGGCCGAAACGACACCTGCCTGGCGATTATGCATCTGCTGAAGTTTAGTCAAGATCATCTAGGGCTTCCCTGGTGGCGCAGTGGTTGAGAATCTGCCTGCCAATGCAGGCGACACGGGTTCGAGCCCTGGTCTGGGAAGATCCCACATGCCGCGGAGCAACTGGGCCCGTGAGCCACAACTACTGAGCCTGCGCGTCTGGAGCTTGTGCTCCACAACAAGAGAGGCCGCGACAGTGAGAGGCCCGCGCACCGCGATGAAGAGTGGCCCCCCGCTCGCCGCAACTAGAGAAAGCCCTCGCACAGAAACGAAGACCCAATACAGCCAAAAATAAATAAATAAATAAGCTTTCATTTAAAAAAAAAAAAAAAGATCATCTAAGTTCCCTCCTAAAACAACACCTTGGAATAAGAAAACTGTACAGATTAGCACTAGTTGTGTAAGAGCAGAGTTCTTTGGGTGCGCATTCAAGCCACAGATTTAACGACTGGTATTTTCCTGATGCATGTCCAAAGCACACGTCACTATTCTCCCTGATGAGCAGGGCAAGAGGCACTTCTGGGGGAGACATAGCAGGACACCAAGTCAACTGTGTGCAGGATAGTCAGGTTTATAGCAGTGTTCACTGGCTCTGACTCTACCAAATGTCCTGTCTACATTGACGGTGGCTGGTATCATTCCAGGGCTAAGTTCTGTTGTGACCTTTCTGTGCCTCCCGGCTAAATAACGGGAGCTTGCTGGGGAGACAGGGGCCATGCTGGACCCTGGGACGTGTTAAAAGGAAGCCTTAGTCCCTAACCTTGATTCTTAGATGAGCATGCAGTGTCCTGCCCTCCATTACTGAGAGCAAGGGCAGAATCTCACGTCTGATCCCCAGTGTCACATCAGTCAGAAAACACTGACTCTCCCATACTTGGGGCAGTACTTCTTTTTCCTCAGCAGGTTTTGATTCCTATGTCATGCTTTTCAGAAACTTTTCAGTTTCGGCATTGTCGTACATGGTTGATTTTACAAAATCACAAGTCAGGTCATATTTAACTGTATTTTAGAAATCCTGAAAGGCAAAGAAGAAAGTAAAAGTAACCTATGATGTCTTTACCAGAGATACTTATTAATATCTCTCAAGATTCTGAATGTTTTTCCTTCCCTCCTCCTCCCCATCTTCCTCCCTCTTCCATCTCTCTCTGTTTCTGTCTCTGTCAGATGTGAACGGGGATGTACATGAGGGAGTGTATACAGGGGTCTCAAAGACATAGGTCTTCTAGATATACGCATACATATCTTCCAAAATTTAAATTAATTCTATAGAGATAGCATTATAGCCTGTATTTTTCGATTAATATTCTATTTTTGAACCTTTACCCATGAACTTAAATGCACTGAAAACATGATTCTTACCAGCTACATAATATCCATTTTATGCAGGTACCATGGGTACTTGGACCCTTTCCTTTTCATTTTCCAACATATAACAACCCGGTGTTGAAGATCCTTCTATGGGGTGACTTTGACCCTGTCTGCTCTTTAGCCAGAGTCCCAGACGTCTGGCTGTAGAAGTTCTTGGCTTTATGACATGGAAGAGGATATCCAGAAGGCCACAATATATTAATAGTATCATTGTCATTATGGCCAAGATTAAATAATGAGTATGACTGATTGGTGCCCAGATGAGGTAGACTAGGTAGCTCAAGTCCAAATACGTGTCATCAACACATATGCATGATCATTTATAAAGCATATTTACTCTGAGAAAAAAAAAGCCTTTAAGAATTCTCATCACCTCAACCCAGTATAGATGGTGTCAATCAGGACCAGACTTCTCTATGATTAAGAGGAAGATTTCGTGCATGGGAAAATGGCAAGGCTTGTTTAGAAGTTGGGGGCAACTGATGAGGGCTTAATTTCCAACAACAAAAAAACAAACAACCCAATAGAAAAATGGCCAGAAGACCTAAATAGACATTTCTCCAAAGAAGACATACAGATGGCCAGTAGGCACATGAAAAGATGCTCAACATTCCTAATTATTAGAGAAATGCAAATCAAAACTACAATGAGGTACCACCTCACACTGGTCAGAAGAGGCATCATCAAAAAGTCTGCAAATAATAAATGCTGGAGAGGGTGTGAAGAAAGGGGAACCCTCCTACACTGTTGGTGGGAATGTAAATTGGTGCAGACACTATGGAGAACTGTATGGAAGTTCCTCAACAAACTAGAAATAGAACTACCATATGATCCAGCAGTCCCACTCCTGGACATATATCCAGACAAAACTATAATTCAAAAAGATACATGTACCCCTATGTTCACAGCACTATTGACAGTAGCCAAGACAAGGAAACAACCTAAACGTCCATCGACAGATGAATGGATAAAGAAGATGTGGTGCATATATACAATGGAATACTACTCAGCCACAAAAAAGAACGAAATAATGCCATTTGCAGCAACATGGATGGACCTAGAGATGCCCATACTAAAGGAAGTAAATCAGACAGAGAAAGACAAACACCATATGATATCACTTATATGTGGAATCTAAAAAATGACACAAATGAACTTATCTACAAAACAGAAATAGACTCACAGACATAGAGAACAGACTTGTGGCTGCCAAAGAACTGAATCACTTTGCTGTACAGCAGAAATTAATACGACATTGTAAATCAACTATACTTCAAGAAAAAAAAAAAAAGGCGGGGGGATGAGAAATGCAGATTGTGTGACCTGGCAGGTCTGTTGGCTGCAATCTATTTCTGAGTTAATCTGTGAATAGTTTAGGAACATCTGTCCCTTCCAGTTCATTAAGTGAGGCTGTCTTTTATTTTTTTTTAACATCTTTATTGGAGAAAAATTGCTTTACATTGTTGTGTTAGTTTCTACTGTATAACAAAGTGAATCAGCTATATGTATACATATATCCCCATATCTCCTCCCTCTTGCGTCTCCCTCCCGCCCTCCCTATCTCACCCCTCTAGGTGGTCACAAAGCACCGAGCTGATCTCCCTGTGCCATGAGGCTGCTTCGCACTAGCTATCTGTTTTACATTTTATCGTGTATATATGTCAATGCTACTCTCTCACTTTGTCCCAGCATACCCTACCCCCTCCCCGTTTCCTTAAGCCCATTCTCTACACCTGCGTCTTTATTCCTGTCCTGCCCCTAGGCTCTTCAGAACCATTTTTTTTTTTTTAGATTCCATATATATGTATTACCATATGGTATTTTTTTTTCTGACTTACTGCACTCTGTATGACAGATTCTAACTCCATCCACCTCACTACAAATAACTCAATTTCATTTCTTTTTATGGCTGAGTACTATTCCATTATATATATGTGCCACATCTTCTTTATCCATTTATCTGTCGATGGACACTTGGGTTGCTTCCATGTCCTGGCTATTGTAAATAGTGCTGCAATGAACATTGTGGTACATGACTCTTTTTGAATTATGGTTTTCTCAGGGTATATGTCCAGTAGTGGGATTGCTGTGTCATATGGTAGCTCTATCTTTAGTTTTTCAAGGAACCTTCATACTGGTCTCCATAGTGGCTATACCAATTTACATTCCCATCAACAGTGTAGGAGGGTTTTCTTCTCTCCCCACCCTCTCCAGCATTTATTGTTTGTAGACCTTTTGATGATGGCCATTCTGACCGGTGTGAGGTGATACCTCATTGTAGTTTTGATTTGCATTTCTCTAATGATTACTGGTGTTGAGCATCCTCTCATGTGTTTGTTGGCAATCTGTGTATCTTCTTTGGAGAAATGCCTATTTAGGTCTTTGGCCCATTTTTGGATTAGGCTGTTTGTTTTTCTGATATTGAGCTGCATGAGCTGCTTGTATATTTTGGAGATTATTCCTTTGTCAGTTGCTTCATTTGCAAATATTTTCTCCCATTCTGAGGGCTGTCTTTTCATCTTGTTTATGGTTTCCTTTGTGGTGCAAATGCTTTTAAGTTTCATTAGGTCCCATCTGTTTATTTTTCTTTTTATTTCCATTTCTCCAGGAGGTGGGTCAAAAAAGATCTTGCTGCGATTTATGTAACAGAGTGTTCTGCCTATGTTTTCCTCTAAGATTTTTATAGTGTCTGGCCTTACATTTAGGTCTTTAATCCATCTGGAGTTTATTTTTGTGTATGGTGTTAGGGAGTGTTCTAATTTCATTCTTTTACATGTAGCTGTCCAGTTTTCCCAACACCACTTATTGAAGAGGCTGTCTTTTCTCCATTGTATATTCTTGCCTCCTTTATCAAAAATAAGGTAACCATATGTGCATGGGTTTATCTCTGGGCAATCTATCTGGTTCCATTGATCTATATTTCTGGTTTTGTGCCAGTACCATACTGTCTTGATTACCGTAGCTTTGTAGTATAGTCTGAAGTCAGGGAGCCTGATTCCTCCTGCTCCATTTTTCTTTCTAAAGGTTGCTTTGGCTATTCAGGGTCTTCTGTGTTTCCATACAAATTGAGAAATTTTTTGTTCTAGTTCTGTGAAAAATGCCATTGGTAGTTTGATAGGGATTGCATTGAATCTGTAGATTGTTTTGTGTAGTACAGTCATTTTCAGAATGTTGATTCTTCCAATCCAAGAACATGGTCTATCTCTCCATCAGTTTGTATCATATGTAATTTCTTTCATCAGTGTCTTATAGTTTTCTGCATACAGGTCTTTTGTCTCCTTAGGTAGGTTTATTCCTAGGTATTTTATTCTTTTTGTTGCAATGGAGTGTTTCCTTAATTTCTCTTTCAGATTTTTCATCATTAGTGTATTGGAAGGCAAGAGATCTCTATGCATTAATTTTGTATCCTACTACTTTACCAAATTCATTGATCAGCTCTAGTAGTTTCCTGGTAGCATCTTTAGGATTCTCTATGTATAGTATGTCATCTGCAAACAGTGACAGTTTTACTTTTTCTTTTCCGATTTTGAATCCTTTTATTTCTTTTTCTTCTTTGATTGCTGTGGCTAAAACTACCAAAACCATGCTGAATAACAGTGGTGAAAGTGGGCAACCTTGTCTTGTTCCTGATCTTAGTGGAAATGGTTTCAGTTTTTCACCATTGAGAATGATATTGGCTGTGGGTTTGTCATATATGGCCTTTATTATGTTGAGGTAAGTTCCCTCTATGCCTACTTTCTGGAAAGTTTTTATTATAAATGGGTGTTGAAATTTGTCAAAAGCTTTTTCTGTATCTATTGAGATGATCATATGGTTGTTATCCTTCAGTATGTTAATATGGTATATCACATTGATTGATTTGCATACATTGAAGAATCCTTGCATTCCTGGGGAAAAAACCCACTTGATCATGGTGTATGATCCTTTTAATGTGCTGTTGGGTTCTGTTTGCTAGTATTTTGTTGAGGATTTTTGCATCTATGTTCATCAGTGATATTGGCCTATAGTTTTCTTTTTTTGTGGCATCTTTGTGTGGTTTTGGTATCAGGGTGATTGTGGCCTTGCAGAATGAGTTTGGGAGTGTTCCTCCCTCTGCTATAGTTTGGAAGAGTTTGAGAAGGATAGGTGTTAGCTCTTCTCTAAATGTTTGATATAATTCGCCTATGAAGCCACCTGGTCCTAGGCTTTTGTTTGTTGGAAGATTTTTAATCAGAGTTTCAATTTCAGTGCTTGTGACTGGTCTGTTTATATTTTCTATTTCTTCCTGGTTCAGTCTCGGAAGGTTGTGCTTTTCTAAGAATTTGTCCATTTCTTCCAGGTTGCCCATTTTATTGGCATATAGTTGTTTGTAGTAATCTCTCATGATCCTTTGTATTTCTGCAGTGTCAGTTGTCACTTCTCCTTTTTCATTTCTAATTCTGTTGATTTGAGTCTTCTCCCTTTTTTTCTTGATGAGTCTGGCTAATGGTTTACCAATTTTGTTTATCTTCTCAAAGAACCAGCTTTTAGTTTTATTGATCTCTGCTATCGTTTCTTTCATTTCTTTTTCATTTATTTCTGATCTGATCTTTATGATTTCTTTCCCTCTGCTAACTTTGGGGGGTTTTTGTTCTTCTTTCTCTAACTGCTTTAGGTGTAAGGTTAGGTTGTTTATTTGAGATGTTTATTGTTTCTTGAGGTAGGATTGTATTGCTATAAACTTCCCTCTTAGAACTGCTTTTGCTGCATCCCATAGGTTTTGGGTCGTCGTGTTTTCATTGTCATTTGTTTCTAGGTATTTTTTGATTCCCTGTTTGATTTCTTCAGTGGTCTCTTGGTTATTTAGTAGTGTATTGTTTAGCCTCCATGTGTTTGTATTTTTTACAGTTTTTCCTGTAATTGATATCTAGTCTCATAGCGTTGTGGTTGGAAAAGATACTTGATATGATTTCAATTTTCTTAAATTTACCAAGGCTTGATTTGTGACCCAAGATATGATCTATCCTGGAGAATGTTCCATGAGCACTTGAGAAGAAAGTGTATTCCGTTGTTTTTGGATGGAATGGCCTATAAATATCAAGTCCATCTTGTTTAATGTGTCATTTAAGGTTTGTGTTTCCTTATTTAGTTTCATTTTGGTTGATCTGTCCATTGGTGAAAGTGGGGTGTTAAAGTCCCCCACTATTATTGTGTTACTGTCGATTTCCCCTTTTATGGCTGTTAGCATTTGCCTTGTATATTGAGGTGCTCTTATGTTGGGTGCATAAATATTTACAATTGTTATATCTTCTTCTTGGATTGATCCCTTGATCATTCTGTAGTGTCCTTCTCTGTCTCTTGTAATAGTCTTTATTTTAAAGCCTATTTTGTCTGATATGACAATTGCTATGCCAGCTTTCTTTTGATTTCCATTTGCATGGAATATCTTTTCCCATCCCCTCAGTTTCAGTCTGTTTGTGTCCCTAGGTCTGAAGTGGGTCTCCTGTAGACAGCATATATACGGGTTTGTTTTTGTATCCATTCAGCCAGTCTATGTCTTTTGGTTGGAGCATTTAATACATTTACATTTAAGGTAATTATCGATACGTATGTTCCTATTACCATTTTCTTAATTGTTTTGGGTTTGTTATTGCAGGTCTTTTCCTTCTCTTGTGTTTCCTGCCTAGAGAAGTTCCTTTAGCATTTGTTGTAAAGCTGGTTTGGTGGTGCTGAATTCTCTTAGCTTTTGCTTGTCTGTAAAGGTTTTAATTTCTCCGTCAAATCTGAATCAGATCCTTGCTGGGTAGAGTAATCTTGGTTGTAGGTTTTTCCCTTTCATCACTTTAAATATGTTCTGCCACTCCCTTCTGGCTTGCAGAGTTTCTGCTAAAAGATCAACTGTTAACCTTATGGGGATATCCTTGTATGTTATTTGTTGCTTTTCCCTTGCTGCTTTCAATATTTTTTCTTTGTATTTAATTTTTGATAGTTTGATTAATACGTGTCTTGGCGTGTTTGTCCTTGGATTTATCCTGTATGGGACTCTCTGCGCGTCCTGGACTTGATTATTTCCTTTCCCATGTTAGGGAAGTTTTCCACTATAATCTCTTCAAATATTTTCTCAGTCCCTTTCTTTTTCTCTTCTTCTTCTGGGACCCCTATAATTCAAATATTGGTGTGTTTAATGTTGTCCCAGAGGTCCCTGAGACTGTCCAAGTGAGCCCATCTTAATGATCAATCTCCCTCATCCCAAGTGGTTCTGAATATAACTTTTGCATGTATTTGTTTTTACTTTGTGTCATTTTCCTTCATAGGTGTAATATGTCATTGATCCATGTGATAGTGTATTATGTCGATGTCACCCCTTTTGGTGAATCATCTTAGGAATGAAATAGGGTCCATGTGGGAGGCCCAAAGATGGGTTTGACAGGTTGGCTGCTGTATGTCTCAGAATTGTGTCCTCAATGTAACCGAGAAAAAGACTCTGGACACACCAAGAAACTTGAGACTCTCTGGGAGATGAGGCATAAACAGCCTCAATTAAAGGCAATCCTGTTCATTCATTTGATGCTTGTATCTGCTGACACTATTAAGAGTCAACTCCCAGGTGAAGACAAAGCACAAAATGAAAACATAAAGAATTAATCAGGATGCGATCCATCAGGAAACCCTGCGGAATTTGGTGCTCCTAGGAACGCAGATTCAGTCGCCAAAGAGAGATTCATCAGTCTCATATTTTCTTTTGGTCATAGGAGAAGACATACACATTTATTTGCAGAAAACTTCCTTCCCCTGCACCCCCTGCCAACCCCCAAACTAAAATTCTAGGAATGTTTTATTATGTGGGCTTTTATGAGAGACAGATGATATGTACACTGATTCATTTGCAAAGTTACCAAAAACTCTACTGAAACAGGGATCTCTCTACTACACTCTCTAGAAAAGACAGGCAGAGAATATCAACCTGTCTCTCAGTTAACACATACTTGAAGATCCAGGAAGTGCATCGGTGATACCCCGAGAAACTCTGTTGACTCCAGAAAGAGTGCACACGTTTCTCCCAAGCATCCACAGTCACATGTGGGGCCCTTTGCCCTTTTTATCTTCCTCAGTCTCCAGACGTTTCTGCCTCACCAGGAACAGCGTTTCCCCTGCAACAATAGATTTCGATATTGCCGCTGTTTCAGAGCTTTCTCTATCTGGTATTTGGGGAAGCAGTTTAGCAGGGAGGGAGGAGAATGACAGAACAATTTTTGAGTGTCCTTCTCTGTTTTTTATCCCTTCGGAGAGGCTCTCCACGCAGAGTTGGCTGGGTGACTCATTCTTGACAACTGCACGCGACTGCAAGAGAGTTTTCTTTCCTTCCTCTGAGGCTGCCCTTCCTTATTCAAATTGCTCTTCTCTATTGCTGCCAGAGGATTAATGATATTTGCCCGCAAACTTCCCCTCTCTCTGAAGGCGGAACATAATGAGGACATTCTCATCCTCATCTTCTGAACAAGTTCCTGGTTCCATCAGCACAGCAATACTTCCTTGTCCTTTTTAGATATATTGAAAAAAATCCAAATGTAAATGGTTCATACCTCACGCTCCACGTCACCGGCGTGGCCACTGGAGCCCACACATCATTAACTTCAGGAACCATGATAGAAATGTCCTTATGCAAACTTTACAGAATCATCTTTCCTCCTTCTACACACTTCTCCAGTCTCATCTGAGGGGTCTTCCCTTTACCTCTCTAACTGAAGACCCCCTTGAAGACGCCGGCCTGGGAAGCTCACTGTTGTACCCATGAATGTGCCTTCGTTTAAGATTTAATTAACTTTTAGGACTCTGACTTAGGCAAAATGATAGAGGTGAAATTTTACAGCATCTCCATTGGCCTTTTGGACCTGTCTTCCTAGTGTTGCCCAATCATCTGTTTCTATGAAGCTCTCAGAAAGTTCCAGTGCCTCAGGGATTCCCCCTCCTGCGAAGCTCTTAGGATTTTCTGGTGGTTTTGGGTCAAATTCAGTGATTGGCTAGATGCACTGCCAGGTAGCAAAACCAAACCAAACCAGGTTTAATATCATTTGCATTTTCACCAAGCCGATTCTTGCCTAAATTTAAAGTAGATACATTTCAAACAAGAAGAGAGAGAGAGATTGCTACGCAGGAAGCTGGGAGGGGGTTGCTAGCCCTCAAGTCACATGACAGTGATAGATGCTAAATCCTCTACGGCTTGTCCTGATGTTCTAAACACACGGTAGAAGGTTCTTGATCAGCTAGGTATTCAAGGGATCAAGGGGCACAAGACTTGACACCAGAGGCTGTGTGCAATCCAGCATTTCTTTAAAGGGACTAGCCTGTTTTATACGTATTTTTTAATGACATCAAAGGAATATTATAAGCACGTTTTTCTCATTCTCCTCCCTCCTATACACACCATGAACCACCCACCCGTCTACCCATGCAGCCAGGCATCCATCCCACCGCTCAGTATATTCACTCTCATTCACTTATTAAAAAAATATTCATCCCGGACCTCTTATGCCAGATCCTGCACTACGTTTCAGAAGCAGACCCAGGCCCTGCCCTCCCAGCACTTGCCATTCAGCGGGTGAGAACGCTGCATTCAGAAGGCATAGTAAACTTGGAGGACGCACAGACTGGAGTAACTTCTCACCACCTCCGTTTACAGCCCCCCCCATGGCCCCCGCTGCACACAAAACAACGTTTTCAATACAAATCAATTGCACGTTCGTGCCGCATTGCTCTCCCTCGCTGAGAAATATCCCAGGTAAAGCTAAATCCGGGCAGGGGGAAGGAAGCTGAAATAACCGGCACCTTGTCCATCACAAGGAGAGTCTGTCAGCGTGATGGCCTCGCCAGGGAGCCGTCAAACACATGGGTTCCCTGTCTTCACACGAAAGCACTAGAGAAACTGCAGCACTTCCCACACGCGCCCCAGTTCTGGAAGGGTCTAGACTCCTATCCCAGTTTGTTGGATGCCCCTGGGGGCATTTAGCAGTTAACCTGGGTTTCCCACAGCCATCTTGGACTTCACAGCAGACACATCAGGTGAAGGCTTTTATTTTTTTTTATTTTTTGGCTTTTATGCTTTAGTCCCTCAGCCCAGGCACCCACCCCCTTGCCTGCTTGAAAATCACTACCATCAGGAACCATTCTCAGTTGTGTCTTCACTTTACTTCCATAACTGACTTTAGAACTCCCAGTCTCCTTTCAATTTGAATTCTTGAACATCCAGAGTGGCTTCTTCATTTTAAATGCAATGAATCAGTAATAAAAGCCAATTTCATTAATTCGCTCACTGTATTCCTCCAGAGGGAAAGGCAGGTAAGAATACTCGTCATGTTAGGACGGGTATATTATGTGTCTCTGCTCCAGGGTATCATGCTTTTGCTTGGTTTATGATGAGCCACGGACTATACAAATAAATAGTTAATAGAAATTAATTCTTTTGTTTGTAAGATATCATTATACTAAGTTTTATTGTATTTTAAAAACTGTACAGTTAACCACAGGAGTATAAGACATTCTCCGCTGGAAGTATGCTGTGTAATAAGGGAATTAAAGTTTAAAATCATGGAAAACTTTAAAATTCTGTGACTGCAGTGTACTATTTATTGATTTAAATGGCAAGCTTTTAAGTGAATTATGTATACAGTGTAAATGAATTTAATCCATTAGATTCCATACAAATACTGGTCAAAGCTTTATGGTGGAGCATACCCTTAAAATTTTTTCATCATATCATACATGTACATGATGTTTAAAGTTACACATGTCCTATATGTATGCATATACATACACACGTTTACATACATATGTACATATACACACACGGAGGCACTTGCATCATTAAATCATATACTGTATGTAGAACAGTACATTCAATAAATTTAAATATGGTTTTATTACAAGTTGGTAAATATTCAATATAGGTATACTAAGTATGCTAATTCTCAAAACGTATTCAAGTGAATAAATAAAAATATGACCAGATTCCTTACTCCAGGACACAGGACAAATGTTTTAATAATAAGCAAACAAGACATCATAAGTCAATAGAGGGAGTTATAACAATGCTTTGTTTGTTACTGACAGGCACATCACACAGCATAGTATTAAGTACCATGACTTATCTTGGGCTTGCGATCTTTAATGTGAATCTGTAACAGAGAAACCCTAGATTGCCAAAGTAGAAAGGTTTATTCACATGCATTTATGTGTGTTGCTTATGTTTCCACGTGGAGGTTAAAAAATGTTTTCATTAAACACTATACTTGAAATGTGATTAGGCAAAAAGTTGTCTGCCAGTTTTCTGGTCATCAATAATAAAATAGATAAACTCTTGAGGCAAGTATCTGTAGCTCACGTTTAAGGCTGCTCCCACTGAGAACCCACCATATAAGCTATGCGTTTTTAGAACACAGCCATGATATGATATTAGAACACGTTATTAAACAGTACAAGGAAGGGTGGTAGATTATTTAAGGAAAGCCAAAGTAAAGTCTTTCTTGGTTGATGCCTATGAGGGGCACATGAAATGCTCTTAATTAAAAAAAAAGAAGGAATTTAAAATAATTAAATAATACCTTTATTTTTAAATTTATTTTTTAAAATTGGAGTATACTTGGTTTACAATGTTGTGTTAGTTTCTGCTGTACAACAAAGTGAATCAGCTGTATGTATACAGATATCCCCTCCCTTTTGGACCTCCCCCCCATCCCACCCATCTAGGTCATCACAGAGCATGGAGCTGAGCTCCCTATGCTATACAGCAGGTTCCCACTAGCTATCTATTTTGCACATGGTAGTGTATTTATGTCAAACCTAATTTCCCAATTTGTCCCACCCTCCTCTTCCCCTATCCCATGTCCACAAGTCTGTTCTCTACGTCTGCGTTTCTATTCCTGCCCTGCAAATAGGTTCATCTGTACCATTTTCCTAGATTCCACATATATGTATTAATATACGATATTTGTTTTTCTCTTTCTGACTTACTTCACTCTGTATGAGACTCTAGGTCCATCCACATCTCTACAAAAGACCCAATTTCATTTCTTTTTATGGCTGAGTAATATTGCATTATATATATGCACCATATCTTCTTTATCCATTCATCTGTCAATGGACCTTTAGGTTGTTTCCACGTCCTGGATATTGTAAATAGTGCTGCAATAAAAACTGAGGTGCATGTGTATTTTTGAATTATGGTTTTCTCAGACTGAATACCTAGTAGTGGGATTGCTGGATCCTAAGGTAGTTCTGTCTTTAGTTTTTTAAGGAACCTCCATACTGTTCTCCACAGTGGCTGTATCAATTTACATTCCCACCAACAGTGTAGGAGGGTTCCCTTTTCTTCACACCCTCTCCAGCATTTGTTATTTGTAGACTTTTTAATGATGGCCATCCTGGCCAGTGTGAGGTGATACCTAATTGCAGTTTTGATATACATTTCTCTAATAATCAGTGATGTTGAGCATCTTTTCCTGTGCCTCTTGGCCATCTGTATGTCTTCTTTGGTGAAATGTCTATTTAGGTCTTCTGCCCATTTTGGGGTTGGGTTGTTTGTTTTTTTGATATTGAGCTGCATGAGCTGCTTGTAAGTTTTGGAGATAGTCCTTTGTCAGTTGCTTCATTTGCAAATATTTTCTCCCATTCTGAGGGTTGTCTTTTCGTCTTGTTTATGGTTTCCTGTGCTGCGCAAAAGCTTTTAAGTTTAATTAGGACTCATTTGCTTCTTTTTGTTTCTATTTTCATTACTCTAGGAGATGGGTCATGAAAGACCTTGCTGTGATTTATGTCAAAGAGTGTTTTTCCTATGCTTTCCTCTAAGAGTTTTATAGTGTCCGGTCTTACATAGAGTTAACCTGAAATTGTGATGGAAGGAAGATTTGGGTTTTCATTTCTATTCTGCTCAGCAAGTTATTTCTCCCTATAGACCGTAGAAAGCAATACTATTCCTAAACTGTTTTGGTGAGCAATTCATCCATTTACTTTAACTTGAGATGGTATTTTAAGAGGTCTTGGCACATTGTAGGAACGCAATCACTTCCAGTCCTTTTCTTTCACGGGAATGCAACAGCAACATGTGACATATGTATACGACCCTCAAAGTCTCGCTTCATGACTTCAGTGGGGTTGGGAGAGCGGGAATGTGGTTTGCATTTACCATGCCTTCCATCCTCTCCTCCAGTGTACAAACTGAGACCCTAGGAAGTTAAGAGCCTTTTCCTGCATCAGCAGAGCTTAAGCTTGGTGACAACTTCTGGCCCCATCGTGTGGCATTCACATCTCAGAGTTCTCCTGGAAAGACAAGAACCTGGGAGTCTGGGAGTTCCTGTCTGAGGTGATGAGTTCCAATGCGTCTCATTTTCACAAAGACAGAATACATGTGTTATATCCAGGAGCGAACATTTGCCCCTTGACCTTATGCCAGAAATTTGGAACGTCCACCCAGACAGTCCGTGATTCTCAAACTCTAAGGTGCCAAATAACCACTCCAGGTGCTTGTTAACGATAAGGTTGCCAGGAGGTAGGACTCAGGAACCTGCCCTTTAAATAAGGTCCCCAGGTGATTCTGATGCACACGGCCTGAGGATGCTCTACTGGGAACCACTGGGTCAGGTGGTAGGTGATGCAGATGATCCCCCAACATCCAGAGGCGCCGCCTGGTCTCACTGAAGGTTCCCACCACTTGGCCTCAACTAAGTCTCCATTCTCTAGTAAACAAAATCTCTGTTAAAATTACACCTAAATATTGCTTAAAGACAAATTATACTCACCTTTTTAGAGGTAGACATTGTATAGAAATATACCATCCAGTAGAGAATGATACTTCCATTAATTTTTTTCTAGCCATAAACAGCATTATCCTGGGTTTGCTACTCTAACCAAAATTCTATAAAATAGTCCATGCTTCCCCTTACCCCCTCCCAACCTGAAGTATGTAACTCTGTTTATTTTCTTAATGGCACTTAACTCCATTTAAAGCAATAACCTTGTGAAGTATATATTTCCTTGATAAGTCTATGCCCCTCACCACAGTAGAATGTACATCCTATAGTATTCCTAGGTTCTAGAGCAGTCTAGAAGGGTTCAATGAGTACTTAAAATTTTGTGGAATGAGAGAAGGAAGGAGGGAGGGAAGGAAAGATTTTATTCATTTGTAAAGTAAGAGGTTTTTCTCTTATCTAGATTTTCTCTAGTGACTGAGAGCATAAATCACCCAAATTTTGCAGTCTGACTTTGCTCCTATGTCAGAACGTTCATTTCTGATGAGTTTATTACCTTTGCTACAGTTTTTAAAAATCTGAGGGCCTTTGTTATTAAATGCATCAATGATTCATTTTGAATCAGTATATTTGCATGCTGTGGGTAAGGGTTGAGGTTCCTGATATACATGAAGCATATCCCTTAAAAATACTGTAAGGGAATTCCATGCCGGTCCAGTGGTTAGGACTCTGTGCGTCCACTAACAGGGGCGCAGGTTCCATCCCTGGTCGGGGAACTAAGATTCCTCATGCCGTGCACATTGCAGCCAAAAAATAAAAATAAATACTGTAAGAGTTTTAGAAAACTCTAACTTGAAAAGATACATGCACCCCAGTGTTCCTAGTAGCACTATTTACAATAGCCAAGACATGGAAACAACCTACATGTCCATCAACAGATGAATGGATAAAGGAGATGTGGTACATATATAACAATACAATGGAATATTACTCAGCCATAAAAAAGAATGAAATAAGGCCATTTACAGCAACATGGATGGACCTAGAAAATATTATACTTAATGAAGTAAGTCAGACAAAGAAAGACAAGTATTATATGATATCACTAAAAAAAATACAAATCTAAAAAAATAATACAAATGAATCTATATACAAAACAGGAACAAACATAGAAAACAAATTATGGTTACCAAAGGGGAAAGGGATAAATTAGGAGTATGGAATTAACAGATACAAACTACTATAAATAAAATCGATAAGCAGCAAGGATTTACTATATAGCACAGGGAACTATATTCAATATCATATATTATCTATAATGGAAAATAATCTGAAAAAATACAACTGAAACACTTTGCTGTATATATTGTGACATTAACACGATACTGTAAATCAACTATACTTCAACTAAAAAAATACTGTAAGAAATGAGTTTAATTTGCCCCTAAGTTTTCTGGACGGCACTGTCCTGTGCCATGTGAATATACAATCACCACATAAATACATGTGTCTCTGTGATAAATAAACTCACATACATTAGCCCATTGTTTCAAGATGCAGCTCCAAAGCTGCCTTCTTCACAAATGCTGCCTTCTCCATAAACCCTCCTGTGACTGTCCTTCTCCACTGGAAGACTCTTTTCCTACTCTACTCTTAGCATCACAGCCCTGGGATGTTGCTGGATTTCTTATGCCTGACATCCAGGTCACTGTCAAAGCTTGTCACGTGACCAAGCTCAACCACTGCTCACCCCACAATGCCTGCCTCTCAACTGGACCTCCTGAAATACTGCCCATTCTCATCATTCTTGCAATTATGTTCTGGAAAGTCATCACGGATGATGAATTAGTGAATACCAAACCGTTGCTGCTAGGGAAGTACAGGGTTAGGTATCTGGGAGCCTCTGGTCACAACATTTTCACCAGCTGATCAATACATAATCTTGTGTTAAGTGTGTATCTGTTTAAAGGCACCTTATTTAATAGATACCATTGAGTCATCCACAGGGAACTTGGGGCCATCAGCGCTACAACTCACGCCTACCAGAAGCTTCTCTAACTCAAGTATTTTCTCCCTAAGGCATTTCTTGGTCTTTCTCCCCAACAGCAGACAGCACTGAAGCACTGGGCTTGGGGGTCATTTCCAATAGCAGCATCACCAACAAAAGACACATAAATGTGCAAAACGTGGCACTAAGTAGTCCACAGAAAGGGCACTTGTTTACAGCCTGAAAGCTGCAACTAGAAAGCACTGTTGCCCTGAGCACGTCTGTGAATGACCCCGAAAGTACGTGGAGCGTTCATTTAATGGTTAAAAATAGATCATAGTGGCGCGGATGAACTTGCAAATAGGGGCCCTGCGAATAACGAGGGGGGACTGCGTCCTCCTAACTGGTGTCCCTCTTTCCATTCTGGCACTGCCACCATGTGGTAGCCAGGCCATTTACAAGCAACGTCCGTGAAGCATTTAGACTTTTCCAGGTAACACCACCCAGCGGCTTCCCGTTGTCATCACAATTATACAATTCAAGTACCTTTCCGGGGCCTGTGAGGACCCCAGAGATTTTCCTTCTGTAGAAGATTTTCCTTTCCCCGCTCCTCCCTTGCTCCTTACATCCTTTGTTTCTCCAAGTGTCCCTCTCACTCATTCCTGCCGTGTTGGCCTTTCCCAGACCCCTTTCATCACAGGTCTCAGCTGCAAGGCCACTTTATCAAAGAATTCCCTGATACTTCAAGGTCGTGGTTCCCCCCCAGCCCCTCCACCTTGCTGTGTCCTGCACTTTTCTTTATCAGAAGCAGTTTTATTGATTTGCTAGTGTGTTGTCTACACCTGTCAGAATACAAAATCCCCGATAGCAGGATCTTTGTGATCTCCTGCTGGATTTATACCGCAGAGGCCAGTGTCCCTGGTGCACAGCAGGTCCCAATATACAAGTGTTGAATGAATAACTTGCAAAGTACTCCTGGGTGCCACTTTATGGTACTAATTTATGTGTTTGTCCCCATTTTCCCTATAATAATGTAAGCTCCTGGCCAGTGGGAATGACTTAGGTCCTGGTTTCACGCAAAGATGTTTACACTAAATCTCCTTTCCCTACTGAGTCATCTGTGGTTAGCAGGACATGGGTGGCAACAGAGCCACGCGTTTGAATAGCTTTTGTACATTATAAGCTAAAAATAAACTTATTGAATAAGTGGCCTCAGTTCTGGTGCTCGTGTGTTTGTTATGTTTTACTTCCTAATAAGCAATCCCAGTAGGTACTGGCTGAAACCAGCAGGCATCATTTATTTTTTCTTCTGCACACATCTGCAGTTTGGGGCACGTCTCGGTGGTCAGAGCTTGTGGCTGTTCCTGCGGTGACAGCTGGCTCTGGCAGGAGAGCTGGGGGTTCAGTCATCCGATCCCTCACACGTCTGGGGATGACGCTGGCGGTCCCCGGACCTCAGCCGGGCTGCTGGGCGGGCACTAGCGTGTGATTACTGGCTTCCCTGAAGCATGATGGCTGCCTTCCGAGGTGTGGATGCCTAGGAAGAAGCTGCACTACCTTGGGTACCGAGGCTTCAGGGGCGGCACCCCTTCCGCCCTATGACATCACAGACCCACCCAGATCCGGGAGAGCGAACATTAACCAGACCTGTCGTCTCGAGAAGATCATCAAAGCAGTCTGCATCAATATATCACAAGATAGTTCATTTCCACCCAGACAAAAGGGTGTTAACTCAATGTTTTTCTTCTTTTGTTTCTGGTTTGTGTGTGCCTGGCTTACGGAGGTGGCAGGGAATTTCAGACAAACAATAACAGAATCCGACCTCTCTTGGACCAAAGGGGCGTTTCAGAGCGAGTAAAGGTAAGAGGCAGTGGACTGCAGAGTTTAATCTCAGAATGAAACAGAGCCCTAACAAATAGTACATTTGCCCCAGTCAGCTTTCTAGAAGAGGATACCGGAACACTGGTTATTGAAAGCACTTCCCACTGACTCTCTGGATACTCAAATCTGTCACCACGAGCCAGATTCTTACCAATTCCAGAAACTCCCTTTGCTCTTTCCATTGGCTCCCCAAGAGGAGGAGGATGTGCCCTCTTGCTACCCTCTTAATAAGAGACCTCCATTTACCTTTAGCCAGCAGTTTTCTGTGGAGCTCAGAATGCTTACCCCTTGACGTGTATCTCTTGCTCTTTCTGTAGGGCAAAGAGCTTCAGGCATCCTTGCAAGGAACATGACTAAGTTACTCTGTCAGGAGCTCTACCAGAATTTGGAGATGCTGAGACTTTTGTCACAGTCTCTACCCTCAGCTGCTTCCACTGTTGCAGGGGAGAGAGACAACGAACTTCAGTTCTTATGGACTTCGGTTCTTATGGTCTGTCTCGAAGGGAAGGTACCATTTTGTAAAACTCAAGGGGAGTTTAAGTACTTGAATGATGTGAGTTCCTTCACAGGGTCTGAGCATGTGCTCTGAAACCCCAAAGCCTTCTTGAATTAAAACAGCTCGAGCCACACTGAACTTTCCAGCTGACACCATTCCCTCCTGAAGTGGAATCATTACAATTCACGTGTGGACCCAGAAATAGACACTTAGACTATGAATATAAATCTAATATAGAATAATCAAAATTCAGTAAATATACATTGATATACATCTGTATATATAAAATGGCTAATCTGAAAGAATTGGTGGAATTGGGCCATATCAATTTTCATAACATTTTCTTCTTGGGCAAAAATGTACTACATCTGCAGGCAAACATTTCCATGAAAATTCAGGTGGATGGACATTTGGCTCCATGTGTGACAGCTTTTTTTGTTGTTATGCTTTGATAAATCATCACCAAACTCCTCAATGAGCAGCCATCTTACTCACTAATTGAATATTTTAACTTTTTTCCTCTGTAGATATGGTGTGTCATTATATTTTCCATTTTGTGCCTTGCTTTTCATGCATTTAAAGTGCTGGAGCAGCTGTTTATTTGGAAAGCTTCCATTATGGCCATAATAATCTCCAACTAATTGCACATCAAATATTTATTTCTTGCACATTAAATTAATGAAGCAGTTTCAACAAGAGAAAAATTGGATCAGGTTGGCAAATGGTGCCTATAAATCCATGAAAAATTCCCAGTTCTTTTTTTGGCAGGACTCCTTTGATACAGATTAACAATTTTTTAATGGAAAAAAATTCCCATTATCTAGATGTGACTTTTTAAATAGGCAAGTTTTCTTTATTAATGTGCTTTTCTCAATGTTTCCTTGATAGATCGTATTATCACTTCCAGAAATGAAAAAAATAAGTCATACTATTGATTTTCAAATAAATTATTTGGTATCCTCTTTGCCTTGAATTTAACATGGTTTTTTTTATATTCTACTTTTTTTTTAATTGAAGTACAGTTAATTTACAATGTTATGTTAATTTCAAGTGTACAACAAAGTGATTTCATTTTATATATATACACACACACGTATATGTGTGTGTGTGTATATATATATATTCTTTTCCATTATAGGTTATTATAAGATATTGAATATAGTTCCCTGTGCTACACAGTAGGTCCTTGCTGTTTACCTATTTTATGTATAGTAGTGTGTATATGTTAATCCCAAACTCCTAATTTATCTCTCTCCCTCCCCCCCCCAATTCATTCTACTTTTGCTACTGTAAATGCTTTCAATGGGTTAACTTTATCCAGCTGTATTAAGATATGGCTGATACACAAAGAACAGCACATATTTAACATGTACAATTGATGAGTTTGGACATACGCAAATGACTGTAATACCATCCACACAATCAAGGTAACAGCATACTCAACACCTCCCAGTTTCCTTGTGTCCATTTGTTGTTTGCGTGCTGAGAGCACTTGACATGAAATCTGCTCTCAACAATTTTTAGGTGCACAACACCACACTGTTAACATAGGCACTATGTCGTATATGGCGGCTCTCTAGAACTTATTCATCCTGTGTAACTGAAACGTTATTTCCCCAGCCTCGAGCATGGCAACCATTACTGTATTCTCTGCTTCTATGAGTTTGACTATTTTAGATACTTCACATATGTGGAATGCAGTATTTGTCTGTAAATGTGGCTTATTTCACTTCAACAGATATTTCTCCAAAGAAGACAAACAAATAGCCAGCAGGTGTATATGAAAAGATGTGCAGTATCAGTAATTATCACAGAAATGCAAATCAAAACTACAGTGACATATCACCTCACACCTGTTAGCATGGCTACTGATCCAAAAAAAATAAACAAAAACAAAAACAAAAAATAAAATGTTGATGAGGATGTTGAAAACCTGGAACTCTTGTACATGGTTGGGAATGTATAATGGTGAACACTATGGGAAACTTATCCTCAAAAAAATAATAGAAGTACCATATGACCCAGCATCCTAATTCAGGATATATCTAAAAGAATCTTGAAGAGATATCTGCATTCCCACATTCATTACATAATTATTCACAATAGCCAAGATATGGAAACAACCCAAGTTCTATCAACAGATGAATGGATAAAGAAAAAGTATATACATACAATGGAATATTATTCAGCCTTAAAAAGGAAGGAATCCTATCCTTAAAAGGAAGGAAACATGGATGGACCTGGAGAACATTACGCTAAATGTTGATAAAAAGTAGCAGCTGAATTATTAGAGAAATACAAATCAAAACTACAATGAGGTACCATGTCACACCAGTCAGAATGGCCATCATTAAAGAGTCTACAAATATCAAGTGGAGGGGGTGTGGAGAAAAGAGAGCCCTCCTACACTGTTGGTGGCAATGTAAATTGATGCAGCCACTATGGAAAACAGTATGGAGGTTCCTAAAAAAAAATGACAACTAGTGTGCCTTATGATCTAGCAATCTCACTCCTGGGCATCTATCCAGACAAAACTATAATTTGAAAAGACATGTGCACCCCTATGTTCATAGCAGCACTATTTACAATAGCCAAGACATGGAAACAACCTAAGTGTCCATCAACAGATGAATGGATAAAGAAGATGAGATACATATATACAATGGAATATTACTCAGCCATAAAAAAGAATGAAAGAATGCCATTTGCAGCAACATGGATGGACCTAGACATTATCATACTAAGTGAAGTCAGAAAGACAAATACCATACGATATCACTTATATATGGAATCTAAATTATGACACAAATGAACTTATCTATGAAACAGAAACAGACTCACAGACACAGAGAACAGATTTGTGGTTGCCAAGGGTGAGAGGGGTGGGAGAGGTATGGATTGGGAGTTTGGGGTTAGCAGATGCAAACTATTATATATAGGACGGATAAACAAGGCCCTACTGTAGAGCACAGGGAACTATATTCAATATCCTATGATAAACCATAATGGAAAAGAATATTTAAAAAAAGAATATATATATGTACAACTGAATCACTTTGTTGTACAGCAGAAATTAACACAACATTGTAAATCAACTATACTTCAGTAAAATTTATTTTTTAAAAGTAGCAGCTGGAATCCCACTCCTGGGCATATATCCAGAGAAAACCATAATTTGAAAAGATACATGCACCCCAATGTTCAATGCAGCACTATTTACAATAGCCAAGACATGGAAGCAACCTAAATATCCATCAACAGATGAATGGATAAAGAAGATGTGGTACATGTATACAATGGAGTACTACTCAGCCATAAAAAAGAACAAAATAATGCCATTTGCAGCAACACAGATGGACCTAGAGATGATCATACTAAGTGAAGTAAATCAGACAGAGAAAGACAAATATCATATGATGGCACTTACATGTGGAATCTAATAAAAAATGATACAAATGAACTTGTTTACAAAACTGAAACAGACTCACTAATCTTGAATTCAAACTTATGGTTATGAAAGGGGAAACACAGGGGGAAGTGATAAATTAGGAGACTGGGATTAACATACACACACTACTGTATATAAAATAGATAACTAATAAGGACCTGCTGTATAGCACAGGGAACTCTACTCAGTTTTCTGTAATAACCTATATGGGAAAAGAATCTGAAAAACAATGGATAAATATCTATATATGGATCTATATATACATTGATATACATAATATATAGATATATATATAGGTATAAAAACTGTTTCACTTTGCTGTACACGTGAAAGTTACACGACTCTGTAGGCCAACTATACGCCAATAAAATTTTTTAAAATATATAAAATTGTAGTAAATAAATAAATAAATGTCATTTTCTTTTAAAAAAAAGGTAGCAGCTGGCTAACAACTTATTTTGAAAATCGGCACTTCCAACTTACGTTTATTTTTCTTTTGGTACATTTTCTAAAAGATGTCTGATACTGTTTTCTTTTGGACCCATTGCTGGTGTATAGAAAATGACTAGTAGTTTCGGAAAAGAGTTTCAGGAAAGAATTTCCCTGAACCGTAGGTCTGTCAACACTAAAGATAATGCCTACAGGTTTCTTCCATCAGAAAAAGTTACCTTACAATTTTACAGTAAGATAATAATACACAGTTGCCACCAAACATTACTGAGTGTTTACAATGCTTACACAGCTCCAATAAAAGTGTCCCTGACAAAGGAGTTCTTATCTAGTTACTGACTGACTGTTAAGTTTTATAAGTCATTAGGTGTCCCTTTTTGCATTATACTTCTGAGTAGGGTTTTTGGTATCAGTTACCTGTGAATGAAACACAGTTTGCATTTGTTTGCAGAAAGGTCCTTTTAAAGCAAGTTATAAAGTTATCATCATGTGGTTTCCTTAAGACAGAAGCCAGTCCATATATTTATATGGTTTATTATGGGCGTATCTCGGATACATTTCGGGTTTGGTTCCAGACCAACGCAATAAAGTGAATATGGAAAAAAAGCAAGTCACAGATTTTCTTGGTTTCCTGGTGCATGTAAAAGTTATGTTTACAGTATACTTTAGTCTATTAAGTGTGCAATAGCATTATGTCTAAAAACATCTCAATGTACATACCTTATTTTAAAAATACTTTATTGCCAAAAAATACTAACCATCAACTGGAAACGAAGCAACTGACAAGGGATTAATTTCCAAAATATACAAACAGCTCATGCAGGTCACTATAAACAAACAAACAAACGACCCAATCAAAAAATGGGCAGAAGATCTAAACAGACATTTCTCCAAAGAAGACATACAGATGGATAAAAAGCACATGAAAAGATGCTCAACATCACTAATTATTAGGGATATGCAAATCAAAACTACAATGAGGTATCAGCTCACAACGGTCAGAATGGCCATCATCAAAAAGTCTACAAACAATAAATGCTGGAGAGGGTGCAGAGAAAAGGGAACCCTCCTACACTGTTGGTGGGAATGTAAACTGGTACAGCCACTATGGAGAACAGTAGGGAGGTTCCTTAAAAAACTTAAAATAGAGCTACCATATACTCCAGCAACCCAACTCCTGGACATATATCTGGAAAAGACAAAAACTCTAATTCAAAAAGATACATACACCCCAATGTTCATAACAGCATTATTTACAATAGACAAGATATGGAAGCAACCTAAATGTCCACTGACAGAGGAATGGATAAAGAAGATGTAGAACATATATACAATGGAGTATTACTCAGCCCTAAAAAAGAAAGAGGGACTTCCCTGGTGGTGCAGTGGTTAAGAATCTGCCTGCCAATGCAGGGGACATGGGTTCGAGCCCTGGTCCAGGAAGATGCCACATGCCGCGGAGCAGCTAAGCCCCTACGCCACAACTATTGAGCCTGTGCTCTAGAGCCCTCGAGCCACAACTACTGAGGCCGTGTGCCACAACTGCTGAAGCCCGTGCACCTAGAGCCCGTGCTCTGCAACAAGAGAAGCCACCGCAATGAGAAGCCTGCACACCATGACGAAGAGTAGCCCCCACTCGCCACAACTAGAGAAAGCCCATGCACAGCAAGGAAGGCCCAATGCAGCCAAAAATAAAATAAATAAATAAATTAATTAATTAATTAAAAAAAAAGAAAAGAATGAAATAATGCCATTTGCAGCAACATGGATGGACCTAGAGATTGTTACACTGAGTGAAGTAAGTCAGACAAAGATGAATATCATACCGTATCACTTGTATGTGAAATCTAAAAAAAGGGTACAGATGAACTTATCTACCAAATAGAAACAGAGTCACAGATGTAGAAAATGAACTTATGGCTACCGGGGGTAAGAGGGTGGGCGGAGGGATAAACTGGAATATTGAGACTGACATATACACACTACTATATATAAAATAGATAACTAATAAGGACCTACTGTATAGCACAGGGAACTCTACTCAATACTCTGTAATGGCCTGTATGGGAAAAGAATGTAAAAAAAGAATGGATATACGTATATGTATAACAGATTCACTTTGCTGTACACCTGAAACTAACACAACATTGTAAATCAACTATACTCCAATAAAAATTTTTTTCAAAATGCTAACCATCATCTGAGCCTTCAGGGAGTTGTAATCTTTTTGCATGGTAATATCAAAGATCAATGATCACAGATCACCATGACAGATATAATAATAATGAAAAATTTTGCAATATTGTGAGAATTACCAAAATGTGACACAGAGACATGAAGTGAGCAAATGGTGTTGAAAAGACGGTGCTAATACACTTGCTAAATGCAGGGATGCAACAAACCTCCAATTTGTTAAGGAAAAAAAAAAAAAGTTGCAGCCCAGGTCTCAAGACCTGAGAACCAGAGAGCTGGTGGTATAAGTGTCCATCCAAGGGCAGGAGAAGACCAATGGTCAGCTTATGAAATCAGGCAGAGAGCGCAAATTCTCCCTTCTTCCAGCTTGTTGTTCTGTTCACGCCTTCAACAGATTGGGTGATGCCCACTCATCCTGGAGAGGACCATCTGCTTTACTCAGGCTACCAATTCAAATGCTAATCTCATCTGGAAACACCCTCACAGACACACCCAGAAATAACGTTTAACCAAATATCTGGGCTCCCCATTGGCCCAGACAAGTTGGCACATAGAATTAACCATCACATGTACCTTTAGGACACACCACATGCTCTCTAGCAGGAACTCCAATTTCCCCCCAAATTGTTATCAGCCTCTCTGGCTTCTGCTCACTAGATGCCAAAAGTCACCCTCCCACCCTCTCCTCACTGCCCAGTCCTAACAACCAAAAATGCCTCCAGACATTGCCAGGGGTCTGCTGTGAGGGCACAGTCACCCATGCAGAGCACCACTGGCCTCGCTCAACCCCATTCTCTGGGGACATCCCCCTTCGGACTCTCCAGTATTTCCTACCGGTGAGTTCCTTGGAGTGAATTCAGCTCTTATCAACCAGTCCTTAATTATCAAAATGAGAACCACACCAATAACTGTGGATTACTCCATGTGAACAACGACAGGTTTAAACATCTTTCTGGTCCTCTCACACCACTTCCAGGTCTTTGCAGAGGAAATCAGATGTTATCGTCTAGATGAGCGGTCCCCAAATTTGTATGCACATTAGAATCATGGATGATTCTTACAAAACTTCAAAGACCACATGGCACCCCAGAAATAAAATCAGGATCTCTGAGGGTAGCACAGAGGCATCACTAATTTTTTTTAATTAATTTATTTTATTTTTGGCTCTGTTGGGTCTTCATTGCTGCGTGCGGGCTTTCTCTAGTTGCAGCAAGCGGGGACTACTCTTCATTGTGGTGCGTGGGTTTCTCATTGTGGTGGCTTCTCTTGTTGCAGAGCACGGGCTCTAGGTGCACGGGCTTCAGTAGTTGTGGCTCACAGGCTCTAGAGCGCAGGCTCAGTAGTTGTGGTGCCAGGGGCTTAGCTGCTCCGCGGCATGTGGGATCTTCCCGGACCAGGGCTCGAACCCGTGTCCCCTGCATTGGCAGGCGGATTCTTAACCACTGCGCCACCAGGGAAGCCCCGCATCACTAATTTTTGATGTTCCCCAGGTAATTCCATTGCACAGCTATTTGGAAACCGTTGGTCTAGATTTTTGCTAAACTGAAGGACTCATGTATTGTTGATTAGCCATCACACTGGTAGTTGTCATCCAGAATCTAGTTCTTACAAAACTTCCGTAGCATCTTGGGGACATAATGTCATCTGCTTCTATTTTTAAAATCTATGTGTCTGGCCCATAATACGTAAGTCCTGTGATCGTGAGGCGACTGAAAAGAGGTGACCTGTATGAATTCCAAAATACAGCAAGTGCCACCCAGAAGGTGCATACCCAACAGTGACGACTACAGCACCTCTTCTTGCCCCCATTTAATGGGGAAAAGATCAAAAATCATGTTGAGTTCATTCTTTCAATCACAATCACATTTTCAACCATTGTCTAGGAAGCTGGACAAATAATTCAATCAGAGGCTCATCGCTAGAACAATTTTCTATTCATTATTTTAATCTATATCTTGGTGGACTGGAATCTATTTTTAAGTCATTGTTTTCAGAAAAGCTCCTTGTATGGTCTACACTGGGAACCACCGCATGCCTGGGAATATGCTTCACTTGCCTTCCCTCTTGAGGAAATTCTTGGGTCAGGAATACTAACCCCTCCACATTTTGTAGATGTCGTTACTGGATCTTTTAGCACGTGGTGCTCCAGAGAAGTGTGGGACCAGCCCCGTCTTGCTGCCTTTCTATGTCACCTGCTTTGTCTGCCAGGGGAGTTAGAGATGCTACTTCATCTTTATTACAGCTACAATGGCACAGCATGTCTCAATTTGATTTCATTTTTATTAACTTTGCCTGAAACCCAAGTGAGGCCATTCAAGCTAGATTCATGTTGTTTTCTCACTTTAGTAAAGTTTTCTTTGGTTACAAACCTTGACTATTATTTCTGCTCTGTTTGCTTTCAAATCATCTTCAAGAACACTAATTAGAAGCTGATTCTTTTCTTTCTCGTTTATAATTTTAATCTCTCACCATTTACATCTATTTTTCCTATTTTTCTGCACTCTGGGAAAGTGTCCCGTGTTTCTATGTGCCAGAAAGTTGATTATTTTTTCATGTCAGTTCCATTCTTTCATAATTTCAATGCAGATTCAAATTTGGTCACTGAGTTTTGTGTTTCTGTTTTTTGTTTTTAAGTCATGTCTGTGTTCAACTTATCCTGTTCTCTTCTTATATTCCATGAATGCCTTTGTATTTTCAGTACCGGAAGAATAAATCTAACTATTCTCATTACAGAATAATCCCAATTGCTTAGAAAGCTGAAGACCTAGAATATTTTCCAAACGACCCTTTAGGAAGACATTCTCTTTTAAATGTGTCTCCTTTTCAAAGTTAAGGTCAGTCTAGGTAAACCTAGAGGTTTCTGCATGTGACATGTACGTCTGTGAAAAGCAGTTCTTTGCTGTGAACCATTTGCACTGCTATAGATAACCCATGCAAAGTTAGGAAACATTTTGAAAGACGGTGCCTGTCTCCGCCTTGAAGTAGGTTTGTGTCTCACACCAGATTAAGCCATGCTGTGAGGGAGGCAGGAGGCATTGGGTTGGGCTGGAGGTGGGGTCATGGACAGACAAAGCCCGAAGAAGCCTCCATAAGGCTCAGAACCTGCATCTTCCTTCTATTAACAGAGGGTAAGCGTTCCAGCAGTAACTGCCGTTAGACCCATGCGCCCGAGGTAACCCTTCCGGCACTGACCTCCTTCTTCCAAGCAGCTTACAAGGCTTGAGGGAGGGGATGACCGGGACAGGGCTTGCGCAGGAGGAACGGTGGCTCCTGGCTAAAGGACTCTGCGTATCAGCGCAGGAGCCTGGACTGAAATTACCCACGTGGAGTTTAAAGAACACACAAGTCCTGCAGTGAAAGGGATAAGCCATGGGGGACAGAGACTAAAGGCGAGAATGCGACGTCTCAGCTAGGTCTCTGCAAGATCACTACTTCTGGGAAGCATGCTGTGATTGCTGGATACTCTACACCCGTGATTTTGCTTAGTTATCTTACCAGTTTTATTCAGGGATGGGGGAGGCAGCAAGTGTTGGGAGCCCAGATCTGTGAAGACAGACGGACAGTGACCCTCCAGCAGTATTCCTGACACGTTGCTTGACCTGCCTGCACCTCCACGCCCTCATCTGCAGATGCGGGTAGCATGGGGTTGTCACACAGATGGAAAGAATTAGTGCAGGTTGAGCATTTAACGTGGGGCCCGGCAGACAGAAAGGACTGAGTGTTTGTTAAATAAAACCCTGTCCGTTGCATCAGAAATTTCAGCTTGGGGTGGTGACGGTTAAAAAACACGTGCGAGTTGGTAAATCAAGCGGTAGAAGAACCGTACTGTGTTCTGGATCTTGACTTGGGGGATGGGAACGGACCAAGAACAAGATTTGTTTCCAGAGAAAAGAAACAGCCAATTTAGAGAAGAGCCATCTGAAGCCTGGTAGTATTCCCTCCAGAAAATAGCTTCTCCCCTGCTGTTTCTCTTTCCCCCTTGGCTCCGAAACTCCCCGAAACTCCCCGAAAAGCTTAACTTTTGCTTTAATCACTGGGGACAAAAGAAGAGTGAATTGTGAGTTGACTAAATAGGGTCCACATTCCACAGCCCTTACCAGACCTCACAAGGTGCTTTATGTTTGTAAACCATGAGGTTTCGTGAGAACGATAAGCCAGACCACTTCTTCCCCACCTGCAGCAGGAAACAAAGCTGAATCTCGCTTTCTTTAAGAAGATCAGCGTGCCTGTGCTCGACATGCTTAAGGTGGCATATGGGGCTTCAGATGCTAACGAAGCCATCACAGTGTCACCCGGTCACTAGATGAGCGAGAATAACATCACCTTGTGAAGACAGGCTAGAATCCAGACCGTGAAAACTGGCACTTTCTTTTCAAGTCCCCCTGCCGTAGGGTGTTTGAAATGCTCAAGCCCACATCCTATTCCTCTTACAGTTGTCATAAGATTTGGGAGCAAAATAAGCAGCTTACGCAAACGTAAAACACTATGAAGACACTTGGCCACAGAGACACAGCTCAGCTAAGCAAGGATCCACCACCATTTTTAATATCTATGCAGATGCAGGCCTCATGGTTGGTTTTGTTTCGTTTTTTTCCTCCAGAGATACAATTCCCTTGCTGGAAGATTTTCCGTGGAAAGAAAGCTTTTGGGATGAGAGACTGGTAATTGTGTATACCTGTGGACAGTTCATGACTTGGAGGATTTGGTGCTGGTGGTGGGGGAAGGTTTTGGAGTGGTGTCAAAAATAAAATATTTCTTCTCTTGGTTTAAAACAGTTACGTTTCCAAGCTCCTCCGGACAGTCAGATCAGAGCCAAGTGTTATCTTTGTCCTTCTCTTAGGACTGCACTTATTCAGTTAAGGTCTTCTTATGTTTGTAAAGAGGATGTAGTAGCAAAATAATGACAGAGCAGTCACTGGTTTGGAGCCTCTTGGCTGGGGAATGAAACCTACTTCATCCTTTTTTAGTCTTTCTCTAAAACCTTTCTACAGTCTAGTTATTCTATTTATTACCTGAATGTGTGATGTTGTAATTTCTATGAAAAAATAGGATAGTACCGATACATTTCTAAGTATTTTATCTTAATATTCAGTTAAATGTTTAACCTGAGGCTATAATGCTCAGTTCAGGAGAAACCGTGCAAGGAAAAATCAAAGAGGGAACAGCCTCTGGGTCTTGAGCTACTGCACAGAATGAGCCTTGACCTCAACTGCTGCTGCTTATCACAGGGCAGACGTTCCTGCACAGGCACTTCACGGGCTGCAGCTGGGAAACAGATCTGCTCCTGTCCCTGTAAGAGGAGGTCAAGTAAAGAAATTACTCCCAGACACAGCAGAATGGATGATAAGGCGGACTATCTATAGCAGCAAAAACCTTTTGAATCCAGTCTAAAACGGAGGGCTTTTCCTACATTCCTCCCCATGTATCCCTTGCCCACACTGTCAGGGAGAGCTGCAAGCTAGATACTGCTGGAAAACAGACCCGAGAGATTTCCTTCCCAGGAAAGGAAGATTCCATCACTGTAGGAAATAGCGCTTTAAATCTGGTTGTGTAGACAGTTACTGCTGAAGGGGAAAATAGTTTGGAAGTTCTGATGCCATTTACATTTTTCCCACAACATCTTCTGTTTAACTGTCGAAAGTAGTCCTCAATAAAGGTAACAAATCAGAACACAGACGGATATTAATAAGATATGAATGGTGAGGGTGAAGTTCGGAAAGGATTGAAAGTAGAAATATTGGACAGGATTACTTTTTGTTTCAGGAAAGGGCGAGCTCAGTGTCACAGACTCATGAAGGCAACGTCCATTGTTTCGTGAGAACTGAACTCCCAGTACCTCCCTGCGTCTGGACCTATAGCCCAGCATCCCTGGCCCTTGCTGCTTGCAGTTCCTGTTTGGTTCCTGTTCCAAGGAAACAACGTCCTCATTGGGGAGTTTGGCAATCACCCTTCAGGTTTTACTGGTTTGTTTTCTCTCTCAGTTCATGTTAGAAGCAAAGAAGGCGGCTCAATGTGTCAGTATAAACTTTCACCTAGAATGCTGGCATGACGGACTGAGCTGTGTGCCCTCAAAATTCATAGTTTGAAGCCCTTACCCCCAGTGTGATGGTATTTGGAGGTGGGCCCAATGGGGCCTGATTAGGTTTACATGAGACCAAGAGGTTGGGGCCCTCATGATGGGATTCGTGTCCTTACAACTAGAGGAAGAGACACCAGCGCTTCCACTCCCCACCATGCTGAGCAAACGGCAAGAAGGCAGCCGTCTCCAAGCCAGGAAGAGAGCCCTCGCCAGAACTCAACTGCCACACACTGAATGTTTCTGTCCCCCCACCAAATTCATAAGTTAAATCCTAATTTCCAAAGGGGATTGCGTTTGGAGGGGTGACCTTTGGGAGATTAGGTCATGTGGGTGGAGCCCCCATGACTGGGATTAAGGTCCTTAAAAAGAAGACCCCAGAGAACTCCCTCACCCCTTCTGCCATGTGAGCGCACGGCAAGAAGACAGCCGTCTGTGAACCAGGAAGCAGCATCTCACAAGACACTGACTCTGGTGGCACCTTCATCTTGGACTTCCCATCGTCTAGAATCATGAGGAATATGTTTCTGTGGTTTATACGCCACCCGGTTTATGGTATTTTGTTGTAGCAGCTTTAAGGGACTAAAGCCCTGACCATGCTGGCACCCTGATCTCAAACTTCCAGCCTCCAGAACCGTGAGAAAACAAGTGTTTGTTGTCTAAGTCTATGGTATTTTGCTAAGACAAGAAGCAACAAGAGATGTGATCCCTCTACCAAAAAGGCCAGGGAACTGTATCTGAGTGAGCCAATGTAGGCTGGACCTGGGGACCCAGGATCAGTATGTGTATCTGTATGTTGGTGCACATAACAACAGGTACATTTAATTAAAATACTTTGGATGCTGGATATTTAGTTGAACACATTCCCTCAGTCAGATTTCTAATCCTTTTAACCTTCATATGCTACCGTTCTAATATCTTCAAGTTGAGGACCATACATGATAAGGATAACATTTTCTACCCTGTATTACCACAATAGAAGCTTCTGGGACAAGACAGGCTATAGATAAAGCAATGACTTAGGTAGAAAATAGATGGACGGGTAGCCAAGAATATAGCATTGGTTCATTATTAACAAGCAATTGGTTCATTATTAACAAAAATATAGCATTGGTTCATTATTAACAAGCAATTCCATCTTACGAGAGAAATAAAAAGCCTTTGAAGGACAAAGCTAAACCTTTCCATTAATTACATCCCAAATATAGGAACTGTGTGAAAACAAATAAAGCCACTGGAAATCTAGAAGTAGAAAAACCAGCTACTTTCATGTCACTGAGACATCTTTTCTATACGAGACGATATTGCCTATTTAAATCTTAAGCTGTTTTTGCATTTGCTTCATCTGTGCAGGTACTATGTTTAAGGCAGACATGTGATGGAGGAAATAACGCCTACACCAGTGGATTAATTTAGAGGATTCAATTGAAAAATAGCCTTACCTTCCTCTAAATTAAGAAATGTTTACTCTCAGTCTGCAGATGTCGAATGAGGAAAGAAATGACAGGGCTCTTGGTTTCAACAGAAATGTCTCTTTATCATGTTATAAATTGTGCCTTGAAACTTCAACTTCTACGAGCAAAAGTTTCCCTTCACGCACGGGAAACAGACATTGTTAATATGCTTTCTTTCCCAATTTTAGGGTTTCTGCATACACTTACAGGAAGTTAAAAATAGCCAAATGTGACTCAGTTAACAACAAAAAAATGGAAAACACAGTAAATCAGTCAACCGATTAAGAAAAATCGAGCTATTAAAGTTCCTGTAAAGAATAAAAAACCTTTTTTTTTGCAGACGCATGCTAATCCTTTTGCAGTCTATTTATATCACACAGTGGCTCCAAATAAAATTTTTAGAAAAGCATAAGTTTTAAGTAAACATTTTTCTTCTGCTTTGAGTATTCTCTTTCACCAGATGGATGAAAATGGTTTCACAAATCTAACAGTTTCATTAAACCATAAATGTTTAATGAAAGAACTGTGCATTTAAAAAAGTCAAATCACACACAAACGAACAACTTCAACATATGTGTCACCCGGGTCTATATACCTGAGGATGCAAACATTAATAAAGTCCATCTTTCACCTCCCTGGGGGGAGCAGAGGATGGAGGCATGGTGTGAGGGTGAACGTTATGGCTTTTAAAAGAGAAATCTCGGCCCAGGGAGGGGAGTGGTTGTTTACAGAATTGCTGGAAAATAAGATAATGTGCGACTTTACCTCTGCCCTCAAGTAGCTTATATAAATCAGGACATGCGAACAACCACCTCTACTAGGCAGAATAAAAAGGCACAAGGAAGTTAAAACAAAACAACAAAACAAAACAAAACTGTGACAGTGCTAAAGAAGAAGATTCATTCCAACGAGGGTGGGGCGTGAAAATGGGGCGAGCAGCGGTGGGCGATATGGGGGGAGTGGCCTTGGAACCAAGACTCAAAAGAAGAAGAGGTAGTCAAGCGGCAAGAAAACGGTCTGAAATGACACTAAAAATTAAGTCGACGTGTGTATTGTGTGCTTTTAGTCTAATTTGTGAAACGAGCTAGCTTCTTTTCCAGCAATGAGTCCACTCATCTTAATTTGTTAAAGTTGATCCCGATGGAAGTATCATGATGGGAAAAGGAGAGAAAAGAGGGGCAGGTGGTTCTGTTGGGGGAGGGGAGGGATGTACCCCAGAGGCAGGGAGCTCAGGCGTGGCCTCTCAGATCCAGTACAGTTACAGCGCCGCTGTTGGGCACCAGGACCCCAGACCCGGAGAAACCAGCCAGGAACAGGGCTGGGGCAAGACCCAGTGAATGAAGACGCGGTAGAGAGAGCCACCTCCTTACCGTGCCTGGAGCTTGTCCGGGCCCTCCTTTTGCACAAGCTCTCCGCTCCCAAACCTGGTCCCTGCCCTCCTTCTCCATCACGGGGTGGGCCCAGCAGGACATGGATGCTGAGGAGATGCCGAGAGCCCTCTGCAGTCACCACACTTGGTGGGAACGGCAGGACCTGCTCAGGGCATCAGACCAAGAGCAGCTGTTCTCATCAGATGGAAGCTGAGCATACAGGACCTGCAGACACGCATCACTGCAGATGTGATTTGGTAAAAGCACAACTCGGGCTCAAAACATCCTTTTGAAAATCTCTTTCAAAATCCCAAGCGCCTAGTGCATTTTCCCATACAGGACATCCTAAATAATACATAGCAAGCAGAGCCATGAGCACGGTACCCGACGCGGGATTTCCGAAAGCCTTTCTTTAACCAGATATCTTCAGCTCACTGTTATCAAAAGAATAAAAAAAGAAACCAAAAACTCTGCGTCTTTATTGCTTAAACTTCCCTGATATGCTTGGGCATTGTATAGATGGAAAAGAAAATGCTTTCAGGATGAAAGTTAAAGTAGCATTGACATATATACACTACCAAATGTGAAATGGATGGCTAGGGGGAAGCAGCTGCATAGCACAAGGAGATCAGCTCGGAGCTTTGTGTCCACCTAGAGGGGTGGGATAGGGAGGGTGGCAGGGAGACCCAAGAGGGAGGAGATATGGGGATATATGTATACGTACAGCTGATTCACTTTGTTATACAGCAGAAACTAACACACCATTGTAAAGCAATTATACTCCAATTAAAAAAAAATTAATGACTTTTAGAACTGAAGCAGAAAAGCAGAAAAAGAAAAGATTTTGCATTTTGTCCCTCAGTCAACTGTATTTATAGTCCAAAGCTTTTCCTCTGCAAGTAGACAGGGTTTTAAAATAAATCTTACCCTATATTTTTTGGAGTGTACTTGTGATTTTCATCGTATCGGTAAAGCGGATGGGAGGGACGTAATAGCAAACAGAATGCATGTTCACGATCGGGATCACACTTGTTAATTATGCAAGACTGGAAGAGAAATATCCATTTGCCGTAGAGAGACGGCATTGTAGACTAGCTGCGGACGCAAGTGCATAAACAGGTTTCGGGGAAACTTATTGACTGCTTGCTTCAGTTTACAAATTAAAGAGAAATTGAATGCATGTTAATGAATGTACCCAGGCACACACAGAGAGGAAAGCGTATTCTTTGTAGCTGGCACACACTGTGAGAGACAGGCAATTTTATAGGAGGACAAACTCTAACTTGGAATGGGTTGAACAATGACCACGCCTAGCACGAGGCTGATTCTTGATGGATGTGTTTTCCATCAAGTGTTCATTCAGAGTTTAAAAAAACAGGATTCTGTGTTTGCCAAGATGAATGTTTCTTGATACCAACGCATGATAGGCACAATATCTTTCACACAAAAATGGAATTCCTCACCCTTCTCACCAACTTCTCCCACTTGAAGGTAAATCTCCACCGCCCTGCTTCTCCCCAGGCAGCCAGGACTGGCAGAAAGCAAACGTGTAAAATGCAGAAGGACAAGTCTATTCCCTGATCTTTTTTTAAGTTTCTCTCTTATATTACCTCCCACACCAATCTTAAAAACCTCAGGTCTTCCTAAAGCCCCAGTACGATTGTGCGTTTTCCCTAATGGCTGCTTCCAGGCTCTGGGCGTACCCTTTGCCCATTTCCCATCATTGTGTACCTTTACCTAAGGCTCACCTCCCAAGAATCAATGCACAAGTCGCAGCTCTATTGCAAAGCTATCAGATAGCACGATTTCGTCCGAGGTCCTCACCCTTGGCTGCATGCTAGAATAACCTGGGCAGCTTTCAAAAATTCCAGTGTCTCTCCAGACCAAGTAAATTAGAATCTGGCAATAACGTTTTTAAAATTCCCCTGTTGATTTTCCTGTGCAGCCAACAACTCTGGCCTAAGAGATGGCCACTGGATCATTCTATTAGCTATTCGGGGGTATTTGCAATCAAGGCATTAAAAAAAATAATGCCTTAACTCAGCAGTTAACTCAGCAGTTAACCTTAGAAGAACATTCTCTTGAGATTTACTAACAGGTGTTGAGAGAGTCAAGAAAAGCAGGGTTCTGCACTCCAACAAATTTGTGAATCGATGTACCTCACGTCACCCTCTCAGAGTTGGAACTGAGTAGGACAAATATTCTAGGAAGTCGTGCTTTTAAGAACATACAAATAAAACAAGTACAGAACCCTAAAACCCTTCTGTATGTATTTAATCCAGGACTCCCAAATTTTTTAATCACTGAACAATTGTTTATCAGAGGACCAGAATCAGCGTCCTGTGAAAATCAGACTCTGTGATTCACCCACGGGGAAAAGGCTGTTTTAACACCACAGAATCCCTCTCTAATCACGAGGCCTTTTCTCAGACACTGCTCACTCCTTGCATACAAACTCCTGCATCCCTGTCTGTAAGACCAGCTAAGAACGCGAGGATGGGCTTTTCTTCATGCAGGAAAAGCCACTTCCCGATTCTCTAGCTGAGATTCACTTGACCTGATTTCCATGATGAAGCTTACACATCGAACTTCACAGCTGGAAGGACGATAAGACATTACCTAGGATGAAATGCCAAAATTCCTCCGAGGGGGGCCGTGGCAAACAAATGCCACTTGAACACAAGCACTGCGATACCACGACAGTGGCTACTAAGGAACTGAGAGGCCAGACACGCTGGACGAAGGGAGGATTCATGTCCCCAGCGGGGCTGAGCAGGACAGCAGGAGATTTCTTCACGCTACTCAGAACAGTGGCATTTAAAACTTCTTGTTTATTTTTGGAATTTTCCCTTTAATATTTTTGGATCGCGGTTGCCTGAGGGTAACTGAAACCACAGAATAGGGGGGCACACTCCTGTAGAGACGGAAGAAACGCACGCAGACCTGAGACCTTCCCACACAGAAGCGGAAACCAACCTGGAGCATCGGCTCTCACATGTTGACAGAGAAGGAGAAAGGAAAGGGGCGTGATGAGCTGCCCACTGAGAGGCGTGAGCGAGTTCCCTTGTGCATTTGCTTTGAGAGGACCTAGGGGCACAGGAGCTGAGACGTGTCCTTGGTATACACAGAACAACGAGGAAGGAAGGAGAATTGAATGCCAGTTCTTTTTTTTTTAAGACAATTTTTTAAGAGCAAGTTTCCAACAAAATTGAGAGGAAGGTACAGAGATTTCCTATATACCCCCTACCCCTACGCATGCATATTCTCCCCCATTATCAACATCACTCACCAGAATGGTACTATTTTTTTTTAAAACCAAGGATGAACCTATATTCACACATCATAATAACCCAAAGTCCATAGTTTACATCCTGTGGATTTGGCCAAGTGTATAATGATATATACCTGTCATTATAGTATCATATGGAGTAGTTACACTGCCCTAAAAATTTCTCTGTTCTCTACTCATACCCCCTTCTTCATTCCTAGCAACCACTGATATTTTAATTCTCTCCATAGTTTTGCCCTTTCAGAATATCATAGACTTGGAATCATAGTACGTAGCCTTTTCAGATTGCCTTCTTTCACTTAGGTATATGCATTTAAGGTTCTTCCACAAACACGGATTCTCAGAAGTAATGGTTGATCCAGAGGAGGATGTGATGCAAATCATTTATGCTGGAAAGAACTGGTAGAGGATCTGAAAATTAAATATCATTTCTTATGGAGATGAGTTGGCAATATCATTTCTTATGGAGATGAGTTGGCGATTATTAAGAAGGAAAATGAGGTGGTCACAGCAAGAATAGAGTTTATTGATGTTAACATGTTTGTTTTACCTTGGAAAAATGTGCATAATGTACGTCTTCAAAAGTTTACATCAGCTTCTCATAATTTCCATGTATCCTTACTGGAGAGTTTCCCAAGTGTCAGAAAGTATGGTGTAGTTAGAAGAAAATCGGGTGTTAATCCAGTTTCCACACCTGATGAAAAGCCACTTCCGTGAATACCAGATTAAGCTGCACTCTTTAATTAAGATATTCCCCTCGTATAATAATATCTCATTGTTGCTGACCTGACGAATGGAGAATTCACGAAGGCTTGGATGTCACCTGGCAAAACGTTATCTTGCAAAGCAAAGCTCACCTTCATATATTGTGCAAATCCTTAAAGTAGTAAACATGTATATACCTTCAAACGGTAATATAATTTAGACGACTCTTTCCACTCACATGAAGTAGTGTGCTTAATGGATTTCCTATTTCAACGTACAGTTTACACTTCTGACATTTTCAACATAGGGTCTACATTTTATTCACTGCATCTTATTCACTCACTTTAATTATGAAGCAATCATTTGTGCATATGATTGTAATGGGTAAAAGTTTTCAGTATACCTAATTCTTAAAGGTAGAGATGTTTCTTTTTTTTTTTTTTTCTTAAAATGGAAAAGGTCTAATTTTAAGGGCTCATGAATCTCTATAAAATCAGAACCATTACCTGTGCTGTCTGTTGCTATGGCTACATACTCATGTGATCTGTAGATCTGACATAATTCAGGTATCTCTGCAGAGCAATATCATTGCAAAGACATCAGAGAACATTTAAGCCATGCAGGGAACCAAGAAACATAATTTACAAAAAAGATTTTAAAAGAAAAAGGGCACTCCAGGAAAAAATAAAATTTCTTCATTTTGTAATATATTTTCTACTTTTATTATTAACTCTTCACGTATCTTTTTATGTATGTCGTTTCTCTTCTCAGGATCTATGTCTTCCATTTAATACTTAAAGTGCACACACTAACTAGAAGAGGAAAAAAGGTAGAGTTTCTTAGCTATGGAATATTGCATAAAATAACATGTTTGCAGAGATTAAAAGTTTATTGTTTTGCTTTCAAATCATAAGCTGCAAAAGCTATGTTTGAGTAAAGAGATTTTCTGGCACCATACCTCTATTAAATTGTATTGAGTGACCTTTGATGAAATAATAGAGCCATATTGCTTTTGAAGACATTAACTTTCAGAGTTAATAGTTGGCTTTGTAATCCGATGTACAAATGAAATTTAGAATAAAACAATGATTAGGCAGCACTTTTGTAAATAAGGCAACTCTGTCAGTATTCATGCCTGGCTACATGGTTGAGAGATAGGTAGTAGATTGATAGAAATACAAAACATGTTCAGATATTAACTGCATAATTAATTAATTTCACTGGACATGATTTTCACCAGAATCCATTATAGCCAAAGCATGTGTTCATCTCCTGTGATCCCAGGAAATCAGGCTTCTTAATTGACACATTAAAGGGACTGGTAAATAGTTAGTCTTTGTAGGGATGTTACAGTGGACAAGTCTGTTGAAATAATGAAAAGAACAGGATTGCCAGTGAAGCATTAGAGAAGAAAGCAAGGTAGAGAGGTAGATAGATAGAGAGATAGATGACAAAGGTCTATCTTATTCGTTTTGTTTCTCTGGAAAATCCTGACTGGTACAGTCAGTATGAAGAGGTGGACCAAAGTCTCTGAGAGCTTCCAGTAAAACTTCTATTTCCAACATCAGGCTGCTTTCTTTCAAGTTGCCTAAGGCTTGATTACTTACATCCTGGACATATATCCTGAGAAAACCATAATTCGAAAACATACACGCACCCCAGTGTTCATTGCAGCACTATTTACAATAGCCAAGACATGGAAGCAACCTAAATGTCCATCGACAGATGAATGGATAAAGAAGATGTGGGCACCTTCAAGATGGCGAAGGAGTGAGACGTGGAGATCACCTTCCTCCCCACAAATACATCAGAACTACATCTACTTGTGGAACAACTCCTACAGAACACCTACTGAACGCTGGCAGAAGACCTCAGACTTCCCAAAAAGCAAGAACTACCCACGTACCTGGGTAGGGCAAAAGAGAAAAGGAAAAACAGAGACAAAAGATTAGGGACAGGACCCGCACTTCTGGGAGGGAGCTGGGAAGAAGGAAATTTTCCCACACACTAGGAAGCCCCTTCACTGGCGGAGACGGGGTGTGGCGGGGGGGGGGAGCTTCAGAGCCACAGAGGAGAGCGCAGCAACATGGGTGCAGAGGGCAAAGCGGAGAGATTCCCACACAGAGGATCGGTGCCGAGCAGCACCCACCAGCCCGAGAGGCTTGTCTGCTCACCTGCCGGGGCGGGCGGGGGCTGGGAGCTGAGGCTCGGGCTTCAGAGTTCAGATCCCAGGGAGAGGACTGGGGTTGGCTGCGTGAACACAGCCTGAAGAGGGCTAGTGCACCACAGCTAGCCGGGAAGGACTCCGGGAAAAAGTCTGGAACTGCTTAAGAGGCAAGAGACCATTGTTTCGGGGTGCGCGAGGAGAGGGGATTCAGAGCACCACCTAAACGAGCTCCAGAGACGGGCACGAGCCGCGGCCATCAGCGCGGACCCCAGAGACGGGAGTGAGACGCTGGGGCTGCTGCTGCCACCACCAAGAAGCCTGTGTGCGAGCCCAGGTCACTCTCCACACCGCCCCTCCCGGGAGCCTGTGCAGCCCGCCACGGCCAGGGTCCCGTGATCCGGGGACAACTTCCCCGGGAGAACGCACGGCATGCCCCAGGCTGGTGCAACATCACGCCACTGGCCGGCGAAGGCTCGCCCCGCATTCCGTGCCCCTCCCTCCCCACCCACCCCAGGGCTGAGTGAGCCAGAGCCCCCGAATCAGCTGCTGCTTTAACCCCGTCCTGTCTGGGCTGGAACAGATGCCCTCAGGCGACCTACATGCAGAGGCGGGTCCAAATCCAAAGCTGAACCCCGGGAGCTGTACGAACAGAGAAGAGAAAGGGAAATCTCTCCCAGCAGCCTCAGGAGCAGCAGATTAAATCCCCACAATCAACTTGATGTACCCTGCATCTGTGGAATACCAGAATAGACAACGAATCATCCCAAAATTGAGGCGGTGGACTTTGGGAGCAACTGTAGACTTGGGGTCTCCTTTGTGCCTCTAATTTGTTTCTGGTTTTATGTTTATCTCAGTTTAGTATTTAGAGCTTATTATCATTGGTGGATTTGTTCATTAATTTGGTTGCTCTCTTCCATTTTTAATTTTATATATATATATTTTTTTCCTTTTTCTCTTTTTGTGAGTGTGTATGTGTATGTTTCTTTGTGTGATTTTCTCTGTATAGCTTTGCTTTTGCTATTTGTCCTAGGGTTCTGTCTCTCCGTTTTTTGTGTTTTGTTTTGTTTTTAGTATAGTTTTTAGTGCTTGTTATCATTGGAGGATTTGTGTTTTGGTTTGCTTGCTCCCTTCTTTCTCTCTTTTTTTTTTATTACTTTTTTATTTTTAAAAATTTGTTTCTATTTTAATAACTTTATTTTATTTTATTTATTTATTTTTTCTTTCTCTCTCTCTTTCTTTCTTTTTCTCCCTTTTCTTCTGAGCCATGTGGCTGACAGGGTCTTGGTGCTCTGACTGGGTGTCAGACCTGAGCCTCTAAGGTGGGAGAGCCAAGTTCAGGACACTGGTCCAACAGAGACCTCCCAGTCCCACATAATATCAAATGGTGATAGCTCTCCCAGAGATCTCCAGCTCAACGCTAAGACCCAGCTCCACTCAACGACCAGCAAACTACAGTGCTTGACACCCCATGCCAAACAACTAGCAAGACAGGAACACAAACCCACCCATTAGCAGAGAGGCTGCCTAAAATCATAACAGGTTCACAACACCCCAGAACACACCACTGGACGTGGTCCTACCAACCAGAAAGACAAGATCCAGCCTCATCCACAACAACACAGGCACCAGTCCCCTCCACCAGGAAGCCTACACAACCCACTGAACCAACCTTATCCACTGGGGGCAGACACCAAAAATAAAGGGAACTACAAACCTGCAGCCTGTGAAACGGAGACCCCAAACACAGTAAGTTAAGCAAAATGAGAAGACAGAGAAATACACAGCAGATGAAGGAGCAAGTGAAAAACCCACCAGACCAAACAAACGAAGAGGAAATAGGCAGTCTACCTGAAAAAGAATTCAGAGTAATGATAGGAAAGATGATCCAAAATCTTGGAAATAGAATAGAGAATACAAGAAACGTTTAACAAGGACCTAGAAGAACTAAAGAGGAAACAAACAATGATGAACAACACAATAAATGAAATTAAAAATTATCTAGAAGAAATCAATAGCAGAATAACTGAGGCAGAAGAATGGAAAAGTGACCTGGAAAAAAAAATAGTGGAAATAACTACCACAGAGCAGAATAATGAAAAAAGAAGAAAAAGAAGTAAGGATAATCTCAGAGACCTCTGGGACAACATTAAACGCACCAACATTTGAATTATAGGGGTCCCAGAAGAAGAAGAGAAAAAGAAAACAACTGAGAAAATATTTGAAGAGATTATAGTTCAAAACTGCACTAATATGGGTAAGGAAATAGTCAATCAAGTCCAGGAAGTGCAGAGAGTCCCATACAGGATAAATCCAAGGAGAAACACGCCAAGACACATAATAATCAAAGTATCAAAAATTAAATACAGGGTTTCCCCGGTGGTGCAGTGGTTGAGAATCTGCCTGCCAATGCAGGGGACACGGGTTCGAGCCCTGGTCTGGGAAGATCCCACATGCCGCGGAGCAGCTGGGCCCGTGAGCCACAATTACTGAGCCTGCACGTCTGGAGCCTGCGCTCCGCAACAAGAGAGGCCGTGATAGTGAGAGGACCGCGCACCGCGATGAAGAGTGGCCCCCACTCGCCGCAACTAGAGAAAGCCCTCGCACAGAAACGAAGACCCAACACAGCCATAAATAAAATAAATAAATAAATATTAAAAAGTGAGTATTAAAAAAAAAGGGACAGAGATTAAAAAAAAAATTAAATACAAAGAAAAAATATTAAAAGCAACAAGGGAAAAGCAACAATTAACATACAAGGGAATCCCTATAAGGTTAACAGCAGATCTTTCAGCAGAAACTCTGCAAGCCAGAAGGGAGTAGCAGGACACGTTTAAAGTGATGAAAGGGAAAAACCTACAAACAAGATTACTCTACCAAGCAAGTATCTCATTCAGATTCGATGGAGAAATTAAAACCTTTACAGATAAGCAAAAGGTAAGAGAATTCAGCACCACCAAACCAGCTCTACAACAAATGCTAAAGGAACTTCTGTAGGGAGGAAACATAAGAGAAGGAAAAGACTTACAATAACAAACCCAAAACAATTAAGAAAATGGTAATAGAAACATACATATTGATAACTACCTTAAGTGTAATGGATTAAATGCTCCAACCAAAAGACATAGACTGGCTGAATGGATACAAAAACAAGACCCGTATATATGCTGTCTACAGGAGACCCACTTCAGACCTAGAGACACATACAGACTGAAAGTGAGGGGATGGAGAAAGATATTCCATGCAAATGGAAATCAAAAGAAAGCTGGAGTAGCAATTGTCATATCAGACAAAATAGGCTTTAAAATAAAGACTATTACAAGAGACAAAGAAGGACACTACATAATGATCAAGGGACCAATCCAAGAAGAAGATATAACAATTGTAAATATTTATGCACCCAACATAAGAGCACCTCAATACATAAGGCAAATGCTAACAGCCATAAAAGGCGAAATTGACAGTAACACAATCATAGTAGGGGACTTTAACAACCCACTTTCACCAATGGACAGATCATGCAAAATGAAAATAAATAAGGAAACACAAGCTTTAAATGATACATTAAACAAGATGGACTTAATTGATATTTATAGGCCATTCCATCCGAAAACAACAGAATACACTTTCTGCTCAAGTGCTGATGGAACATTCTCCAGGATAGATCATATCTTGGGTCACAATTCGAGCCTTGGTAAATTTAAGAAAATTGAAATCGTAACAAGTATCTTTTCTGACCACAACAGTATGAAACTAGGTATTAATTACAGGAAAAAAAAAAACTGTAAGAAATACAAACACGTGGAGGCTAAACAATACACTACTAAATAACCAAGGGATCACTGAAGAGATCAAAGAGGAAATCAAAAACTACCTAGAAACAAATGACAATGAAAACATGACTACCCAAAACCTATGGGATGCAGCAAAAGCAGTTCTAAGAGGGAAGTTTATAGCAATACAATCCTACCTCAAGAAACAAGAAACATCTCAAATAAACAACCTAACCTTACACCTAAAGCAATTAGAGAAAGAAGAGAAAAAAAACCCCAAAGTTAGCAGAAGGAAAGAAATCATAAAGATCAGATCAGAAATAAATGAAAAAGAAATGAAGGAAATGATACCAAAGATCAATAAATTAAAAGCTGGTTCTTTGAGAAGATAAACAAAATTGATAAACTATTAGCCAGACTCATCAAGAAAAAACGGGAGAAGACTCAAATCAACAGAATTAGAAATGAAAAAGGAGAAGTGACAACTGACACTGCAGAAATACAAAGGATTATGAGAGATTACTACAAGCAACTATATGCCAATAAAATGGACAACCTGGAAGAAATGGACAAATTCTTAGAAAAGCACAACCTTCCGAGACTGAACCAGGAAGAAATAGAAAATATGAACAGACCAATCACAAGCACTGAAATTGAAACTGTGATTAAAAACCTTCCAACAAACAAAAGCCCAGGACCAAATGGCTTCACAGGCGAATTCTATCACCGTTTAGAGAAGAGCTAACACCTATCCTTCTCAAACTCTTCCAAAATATAGCAGAGGGGGGAACACTCCCAAACTCATTCTGCGAGGCCACCATCACCCTGATACCAAAACCACACAAAGATGCCACACAAAAAAAGAAAACTACAGGCCAATATCACTGATGAACATAGATGCAAAAATCCTCAACAAAATACTAGCAAACAGAATCCAACAGCACATTAAAAGGATCATACACCATGATCAAGTGGGGTTTATCCCAGGAATGCAAGGATTCTTCAATATACACAAATCACTCATTGTGATACACCATATTAACAAATTGAAGGAGAAAAACCATATGATCATCTCACCAGATGCAGAAAAAGCTTCTGACAAAATTCAACACCCATTAATGGTAAAAACCCTCCAGAAAGTAGGCATAGAGGGAACTTACCTCAACACAATAAAGGCCATATATGACAGACCCACAGCCAACATTGTTCTCAATGGTGAAAAACTGAAACCATTTCCACTAAGATCAGGAAGAAGACAAGTTTGCCCACTCTCACCACTATTATTCAACATAGTTTTGAAAGTTTTAGGCACAGCAATCGGAGAAGAAAAAGAAATAAAAGGAATCCAAATCGGAAAAGAAGAAGTAAAACTGCCACTGTTTGCAGATGACATGATACTACACGTAGAGAATCCTAAAAATGCTACCAGAAAACTACTAGAGCCAATCAATGAATCTGGTAAAGTAGCAGGATACAAAATTAATGCACAGAAATCTCTTGCCTTCCTATACACTAATGATGAAAAATCTGAAAGAGAAATTAAGGAAACACTCCCATTTACCATTGCAACAAAAAGAATAAAATACCTAGGAATAAACCTACCTAAGGAAAAAAAAAGACCTGTATGCAGAAATCTATAAGAGACTGATGAAAAAAATTAAAGATAATACAAACAGATGGAGAGATATACCACATTCTTGGTTGGAAGAATCAACATTGTGAAAATGACTATACTACCCAAAGCAATCGACAGATTCAACGCAATCCCAATGAAACTACTAATGGCATTTTTCACAGAACTAGAACAAAAAAATTCACAATTTGTATGGAAACACAAAAGACCCCGAATAGTCAAGGCAATCTTGAGAAAGAAAAACGGAGCTGGAGGAATCAGGCTCCCAGACTTCAGACTATACTACAAAGCTACAGTAATCAAGACACTATGGTACTGGCACAAAACCAGAAACATAGATCAATGGAACAGGATAGAAAGCCCAGAGATAAACCGATGCACATATGGTCACCTTATCTGTGATAAAGGAGGCAAAAGTATTCAATGGAGAAAAGACAGCCTCTTTAATAAGTGGTGCTGGGAAAACTGGACAGCTACATGTAAAAGAATGAAATTAGAACACTCCCTTACACCATACACAAAAATAAACTCAAAGTGGATTAAAGACCTAAATGTAATGCCAGACACTATAAAACTCTTAGAGGAAAACATAGGCAGAACACTCCATGACATAAATCACAGCAAGATCCTTTTTGACCCACCTCCCAGGGAAATGGAAATAAAACCAAAAATAAACAAATGGGACCTAACGAAACTTAAAATCTTTTGCACAGCAAAGGAAAACATAAACAAGATGAAAAGACAACCCTCAGAATGGGAGAAAATGTTTGCAAATGAAACAAAGGATTAATTTCCAAAATATACAAGCAGCTCATGCAGCTCAACATCAAAAAAACAAACAACCCAATCCGAAAATGGGCAGAAGACCTAAATAGACATTTCTCTAAAGAAGATATACAGATTGCCAACAAACACATGAAAGGATGCTCAACACCACTATTCATTAGAGAAACAAAAATCAGAACTACAATGAGGTATCGACTCACACTGGTCAGAATGGCCATCATCAAAAAATCTACAAACAATAAATGCTGGAGAGGGTGTGGAGAAAAGGGAACACTCTTGCACTATTGGTGGGAATGTAAATTGATACAGCCACTATGGAGAACAGCATGGAGGTTCCTTAAAAAACTAAAAACAGAACTACCATACAACCCAGCAATCCTGCTACTGGGCACATACCCTGAGAAAACTATAATTCAAGAATAGTCATGGGGCTTCCCTGGTGGCGCAGTGGTTGAGAATCTGCCTGCCAATGCAGGGGACACGGGTTCGAGCCCTGGTCTGGGAAGATCCCACATGCCGCGGAGCAACTAGGCCCGTGAGCCACAACTACTGGGCCTGCGCGTCTGGAGCCTGTGCTCCGCAACAAGAAAAAGGCCGCGATAGTGAGAGGCCCGCGCACCGCGATGAAGAGTGGCCCCCACTTGCCGCAACTAGAGAAAGCCCTTGCACAGAAATGAAGACCCAACACAGCAAAAATAAATAAATTAAAAAAAAAAAAAAGAATAGTCATGTACCACAATGTTCATTGCAGCTCTATTTACAATAGCCAGGACATGGAAGCAACCTAAGTGTCCATCGGCAGATGAATGGATAAAGAAGATGTGGCACATATATACAATGGAATATTACGCAGCCATAAAAAGAAATGAAATTGAGTTATTTGTAGTGAGGTGGGTGGACCTAGAGACTCTCATACAGAGTGAAGTAAGTCAGAAAGAGAAAAACAAATACCACATGCTAACACATATATATGGAATCTAAAAAAAAAAGGTTCTGATGAACCTAGGGGCAGGACAGGAATAAAGACGCAGAGATAGAGAATGGACTTGAGGACACGGGGAGGGGGAAGGGTAAGCTGGGATGAAGTGAGAGAGTGGCATGGACATATATACACTACCAAATGTAAAATAGATAGCTAGTGGGAAGCAGCCGCACAGCACAGGGAGATCAGCTCGGTGGTTTCTGTCTACCTAGAGGGGTGGATAGGGAGGATGGGAGGGAGACAAAGGAGGGAGGAGATAGGGGGATATATGTATATGTATAACTTTGTTATACAGCAGAAACTAACACACCATTGTAAAGCGATTATACTCCAATAAAGATGTTAAAAAAACAAAAGATGGCCTCACTTAATGAACTATTCACAATAGCCAAGACATGGAAGCAACCTAAGTGTCCATCAAGAGAGGAATGGATAAAGAAGATGTGGTACATATATACAATGGAATACTATTCAGCCATAAAAAAAGAATGAAATAATGCCATCTGCAGAAACATGGATGGACCTAGAGATGATCATACTCAGTAAAGTAAGTCAGACGATGAAAGACAAATACCATATGGTATCACTTATATGTGGAATCTAAAAAATGATACAAATGGACTTATTTACAAAACAGAAACAGACTCATAGACAGAACAAACTTAGTTACCACAGGGGAAATGGGGGGGGGGCGGGGATAAATTATGAGTTTGGAATTAGCAGATATACACACTACTATATATAAAACAGAGAAACAACAAAGACCTACTGTATAGCACAGGGAACTGTATTCAGTATCCTATAATAACCTATAATGGAAAAGAATCTGTAAAAGATTATATATGTAATATATATATTATATATATATATGAATAACTCTGCTGTACACCTGAAACTAACACACAATGTAAATCAACTATAGTTCAATTTAAAAAATTTTAAAGACAAGATTGAGGGACTTCCCCAGTGGTCCAGTGGTAAAGAATCTGCCTTGAAATGCAGGGGATGTGGGTTCGTTTCCTGGTCGGGGAACTAAGATCCCACATGCCGTGGGGCAACTAAGCCCACACGCCACAACTACTGAGCCCGAGTGCAGCAACTAGAGAGAAGCCTTGGCGCCGCAACAAAAAAGATCCCGCATGCCTCAATGAAGATCCCACATGTCGCAACTACGACCCAACGTGGCCAAAAAAAGAAAAAGAAAAAAAAACTTTAAAACAAAAACAAGATCGGTTTGTATGGTCAAACACCTTTGCATGCTTTTACCTAGGTCCCGACGTTCTTGTGTGTGAATCTCAGATAGGGGTGGTGGTATACCTTGGTGGCTTCTGTAATCACACTGCTTGGGGTCTGATATTAGCCTTGCCACCTGGAGAAAATCAGCTATTCTCTCTAGACCTCAGTTTCCTCATCTTGTTAGACCTGGCGAACAGCTACTCAGCACCTGCCTGGATTGCTGTGGTGATGAGATGGCATTGTGTAAATTAGACAGGACAAGGTGTATACAGTCAACTCTGTTAGTCATCCCCGACCCAGATCATGGGGCCTGAGGTGTCTCTACAGCTGCAGGAGGTGGGCTGTCTACTGAAGATGGGGTGGGGTATCTCTGATTCTCCAGAAAACGTGCTCTATTCCAACAGCAAGCTGGCTCGTAGCAACAGGGAAGGCTGATGGGAAGTCTTTCCTATAAAAAAACATTCACTCTTGTGATCACAGGATGGGATCCAGCTCTTTCTTTCTGCTTCACAGCCAGCTTTACTAACAGACTTGTCTATGATGTTCTCTCTCTTGTCTATGACTCCTTAACCTGCTGCAGCCTAGCTTCTGCCCCGAGTATGCTTCTGAAATGAATCACAAATCCTATATACGTTTCAGTAATTTTTCCTGCCTTCTAACAAGCTCAAGTCTATTTCCTGAATGTTCTTGTGTCAAAACAGTCCCTTTGCAGCGTCCCAGACAAGTGTCAATGTAGTACTAGAGGTAACATGATGCATGAGTATTATGCATCGGCTAAATAAACGTGTGGACCTTATTAATATTTTATAGGTCCTTTAAAAAACTGCTTCTGCAAATGCATTGGGAGACCAGACTGATAATTTGTCATCCTCCACACTGTCGCCTTGCGGGGCACTTTGCAGCTGAGGACGATGTAGTGAGGCACCCTGGATTTTTATCTATATTCATCTCCACATCCCCACACCACCTAGGCTTCTAATCTTCCAAGCAGCACAAAGTGCTACAGTCAGTTGCTGACTTCAAATAAATACCACCCCTGACCCTGTCTCTATGGGTTTCTCCTCACTTAGTCGGGAGTATTTGATTCGAATAGGATAAAATTAGGTAAATGGAAATTTTGCACAAATTCAGCTACACGGTTTACTTTGGGGGTGGAACTGGGTGGCAGAGGGAAACAGTACAGCAAGGAGTCTTTCCTTTACACTGTTTGCCTTTTTATACCGTTGAATTTTGTACCATGTGCACGCATTACTTACTGAGATACCTTAACTAAGTAAGTTAAAGTAAATGAGCAATGAAATAAGGAAATTTAACTGCAGGCTGCCAAAACCTGTCAAGGTTTTATTTAAAAAATTGTATAGTCAAGATGAAATGTTTTCTGTAGATCTTCCTTTATATTGTCCTTCTGGCAGATTTCATCTCCCAGGAGATGGAAACTGCGTGATGCAAAGGAACCACGTGAGGGTTTAAGGCACGAGCCTCAGAAATCAGGACGGAAGTGCAGGTCAGGCAGGGAAGAGTTCAGGAAGAAATGCTGCCAGTCACAGCGAGGTCCCCTGCATCACGCCTCCCAGTTGCCGCTCCTCCCATAAAGGCAGGGGGTCTGTTTCCACACATTTGAACTGGGGTTAAAATTGTGCTGTGCTTTGACCACGAGAATGCGGTGGACAGGGGTGCTTTGTGAAGTCTGAAGAGCACACCTCAATCAACCTTGACTTTCCGCTCTCGCTCCCTGGGAAAGGAACTCAGAGAGCATCCTAGGTCGAGGAAGCCAAGTGCACTGTCTTAGAGAGTGAGAGGCCATATAAAATAAACGCCGGGGCACGCCGGCCAACAGACAGCAGTGATGTCGTGCAGACAACTGAAGCTGTATCTTCCTACAGCACCTCCATCTCACACCCTGTGGCCTTCTATCCGCATAAAATAGGAATTTTCTTCTTAATGTTTTGCCCTGGCATTTGTATTTTTGCATGACGTGAAGTACACCTACATTTTTTTAAACTATATGAAATGCACCTACAAAATTAATGAGTTATATATTATCTATCAGTATATATATACACACACACACACACACACACATATATATCACATTTGTCCCCACTTCAGGAATCTATACTTCATTCCACGGACTCAATATGTTCTTTGGATTTCCACTTTGTCAGCCATCTTCCTTAATGAGCGACGCCCTTAGGAATAAGTCCCTGGTGAACGCAAAGAACGACAGCAGGCTGATGGCTCTCAACCCTGGCTCAGGTTTTTCCTGCCTTTCTATCCTGCATGAAGACCTTCACAGGAGGCTCTCTTTAACCCTGGCCTCGATCCAGAGGCTCTGAATGGGGCTGATGACCGTGGCTCCCTGGGAAACGATGCAGCATCTCAGCCCTTGGGAAAGAACAAGCTCTGCAGCACCAACGGGTTGGGTTTCTCAAATAGAGAAAAGAGCAGATGCTTCAAAATGCTCTCCTCTGGGGTTCCTGTCAATGTCCCACTACTGCTGTGCCTCCCTGCCTCACCCTCATGGCTTCCTGCAGTGGGCGGGTCATGGAGAACCAGGGCTGGGACGCAGTGGCTTCACTGAGTCAAAGAAAACCCAGGGAGCCTCCGTCTGCCGCTCTGACTTGGCTTTGGGTCCAAAGCCTCTCCTTTCCCTCTTCTTTGTATCAGATACAGAGGAGAGTGCCATGGGTAATGGACAGATCATCGAACATGGACGTCCTCTGCCTGTGTGTGTGTGTGTGTGTGTGTGTGTGTGTGTGTGTGTGCGCGCGTGCGCGTGTGATCCCAAACATCAACCTAGGGTCCACGGAAAACTCTACTGTTAATAAGAATATTTAAAGATAATGCCTTTGGCTGTGAAAGAGGCATTTAAAAGAACACTTCAAGTAGTGTTAACATCACTGGAATAAGTATTTGGCCTTACAAGTTGACTACTTCGAAAGGAAATATTCATTTGGATAGAGGAGTTTTGGTATCATTTTTTCAAGACAATTAAAACATCACCACCACATGTAGTCACCATGCAAAACAGTATGGAGGTTCCTCGAAAAACTAAAAATAGAGTTGCCATATGATTCAGCAATCCCACTCCTGGGCATATATCTGGAAAAAACTATAATTCGAAAAGATACATGCACCCCAATGTTCACAGCAGCTCTATTTACAATAGCCAAGATATGGAAACAACCTAAATGTACCTGGACAGATGAATAAAGAAGATGTGGTACATATATACAATGGAATACCACTCAGCCATAAAAAAGAACAAAATAATGCCATTTGCAGCAACATGGATGAACCTGTAGATTATCATAGTAAGCAAAGTAAGTCAGAGAGAGAAAGACAAATACCATACGATATCACTTACATCTGGAATCTAAAATATGACACAAATGGAACATATTTACAAAACAGAAACAGACTCACAGACACAGAGAACAGACTTGTGGTTGCCAAGGGGGAGGGGGGAGGGAGGGAAGGGTTGGGAGTTTGGAGTTAGCAGAGGCAAACTATTATATATAAAATGGATACACAACAAGGTCCTACTGTATAGCACACGGAACTATATTCAGTATCCTGTGATAAGCCATAATGGAAAAGAACATGAAAAAGAATATATATATATATATATAAAACCGAATCACTTTGCTGTACAGCAGAAATTAACACAACATTGTAAATCAACTATACTTCAATAACATTAAAAAAAATCACCACCATAAATCAACCATAAACAAAAACCACAATAAAAAGCAAAAGCAGCCTACAGGTATGTCATCATAGTCACAGCTTGCATTATTTACCCACCTAAGGTGTGTGTAGCGTGATTTTAATGTCACCATCTAACATTTTGGTCTCCTGGCTTTGTTGCACTGTTCTTGCCGATGTACAACACTTTATACCTAACATCCATTCCAGAAGGCATCCTATTTTCCCCCTAGCCTAAATTATTGCTAAATATGTCAAGGGAAGAAAACTAGCATCGACCCTTGCAGCAGCCTGACTATTCCGTAAGTCAATACGAATGTGTGTTACTGACCCCCGAGTCAGTTTCCCACAGGGCAAACTGTTTTGGAAGAAGCTAATCTGCTCCTATCTGGAGGGAAGCAGATGGGGCAGGGACCAAAACGATCATTTGGGAGCTACGGGGCAGGGTTTGCAGTCCTAACACTGTCACCGAAGCCACCGTCAAACCTCTCCTATCTCAGTCTCCTCGACCATACAAGCAAAGGAAGGGCTGGGATTGGGACTCAAGGTCCCTTCCATTTCAGGAGGCAGTGCCCACGTGCTCCTGTGAGTGTGTGACAAGTCGGGGGGCCCTGTAACTAGAAATCTAGACTGGCGTCTTCCACCGGGGTTTGCGTGGCTCTAGAACAGTATCCTTGCCATCGTTGTGATGGCTACCCTGGACGAGCTGCTAGAAGAAGGTCCAATGTGAGCAGGAGGCCGGGCTTTCATCCTTTCCTCAAGTTCATGCTTCAACCCTCTCTAGGTCATTTTTGAAGAAGATAAAGAGAAGCTGAGTACTGAGAAACTCCCTACTCAATTCAGGTATATGAGAGCTAATCAAAAGGACAGACAGAATTCCCTGGGCGTCTCCCTTGAGCTCTGAGATGATCAAATCCTACTTAGGGCGAGCACTGGCCTTCCCCTTGCAACTGACGAGACAACCCAACCCAGGCTTTCAAAAGTAACGCAGTTGACCAGGGGCCCTTGCTCCTTCTTCTTTTTTTTTTTTTTTTTGCTTTGCCCATGATTTGTTTTCTTTTTTTGGCCATGCCGCACGGCATGTGGGATCTTAGTTCCTCCACCAGGGATCGAACCCATGCCCACTGCAGTGGAAGCACGGAGTCTTACCCACTGGACAGCCAGGGAAGTCCCCGTTGCTCCTTCTACAGTGTGGTTCACGATTGTTTCCCTCCAGAGGCTGCACTGAGGAGCGGCTTCGAAGGGTTCTAGAGACCCCAAAACCTCCATCAAGTCCCACAGTGTCATCCCAACAAATACACAATCTCAGCCACCCAAAACCGGGTGCCTGCTCTACAAACACAGCTTCTAAACAGCCTCCGTGTCCTGAAATGCTACCCTTTGGATGCACCTAAGCTCCTTCTATATAGAAATCCTGGAGTCTCTGGTACCTAAATCTGATGACCCAGGGTTCTCCCTCTTTAAAAAAAATGACACAGCAAAAAATCCATTTCCTGGGCTTCTTGTCACACCTGACCCACAGTGGAGTGGGGATCCGTAATCGACACTTTTAACCGGGAAATCCAGGGAATTCCTTGAAGAGTAATACTTGAAAACTACTGTTCCATACCATCGTAGGTCCTACCAGATTGAGGTGAGGTGGCTGAGAAGGAAGAGGATGTTTGAGGGTGGAAAAACAAAGAGCCTACAATGAATATATGATCTGTTTTTCTCCATGACACAGTACTGCCCCAGCCAGAAAGATGGAGGGTGTTGTAGCATCTCTTGACTTAACCCGTGGTCCATGGTCCAGAAGCACCAACATCACCCCATCATTAAGCTGGTTAAAAATTCAGAATTTCAGGCCCATCTCCAAAACCACTGAGTCCTAATCTGCATGTTGTCAACACCCCCGGTTGATTTGTGTGCACTCTGAAGTTTGAAAAGCGCTGGAGAAATAGAGGAACAGGGCCTATCATGACTCACCAGGAGTCCCGCTTTCTCAGATCCAGGGCAGAATGAAACTAGTACAGTATTCACATAGCATCTACTTTATCCCATTGGTTTGCTGGGTACATTTTGCAAACCATGCCAGTAATTCCTTTTGTGGTTCACCAAGGTATCTTATGTTGAGCAACTTGCCCAAATTAAGGTGAGTCATTTGCTTAATTTAATAGAGTTTATAAGGGATAGAGAAGGATTTTAACTCCAAATGAACCTTGCTCCAATTCCCCTGATTCTCCCACAACGAGCCAGGCAAAAGCAGGCTGCAGTCAAGGGGGGTCAGTGTTTATACATGAGAGCTTGCGGTGGACTCACCAGCCTGACCCTTTGCACAGGAAAGAGTTAACCCAGCAAGCCTGGGCTGCACATGCCCGAGAAATGCCCATTTTGGTAATTGATCTTTGTTTGGCTCCTATGAGCTAAGCTCTTGGAATGTTCCACCGATAAGAGTGCTTTTTACCCTTGGGATCTTGAACCATACTTCCAAGGTTGCCTGGGTAGCGTAAGTCATGTGATTTACAGTGAATACCTGCTCTCCCTCTGGGGGTCTGGAGCTTTAGAAACCATGTTCAGACACACAGGCAACATGAGCCTATGTGACTGACCCTTGATAAAAACACCGGGTTTCAAGACTCGAGTGAGCTTTCCTGGTAGACAGCACTGCTCATGTCATTACAAATCACGGCTGGAGGAATTAAGTGTGTCCTGGGCTGCTCCCCTGGCATGAGGTGGAGACTCGTGCCTGGTTTCCCCTGAACTTGGCCCTGTGCACCTTTTCCCTCTGCTGACTTTGCTTTGTGTCTTTTCACTGTGACAAACCGTAACCATGAGCATAACAAGTCCCGAGACCTGTGAGGTCTTCTAGTGCATCTGTGAACCCAGCACGGTCCTGGGGACCCCTGACCCATCCCTCTTCCCTCTAAGAAGCTGCTCTGTTACCTGGAAGCCTAGAGGAGAAGGTCTTGTCCACCTCATCATGCTGTACAGTTCTCTTCCGTATGGTGGGTCTTCAGATGTAGCATTACATCACCCGCAGGCTGTTTCTTCTCCAAGGTCAAGCTTCTCAGACTCATCAATATTACCATAGGTAGCTCACTCCACCATACCATGGAAATGGAACCAATGTTTCTCCAGTGTGTTCGACTGTGTCCAGGTCCTCGTGATGGACTCCAGCCCTATAGGTGTGTTCCAACCTGCACAGAGTGCAACCTGGTCGCCACCTGTTGCATTCTGGACACTGTTTTCTAGGATGAAGCCCGAGATCCTGTCTTTGTAGTCACCTTATGTCTTCAGCTTATTAAATAATAAGATACTTGATCTTTTTGTTCCTTATCCTGTGCTACAGATCCGCAATCTATTTTCTTTTAAATTTCTCTTTGGGTCACCTGACGGAAGCCTGTGGCCTTCTCACCACCGACATTCATCTTGGAAGAATAGATTCATTGTTCCTGTCTCTTGATATCTTTTGGATCCCAACAAGTTGGTGGCAGATGAGACTGGGAATGTTCCAAGAGAGCTTTCATCAGACGACTAAGGGTAAACATGACATTCTCCGTAGAGAGCTAGAAATAAAAACTGTTTGCACAGCATAACAGAGTTCCTGTTTCTGATCCTAACTCCAACTGACATTGAGCTAAAAGGTACTTTGGTTGGTGATATTTGCAAGCACCTAGCCCGCAGGAGCCTTGGTTTTGCCTCTAAAGAAAGGCATAACCCTTCTTTCCTGAGGTGAACTTGACTTGGCACTGCTTCTGTTTGTTCAAGCTTTATCCCTTCCAGACTTGCTTCCCGGGACCACCTCTGTCCAGCATCGCTGTCGGTCCCTGTGGTCAGAAGCCTTTCTCATTGGACTGCAAAGTTTCCTTGCTTGGCTTCAGGCCATCATGACTTGTTTTAAATATGTCTTTCACCTTTTTCCTAGTGGACCTTATGACCCGATAGTGATTCCAGCCGGTAGGAAGCTATTTAAATCTTGACTCAATTCACTAAGACACCTGGAATCCCTCTAAGTCTCAGATCATGTGTAAACTCTTGATCATGCCCTGTGCCCTTGCATTTGACAAACTGCTAACAGTATCAGGACTAAAGACCCTGAAATCCAAGACTTCCCCTACTAGTGTGTTGGTCCATTTGTGGACACCCGCTAGGCTGATCGTTTAGAAAACTATTCGTTTGCTTTATTTAGCTCATCTCTCTTCATCTTGCCTCAGACAGTTTCCCACGACACAGATTTTCAGCTCTATCCTGAAGTACGGGGACCTAACACAAGTAAAACTAAGCCAAAAATGACCCAGTGTTATTCCAATAAAAATGTGTCAATCTCTTATTTGAGATTTGTGAGCTGAGAAAAGATGGCAGAATTCGATTGGGATGAGAGAGAGAAGGGATGGTTTGGGGAGAAGGTTGGTGAAAGACAGGGTCCAGAATATGCGATGGGGCAGAGTTAAGGAAATAAAAGTGTTCCTAAAGACCATTAATTGGATTCTTTTTAATATTCTTGGAGAGATACAAACAAAGAATGGAATTCCTTTTAGGCTGTTTTTGCATTTGGATTGTACTTCTTTAAATAAGGCACCACGGTGGCACATACCAAGTAAGTCACATTCTCAATGGATTTGATATATGACCACACACACGTGCCTGGAAACAGCCCCATGGAAATAGTCACTGGAGCATAAGCATAGGATTTAATATTGGGACCCACAGGATCTTGGGCGGCTTGGCCAGTTGTTCCAGCTCTCTGGCCTCTTCATGCCCTGGACAGAGTGTGCAGAACAGATCTAAAATGATTTCTGCCACCATTCTATGCCCTTATTGGATTGTTTGTTTCACCTGTGATGGATAATCCTGTACACATGTATAAAATATACCACAAGGTTAGAGGAATGTACAAATTGTTTGTCAGAATCCATTTGTTTAGATACCACAGAGAAGGATTAAAAAGTGGGCACCAATCAATCAACGTGATACACCATATTAACAAATTGAAGGAGAAAAACCATATGATCATCTATATAGATGCAGAGAAAGCTTTTGACAAAATTCAACACCCATTTATGATAAAAGCCCTGCAAAAAGTAGGCAGAGAGGGAACTTTCCTCAACATAATAAAGGCCATATATGACAAACCCACAGCCAACATTGTCCTCAATGGTGAAAAACTGAAACCATTTCCACTAAGATCAGGAACAAGACAAGGTTGCCCACTCTCACCACTATTATTCAACATAGGTTTGGAAGTGTTAGCCACAGCAATCAGAGAAGAAAAAGAAATAAAAGGATTCAAAATCAGAAAAGAAGAAGTAAAACTGTCACTGTTTGCAGATGACATGATACTATACATAGAGAATCCTAAAGATGCTACCAGAAAACTCCTAGAGCTAATCAATGAATTTAGTAAAGTAGCAGGATACAAAATTAATGCACAGAAATCTCTTGCATTCCTATAAACTAATGATGAAAAATCTGAAAGTGAAATTAAGAAAACACTCCCGTTTACCATTGCAACAAAAAGAATAAAATATCTAAGAATAAACCTACCTAAGGAGACAAAAGACCCGTATGCAGAAAATTATAAGACACTGATGAAAGAAATTAAAGATGATACAAATAGATGGAGAGATATACCATGTTCTTGGATTGGAAGAATCAACATTGTGAAAAATACTCTACTACCCAAAGCAATCTACAGATTCAATGCAATCCCTATCAAACTACCACTGGCATTTTTCACAAAACTAGAACAAAAAATTTCACAATTTGTATGGAAACACAAAAGATCCCGAATAGCCAAAGCAATCTTGAGAACGAAAAATGGAGCTGGAGGAATCAGGCTCCCTGACTTCAGACTATATTACAAAGCTACAGTAATCAAGACAGTTTGGTACTGGCACAAAAACAGAAACATAGATCAATGGAACAGGATAGAAAGCCCAGAGATAAACCCACACACTTATGGTCACCTTATCTTTGATAAAGGAGGCAAGCATATACAGTGGAGAAAAGACAGCCTCTTCTATAAGTGGTGCTGGGAAAACTGGACAGATACATGTAAAAGTATGAAATTAGAACACTTCCTAACACCATACACAAAAATAAACTCAAAATGGATTAAAGACCTAAATGTAAGGCCAGACACTATCAAACTCTTAGAGGAAAACATAGGCAGAACAATCTATGACATAAATCACAGCAAGATCCTTTCTGACCCAGCTCCTAGAGAAATGGAAATAAAAACAAAAATAAACAAATGGGACCTAATGAAACTTAAAAGCTTTTGCACAGCAAAGGAAACCATAAACAAGACCAAAAGACAACCCTCAGAATGGGAGAAAATATTTGCAAATGAAGCAACTGACAAAGGATTAATCTCCAAGATTTACAAGCAGCTCATGCAGCTCAATAACAAAAAAACAAACAACCCAATCCAAAAGTGGGCAGAAGACCTAAACAGACATTTCTCCAAAGAAGATATACAGATTGCCAGTAAACACATGAAAGGATGCTCAACATCATTAATCATTAGAGAAATGCAAATCAAAACTATAATGAGGTATCACCTCACACCGGTCAGAATGGCCATCATCAAAAAATCTAGAAACAATAAATGCTGGAGAGGGTGTGGAGAAAAGGGAGCCCTCTTACACTGTTGGTGGGAATGTAAATTGATACAGCCACTGTGGAGAACAGTATGGAGGTTCCTTAAAAAACTACAAATAGAACTACCATACGACCCAGCAATCCCACTACTGGGCATATACCCTGAGAAAACCATAATTCAAAAAGAGTCATGTACCAAAATGTTCATTGCAGCTCTATTTACAATAGCCAGGACGTGGAAGCAACCTAAGTGTCCGTCAACGGATGAATGGATAAAGAAGATGTGGCACATATATACAATGGAATATTACTCAGCCATAAAAAGAAACGAAATGGAGTTATTTGTAGTGAGGTGGATGGAGTTAGAATCTGTCATACAGAGTGAAGTAAGTCAGAAAGAGAAAAACAAATACAGTATGCTAACACGTATATATGGAATCTAAGGAAAAAAAAAAAAAAGGCCATGAAGAACCTAGTGGCAAGACGGGAATAAAGACACAGACCTACTAGAGAATGGACTTGAGGATATGGGGAGGGGGAAGGGTAAGATGTGACAAAGTGAGAGAGTGGCATGGACATATATACACTACCAAACGTAAAATAGATAGCTAGTGGGAAGAAGCCTCATAGCACAGGGAGATCAGCTCTGTGCTTTGTGACCACCTAGAGGTGTGGGATAGGGAGGGCAGGAGGGAGGGAGATGCAAGAGGGAAGAGATATGGGAACATATGTATATGTATAACTGATTCACTTTGTTATAAAGAAGAAACTAACACACCATTGTAAAGCAATTATACTCCAATAAAGATGTTAAAAAAAAAAAACAAGTGGGCACCAAAACATCAATAGACTGGATGCAGTGTGGTGGGAATTAACTGTCTGTTAGTTCATACTAATACAGATTATTTTCATACCTCTCCACCTGTTTGTTGCCCTTCAAATCTGCACTGCTGCTGCAGGATCTATGTGCAACAGTACTGTACTCACATAAAGACAGCCAGGGGGAAAATCATGCTGCAACGCTCTCTCCCAGATACGGTTTTCATGGTGGAACTAAAGTGATTAACAAAGCTGTGTGTGCACATGTCCAGGATTTCTGCCACTATGTATGTGGGAACCTGGAGCGCATAAGAGGAACGAGGGGTTTCATTACCCATGGTTCATGGAAAACCAAAAGTGATCAAGAAAATGGTCAAGTAAATTGGAAGAAAGTGTTAGGTTATAGAAGTTGATTTAGGTGAAAACTGGGAGAACAGAGAGACATGACCTGCAAAGGAATGACATGGCGTGGATCGGACGTGTGTTAAATCAAGAAGGCAGCCGATTAAGGAAAACCTTACATCAGGTGGAATCTTTTTTTTTTCCCCTAGGTGGAGCCTTGATAAAGGCCCTCCGCTGTAAAGGGCTGATCCTGGCATGCTCCTCTTCTTTTACAAATTAAGGGAGAGCCTCAGAGACTATTACTCAGCCTTAAAAAGGAAATTCTAAACCACAATGGAAAAGAATATGAAAAAGAATATAACCGAGTCACTTTGCCATACAGCAGAAATTAAACACAATCTTATAAATCAACTATACTTCAATATCTTTTTTTTTTTTTTTAAAAGGAAGGAAATTCTGACATGTACTACCTTGGATGAAACTTGAGGACATTATGCTATGAGAAATAAGCTAGTCACCAATAGACAAATACTGATATTACTGCTGTGAATTTGACTTCCTCACTTTTGTGTCAATGTTGTGACACTTTTGTGTCAATTTTGTGTCACGTTTGTGACACTTTTGTGTCACTTTGTGACAATCCACTCAGGAAACAGCAGATGATATAAAGATTTTATGTTCATGGAATAAATTCTCTGGTGCATATACTTAATAAACCAAGTAATTCAGATTTTTAACAAATGTGTTGGAGGCTGAAATATCGGTTCACAGAGATAAATCTTCCTTCACGGTCTGTATTACCACCCTACCACATTATGCCATATGTGGATATATGTTATGTAAAATCAGAATGGACTTAGGGAATGAACTGAGTGGAGATTAAACAACTCCACAAGTACATACTACAAATGAGAGAACTCCTTCTTGTATTTTATAGTATTGAGAACTTCCACAAAAAAGAAACAAACATGAAACATTCTTGTTCAACCACATTGTCCTTGATTCATCCATTTTTTATGAATGTCATTTTGTCAAATTATTCAAACTGATGTTTCATACTGTTCTAAAAACTCCCCTGGAGAATACATCGAAAGACTGCCGATTATTATAAATGTGAATTCAGGTCTCCTGAAGCTCTGTTGAAACCTAGGTAACGGCCCCCCAGGTTTATAATGAACACCACCGAGAATCTAGATTAGTAAATTACAGTTAACAAGCTTTCACTGAAAATGAGCTCTGAAAGGATACTTGGCACCTAACTGGAAAAGTATTCGCCTCTCTAACAGGAGATATTCCATTATCTCTCCTTTGCCACCAGGGTATTCTTTGAAGACGGTTCCTAAGAAAATTACTTTACACCCTCTTCCTTCTCATTTCTGATCCATCACCATCCAGCCTCTCACAGTGGTATTACATATAGTGAGGAGCATTACATAACTTCCAGTGAGAGGTATTATGGATTTTACATTTCAGAAACTTTCTAAAGATAACACGATGTGTTAAAAGCATGCTGGGAAGTGACTTGAACACCTTGCGCCCCCATTATTTGTAATATGCCATACACAAATTTTATTCTAGGCACTGCATCAAACTAGTTGTGATTTTGCAGCAGGGGTGATCACAGACCCATTAGTGGATATTTAAGTTGGGAACTAGATTGTCTCCTCCATTTCTGAAAAAGACATCCATTCACATTTTATGGATATTAAATTATATTAAGTGGACAACAGTTTTATTAGCTTAGCTGCCATAGACTGGTGGCTCTTATTTTTAAGTGCACATTTGCTATATGGATTATTTTCTATGACACTCTAATATTGGGAGACTGTGGAAGAGAGTATCTGTCTAAGAAGATCCACGGATGTACCTGTATGAACAGCCTTCTCACAGACTGGGAGGCCCAGGTATTGGCAGTAGGATGGACAATGCAGGCAAAGATGTCAGACAACTTCCCTGAGTTCAAAAATCCACGGTGATAAATGCAGAGTTTCTAAAGTACCTGGGTTTCAACCACCAGGCCAGTTTCCAATCTACAGTGTTTCTACATGGGTATGACAGCAATTCAAAGGCAATAACTTAACCTTCACTCCAGCCTACACTGTGTCTTTATAGTATATGTAGGTGGACTTCATTGTCCTGTGAAAACCACAGTAAGAAGACAGTTCACAAGAGCCAAGGACATGTTCCCTTTTTATCCCAATTAAAAAAAAGTCAGTTCAGTGGTCAGCTGGAGTGGGTGATGGGCAGAATGGGGGGTGAAAGGAGCAGTGGAAATATTAAACAAGATAGTTGTGTTTGTCCCATTCTGGCTATTCCCATTAAATGGAATAATCCATTACCATATAATGCTAAGGCATACTTAGGATTGAATCAATCACCAGGTAAAAGAAAAAGGGAATGTTAGTTCGCTTGTAAATTACTCCATTCCTGGGACCTTCCTGGCCGTCCAGTGGTTAAGACTCCGTGATTCCACTGCAGGGGGCGTGGGTTCGATCCCTGGTCGGGGAACTAAAGATCCCACATGCCTTCCGGCGTGGCCAAAAAAAAAAAAAAAAAAAAAAAAATTATTCCATTCCCTATCTAATCCATGAGGAATTGGGAAACTGGTTAAATTTTATCAGGCTACCTTTTTTATTGGAAATCCCTATTTTACTATATTTTTATTGCAGAAATAGTACATGACATGTTACTGGAAGTAGCAAAGTGAGGGCTGTTTGCTGTGCTGTTTCTCATGTATGTGCTTCTCCACCAACGGCAGTTAGCCGGCTGCCAGCTAACCTGAGGTCTTGAAGAACGCTTTACACACCCATGTTCTTAAAGCATCCCACATTCCCCAAAGTTGTCTGAATTCTCGTATCGTCTGGGGATTCAGATCTCTCTTGCTGTGCTGCTATAACAAGCTGGTGATCCTTGGTGCTCAGTTACTGATTGACCATCACCCCTCCCCCCAACCAAAGCACCTACTAAGGAAACCCAAGGCTCATCTTTCCAGATGTAAGAAACACGCAGCTTTGAACTGGGAAGAAATCTGGCTCCAGAAGCAAGAATGAAGGTCAGACACACAGCAGGTGTGAGTCAGGGTATCACATCTGAGCTCAGGATGCCCAAAATAGAAGTGGGCAGAGGTGGAGTAACTGCTGAACTCAAACGCACACGGGGAAGTCCCACAGGCTCATGGCGTGGGTCCACACCAGGGCAGTGAGCCCAAGGGGCGTGCTGCTCACACCTCACGTGCCAGGAGTCACCCGGGGTCCTGAGGCAGCACGTCTGGGGCGAGGCCCAAGATTCTGAATTGCTAACGTGCTCCCAGCTTACTCTTACGCAGATGGTCTGCAGATCACATTTTCAGGAGCACAAAGGACGAGGCACACACAGGAGGATCTAGCTCACCAGCTCTCGGTTTTGGCTTCACATGGCAATAATCCTCTAGGGAGTGTCATCACAAGCCGATACCTGGGACACATCCCTAGGCAAATTAATTCAGAGGAGCTGCGAGCAGAGGTGAGGCATCAGAATTCCCCCCCACCCCGCCCCAGCCTTATGGAGGTATCACTGACAAATAAAAATTGTATCTATTTAAGGTGTACAAAATAATGTTTTGATATATGGATATATTGTGGAATGTTTACCAAATTAACATATCTGTCACCTCACTTATTCTCCTAGCAAATTTTAAGTATACAAGACAGTGATGGTGGACTTCCCTGGCGGTCCAGTGGTTAAAACTCTGTGCTTCCATTGCAAGGGGCAAGGGTTCAATCCCTGGTCAGGGAAGTTCCGCATGCTGCACGGGGTGGCCAAAAAATAAAATAAAATAAAAAACAGTGACGGTAACTATAGTTACCGTGCTGTCAATCAGATCTCCAGGACCTATTCATCCTGCCGGCATCAGTATTTTTTGAAAGGTCGCTGAGTGACTCTAATATTTAGCCCGGGCTACATCAGCCCTCTCAACCTGTAACATGCACACATTACCTGAAGATCTCGTGCAACTGCAGCTTGTGATGCAACAGGCCTGGGTCAGGCCCAAGATTCGGCATCTCCCTCAGGCTGAGGTGATGGACGCAGAGATGCTGCTGGACTACACTTAGGGCCGCAAGTGTAGGAACCAGAAAGGTCTGTTGTTACCTCATCCTTAAGACCTCATTAATGTAGTCCTGACCGCCCTACTAACATAAATGCACAGAAAAGAGTTTTCTGTATCATTTCAAAGATGAAGAAATAGGATTAAATACAAAATTAAAAATCAGAAAAGATATGAGGAAATGCATTACTCATTGGCAAGCGCTATGGTTCAGAAAGCTGAATTGCAGCTGAACTAATAAGCCCTTCTCCTAACTGCCCATCATTGCCACGAAATCTCTCCCCCTTGTCTTCCAGAGAGGCCCAAGCACCATGAGAACACCTCTCTCCTCAGGGCACTCCTCTTCAAGAGGGAGAGAAAGAATTTTATTTTTTTCTAGTTGCGTGAGAGAATTTTTTCTTTGTCAGGCTTTAATAAATGTATATGTTCTCAAAAGGCCACCAAATATACCAGGGAATAGGTAAATCTCCAGGAAAATCCAATTTCAGGAATATGTGTCAGCTGCTAAGACAAGGGAGAGAGAAAAAGCAGGTCAAGCCTGTGGTCTGGTCAACATCCCCTTGGTTACCTTTGCTTTCTAAGAGCTTTGTGCAAAACTAGATGCTGCGGGGTCCACATGCATTTACACAGAACCCAAAGAGCAATTTTCTTCTTCTTCCTGTTGGTCCCTTTTCTCCTGTGTAAAGGAATTGTGTTCACATATACTCCCATTTCAAAATTCTCACAAGCAATACTATCGCTTCCCTGTATGCACCCAAAGCAGCTACTGACTGAGCACACTTATAGACTATTTCAAGCCAATATTACGTTATTCTTTTATTTCATAACAAAACATGGGACAGCTGCACAGACCTGGGGGCAAAGCGCCCGCTGCCACCTGCCTTTTATGACACGCGCGCGTGGTGCACCTGCAGCTACGGCAACCTGGATGTGTGCTCCTCTCCCAGCCCCACTGAGCGTGCAAAACTCGCCGGTATGAGAGGAGAAGATGACGCACGCACAGTTCTGCATGAACTGTTGTTTCTGTGAGTGCTGGAAAGCGGGAATGTTGGTGAGGCGTGAGAAGGACAGATGGGGTTGGCCATTCTTTCACTTTAAAGTGATAAAAAGCTGGGAGAGAGATGGGAGGGAATATTGTCGTCATTTCATAAAACATCCAACATTCTACAGATATTTTAAGGTGGAAGCAGGGGGAGATCTAGGTGGAGCCTAATGCTTTGAAAATTGGGGGGGACTCAGGAAGAAAAAAGTGTGATATTACGGAGCCCTGGGCGGGTACCCCTGCAGGGACCCGGAAGGCTGTCGTCATCAGCTCCACTGAAGAGTGAGAAAAAGGGGGGATAAAGAAGGACGCTGTGTTTGGGTACAGGACAGCATGGCTATTAAGATCATAGGCTATTAAGATCTGGAACCAGCAGAATTAGATTTCCAGCCTGGCGTGCTATGACTTCTGAGCTTGGTAAACCTTGGCAAGGAACTTAATTTTCCAAGCACAGTTTCTTCATAGGGCTCTTGGGGTGGGAGTGGGGGGTATTTGAAACGATGTGCAGTGATGTCCATGTCAGAATGGCTCAATAAATTAAATTTTGAAAAAATAGATTAACGATACGTGGTAGACCATTACGTCAACTCCTTACTCTGAAAATTAGTGATTAAAGGGCTACAGTTAAGAATCAGTTCTGCCTATCCAGAGCAGTCCTACTTCAGGACACTGGGTCGCCCTAGGTAAGGAAGCAAAACTCTTCTTTGCAAACAAGTGTGAGCTAGTAAATGCATAAGGAATGGTAGAGTTAAAACAAAGAGCTACTTTGTAAATTCCTAATTTAAAAAAAAAAAAAATATATATATATATATATATATATTAAGCAAGGATCAATGGGTGGCAAAACCACTATGTAAACGGGTAATGGGTAAAATGAACACAGTAATATGGAATTAACCCAAATTACTAAATAAATATCCATGAGTCCATGGAGATAAAAATGAAATATTTGATAAATAGGTGAGAAGAGACAAATCTCTCATGCAGAAGAACTCCAAACAATTAATGTTTTCTCCATTGTCAAGGTGGTGGAGAATAACTCCCTAAGTGTGACTTTCTTCCAAATAGGACAGTTACGGATAGGAGTTCTTAAAAAAAGTATCTTTACAGTGGAGACACCTGAACCACTAAGTCAAACAGGTGATCAGGGTCAACATCAACAGTGATAAGGTCACGTGTACCCCCTTGACGTGATGTGATAAAAATGGCGCTTTACCCTTGTGGTCTGCCTCTCCCAAAACCCATAACCCCCGTCTCATCTCGAGAAAAACACCAGACAAATTCAAATCGACACACACTCTACAAAATGCAGGACAAGCACGCCTCCAAGCTGCCAAGGTCATCAAAAACAAGGAAAGTCTGAAAAACTGTCACAGCCCAAAGGAGCCTAAGAAGACATGACGACTGAATGTAATGTGGCATTTGGATGGGGTCCTGGAACAGAAAAAGGACATTAGGGGAAAACTAATGAAATCTGAATAATGCATGGAGTCTCCTTACAGAAATGTGTCCATATTGCTTCACTAATTATGAGAGATGTATGCCACTAACGCAAGATGTTAATAATGTGTGAAATGGGACACAGTGTATATGGGAACTGTCTGTACTATCTTTACAATTTTTCTGTAAATTTAAAAGTATTTTAAAATTATAAAGCTCATTGAAAAAGAGATTACTGGGAACTGAATATTCAAATGGTGCCAAAATGCCACCCTACAGAATTGCTGCTTCCAAGGGAGTGAGGGGAATGTAACCCTAGGGTGGGAAGATCAGGTTCTGAATTTGGTGTCAATCTTAGCTTGTCTATGGTAGACAAGCAAACCCATGGGCCACCTAATGTAGATCACCACACAACACTTAGGAAGAGTTCATGATTAAAGTGTTTACACCGAATCCAGAAAGCCTTTGGAACCACCTTCCAGGGGACAAGAAACATGGGAGGCAGAGGGCAAGTTAACACATCGCAAGAAAACAATCAGACAAATCCAAGACGTTCCAGCAAACGATTGATCTTTTTTTTCTGCCAAGTCAATATCATTTTTTAAAAAATAGTGAGTTTGGGCTTCCCTGGTGGCACAGTGGTTAAGAATCTGCCTGCCAGTGCAGGGGACACGGGTTCGAGCCCTGGTCCAGGAAGATCCCATATGCTGTGGAGCCACTAAGCCCATGTGCCACAACTACTGAACCTGCACCCTAGAGCCCACGAGCCACAACCACTGAGCCCACGTGCTGCAACTACTGAAGCCCACGCGCCTAGAGTCCATGCTCCACAACAAGAGAAGTCACTGCAATGAGAAGCCCAGGCACTGAAACGAAGACCAGCCCTCGCTTGCCACAACTAGAGAAAGCTCGTGCGCAGCAACAAAGACCCAACACGGCCAAAAAACCAAAACAGTGAGTTTGAAGAGACTTATGTAAACCTAATGATACAATTTTGAATAGATCCTCGTTTGAACAGACCATGTATAAACACTCTGTTTGGAGGCACTGGGAAAATTTAAATATACCCTGTGTCCCAGAGGATATTCAGGATATTTCACAGTTAGACATGAAAATAGTACTGTGATTTTGGTCAAGACACTCTTACCTTGTTAAGAGATATTTTTGGAATGAAATGTCATGGTGTCTGTCATTTACTTCAAGAAAAAAAAAAATTTAAAAACTCAAATACAATATGTCTGGAAAGCTAGTATTGCAGAAATCAAGGGGATGCCCGCGTGACTGCATGAGCCAGCTTTTGCTCTGTAACAAAGCTCCCCAATATTGAGTAATGTAAGAGAATATAGCTTATTCTCTCTCGAAGGTCTGTGGGCCAGCTAGTGGTCAGCTGGTCTAGGCTGCACTTCCCTTGGCATGATCGCATACGTTCCACACAATCTTTGGATGGGCCAGTTAGCTGCGATTCTTTCTTTTCATGTCACTAAACCAGACTCCCTTCATCATACAAGCACATCACAAGCCTCTCCTTCAACCCACTGGCCAACACAAGTTGCATTGACCAAGCCCAAAGCCAATGGCATATGGAGATACACTGTGCCCATAGTGGAAAAAACTACAGTCATCTGTCAAGGAGCATGGAAACTGGGAGGGGTGGCATTGTGAGCAGTAACCCATGGGGGGTTATTACTCAATAATCGGGCTTTATAATATCATGCTCTATTTTTTTCTGTATGTTTGGAAATTTTCATGAATCGAAACCCCTCTCTTCCCTGAGAAGATCTCCATGATGTTCTATTTGCATCCACTGGTCTCTCTGATTCTTCTCTAATTCTGCTTTACTGGCTACATTGTGCTCTGTCAAGCCTCAGGTCAATAGGTCCTCCCCCGGAGCAACTCTCCACATGACTTCTCTGCATAGTCTAACTTCGTGTCCTTGCAGGAGCCTTGTGCAAATCTTGGGCCTAGTCCTCCCCAGGCTGCATTATATTTGCTTATTTCCTTGTTTGTTTCCCAACTAGACAGAGCTCCTTGAAGCCCAGAATTGGGTCTTTCCCGTCTGTGTGCGCACGGTGGCTGAAGCAGGGTACGCGTTTAATGCAACTCTGTAGACGGGATGCACCTGTCAAATCGCTCCCTGATCTGCATGATGCAGAAGTACATTTCCTCTTTGTGAAGTTATAGCACCACCATCTTAATTGGATTGACGTGCGTCTTTTTGGCACACCTCTGGAAGTTCCTTTCTGTTCTATGCCTCTCGGGTTCTAAGCATTAAAAAAATAATAATTTTAAGAGCAGACAAAAAGAAAAGGAATACTTCCTGAAATAGAAAATTGTTTTGTCTATCCAAAGAACGATCACATACTTAGTCCCTGTATATCAAGCCATGATCAGAGGAGTAAAAGGGCCCAAGAGAAGAATTTGTGGTAGTCAAACATGAAGAATTTAGAAATGACAAGGAATCAATAAACGTTGGTGCTGTGGAGAAAGAAGAGACCTCGAGATGTGAATAATAATAACTCTGAGCATTCCCTCAACAAAATTGGACACAGACAGTGCAGTGCAAAAACCTGCGTGGATAAGCAAAAGGGAATGAAGATATCATTTTTGAGTGGAAGAAACTTACAATTTTGATATCCCTTGCTTTTCTAGAATCTTCCACATCTATGACCCTTTTGTAGTTGGACAGCACCTGGCAGGATAGAGGTAAATGGCTCTCTCCGCTGAAATGATTAAAACTCAACATAGCCCAAGGAAGCTAATGTGCATGACAAAAGTGTAAGAGCAAATCACCAGGAAGCTGGGTCCAGACTCCATTTCAATACGGCAGAGTGGAAAGCCACGGGGCTTTGTCAATTTGCGGGATTGGTTTGAACCCAAGTATCAGCCCCATTGCATGGCGAAACGTTTGACCTTTAGCAAGTTACATCTCTGAGCCCAAATCCTTCATCTAGAACACAGATATTATAACACGTGGATTTTTATCGTAATGAAATGAAACAATGAAGATTTACAGCCATGTTCACCTTCAAGACAGTCATACAATTTCTGTGCAATACAGCACAGAAAGTGTTTGTGCAAAGGTTGGCAAACAATGGCCTGTGAGCCCAATCAATCATGCTGCCCACCTGTTTTAACAAAACGTGGGCGTACTTACAAATATTTTATTGGGACACCCATTGGTTTAAGTAATGTTTATAGAATTTTCCAGATGCAAAACAGCAGAGATGAACAGTTGCTTCAACACAGAGCCATTCTAAAATACTTTAAACTTTTGAGGCAAACAGAAATAGGTGACTTCCATCAGACGTCAGCAAACTACTTGCTGGCGATTGTTCCAAGTTTCAACACTCAAGTGTGCCACCTTCCTTTCAATGGTGTCATAGCTTTGCAAAGCTGAATGTTAGGCTCTTGCTGTGTGAAAAATCAAGATGTAACAGGAAATGAGGGTGCGCAAGTCTAATCTCATTCCAAGGTTGGCAAAGTGCCCTACAGGCACACACATCCCTTTAGTAAGTACTGGTAGTCACTTAAGAATGAAACGAAAATACACTTGCTTTCAGTTTCATATGTATATACATATATATATTAATGTTGACTAAAATGCTAGTGTATACATTATTCTTAAGTTGTTTGGACCCAAACGGTTAGATCTTTCTTTTGTCCTAGAGGCATCGAAGATAGAAATTGCCAAGACCCTAAGGACCCCGTGACCTGAGGAAGATTGGGGACCCCTGGACCAGCCTGGACTGTCACAAGGTAGGCGAGCTACCCTTGAATATCCTGTCCTGCCCTCTGCATTCAACATAAATCTTGCTTGGCTTTCTAATGCTGAAGAAAACTGGCCTTGATGATCCCATAAACAAAGATTTTTAAAAAGTTGCCTTTGTGACACAGAAAACAGACTTGTGGTTGCCAAAGGGGACAGGGTTGGGGGAGGGATGGATAGGGAGGTTGGGGTTAGTAGATGTAGGTTATTATTTATGGAATGGATAAACAACGAGGTCCTACCGTATAGTACAGAGAACCATGTTCAATATCCTACAAGAAAGCAATTATATTCCAATAAAGATGAAAAAAAATATCCTATGATAAACCATAATGGAAAAGAATATTAAAAAAAGAATGTATATATATGTATAACTGAATCACTTTGCTGTACAGCAGAAATTAACACAACACTGTAAGTCAACTATACTTCAATTTTAAAAAAAAGTAAAATAAAATTTAGAAAAAAAAGGAAAAACAAAAGATGCCTTTCTGGAAAAACTACCTTGACCTTGACAAACTACTCCAAGGAATACAATCCCTGCCCCTGTGAGCCTGAATGAGGATGACCCCATAAGGATTAAATGTCCCTCTATCACTAGCTTCAACCTCCAGAATTCGCTCTCCCAGGCTTTGCCAGGGGGCAGGCTGATGCGAAATCTGACCTAATTTGACTTCTCCTGCAAAAGCTGCGTCTCCGCATTGCCTTTGGTCTCTTCCCATCAGCTCCCAGCAGCCACTAGGAGAAGCCAGAGTTCGGGGACATTTTTCCCCTTTGAAGCGCCACAGCTGCTAGTTTGAAGCTTGGAGCAGTTGGGTCACGAAATAATATTCCGTGGGTGTAATGCAGGGTTAGCTTCCACAGTCAATGTATTTGGGCCAACACGCACTTACCTTCCTTTGTTCCAAACTAGTGGATTTTTCACTAGTTCTCCTCCCATGCTGATTATCATTTTCACCTCTTCATTTCTAATTTTCTACACTGTTATTATTAGGCTGGACTAGAGACTCTTTACAGACGATCCCTGACAAATATCCAGATTCTAATTATTGTTACTTTCCTCTGGCAAGATAAAAAAGGTTCTTTTCATCCAGAATGCATTTTGTGGTTCAGTGACTCTGGCCTATTTACAGTTCCCAACTCCCCTATTTGAGAGACAAGAATAATACTAATAATTTAACTGACAAAAATGTCCCACGCTGGTATGGATTTCTCTATTTTTATACTCCTAGGCGAAGGGATGCTTTATCTCGAGTCTAGATGGTACTAAAAATAGAACCTTACCCCAGGCTATATCGGTTTTGAAAAATAAATTACACGTACAAATTAGGTGGGAAAGCAGTGGTTCCATCTTCTGAAGGTAATAGCGGACCCTTCATTAAATAGGGAAGCAGGCGCGAGTTTGTAGCTGACTGACTTTTAAGTCTCTGGATTGTGATCAAAACACACAGTCCATTCATGCTGCGCATACTGTGACTCTGGCCCCATGATGGCTCTCAAGACAACATTCGGGAAGTTTGCCCGGCTCCATCTTGAGGGTAAACTGAGAGTTTCCCTGAATTCTGGATGCTGCTTCATCTCTGACCTTGGGAACCAAGTCTCAAAACCAGGCTTCTTATTCCTGAGCCAAGCTGAGCCCCTGGTGCCCTAGTTCTCAGAGGTGGTTCTTTTCTGGTCCTCTGAGTCTGTGACCATTTTTGGTAACCTTCCCTGGGTCCAGTCTCTTTTCTCCTTGGACACGGCCTTCCTCTCCCCAGGTTCCCACTCACATTCCCTGAGACGAGTGTAATTTTTCTGGGTTATGACCCAGTTGTTGAGACCCGGTACCAGTAGAGAAGCTTCTCAGCTGGCTCTCTCCGTTATCATGACCTGAACCTCAGTGCCCCGGACCTACCATCCCCCACTTGCTGGCTCACCATTTATATCTGGGCTGGACGTCTCTGACACTCCCTGTGCAGCTTTATGCATTTCACGTTGCCCTATCACTGTGGTCTAGGTTTCAGATGAACTTACGGAGAAACCCTGAAGACTCTACTATTGACTGGAAACTCTCCGTCCTTCTGCAGTTAACTGGCCCACCCAACTTGGACATGGGGCATGTCCCAGCCTCTGAGCCAATGTGTGGACACCAGGCAGGCAGCTGGCCATTTCTTAACCCTGATGATGTTACCATAAAATTCGGTGATGTCTAAATTCTCACCTCTACCTTTAACTCAGCGGACTCTGTCTTATAGGGAAAGACCTTCCTGATCAATGTAAATGGACCGTCAGCAAAACGATAATACAATGTTGAAAATATGTCCCCATGTGCTAAGCCCATTGGAGGGTGACTTTTCTGCAATGTTTCATACTGTGAACCGAATCAATAATTCGTATAACTTTGTGAAATTCATCACGGAGCGCCCAAGGCCGACCAGGGTTCACCTGATGAAGTTTAATTACAGTCTTCTCTTAGATCAAAGGGGAAAGATGGGGTCATTATCACCCTGCCCCCCACAGGGGGAACTCTAATTAAAATATCCAGTGTGTTTGAGCTTTCCTGTGCAGTTTACATTTAGACAGACACAGCTTGAGGCTCCTTATAATAGCAGAAGTAATAGGTTTTAGTGAAAAAGATAAGCTTTCTCCATTCTCTTGTTCTTTTGGAATTGTGTTCTAACAAAAGAGGACTGTACACATTTGATGAAGTTAAACTGATAAATGTGTTGTGGTAATTGCCTCAGAATGAAGGTAGATAAGTAAAAAAAAAAAAAAAAAAAAAAAAAGGAAGAATATCCCCCCAACTAAACGGGATGTTAAACATGGGCTCTTTGGTCTTGAATAAATCAGGTATTTGTCGGCAGCCAACAACAAAGCTTTAAAAAAAAAAAAAAAAAAAGGCACAGTTACTCTTTCTCCCACTCCAGGGATGGAGGGGAGGTGACCACACATTAAATGTTTATAAGACAGCATGTATGTATATGAGTGCTTGTGTTTTTATATAGGAGTTAAGTGTATAACTTAAAATATGGTAAAGAACCTATCGTCACCCAATAAATATTTGTGTAGGTACGTGATCCTCAAAAGGGGGGCGGTCTTCCCACCAGGAGACCTTTGGCAACATCTGGAGAGATTTTGATTGTCACAACTGAGGAAGAGGATGGTACTGGCGTCTACCATCAAAAGACCAGGGATACTGCTAAACATTTGACCGTGCACAGGCCTGCCCACCTTCACCCCTACAAAAGATAATTCCCTGGCCTCAAAGAGCCCTCGTGTGAAGTTGGAGAAATCCTGGTCTAAATAAACTTAGGTATTTTTTCTGATGCTAGGTATTCACTATGACCCAGGCACGACACTTAGCACCTTTATTTAAATTGCCTCGTGTGATGCTCACAGCTTTTCTATGAGGTTGGGCCCATTTTTTTTTTTTCAGATGAGAAAATGGATTATGAGAAATTCAGGAACTTATTTACCTTAGTTAGAAACAGAGAGCCACAATTCAAAGCAAGATCTCTCTGTTTTCTATGGCATCCTGTGTAACCTCTGCACAAGCTTTTCATTCCTTTTGCAGAAACTACCAAGTTTCAGATTAGCCAAGCAGCCGTGGAGTAGGGGCTATGATTCTCATCTTATAATTGAAGAAATGAAGTAAGAAGGTTAACTATTGTCTAGGGTCATGCCTAATAAATACTGGAGTCGGTGTGCAAGACCACTCTTGTGACTTCAAATCTAGGATTCTTAAACAAAATATCATTTCACGTCTAATGCAGTGTTTTCCCAAGCTGGTCATTACTGACATTTAGCTGATTGGGTAGTCCTTACCATAGAGCCTAAATGTGCACTGTGGGATGTCGGGCCGCCTCCCTGGCCTCTACCCACTAGACGCCAGTAGGACCCTTTTCCAGTTATGACAACCCCCAAATGTCTCCTTACATCGCCAAATGTCCCCTGGAGGGAAGACAGCCTCCACTGGAGAAGCACTGCTTTAACGTCTACTTGATAGTCTAAGACAAATGCTTGACAGTCCTTAAAAAGACGTTCACAGCCTGCTCCCCTGAAGCTCTCTGTATGTCTGACTCCAGTGTCTAACTATGAACTTTGTTTTGATGCACCACTGGTAGTTCATCAAACACCTAAATTAATTCTGATAAAACACAGTACGTTCTACTGGCTGGGCGTCCATTCCAGTAACCCTCGTTAGTCCCGACTCTGGAGTTATGAAATCATTACGTTCGAATCATTTTCTCAATCTTCCACGGCTATAGACAAGGAATGGGACTCAGCATGTACGGAAACTTACCGTTTGGGACCAGTTCTGACATCAGGACCTGCCCGCGGACGGATGACTGGGGGTGATGGTGCCTTTGTGGTGGAAGAGCCAGCCTACGCAATGCAGGAAGCTGCCGGCCAGGTCTCAGTTGAGTGGAAAGCGACAAAACAAAGCGGGCACTACCAATACCCAGGGGGATTCCCAGAATGGCTAGCCATGGGTGCCCCCAGAGCAAAGACGATTTCGGCATCAGATCCTCAAGATCTCCTAGTCAATGGTGTCTGAGACTTTGTTCTCCATCCTTATTCCGAAGACATCTAGTCTACGCTTCCAGGGTTTTCCTGCCACTTATCCTGAAAAGGCAACCTGCTGACCCAGATGAGGAACAACCCGGGGTGGGGACGGAGCGGTGAGGATCACTTATCCTCAGTCTCATTTGCCAAGAAGAAATTTAGCTGGCACCACCCTGTGCCCAAATTGTACAACCTCAAATTTTAGATGCATCTTTCTCTCTACTGTGTCCTTCTATTTCAGAAAAACTTCCATGCATTTCAAAAGAGGAATGCCCATGTAAAAGAGAAAAGAATTACATCCATCATATTTCCTTAGCACAGTATTTCAAAAGGCAATTCGAGACAGGAGACTTATTTTTGTAACCTATTTCCCAGCTTTTTCTTGAATCCAAAATTTATAGGATAATCTAAAGTTTTAGGATTTGAAAAATAGCTGCAGTAATCTCTTCATTTTCTATCAGCTTTCTTATTTTGAACTGCCTCAAAAATAAATATGTCTTATGGCCCTGAACTTCAAGTAGGTTTTAAAAGTCATTTAAGGATATACTTCAGTTATATTTGGGATCAAATCGTGATGAAGAGCCCACGCTGTCTATCCCCTCGGGACGGTGGCTACTTAATGAGAATAAAATCAATGTAAAGAATCGTGATCCGAAGTAAAAGTGCCCAATCATGGCTCTAAGATGGTCTGTTGGGAAATGGAGCATATCGATGGGTCTCAGGACAAGGTCAATGGGCAAGGTAAACATTGCTATATTCCGAGGAATAAGAAGGACAGTAGATGTAAATTAATGAAAACACCCTGCTCATCAAACATGAAAAGATGGTATGTAACTCAGCAAGCCAACAACACTCATGCATTTTAAGTCGCTTTTCTGGGTAGTATGCCATGAATCGCTGTGTCTTATCTCCTCCATGGCCACTGAGGGTCAGCTTACTATGTTACGAAAGAGGAAGAATTCACAAAAACTGAACTTTGTGACCTCCAAGAAATCACTCACCAATCTACGATGCTGGCCCTAACCCAACTCCCTTGTGATCCAGGAACTTATCCCTCATTATCTTCTGGACAGTTACACTTGAATGTCATGCTATTTTTGACATCTCAGTGTGTTGAACACTGACCTTCTTTCTTTTCCCCAAAACTGCCTCTGGGTATGACTTCTCCATTTTTCTAATGACATCATGAATTTCCACGGTCTGAAACTAAGAAAATAAAAGATCCTTCCTCTCCTCTCCTACCTCTGACATATAACTAAGTGCATTTGTGTTTCCATTCTCTTTTTCAGCCTTCCCTCTGTTAATCCTACCAGCACCAACCAGACCCAAGCCATTGATATCCGTCAATCACGCTACCATTAGAGGCTCCTAATTTCCTAACTTATTTTCCCCCTGCCCATCTTTTCCCCAGTAGAGTTCCAAAAGAAAGTCTTCTCATTTTACTCTTTTCCTCCTTAACACTACCTCTGGATTCTCTGCCTTTAAAGTCACTGTAGCGTTTATCAGCAAGACAGTAAAGGACTGTAATCATCTGCCCTCGGCCTGTCTTTCTGGTCTCTCTTTTCACCCAACTCAAAAGTAACCACTTATTATACTATTATGATTTAAAATCACTCCCAGTTTTGACCAAAAAAAAAAAAAAAAAAAATCTCAATCTCCATAGATTCTCTCCTTAGAATGTTCCATGCCTCTGGATTGTTTGCTCATCGGGAGCAAAGAATGGGTCTAATACTTTTGTATCCACGTCCCCTAAGCACCTGTACGGTACCATGCAAACACAATAAAACCACACAGAGCTTCTGGTGAATAGTCACTTGGCTATCTGTGGGATGACTGCAATGACCACAATATAATCTGGTAAATGTTTTCTGAGGCATACCCCTTAACCAGTGAACTTCTGTATTTGGTTATTTTTAACTGCATAATATGGAATTCTCTCTCCTCTTTTCAAAATTACAGCTAGGAAAGTCCTAAAAGAGATGGTGTCTTAAAAAATATATAGGGTTACATTTACAAACTTAATTGTGGAATGATTATTCATTAGTAAGGTGACATTATTTCGAGTCGCCAATTGCCACATCTTTAGGGCGCCTACTCAGGGGAAGGCATCTAATAAACCAGTGAACCAATGAGTAAGGAAGATGTTTTTATACGTTGTGACATTTTATACAAAGAAAATGAGCAGAGTGAAGAGTTGGAGAGTAAGTGGTGTGGCTACTTTAGAAAAGAAAAGAAAAATGAGATGGCACTCAGGCACATCAGTCCTGATCTTGAGTGTCACTTTATATCAGAACATACGTGAGGACGGGTGGGATTTATACTTTAGGTCAAAAAGGAATAAGCGGTAAATAACCATAAAACTGGACAAAATATATGAAACAATTGCATTTAGATATTGCCCCATGGTCGAAGTAGGAATGGGATCTCTGAGAGACAGAAACAAGGCAAATCTTGTAAGCAAGCAGGACCCTCTGGGGCCTTCCCAGGACAGACCCCTCCCCCATATCCTCTGCTGTAGCTCTTCTCTCAAGTACCCAGATAATAGTGCCTGATGCACATTTCCCGAGTTGTTTTACAGACGGTAAAACCCCCGCCAAATGGATGAAATTAACTACCTGAGAACCATGAGCATGTAGCCCCCAGACCTATTGGAGCCTGAGGATTGATAATGTTAACCCCTGTTGCCTCGCCATCAGCCAATCAGAGAACCGTGCACGAGCTGATCACATACCCTGGGAGGCCCCTCCCTCACCTGGCCTCTAACAATGCTTTCCTGAAACCCATCGGGGAGTTTGGGCCTTGTGAGCACCAGCTGCCTGGACTCCTTGCTTGGCACCTGCAATAAACGCTGCACTTCCCTTCACCACAACCTGGGGTCAGGAGACTGGCTTGACGGTGCAGGCAAGCGGACCCAAGTTTGGTTCGGTGACTGTCTGACAACAGCTGTAACTTTGTGCCCAGAGGAACACTCCAGGCTGTAAGACCAGAGGGAGCCACTCGTGCTCGGTTAGGAAGACAAAGTTCAGAATTTCGGGGCTGATTTGCAGGAAGCACGGCGCGCCACAGCGAAAGAGTTTGAGAACTCCTCCCCGAGATGCAGCTCGTGAAAAATACATCAGGTAAGAGTCCTGGATGAAACACAGAGGTGTTAATACTAGCAAACAGGAGAAGCAAGGAGACTGAGGAAGAGAAATGATGCAGGTGACCGAGATTCTAATCTGCCCTGCCATACTCTGCGTCACCCACTCCAGATAAAAGTCCTGGCTGGGAACAGCCGAGTGACTACTACCAGGTCGTGGGTCTGTGATTGATCAGGTCGGGAAAGCCAGAATATGACCCTGTTTCTTTGGTAGCAGAGCTCTGCCTCCCCTTAAGACTAATCATCTCCCCAAAGCCACAAAGGCCTTCAGGAGTCAAGTGGGCCAATCATTTCACATGTCTGTTACAATAACCTGCTCTGGTGAAAGAGCTGGGTACTTTCTTTTTGGTTTAAATCAAATGCTAATCCATCATCCAAACACAATTTCATCTATAATATTCATTTCTTATTAAATTAAAAATGTTAAAATACTGTATGAATATTATATAAAAAGATACATCTAATGTTTTCAAATAGGGTCCCTTTGCTTACTAACTGTGCAGAGGAGTTTCTAATAGCTCATAAAATTCTGTCCTGCAAAACGTCACAGGCTTCGTTGCTTGTTTTTAAATGAAGACCGTACATTCAGTTACCTTACAGTATCTGAAAACCATAAGTACCAGGGCAAATAAAAAGACAGTCTTTGTCATAGATTTATCAAAAGCTGCTATTCTGAATTCTCGAATCAAGTGCTTCAAATTCCAAATCATATCTCAAATAAGAAAAAAATATATTCTAGATTAGTGTTTCTCAATTTTTTTTCCGTTATTGTCCTTCCTAAGGAGTCTACTAGACTTCATTTTCCCTAATCTCACCCATCTTACTTGTAATTTCAATACAAGATACGCTATATATACATTTAACACTTATATGTGTATGCACGACGTGTATGTCTGTGCTTTATAAACAGAAAGAACAAGATTCCTCCCTCCCCAAGAACCCCTGTTCTCTCCCTTGGATGTGAGATCTCTACCAAGATGTTTGCTCTAGATCAGCACTGTCCAACAGAACTTGCTGTGCTGAAGGAAATATTCTATAATAAATGGTAGCCTCATGTGGCTAGGCAACAGAATTGTATTTGTTTAAATTTTATTTTCATTAATTGAAATAGTCACATATGGTTAGTGGCTACCATATTGGATACCCTAGTTCTGGAGACTGCAGGAAGAAAGTGATTAAGTAAAAGCATATGGAGAAGAGCCTCCTGGTAAGTCCCAATGGGCAGCTATTGAGATTCTTGAAGAAGCATATACAGAAGGCGTGGTTCTCAGCCAGGGGCCATTTCACTCCACGCCACCCCAACCCAAGGGACATTTGGTAAGGCCTGAGGACATTGTGGCTTGTCACAGTGGGAACAGGTGCTAAGGTGCTAATAGCCTCCAGTGGGTAGAAGCCATGGATGCCAGTCAACACATCATAATGCATAAGACAGCCCCCTCCCCAGCCCAACAAAGAACTCTTCAGCCCCCCATGGGAAGAGCGTCAAGGCTGGCAAACCCTGCTGTAAAGACAGACTAGCTGAAACAGACGCTTGCAATGTAAGCCTCTCCAAACCTCCAGTTGCCTCTTGGAAAGCAGCTGGGCTGAGAGGCTCACTTTCCTATCACGATTTCTGAAAAAAGAGAAAGAAACCTCTGTGCTCCACCAAGGTATATACTCAATCGGCCTCTTGGGATTTGGGGAGTTCTGTCAAAGCAAGAATACAAATAGCACTTCAGATAGAATGTTTGCTTCCCCTTTCTTTTAGAATATGAACAACAGAGAATAAAACGACTGCCTGTTTCTGAAAATCTACGGACGCATGCCCATCAAACTGAGGTGCACCAATCATCCAACTAACGCTGGGAGCAATGCCACAGTGGTCTCTGGGGCATGGTTTAAGATAAAGAATATCATAAATATGATTTTTATGCCAATTGGGAGAATTGGCTTAAAAGATGAGAATTACTGGTAAGAAGCCAGCCGGGGCTGTGAAAGTCAAAGCTACATTTTCTAGTTAGGTTTTGGGTGAGCCTAATAACTATGTAGGGAAACAGGACAGGGCATGTTCACAAATACTTGTATTCCAGGCCCGGAGAAATCCCTGAGGACTAAGACAAAGAGGTCGAGGATGTCTCGGAGCACCAAAGCAAAAGCTGTCCATCGCAATACAGAGGGATACTTATTTGCTGATGAAATTACAGGTGACCATTTTACAACGATCCTGTAGTTCTGCCAGTATCCATCTCTATTTTGTTTTTGTGGTATGCGTTAGGGTGAGAAGCTTTGCCACTGTGAGAAAACACATGGCATACAAAATTTCAGGAGTAGCAACAGAAAGAAGAAATGCTACAGACCAAAGAAAACAATCTTACAGAAGTTTGGGTCTCAGATAGACGAATCTTACGTAGATTGGATTGACAGTTTTATAGGGAGAAGGAGTGCTTTTTCATGTCACCGAGGAATCTTAGAAAAAAAGATTGACATGGGGCCCACATTAGCATCAAATTCTTTCTCCTCACTGAAATGTAGTGCCCTGGGAACAAAAATAACTACAAATATGATGTAAATTGGAAACAAAGAGGGTTAAATGTTTCCAAAGGGAACATATTTTCATCTGTTCGCCTAGATCCCCTGATTACGTTCTCCTCTTCCCTGTCAAGGAGGATCATATCTATGATTACAGCACTCAAATGCAGTGTCAAACGTTTATTCAATTTCTTAATGTTGTAATTTAATCCCGTTTAGCTGTAAACTCAGCTGCTGATGCAAACCTCTTAAAGCAAAACATCGCTCTCCTAATTCATCCTAAAATTATGCTAAAATTTAAAATGGGGCCACTTTCTTCAAAACCAGGCCTCCAGACTTGAAGCGATTTCACACTTCTGAATGGTACTGGAGAGTGGGTCAGTTACCTGGCGAAATCATCGCCTATTGGCTCTGCAGTTGGATAAATAACTGTACCCCAAGGAACTCTCCAGGGAAAGGTGAACCCTGAGGAAGCCCATGGGAGGCAAAGTCCTTGAAGATCTTGAGGCAGATGAAAGAGACAGAGGGGGAAGTCTTTGGCTGAAGAGAACTGCTCATGCATTTTCCCCACTTTAAACTTTTTTTATTACAAGTATCCATCAAACTTTATCAGGAACAACAGAGGACTTTACAGAGTAGAAGATGAAAAGGGCCCCAGCTGTAATTCTTTTTTAAAATTTTTTTGTTGAGGCTTACCAGGAATCGTATGCTATAATGGGTAAGATTACCAGCTACATGCACTAAACATTGCCAGATGTCCCCATAAATCAGTATAGCTCTCTGAGAACCCGATTTGGAAATACGGCTCCAAATGGATAAAATTCCGTGCTCCTATTTGTACACAGCCATCCAAAGCACATCCAAAACATAACAAAAAGTGTTGGGGAAGGATGTTCATGTGGCCAAAATGGCCACCATACACAAATCATGGGAGATTAATTTGGTGGGATATTATTTAGACAAGGCAGCCACTTGAAAATGTTGTGCCTGGCATTCTGGACGCTTGACCGCTGCCTATCCTATCTCTGCTCGGTTAGTAGTATCATGCCCGTGGAGCACGTTGGCAAAGTATGGAGAGAATGTCCTACATCATGGGTTATCCTGAGGTCTCCAGGGGAGACAGTGAGGGATGCTGAGGGATTATTCTCTCTACTTCCAGGCCAAAGCCAGGAACGCGTGAATTAGAAGAAAGATAAGACATCCTTGAAACTCAGGGCAAAGGCATTGGACTCTTTTCTCTTATAGGATCCTTCCACACAGTCTCCATTCTGTCCTGGAGCCCAGAAGAACCACTCAGGCCAGTTGTGAGGATGAACAGACCCTGAACTTTATGTCCGAAGACGCAGAGAAGATAGCTCTCAGCACACAAGCAGGGAAGGTTTACCAGTTTGCACCTCACTCAGAGCGAGACCATGAGAAAATGAAAGCCTTTACTGTACAGCACAGGGCAAATAGCCAATATTTTATAACTATAAATGGAATATAATCTGTAAAAATCTTGACTCAATAAGTTGTACACCTGAAACTACTATAATACTGTAAATCAACTCTACCTTGATTAAAAAAAGGAAGAAAATGGAAGGCTTCCTGGCCGTCCATGGCCACCTGAGTTACCAACAGGCTGCCAGGTACCGGGACCGAGAGATGGCCTCTTGTAAGCAGGCCAGAAGGATGTGTGATTCATTCAGGGGGACTGCGTCACCCACAGGAATAAGGCTGAGCCTCATATCCAGAGGCAATAGTTCCACTCAAGTGGAAATAATGGGAGATACAGGAGAACACTTTCACAAGAGTTATACGATTTTATAAGAAGTTATAAATAGGAAATGACATAGACTGCCTGAACCTAAAATAAGGAGTTCCTAAATGAAGAAACAAACAAGTAGACTCAGGAAAAGTACTGTGGAGAACTGAATAACCATGCTAAAGAAATTCTCATAACAGGAGACAAGGAAATGAAAATCAAAAGTGAAAGGTAGGAGGTGTGGAAGACAGTGCCTGCAGCTAAGAGTCTACTGGGTCCCCTTCCAGACATAGAATATGCACATAAACATGTAGGAGCTATTACTGTACTGTGTAAATAAGTGAAACTGTGCTATGCAAGTCATTCTTCACCGTGTACTTTTACTACTGTGCTTAAGAGTCGGTAACATGCCAGGATGAAAAGTTCTAGAAAACCAGTTTGTGAGCGTGGTAAGACCTTGACCTTGAGTCTTGACTAGCTGGGTTGAAATTCAACTCCTCCACTTCCTACCTGTGGAACTTGGGGTAAATTCCTTCACTTTTATATATCTCAGTTTTCTCTTTTGTAACATGAGCCCAAATTATCACTGGCCTTAAAGGGTGAGTGTCAGGATTGCATGCCTTAAAACATGTGTTTAAGAAGGTGGAGTGACAAATGTTACGGAATTGGTAACTGTTGCTAACTTACTTTTTTTAACAGCAGCACTGTATTTTTTACGTCACTTAGCAACTGCCCTATGGATGAACAGTTAGAATCTTTCTTTTGTGCCCTCATTGCAACAAGCTTCCTTGGCCATAATATCTTTGTTCGTTTATTCAAATGCCTGACAACATTTAATTTGCATACCTGGTGTCAAGTTCATTAACCTTGAAGAAATGTGAAATATTTAAAGCAAGTCTCAGACTTGAGGTACACAACGAGGTTAGCCGTCTGATTACATGTAATGATGACAATAATGACATTGATAAATAATAACACGTATCAAGCTCTCCAGAGGCAGAAATCCATTTCAGATGGGACCACCATGAAAGGGAAGCTCTTTAGAAGACACTTACTATGCTTTAATTTTGTGCTTAAAATTAAAAGGAAATTCCCTTCTACCATAGCAATTTAAAACCTATTTGTATTTTGTAGAGAATTTAATTGCACATATTTGTGCCTATTAACTTATTTTCTAGATGAAAGTTTCTACGATGATATACGTTCTATTTCCTCTCTCATGGTTTCTGTAGCACCAAAGACAGTGACTTGCATACCAAAAAAGGCAAAATAGTCATAATTATTCAATATATTCATCATCATAGTGGGCTGGCAGGGTAACAGTGACCAAAAGAGAATATGCTTTTGAATACAGAGGCAGTATATAATACAGCCAGTGGTCAGACAGACGGCCCCTACACGTGTTATGTGCCCGGCACAATGCTTTTAAAAACTGAATCAGATGCAAACATTTAAACCTGAAATAGTCAGAATGTGCTGTAGCTTCTCTTAGAAAATCATCTGAAGATCTGGCAATATCTGGACGTTTCTCGCATGGGGGTCAAAGGTTGAAGCTGACAGCAGCTCCCCTCTCAAAGGAGCTTTCACTTTCTGCTTCACCAAAACTCGCCTCGGGTCTACAACCTCACGTCATAACCTGCAGGCATCTGAGGTTCCATCTCCTGGGTTAAGATGTGTCTGCCATGTGACTAAGGGCTTCATATTCATTATTTCATTTAATTCACAACATCTTACAAATACATGGCTTTTCTTAAATTTTTTCTTTTTGGCTGCACGGCATGAGGGATCTTAGTTCCCTGACCAGGGACTGAACCCGCACCCCCTGTATTGGGAGCGTGGAGCCTTAGCTACTGGACCACCAGGGAAGTCCCTATATGCCTTTTCAATAAGCATTTTTATATGTGCCACATCTTCTTTATCCATTCATCTATCGATGGACACTTAGGTTGCTTCCATGTCCTGCCTGTTGTAAATACAGCTGCTGTGAACATTGTGATAGGTGCCTCTTTTTGAATTATGGTTTTCTCAGGGTATATGTCCAGTAGCAATGCAATATTACTCAGCCATAAAAAGAAACAAAATTGAGCTATTTGTAGTGAGGTGGATGGAACCAGAGTCTGTCATACAGAGTGAAATAAGTGAGAAAGAGAAAAACAAATACCGTATGCTAACACACATATGTGGAATCTAAAAAAAAAAAAAAAAAAAAAGGTTCTGAAGAACCTCAGGGCAGGACAGGAATAAAGACGCAGACGTATGATGAGGATGAGTATAATTTTTGTGACTTTCTGTTTGAATTAAAAAAAAAAAAATCCCACAAGGACTCAGAGCCAAAGAATATACAAATCAATTTTCACTGCAAAGTAAAGGAGCTGTTACAGTGGAGGATTACCCGACTGAATGTCAATATTATGACATAGTATGAGTGTGTTTTGTGTTTGGTAATTGCAATCATTGTTGCTTTTGTTGTGGTCATCCATTTACAATGCTCGGTGTCAGTCTATTTACCTCTTGTAAAAATAAAATACAGTGTGTGTGTGTGTGTGGAAAAAAAGAAAAAAGACGCAGACGTAGAGAATGGACTTGAGGACACGGCGGGGGGAAGGGTAAGCTGGGGCGAAGTGAGAGAGTGGCATGGACATATATACACTACCCAATGTCAAATAGATAGCTAGTGGGAAGCAGCCGCATAGCACAGGGAGATCAGCTCGGTGCTTTGTGACCACCTAGAGGGGTGGGATAGGGAGGGTGGGAGGGAGACGCAAGAGGGAGGAGATATGGGGATATATGTATATGTATAGCTGATTCGCTTTGTTATAAAGCAGAAACTAACACACCATTGTAAAACAATTATACTCCAATAAAGACGTTTAAAAAAAAAAAAGCATTTTTATAATGAGAAGACTAAAGCTTAAGAGCATCTGATGCAACCCTCTCAAAGTCACCCAAAGTGGTCCAGCCCGGATTCAAACTTATGCCTATTTGACCTCACGGCCGAGACTCTTAACCTCTAGGCCGCTGTGCCTCCTCACCCCCAAGTACCCACTAACCCCGAGTGGGTTCAGCCACATTCATGCCTCTGTGTCCCTGCAGTTTCCTTCCCCAGACCTTCTCTGCCTGTGACTGTGCCTGCCCTGCAGCAGGACATCACTCTCTTAGTGGAGATGACTGTGGCTGTGTGTCCGCCTGTCCGTCATTCTTGCATCTCAGTGTTGGCCATCCTGCATCTCTCCAGTCCTATTTTCCTCTCCCCATCTTCATTCACCTGCTCGTTCCATCGCTATGTCCCCCCCCATACTCTTCCTTTACCCTTCACTCTTTTGTCTTCCTATTCCATCCTTAGCTGTCTGAAATACAGAAATAATTTTTTTAGTATTTTTCCAGTTTTATTGAGAGATAATTGACATACATCACTGGGTACATTTAAGGTGTCCAGGATGATGGTTTGATTTCATGTGAAATTTACATGTGAAATGATCACCACAATAGGTTCAGTGGACATTCATCATCTTTCTATGTTTTTAAATGATTTTGGTTTCATGTACCCCTTTTCTGTTTTCTTTACAGTGAACACATTCGGCCCAAATAGAAGTGGTTACACTGAATAGTTTTCTCTCTTCAACATCTGTTGCCCTTGATAGGATACACCCACGTCCACGTCATCCTCTGCTAACTTTAGCTTCTGTCTGAGCTATATCCTCATTAGCAAAAACTTATGAATTATGACCCTTGTATGATAAAGTCAAGTCATAAACATTATTCCCTTTCAGGACAAAGATGCTACAATTAACTGTCCTTTGCGGAAGAAGTTCCCAACAGGAATCAGTTATTTGAAAAAAAGAGATGACCTTCCCCAATTAAATAAGGTGGAGACACCCGTATCCCTGTTAATCTAACAGCATCGCTTCATTGCACATCTCCACTGATGGGACCACCCACTCATCGCTGTGCATCTGACATCTGCAGGGTTCACTCCGAGACTTCAGAAGCTTTGCATCATTCCCCACCCAGGCGGTGACCCCCTCCCCAGCTCCAGGAGCTGGCCTTCTTTCTGTATTTATTTCCGGCTTGCATTCAAAGCAATAATTATACCTTCGCATTATTTCTGGCTGATCTGATTACAACTTAATTACAACATATGCATGCGGGTGTCAGCTCATGGAGACCTTTTTTTATTTACGGTTGTTATTTCCTGTGGCCAAGGAAAAGCTCTATCTAAACCTCCCCAAACAAAACTCCTTGTTCAGGGAATATCAAATACCCCAGAGCAGATGCAAAAATGTTCTGGGATGCCAGAGGAATCCATCTAATTTTCTAGGTCTTTGCAATCGCCCTGAAGGTAAACCGATGTTGTTTTTTCCAAGGGGACTGGTGGATAGGACAAAGGTACTGCGGAATTTTTTTGCCTTAGTTTTCTCCTTGGGGAGAACAAACTAGTTTTGCTGAAGCTGCTGAAGGATTGCAAGAAATTACAGAGAAGCCTATTTCCCAGTTCAGCAACTTGGTCCATGACAGAATCTCACTCCCTCTTTGCAAAAGTCTGTGGGTAGACAGAGCACCTCCCAAGGGCAGCAACATCACTCCTTCTACTGGTCTTTCATCCAACATAAAACATTCAGCAAGTACTGTCGGGTCCCACTACGTGTCGTGCACCCTTCTGGCTCCGTGGATACAACAAAACAGACAAGAGTCCACCACCACCCCCAAGGCTTTCAAGATGCAGAGAGACAGAACGTAAACCGGATGACTAAGTACAACTTATATCCGGTGAGACTGTGATTAAGCACTACAAAGATAATAAAGCAAGATGAGAGACACAAGTATGAGGATGGGGATAAGAAGATCACTCCCCACCCCCCTCCTGATTATTCTTAACCAAACCTTTTCCTCTCCTCCCTCCATACAGATGTGTCTAGATGGATTGTATGTTTTGGTCATATTGGTATTCTTCTTCTCGTTACTAGAGTGATAGAGCATGGAATAAATCTAGCATAGGTCACTCCTTATTATAGGCTCCCAATACCTGTTATACCTCCACTCTCAATATGTTCATGCTGCACACACTAGGTTACTTCTTGCTCTGATTCTGCGGTTTCAGGCAGAGTGCCCGGAATTCTCTCCTCTATAAAGGACAAGACCCACTGCATGGCTCTAGAAAGGGGCTCATTTACTTTTCTTTTTTTTTTTTTTGAAGTACAAAAGTACACATTTACTTAAAACCAGAAAAGAATCCACAAAGTTACACATTTTAAGAAGATGACAGAAACCATAAACCTCACAAAATTAAGAAAGAGAGATATAGCTCATTAAGCAAAAACTACATGTATCACCACCTCAACTTTATTTTTTTTAACTTAGATCCTCTATACACACGTTTATTTGCTACTGAAAATTGAAATAGCACATCAAAATTTTATAACAATTCCAACTTTTGAAAACCAGAGAATGTAGTTAATACATCCTGTTCTAATTATGCTCTGGCCAAACTACCCAATGTTTTCTTTATATTCCTTCCACACAAGTCAATTTGCTTCAAATTCTTTTTTTTTTTTTAGATTCTTTTCCCATATAGGCCATTACAGAGTACTGAGTAGAGTTCCCTGTGCTATACAACAGGTTCTTATTTGTTATCTGTTTTATATATAGTAATGTGTATATATCAATCCCAATCTCCCAATTTATCCCTTCAGGGCTCATTCACTTTTACTTAAAGTTTTCATTCAATAAACACGTGCTGGGAATCCACAGCCCCATCCCCGTGAAGACAATGGCAAATCAGACCTGCACAATCCCCAATCCTTTCCTTCAGAGACTCATAGGAAATGGAAGACCAGTCTGCACACAAATAATTTAAATAGTCACCTACGCCATCTCTGATGTTTACACAACAAAAAGTGATGTGTAGAGTGTCCCAGCCCTTCATCCCAAATTAAGGGTACAAGGTATTTTGTGCGGTCACTTAATCCTTCCATGAGGACCTGGGCAGAATGTTGTTTTTGTCTGAGAGGTGTGTCACTGAAACATGTATTTGGGGTTCTTTTGACTTCAAGAAGCAGGCATCAATTCCTGCAACCTGAAGCCCTCCGTGGGAACGTATTGGGTTTCTCCACAAATAACCGAAAGAGTTTAAGAAAACAACCCAGAAGCCCAGGAACAAGGAGCACCACTCCGGAGACCTCAGCTGAAGACGACTGGGCACTTGTTAGCGTGACCGCAAACACAGTGCAGCCTCCTAATGTCCAGCCTCTGAACATCAGTCCCAAAGTCCCGTCTGATGACTGAGATGACGGTCAACCCTGAGTTAGCTGTGCCCTCGGATCAATCAACTGCAGCCATTGGAGCCAGTGCCCCCGTAAGTTGGGCACGATTACTGCGAGGCTGTCTCCAGAGAAGGCACGGGAGGCCCTACAGTGAGAAGTTTACAGCCTATGCGCACCCTGCTTTTAGAGCATTACTGCATCTAGAGTAACACATATGAGGAAGGGTAAACATGGGAACGAGGAAAGGCAAAGAAGGTTGGGGACATTTACTCTGAAGAGTGACTCAGTGATTTTCAAGTAAATGAAGGGTTATTATGGAGAGAATTTGGGCCAACTCTTCTTAGCCTTCACAGAGCAAGAATAAATGGATTTAAATGCCAACAAGGGAAGCTTAGATTAGAGATTAAAAAGAATGTCTTGGCAGTAAAAGTTATTAAGCATTAACCTAGGATTCTTGGTCATCAAAGGTAGTCAAAGAGATCCAATACTTCATCTTAAAAATCACTTAAGTCACCATTTCTTTTATATAATATTGATGGTTATAAGAAGGGTTTGGAATATGGAAACAAAGACTTACCAGAAGAAACAAACAATTTTTACAATCATATTTGAGACCCTGGGAATTAGGCAATCTCACAGTGTCCAAAGAACGCTGAATAATTGATAAGATCAGTCTTAAGTCAGATTTTTTTTTTTAAATGGATAGACCTGAAAGGTAATGAAATTCACTAAAGTTGATCACTTTATGTTTTGGATTCTGTGTCATGGGGCTGCCCCTAAATAAGAATGCCACTTTAATGAAGTGCCCTGGGTTAGTTAAAATCACTTAGGGGAATTTCAAGTCAGATATGCCATATTCAGATATTGTGTGTTTATCAGAAGACCCTGAACATTGTTTTAGCTGGCTTCAAACACCAAAGGCAACAGACGGCGTCATCAGAGTTGTCATAGAGGTTTACTAGAAAGGCATTTTTATTTTCTTCCAACAAACTATACAAATTAAAGCATCCATGCATAGTTTAGAGAATGGGAAATTTCTGATGAAAAAGTGGAGGACAAATATAAATGAAATACTGTCATTACCAGTCACGTGTTAGAATGATGGAATATGCAAATGTTTAAGCATACAAAATTCTCGGTGTACTGTCATCAAACTTCTTTCCCTAACAGCACTGGGTATCCACATTTAAATCACTATCACTCATAAGCCTTTACAGTCATCAGTTGTTAGTTTCACTTTATTTAGTAAAAGTTCCGTTTCAAATCTTGAAGGGGGCATATACAGTGTGTGATTCCTTACTGCATTTGTTTAGGAACAAGTTGGAATATAACGTGGTGATGAGGAAGTATTGGAGCTGTCAAAATAAATCCATCAGTTTCCAAATTGCATTTATGATGTATAGATCTCTATGTGAAAAGACCTCCTTATGTATCCCCTCTCAAATAAAACACAGAAGTACGTGTTCACCATTTTTAGTGCTTCGTTGCTTTTGCTATTGTTGGGCTGTGGTTAGGAAAATGGGGTAAATTCTTTTGTGTTATATCACTAGCACAAAGTAGTCCCAAGAAAGTGTATGTGCAATGGAGTAATCAGGAATTAGCAAAAAGTTACCAACACACACACACACACACACACGCACACGTGTTCCTTCATGCAAGAACCATCTATCCATTGACTGACTCCAGTGTACTATGGACTTTGCAAGTTATAACTACAAGCAAAGAGGCAACTAAAATATAATGTAGGGCTTCCCTGGTGGCGCAGTGGTTAAGAATCTGCCTGCCGATGCGGGGGACATGGGTTCGAACCCTTCCCTGGGAGGATCCCACATGCCGCGGAGCAACTAAGCCCGTGCACCACAACTACTGAGCCTGCGCTCCAGAGCCCACGAGCCACAACTACTGAGCCCACGTGCCACAACTACTGAAGCCCGCGCGCCTAGAGCTCGTGCTCCGCAACGAAGAGTAGCCACTGCAGTGAGAAGCCCGCACACCGCAACGAAGAGTAACCCCTGCTCGCCACAACTAGAGAAAACCTGTGCGCAGCAATGAAGACCCAACACAGCCCAAAATAAATACATAAATAAATTTATTTTAAAAAAATAATGTAAATTTTTTTTTTAATTAGGGAGAGTTCAGTATGATGTTAAATCTCAGACTTGTGGCACAGTGACCCAATTTGTGTTTGTCACTGGTTTCCTGATAGCCCTGACTGTGGCACGGAGTGTGTTCCCTCATTACCTCTACCCAGGAAATGGTTTTCCCCAATCCACTTCTGGGGTCATGTCATATTCAGAATAGTGTCCTGCTATGCTCCGCGTGAAACTGAGTCTGAGATGCAGATATTCCCTTGTTCTTTCAACATCCAAGTCGTTTGCCATTATTGTTGCAATTGAATCATTTTATATTTTTAAATCTCACTTTACCAAGAACTTTAGCTGAAGACCCAAGGGAAATCCCAAGCGCTGGCTTTCCACCCCTCACACTCCAGGGTCAGAGCAGTGAGTGGCCTCTTTCCCCAACTCACAGACGCCGGGAGCTGTTGTGAACATTTCCCTCAAGCCTGGCAACACCTCCATCCTCCGGAGAGGCAGAATCACAGAGGAATTTGAGTGCTTTCTGGATGAAGTAGATAAATAAGCAGAGTCAACTTTTAGGGACTGTGGTCCAAAGTCATATCTCTGCAACCTGGATAGAAAAGTATTGATCTCCTTTGCTTGGTCCACAGAATCAGGACATGATACAATGAATATTGCAGCCAGAAGTCTGCAGACTACTCTTTCACCAACAGACACATGGAGCCTGATGTTACGTAACACACCTCCTGCTTGACGAAGGAAAGCAGTGGTGTGTGTGTGTGTCTGTGTGTGTGTGTAGCCATAGTGCAGAGGCTGGAATCAAAACTCATAAAATTCAGGGCCGAAGGGCAATAATCCTGCTTATCGTGTAGAATGACCAGTTTAATGGACAACAAGAAAGTTGCCGGATGGCATCACTTGCACTTGGTGGATGTGTTCACTGGGTCAGAGAACGCAGAGGGTCCTACTCCCTGATCATCGACAAGAATTTAGTTTTGAATCCCCCAGAATCAGGAGGCAAGGCTAGGATGCACACCGTTTACTGGGGAAGACGACTTGGAGAGGTGAGACAGGGAAGATGGAAAAGCCAGGAAAGAAAGTGCTAACAAGTGGGTACCCCTGTGGAGAAAGGGGCTCAACCCATCTCCCTCCCCAGAGACTGCACAACATACCTCAAAGCCACCCAAGTGAGGGGTCAAACAACTGGGACATTTTACACGCATGGGCTGAGGGTCACGGGCAAAGCAACAGCCCAGGGCTTCCGCTTTAATCCTTCCTGTGGTCAGACGATGTCCACTGGGTGACCTTTGGGGATGGTGTGTACACAAGTTGAGTCACACCGGCATCGGATACACTCCACACTGATGTTCCAGAGTGCAGCTGGAGCTCACATGCAGACCAGAGGGGGCCAGTCTGGCCAATCTTCCATCCCAGGAATCTGTCAAGGCTTCGTCCAGAACTGTGAGGGGAGCTTACTGCCATAATCCAACGGCATCCTCCCCAACCTGGACATTCTCGGAGCCATGGCTGCTGCGTGTTGCTACAGCGTGTCAGCTAAGATTCCTTCTCCCAGCCGTGAGCATTTGGCTTAAGCTGGCTTGAGTTTCTTCTGTTACATCTTTCAAAAGGTAAAGTGCTTTCCAGGCCCACGGAGTTGCCTCTTTCCTCTGCGAGTCGAGGTCGGGTGGCTGAGTGGGCCCAGACCCCCGTGCTGGCTACCAGCTGACCCACGCACATCCTCTGGGCTGGCTTCGTCCACCTTAGATTGTAACGTTTAGTTGATTCTCAAGTCTGTCCAAAATCCATAATACTTGTAAGGCTCAAGGGGAAGAGATGTGAGTCCGAAGCTCTTTTTTTTTAGGGCTCTATAAATTCACAGCGTATCTATATACACAAATGGATGAAATGGAAGGCCCACCTAAGAGCAGTATTAAAAACTCCCAAGCCCTTGTGTCAAATTAAAAAAAAAAAAAAAAAAAGAGCATTCTGTGACACTTCCCTTCTCCCTGAGTAGTTTTTCCTAGAAAAACAGCAATACATAGCAATTGTCTACTTTCTGTAGAACTACCCAAGTGACACCTTCCCACCACTAGAGCCAAAAACAATACCTCTCAGCAATGCCTGAGTGACAGCTGTCAGCTTTGGAATAAACCTATAAACGAAGCGCAGGCTCCCATCAAATGTTCCATCCCATGTGCACAAGCCAACCAAACAAAACCCTTCACAGCCTCCAAACATGTGCAGAAAAAGTGAACACAGAGGAAAGTTACCGTCTACATAGCTTTGCTGCCTGTGAAAAGAGCATCTTGTTTGTTCTGATTTAGGTGCCACACTGATCATGTTGCAGGCTCTGCAGACTACGGAATCGGTGGCTAAGTCATCCCTCAGGATAGACTCTCTGGGCAACACTTCTGATATTCATGATAAGGAGATGGCTATTTTCATAGAACCAGAAGTTCATTCCGATTCCTTGAGTGTGCCCTCACTGGAAATAACTGTCTTGGGCTACGTCTGTGGGCTCTGTCAAGAGACAGATTTTCAAGCATCCCTGAAAGACAGACCAAACTCTGTTGACAAGTCTGCTCTTTCTTATCACCTAGATTATCACATGCAGCCTGCTTTGGGCCCTCTCATAATGAAACGTTCCCAAGTTCCAGAGAAGAATTTCCATTTCCAAAACACACATGGACGCATGTAGTAAAACTCAACAGTAGCAATTTCAAAGTCTACAAGTTCATCAATATTTATGGAGTTGGATTACAGTCATTTACAGGTGACGCCATCATCATTTGAAGCTATTTTCTGTGAGTTAATTTTAAAGTTTAAATGCATGCGGTTGTCATGATGTTTTAGTATTTAATTGTCTGTTACCTGGGTCTAAATGCCAGACTTACAGTCACATTGAAAAACACATACTGAAATAATCAGCTGTCATTTAGTTCAGCTCCTACTCACACTTTAAGTGGTAAGTTAATTGAAAGTGTGTACAGCTAACATATTTCACAATTTGGATATTTATGCTAAAATATAACTTTGAAATGCATTTTCCTAAAGCAGTGTTGAACATATAATTTGGATAGTTTCAAAAACCTTGGCATTTAAATCCAAGTGTTCACTGTGGCGTCTGTATATGGCAGATCTGGACTGCTAGAGATTTAAACCATTTGAGCATAGTGCTAAAACTGGATTCGCGAGCTTACCAAACACTTTTTAAAAAATGAAATACAAATAAATGAAGAGACTATTTCCCATGTTAATTATTTATGTGTGAGAGGACAAGAGAAATATTTGTTTCTGTAGGGCCAGGCACAATGTCTAGCACACAATGGGTAATCAATACACATCCGTTCAATAGATGAGGCTCATGTGTAGTCTTTAGGCAATGAATTTGATGGTCAGAGGCAGTTATGTGAAATAGTTATACCAGCCTTTCCAATCAGGACTTAGAGTAACAATACCCATGACCTCAACTCTTCAGGGCAATCAAGGTCCCACCTGTATTATTCCATCATGTATAATGAGAAGGAGAAGATACAGTTGACTTTCGTCATTAGGAAGTCTTTGGTGATGTTTGAGAAGCATTTCACTGCAGTGCTAGTAGAAGAAGGCAGATTTCGGGTGATGGCAGACTAAATGTTAGGCAGGGAACTTGATCATTTGGGGTCTGGTGGAACTCAACAACTTAATCCCAAGACTGTTGAAAAATTTCCAGAAAAATATGCAAAAGCAATGTATTCGTGACAAAAGCTTATACTTTTTTTTTTCTAAAGGCAGAATGAACGTAGCATTAAGCAAACCTAATTGATTTCTTAGTTACTCTTATGAGAAAAGTCATCATCCTACTAAATCACCAAGCTGTCCCTTTGGTGTCCCCGAAGACCAGGTTGGCCGTTCATACTCAATACGAGGGTCTGCCTGTGTTGTTTCGTTAGTGATCTAACTTTCCCAAACCTGTTCTTGAGTACTAGTATAAATAACCCTCACGCTCCACCGCATACAAACAACAACAATATCCTATCAACGTAAATACACGGGACAACGCAGACGTATCCCTCTGATTTGTCGAGATGACTGCAGAGCTTGAGGTGCTGGTACAGGATGGAGGAGCACCACTTCCAGTTAGGTTCGTAACTGGGTGAGATCCAGAACGGGGTCTGCCCACCACGGCAGCTCACATCCACCCCCGGTTTTTGTATAACCCACAAGCTAAGAAGGGGTTTTGAATTTTTAAGTCTTTGGGGGAGGGGAACTAAAAAAAGAAGAAAATGTCACAGCCTGTGAAAGTTATATGAAATCCCAATTTCAGTGTCTGTACCTCAAGTTTCATTGAATACAGCCATGCCTGTTCCTTTACATGCTGTCTGTGGTTAACTGTACCCTGAAGCAGCCAAGCTGAGTAGCTGCATCAGGGACCGCAGGGCCCCCAAAGTCAAAATATTCACTATCTGATCCTTTACAGAAAACGTTTGCTGATGGCTGGTCTAGAACGCTTGACTGCTTGAAGGTTAGATTAAGTTTTAAAAAACTGTAAAGTGATCTCATTTTACTCTTTAATATTTTATAATACAAATATCTGAAGATGCTCAATAATAAATGATCTGGGTAAAGGAAATCCCAAAGCACTAAGAACTGACTAAGAAGGCAAAAGCCAAGAGATTAAAATAAGACAGGAGAACACTTAGAGTTAAAAAGTGAAGCTAAGGAATCTACAGTTACACACAAAAAAACTTGGTCCTGAGCTCCCTGCACACTCGCCAAAAAACGAGGAAAAGAGGAAACTCTGTCTCTCTCTCTCTCCCGTTCTCAGTCTCGCTCAAGTCTGAGAGTAATCTCTCATGTGGATTTCTATCAACACTTGTTAACCCACAGAACTAGAAAAAAGTCTGTGCTGATGAAACAGGCCTTTGATAGGAAATACACATATGAATAGTCCCAAAGTTCAGCACCATGGTCAAGGTAGAGGGGGTGGTGCTAATTAAATTAAATCAGACTTCCTCAGGTTTCAAGCTCTTAGGACATAAACCTAAGATGTTTTCTGTCTTTTCTGTTGTTTTTCCTTAGGAAGTGTTTGGGGGAAATTACCACACGTGACTTTTTAGCCCCAAACCTTAAATTACTCTGGAAAACTTTTGTACCATAATCTATAGGAATAGATTCCATCTATTATTTTCAGTTTAGGATTTCCAGGACACAGATTTATGAAACCCAAATATTTTATAAAGAAAGACCTTGGGCTTCCCTGGAGGCGCAGTGGTTGAGAATCTGCCTGCCAATGCAGGGGACACGGGTTCAAGCCCTGGTCTGGGAGGATCCCACATGCCACGGAGCAACTGGGCCCATGAGCCACAACTACTGAGCCTGTGCGTCTGGAGCCTGTGCTCCGCAACAAGAGAGGCCGCGATAGTGAGAGGCCTGCGCACCGCGATGAAGAGTGGCCCCCAATTGCCGCAACTAGAGAAAGCCCTCACACAGAAACGAAGACCCAACACAGCCATAAATAAATTAATTAATTAAAAAAAAAAAAGAAAGGCCTTGAAAATGAGGAATGAAGAGAGGTAAACATCCATTCTCACTGAGAGCTGAGGTTTTCTGAACTTAGTTACAAAACAGAAACACACTCAGACTTAGAGAATGAACTTATGGTTACCAGGGGGAAGCGTGGCGGGGGGATGGTGACAGATAGATCGGGAGTTTGGGATTGACGTGTCCACACTGCTATATTTAAAAGAGATAGCCAGCAAGGACCTACTGTATAAATAAATAAATAAATAAATAAATAAAATTTAAAAAAAAATCCACATATGAGCGAGAATAAATAAATAAATAAACCCTACAAACCTTAATTAACCATTGATATTTTAAATTATTGCTTCAAGCTTTAATTCCTCAAGTACATTGTGTTCTGCATCTTATTATATTAGAGCGAGTTGTAAAGACTGTACTTGAATTTAATGTTAAGGCAACATTGGAACTAAAATAGAATCCAAGACATTAAAACCTTACAATAGTTTCTCAGAGAAAAATGATTATGATCAGAATGTCAACATTATGTTTGCTCAGACTGCTTCGGCGTAACAGTATCCATAATTCGGTCTGTTAATCAGTAGAACAGTATTAAGATGTTTATTAAAATAAATGTAATGAAAGAGAGATCTAAAGGAAAATGCTGAAGACTGGGTACCACCACTGTTCTTTAGAAGATTTTGAATTCAGAACCTCAGGAAATCCATAGGACAACGTTTCAACTCAAAGCTTCTTTTCTTGAATACATTATTTTATTAGTATGAAACAAAGCCTTGAGTGGGCAAAGGGGAAAAGGGGGTTAATGGAATCTCTATTTCAGCTGCTTTTTGCACAAAATAAATGGACATTTCTCTGTCCCAAGGGAATGGTCACGTGCACCTTTACCAGGAAATACACACTGCGCCGACATCTTTCAGGATGCAAAAGGCATGAGAGGCCTGGGTGTATTACCCCCACCTAAAGACCAAACTTCCATTCCTCTTAACAAGATGACACGGATTGGCAAGGACATCAACTCAGTTCTTAGAAATACATAATTGACTGTTATGACAGAGGACTGCAGAATGTAATCACTCAAAATCTGTCTGGAGATCACAGTCTCACCCTGAAGACCAAAAGGCACCCTTCACCTTAAACGCGATACATCGCTATGGAACAGAGGACACGCCGGGAAGTGGTACCTGCCCATCCGACCTGAATTTGTGCGTGTTCCTTTTTCAAGGTCACCTTAGAGGCTCCTCACACCGAGATGATTATGTCCATGGCACAGCAGCCGCCAAAGCATCCCGCAGGATTGTGGCAGGACTGGAAATGCTGAAGAATAAATACGGACCAGCGGCCCCAAGCTAAACGAGAAAGCATCTAGCAGGCTCAACCAGAGGCTACGTCGGCTCCCCAGCCTTGAAGGTCAAGCTTATTTATCCCACGGCTCCACATGGAGAAAGCTACCTGATTGAGTTCAAAGACACTGTACGGGTCTGTGCAGCATCCAGTGGGTCCCTCTGGAACAATATCTCGGGGCACTCACTAACTTTATGGGACAGGTGCCTCTCGACAAAGCCAGGACATTTGTACACACACTGCACGGACATTATATTTTAGCAAATTTATTTTTAAAGACTTTTTTTGAGATTTTGTGATTCTACCAAGTTATATTTATCAATGTCATTCAAGATATTACATAAATAAATTGTTAAGCATGGTATGATCTTAATCCTATCACTAATAGCCAATCCAGTATTATGAACTGTAATGTGGAAGCATTCTGTCTCATAATTCAATATCAAATTATCAATAATACATCCTGATAAAGTATGAGGCATACCACACTTGAGAAGGATTCATTACCAATTTGCTTTTCTATCCATCTGACAGCATCTTCTTATTAACAGGCTAATTTTTACACTTCACAAGGACTGGAGTGAATTTACAATATTACACACCTGTCTTATTATTGGTAAGATGCTATAAACGTGATATTCTTAAGGAAAAAAGTCAAAGTCTCCTTAAAGCAAATTTATTAAACATTTAATTCAGCACTTATTCATGATACAGATACTTAGTGAAATAGGAAGAGAAATAAACATCTTTACCTAATAAACTACTACAAACCTACAGTTCATAGCCAGTGCAAGACAGGAACCATTCCTGTTCTATTTTGCACTGAAGACCATATCCTATATAATACAAAATTAAATGCATATATAAATCAAAAGGATAAAGATGGGATAGAAAAATAGATATCAAGGTTGATGGATGAAACAATTGCTCCGTGGAAAACCCAAAATATTCCACAGACCAATTAGCGAACAAATATAAGAATTTAGAAGTTGGCCTATCACAAGGTCAATATAAAAACTGTACTGGGGCTTCCCTGGTGGCGCAGTGGTTGAGAATCTGCCTGCTAATGCAGGGGACACGGGTTCGAGCCCTGGTCTGGGAAGATCCCACATGCCGCCGAGCAACTGGGCCCGTGAGCCACAATTACTGAGCCTGCGCGTCTGGAGCCTGTGCTCCGCAACAAGAGAGGCCGCGATAGTGAGAGGCCCGCGCACCGCAATGAAGAGTGGCCCCCACTTGCCGCAACTAGAGAAAGTCCTCACACAGAAACGAAGACCCAACACAGCCATAAATAAGTAAATAAAATTTTAAAAGGAAAAACAAACAAAAAAAACAAAACAAAACAAAAAAAAACTGTACTGCATTTGAATGAATTAGAAACAACTCAGAAAAAAAGTTTTTTTAATTATGGTTTCTTATAAAATATATGGTATCTAGTAATAAAGTTAAAAGAAACATGCACAAAATGTATGGCAAAGTACATTAAGAAAACATTAAATACATTCTACGGTCAATTAAAATTGTTGGTTCAAAAATGAACAAATTCAGGACTTCCCTGGCGGTCTAGTGGTTAAGACTCTGTGCTTCCAATGCAGGGGTCGGGGAACTAAGATCCCACATGCCGCGCAGCATGGCCAAAAGATAAAATAAAATAAAAATTTTTAAAGAATGAACAAATTCAACCAGAAACATACTGGTAGATGTATGGAAACTTAATCTAATATACACAGGTAGCATTGCATATCCTCCACTAACAGATGGACTCATCAATTAATGTGATGGAATAACTGGTGATCAATAGAAAAAATAAAAACCCAGATCTTTAAGGGAAGCATAATTCATTACTGATAGATTAAGGACGTGAAAGTAAAAGAGAAACCTGTAAGAAACTTTTATATGAAAATATACTGTAACCTTCTCCTGGATAGGACAGATATTTTCTTAAGACACAAAAAACATAAACTCTAAATAAAAGAATTTAAAAATTCAACCACATGAAAATTAAGAACTTCTGATCATTAAAGGCAGAATAAAGAAACTGAGGGAGAGGGGAAAGCCGCAAACCCAAAGAGGATGTTTGCAAACTCAATAATGTAGGTAAGTAACCAAAACATACAAAGAGCTCCTTAAATCAAAAAGAAAATGATGTACAATTCAGTATAAAAGCGGGCAAAACATTTAACAGAGTTTTCATAGGTAAGGAAACAAGACTATCTCATTAACGTATCAACAGGTGTCCAAAATAATCAAGAATACAGATTAAGACTGCAAACGGATTCTATTCATACCCACAAGATGGATAAAATTAAGAAGACTGAGAATTCTGGGTGGTAGGAAGGTGCGTTTCCATGGGAATTCTTATATGACACTGGGTCACTTTGGGTGCAAACCGGCACAGCTACTTAGAAGAGCAATTTCTCTCTAACTTGTAAAGCTGAACAGCCAGAAACCAGCGACTCAGCAATCCCACTCCTAAGAGGAACAAGTCTTACGTCAATGTTTGCACAGGCACACCAGAAGACAAGAACAAGAATGTTTAAATCAGCATCGTTTACAGTAGCAAAAACATGGAAAACCCTCATGGCCATTTTCAATGGAAACCATCAATAAATCTATAATAGGAAAAGAAAAGCAGCTTTTTGTCTTGTTTTTGTTTTCTCGTTTTGTTTTGTTTTGAGCCAAACTGAGAACTATAGGCCAGGAGCCAGCCTCTCAGTTAGCTCTGAGGAACTGCTCTGAAGAAGCATGGTGTTCAGCGTATTTTTATGTCTCATCAGAACAAAGAACATCAAACATTCCGGGGGCACATTCCTGCAAGGTTTCAAAAAGACGTATCAGCACGTACACAGCGAGTCAGTATGGCCTTGGCGCCCGGGAAGGGAGTGTACCATCAAAGTAGAATCAGCGCTGGCCTCCCAGGAAGGGACGCATCTATCCCTGTCTTCAGAATGGACATTCTTGACTTCTGGACAATGTATCCTTTTCTTTAATGGTTAGAGCAGATGTACAATGCATGTTGGATAGGCCACAAGACAGGGTGTTCTAGTTAGCACAAAGTTTAAGTCTACACACCTCGTTCACAGTATAGTTATCTAAGGTGATGGCTCTCTTCCTGAACAGGTCCTCTGTCTACAATCTTTAGGCAGTTAGGGGAAGGTCAAAGTTTCTTCCTGAGTCTTTTGCCTTGACTGTTTTCAGCTCCAAATAATCCACATGCCAAAGAGACACTGTGGGGTGGCACATTTTGCTCCCCTTCAAAGACATCTAAATAAATGTGCTACAGACAGCAACTGCCGATCACAACAAAGAGAACTTTATTTTTAATGCCAGGATTGTCATAGTTTACTTTCCCACCAGCCCAGTTGCTAGAAATTAGCCTCTCTCAAGGTGACCCCCAGCTACTTCTGTGAGACTCCCAGGTGCCGGCTCAGGTGTACCAAGAACAGGCCTTCTGGTTTCCTAGTTACCATCTCCTTCTGCTGCATCTATGGCAACATGAATCAAAACCCTCAAAAATATGCTAGAGAGGAGGAGAGGTTTCTTTGGATACATTTTAGACTTAATATTCTGAAATGGAGTCCTGCAGAATCTTGTAGAACTGTCCTTCTTGGAAATCTTTAATAATGCGTTCACAGTTACCAATCTCCCTAAAAGAGCTCCACAAGTATAACCTGGCAAAATAAAGATGAAAGAAAAAATATTTTGCCAGGTTAAACCTTCAGTATGGAGGCTCCTTAAAAAACTGAAAGTACAGCTACCATATGATCCAGCAATCCCATTCCCAGGCATATATCCAGAGAAAACCATAATTCGAAAAGATACATGCACCCCAATGTTCACTGTGGCACTACTTACAATAGCCAGGACATGGAAGGAACCTAAATGTCCATCAACAGAGGAATGGATAAAGAAGATGTGGTACATATATACAATGGAATATTACTCAGTCATAAAAAAGAATGAAATAATGCCATTTGCAGCAACATGGATGGACCTAGTGATTTTCATACTGAGTGACGTAAGTCAGACAGAAAAAGACAAATATCATATGATATCACATATGCGGAATCAAAAAAAAAGTGTACAGATGAACTTATCTACAAAACAGAGACAGAGCTACAGATGAAGAAAACAAACTTATGGTTACCAGGGGGTAAAGGTGGGGAGGGATAAATTGGGAGATTGGGATTGACATATACACACTACTATATATAAAATAGATAACTAATAAGGACCTACTGTAGAGCACAGGGAACTCTATTCATTACTCTGTAATGACGTATATGGGAAAAGAATCTTAAAAAGAGTGGATATATGTATATGTATAACAGATTTACTTTGCTGTACACCTGAAACTAACAACATTGTCAATCAAGTATAGTCCAATAAATTTTTTTAAAAATCCTTATTGTAAAAAAAAAAAAAAAAAAAATGAGGTGACAGTTACCCATCGCCCTAAAAGAGCTCCAAAAGTATAACCTGGCAAAATAAAGATGAAAGAAGTAAAATCTGAGGGTTTGGAACCGCCATTCTTTTTTGTAATGGTTTTAAGATCCTCAAATTCATGGTGCACGTTCACTGAACAAATATTTTCAGAGCACCTGCCATTACCCACTAGGCAAAGCACCGTGGGAATAAGATGAACGTTACTGTGTCTCTCAATTGTTACAAAACTGTGGGAGGGAGGTTTAGGCACACAGGGTGTGAGTTAAGGCAGAAGACAGAGTACAAAAGCAGAGGTATTTGTCCAATGCTGAGGAAACTCAAGTGCAGAAGGGCGTTTATACGTAACACACTGAAGTAGTACCCCACATGCTGGAGGAGACATGAACTGCCCACGACAACAGTTACAGCACACCAGTTACATAATTAAAAGCTCCTGCAGCCATGCAAGATGGTGCAGGATGTTTGTGATCTACTATGAGGAAAAAAAAACAAAAACAAAACCGGAATAGCATCATGCAATGGAGGGCATCAAATTGAGCAGCTCTTTGCAGAAAACCTTTATTTGTTATCATTTTTTGACAACATATAACTTTTTACGTTTATTATCTTTATAACACACTTTTTAATTTTAGAATAGTTTTAGATTTATAGAAACATTGCAAAGGTAGTACAGAAAGTTCTCATGCACCCCACGTTCAATTTCCCGTGTAATTAACATCTCCACTGTGATAGTCATCACAATTAATAACCAATGTAGATAAGTTATTCTTAACTAAGGTCCATGCTTTATTCAGGTTTCCCTTGCTTTTTACCCTAATGCCCCATCCAAGACAACACGTGAGACTTAGTTGTCATGTCTCCTTAGCTGTGACCGTTTCTCCATCTCTTCTTGTTTTTCACATCTTGACAGTTTTGACAAGTACTGAGCAGGTGTTTTGGAGAATGTCTGGTAATTTGGGTTTGTCTGTTTTTTTCTCGAGATTAGACAAGGTTAGAGATTACAGGTTTGGGAGAGGAAGAACAGAGAGGTGAAGTGCCGTTTTCATCACATCATATCAAAGGTACAGGATATCACTATTGATGATGATGTTGGGGTCCAGGGCAGGTCACCCCAAACTATGTCTCCCTGGCATAACAAGTATTTTGAATTAAAGTTACTTATGAAATGGCGCATGCAGGAGGGACCGCTGACCCTCCTCTCTGTCTCCCTGAAGCAGAAAATACATCTCATGTGAAAGGTATCCTCCCTGCACCTGGAGGTAAAAGGACACCCTTATCCAGGGACAGGGAACTCGAGGCTGAGACGCCTGTAGAAACAAACCTCGTGACTTTTTTAACTGATCACCCCAAGCCCAAACTCTGTTTAGATTCTTCACCGGTTGAGCACCGAAAGCCTATATGTCTTTGTCCTATGAATGCTTCACACATTTATCCTTCTTTGTCTAAAAAGTATAAAAGCTGCCTGCTTTGGCCGCTTCTTAGGTCCCATGCCTACAAGACCTCCGTGTGCACAAATCAAAATGTGTTTCTTTTCCTCCTGTTAACCTGTCGTGTGTCAATTTTATTACTGTGTCAAGTTTATTACAATTTTGTAACTAGTGACTAGAATGCGAGAGGGGAAAGGGGGAAGTTCCCCCCATTCCAGACAATGACCTCGATCACCTGGCTGAAGTCATGGTTGTCAGCTTTTTCCACTGTGATGTTATTCTTTTTATCCCCCTTTCCACACTGACCTCCTTGGAAGGAAGGCACATTTAAGGAGTGGAGAGTTATTTTTGGAATGAGGGCATAGTAGCTACATAAATTACTTGGAATTTTTCTGTACAGGAGATTTGATTTTCCCCCATTTATTTCTTCAATCATTTATTGCAATAATTTGTATGTTAATTTAAATCAATAATTTGTTGTGTCAATACAGACTGACCACATATAATTTTGATGTTCAAAATTATAGTGAGCCCCTCTTTACTCCCTTCCCATCAAAAAATACCTGCCACATGCTTTTTGGACCTAATTCTTCAAAAGAATCCCCAAATATTACATAGCTAGATTGTTCTGCTGTGTGGTATTTATAGAGTTTTTTGAGCTACGTTCAGCTTGTATAAGCTCATGGGTGCATATGGTTGAAACAATCTCATTTTCCACATAAAGCCATGTTCCATTAAGAGCGAATGCCTTACTCATTCTTCCAAAATTTCCAAGTTTCCAATTTACAAGTTCCTAACTTAGTGAAAATGCTCTCCAGGTGCCGCTGAGCAGTCTTGTAAATTGAGTTTGTGAACTTGACCCCGAGTTCCTCCAACGAATTAGGTTTTGATGAATGAACGATAATATTAAGGCATTTGCATGTCCTGTGCTCATCTAAAATTATTAAAACTAAAATTGCACTCGGCCTTTCTGACTCTCCCTCTAAATGGGATGTAGTTAAAATGGAATATTTACCCAGCGTGGATTTGAGAAAACAAAGGGCTTTTGTTTTAACTACGATGTGGAGGATGGCACAGATTCCCTTAGCAATCAAACCATTAGGGAAATGCAAAGCAGTTCCCAAAGCATCATATGTTTAAGCTAGATACTTGGAGATGTCTTGCAAAAGATGATTTTTGAATCCAAGGTATGCATTTTTGAAGGTCACCCCAGGAAAGAAATCTGTGTGCAAGCTCCACTGATATATATATACATAAATGACTGTTTTCATAGCTCTGTTCGTGATGTTTGAAACTAGCCAGATCTCTCCTAAGACCAATAGGAGCAAGACATTTCATTTTGGTAAAAGTCTTCAGCAAAAATATGGTTTTAATAATGCAACCCTCAGTGTTCACTCTGATCCTCAGCACTGCAGTGTTTCTATCATAAAGACGGCATGGGACCTGCGACGTCTGCAGAGAGCTGACAGACAGAGCTAACGGGAGCCTTACAACTCACTTCTCAGCCCAGAAAGAATCATGCCTGTCGGCATCTTGAAGGTCACCCTTCTTCCCCTGGAACTGCAGAATATGACCGAACTTTGAATTCTCTTCACCCTCTCACAGAAACATGACCTGAATGCCAACGTTCCTTTGCGGGCTTTAATGAAAAAGTTACTTATTGGTTCCTATTTTGCATATTTGCATAATCTCAGAGGCTGAGGTTAGGAACCTGCATCCCATTTTGCTCTTCTTCTCCACCTGAGAAGGTACTCATGCTATATTCAGATGTGCAAAGAACACATCTTCTTTACTTGTTGAAAAGTAAACCAAATCTCTCTCACCTCGTGAAGACTGGGAGGTGATCATAAACTTTCAACCCATCAACTCAGAGTATGACAGTTTCTTCTGTTTCGTCTCCTGAATGTCTTGGTCTCCTGGTCTCCATCTTTCCTATCTCCACAGCCCAATGTTTCTCTGCAAGATGATGTCCATGTGTGTAGGCGAAGTACCATGACCTCATGGAGCTGGGGAGAGGGAGCCTTGGGTCCACGCATATGGATGCCCTGAATCTTCATTTTCTGCTGCGGAAGGGCCTGTGTGGTCTGGTTCCTGAACTCAGTGACATCTGTCCGGTCTATCCTTCAGGGAGGACGTGCCCAGGAGCCTTTGGTACCAGGTATATGTCCCTGGTCCCCACGGGACCACGTATATGTCCCACGTCCCTGGACGTGCCCAGGAGCCCTTGGTACCAGGTATATGTCCCTGGTTCCCAAGTCTGTACATGACCACCTTCCCTTCCTCTCTCCAGCCTCTGTTGACCCGCTGGTCTTCTCAGCTCCTCTGTACCTCCTCATTAAAGTGTACGTACAATTTCAGATCCCCTACCTGTCACACAAAGGCTCAGGTGGGCCACACGCCGCGCCCCCAACTTATCAAGACACAGGCTCAGACAGTATCTCCCCATCCTTCTCAAACCATGTGAGAACATCAGCCAATCCAAGAACTGACTTCCTCTGAGAGCCTGGTCATGTCCCCGGCAGAGACCAGAGAGACGGCTGCAACATCCCGGGACATTTTCATACCATCTCGGTGTTTATGTAGCTCCAACCTGAAGGAGAGGGCAAGGGTCCTGTTTTCTGATCACTGCCTGTCTTCCCCCTCTCGCTCGGTGCCCACAAGGACAGTAGGGGCAGACTTCCTATTTCATTTCCTGTCTGTCTTTGACTTCCAATGCATCATATTCTCCTTCAAGATGGCACCAAGATGCCAACCCAGCCTTAAGGACTGCTATAGAATGAAATTTTGTGACTCCCCCAAATTCATATGTTGAAAGCTTTTCCCCAACAGCGTGGTATATTGGGAGGTGTAACGTTCGGAAGGTGATTAGGTTATGAGGGTAGAGCCCTCAGAATGGGTTGAGTACCCAAATAAGAGAGGCCCCAGAGAGCTCCCTTGCCCCTCCCACCATATAAGGATCCAGAGAGTCGACGGTCGTCTATGAACTGGGAAACAGGCTCTCACCAGACACCACATCTGCCAGGGACTTGGTTTTCTAGCCTCCGGAACAGTAAGACATGAATTTCTTTTGTTTATAAGCCACTCGGTCTATGGTGTTCCATTACAGAATCCCAAAAGGACCAAGACAAGAGCAGAAACCATCACGACAGCCCTGAAGACACGTTGTTTGGCCAGCGCTGCTACTGTCATTTACGATTCAACTCACCTGGGAACCGGGGATTACTGAAAACAAAAATAACGCCCTTGTGACTCCCATTTTATTTAGCAAGAGTGCAAAGAGAGTCACGGAATGGAAGAATACCCCTAGAGTTTCTCACCAATCTCATCTTCATTCTTTCTCCACTGGTTTTTTTTTTTTACTATTTAATAACTGAGCCGTGTCACAGCAATAGGTACCAACTGGGGCAGTGAAAAGATATTCCGTGCTGCTCCTCACACCTGCAGCAGAAACCCTCCCAACGACAACCCTCAAATGGGCTTGCAGCAGGCGAGTGGAGGGCAACATATTTGCTGCAGGACCAAGCTTAGGAAAATGTGCTCCATTTTCAGGCCCCTAGGGATCCTTCTATTCTGATCAGCTGCGATATCTCAATTCAGGGGCTGCTGCTGGGTGCGGATGTTTCATCTAGAAGCACAAAAGGATCGCTAACAGAATTACAGACCACTCAACAAGCCCGCCCAATATCAGTCTGATACAAAGAAAAAGGAAAGAGAAAAGCAGCCGGTGGAAAGTCAGAGATCCTTTACGCGTCCGTCAAGCAGAGGGGGGCACAGAGAGGTTTGGGGCTCCCGGCGGATGAATGGTCTACTTGATAACATCCTGAAGAGTGTGAGGGCTCCAGCCTGCCACAGGTGCTGCATCTTCCTTCTGGCAGTAACTGCTCTGAGCAGAGCCGTACTGCGGGGCGTAAAAGAGGATGCCGCACCCAGGCATCTCACTCTCATTACAGCCGAGGCTCTAGATCCGCCAGCCCTTCGCAGAGGACGGATGAGTGCAGGGTCTCTGGCCAATTGTCTCCTTGCAACGTCAGTTAGGGTGACAAAAGGGGAAAGGGAAGCCCACAGAGAAGCACATGTCTGAATCCATGTGCAGAGCCGGAGGTGGGGATGGAGATGGGAATGAACTGGGAGGTGGGGCGAGGCCAGCAGAGGATGGGAACAGGTGTGTTCTCTGGAGGAAAAGGTGCACAGGTTTCAGACTGCAGACTGACGAAGAGGGCAGGACACAGACCTTCCACGTAGCAGCAGGGGAGGGCGCTTGGCCACTGTCTAGCTGCGTGACCAGGGGCAACTTAACCTCCCCAGGCCTCAGTCCCCTCATGGGAAAACTGAGAAAGCGTCATACCTAACTTTCAGCATTGCCTGCAGGATCAGAGACCAATTCTCATCACAGATGCAGTTCTGGACAATCCGCAACTTCTCCAGAGGGAAGCACTGTCATTTGGTATAAGTACGGGAGACGGGTATTTTCTTTTTCTGCTTTTTTTTAACCTACACTTCTCTTTTGTGCATTAACTAATAGCATGTGACCGTCCATGGTTTGGAATCCATTCCTGGTCTAATCAAGGAGTGGATGCATACAGGTAAATTAACTTAATACATTTTTTAAAACAACGCTGGAGTTGATTTCCAGCTCTGTCACTTACTAGCTTATAAATTATTTGAGTTCTCAGAGTCTCTGTTGCCTCAGCTCTATATGGGGAGTGTTCCACAGGATTTTTGTGAAAATTCAGTGGTTGCACATGTAAAAACACCTGGTATGACATGCATGTAAGTATGTATAAAGAGAGGTATATGTGTGCATATATGCATGTAAATAGATGCACATATACACATACGCATATACACATATGCATATTCATAGACAAGGGTTTTATTCATATACCGATACATATGTGTATGTATATATATATGTATCTACGTATATAGATTCATATATATACATTCAAATAGTAATTCCTTTCAATTTCTTATTTCAAATTTTTGGCAACCAGACTCTCCTGTGCTGTATGTGTCCCAGCAAGCAGCCTTCTGTTGTCTATCTTGTGAGCTTCTGGTTGGAGACGTTTTCCGTATTCCCCCCTGGACGCTGACCTTCAGGAGAAGCTGCCATCATCACACCAAGTCACCCAGCTGTCCAGCTGCCTCCATCCTAACGGGCTGCCCTGTCCTTCCGACCCCGGGCCCCCAGGCGGATGTAACTTTCAGCCCCTGTGAGTGAGCAGTAAGACCTCACCCGCTGACAGCACGTCCGTCTACCTTCTGAACAACACATCCTCGGCCACGGCTGTACTCCAAGCTCGAGTCACACTGCACCCACGGTGACATCTGCCTGCGTGTCTCTGTGCTAACACGCCCGCTTTATTATCAACTCCCCGTGCTTCGGCACACCCACACATAGCCATCTCTATATCCTGTGGTTTTTTGTTTTTTTCTGAGAACTATTATTTGATTCTGATTCTGATTTTGTGGGGAGGTCCAACAAGCTCTGGTGTAACGCCAATGCTCCTGGCTTGTGGACCACTGATTCGCAAACTCAGCTGCAGTTGGAACCACCTGGAAAGCCTTAACACGTTAACTTAAAAATCAGCAAATTGAGGGACTTCCCTGGTGGCACAGTGGTTGGGAATCCACCTGCCAATACAGGGAAGACGGGTTCGAGCCCTGGTCCGGGACGATCCCACATGCCGCGGAGCAACTAAGCCCGTGAGCCACAACTACTGAGCTTGCGCTCTAGAGCCCACGAGCCACAATGACTGAAGCCCACGCACCTAGAGCCCGTGCTCTGCAACAAGAGGAGCCACTGCAATGAGAAGCCCGCGCACCGCAACCAAGAGTAGCCCCCGCTCGCCGCAACTAGAGAAAGCCCACACACAGCAACAAAGACCCAACGCAGCCAAAAATAAATAAATAAATAAATTTTAAAAAATTTTTTAAAAAATCAGTGAATTGAGAATTACACTGAATCACGAGGGAAATTCTGTTCCCTGGTGGACCACTGGCAATGTCTGGAGACATTTTTGGTTGTCACGAAGCAGGCAAGGAGGGTAGGTTACTGACATGGAAAAGGGAGAGCCCAGGGACGCCGCTCCGCATCTTGCGGTGCCCAGCACAGCCCCACGGGAGCGCGTTATCCAGCCCCACGGGAACACGTTATTATCCAGCCCCAAATGGCAACGGTGCCCAGGTCGAGACACCCTTGGGGAGGCTCTTACTCCAAATCATGCCTAGGACATCTGCTATCTACTAGTACAGTATAAAATCACCCGTGCAGTACCTCATGGACGAATAATTGGTTAGTGCATGTTGAAACCTGTTCATGGCGCACGTGGTGCTGATAATTGATTCTGTTTAACTGAGATGTGGAATAGCAAATAGCCATTTCTGAATTTAGTTCTATTATCAGATACAATGTGACAGGACAGCAGGAGTCCCCCCCAGATCTGGCAACCTTTGGAGGGCTGCTCCTTGAGACTGTCCTTTAGTGTAAACCATGAATTCTGCAAGGCAGATTTTTGAGAAAGAATCACTGCAGTGTGATGCTTTAACTATCAAACCCCTTAAGAAAGACTTCTCTGTGTTGTAACATGTTCTTCTTTGCATATTGCAGCGGAGCCAAGTACTCTATAAATGGTGCGTTTCATGACCTACTTGAAAAGTAAACCATCCTACAACTGGCAGGGAGAAACCGAGGGTGGCTGGTATCATTGAATCATCAGAGAAGCTTAGCCCTCTGCCAAAAGCTGCAGCCGAGGCTACTTGGAGAAATACTAGGGCAGGGCTTTTTATGAATTTGATTCCATGCAGTAGCTTATCTTTTATTTTCTATATTTCCTAAATTCTTCACAGAAGGGAAAAAATAAACTCTGTTAGCATTCTTACTGAGGCACAGAAATCAGACATATGTATAAAACAAAGGAAGAGAAAAGCATATTTGTCAACCAGAACTATAGAAGCTAAAAGCAAAAGACTGCAAAATAGTAATTACCAGGAAGCTTCATTAATGTCAGTTCTAAGAAGTTTACAAGAGTGCCTTCAATTTGGATTCAAACTGTTTACTCAAAGGTCTACATGAGTAAAAATCTGTGAATAAACCAATAACCATGAACTTTTGATATGTGTGTATGTATATGTGTGCGTAAGTATACCCCACATACCTTACAGGACAGTCCTTTGAATGCAGAGTCAGGGGTAAGGTTTTTGACACAAATATGCTTTTAAGAGTAGGTCAAGAGTAGAGGGTACCATGAATAGTACATCTGCTTTCTGACTATCATTCCCAATCCTTTAACTGAGCAACTAATAATCAGCACTGATTATGAAATATTGAAAAGTGTTAGGACATTACAGAGACTCAGACTCCAACTGGGCATATTTAAATACTTTTAAAAACAATCTGTGCATAAAACAGATCCAAACTTGGATCTTCCTTTTCTTCTGCTTAAGAAATAAATTGTATGCTGTATTTCATTTCTTCTTGCCAAAAAAAAAAGCAGAGAGTATCAGCTAACTTCTCCTGGTCTCTGATGGAGATCTGTGAAGCACTAATACTTACTGAACAGGTACTGTGAATCACATTTCACATTTTCTGTGCATTTCATCTTCACATAAACACACTGAAGTAAGACGTAATTTGTAGATGAGAAAAGTGGGAAGTGAATTTCCTTGCAGGACACACAGCCAGGATTGGAAATCGGCTCTGAACTCAAAGCCCAGGGTCATGTAACATATCTTGCTACCTCTGTCGTTGGGGATATTCCCCGGTCTTTCCCAGGAGAGGGCTGCCTAACAATATTCTAATGCACAAAACGACTGGAAACCTGGAATAGCCTCCCCATCCTTTCAGCCAACGTACTGATCACAGAGACGGATTCGCCAAGAGGTAACAGACAGTATGGGTGGAGGAGGTCATTGGGACAAGAGGACGAGTGAAACCCCAGTCACCTCCGGACTACGACCCTGGTCCTCTTCCCCCACTTGGACGTGTGATTCTGCTCAGTGATCTGACTGCATGACCCCTGGCGGTGGAGCTCTGGAATCTGAGTTTTTCTGAATGTCCCCAGCTTACTGCACGGCCTGCCAGGGGTGCGATGCTTTCACATCGTTTTCATAACGTGTCCACGCTGAGGTATGCCAGCAGCACCGAACAGGTATGTAAAGATTACGTCCAGAGCTGGAGTGACACGCACACAGGGCCAGACACCGAATCACAGCCTCACAAGGCTTGCTGATGGGGAAGGGGCAAGAGTTCTGGAGGAAACAAGGAAGCCCTGCCCAAGTCCTGGTCCTCACGTGGGCTGTCTCTGGGGTCCTGGCCAAGCCCCCTAAACGCTGGGCAGAGATTCCGCCTCCTCGCCAGGCTATCGCGTGACTTCTCAGCAGAATCATGTGCGAGAAAGCATTCTGCAAATGACCTGAGGAATGCGTCAGTCAGCTCCCTGCAGGGCACACCGGCACCTCAGTGTACGCTTTCCTGATGCTCAAGGTGCACAAGCTACTCATGGGCACACGTTTTGGTCCCCTGTGACTTTACAGGTTATTTTCTGTTCATAATTGCTAAATCATTATTAATTGTTTAGTTTAACAATTCACATTTATGTCACATTAATAAAGTGTGTGTGTGTGTGTGTGTGTGTGTGTGTTCATTCGGGACACCCTGTATTTAGGTCGTTTTCAGCTTAAAAGAATTCTTTTAAATAAAATTGTTTTCGGCCCATATATGTTTCAAAGGGCTACCAAGCCCTTTATTTATCGACAATTATCTGTGTAGGACTAAACAGCTGTCCTTTATGGAAACATCCGGCATCAGCCCTAAACGCTGAATTCTCACCCTCTGAACTGCAGTGAGGATGAGGGTCTTTCTTTAGGATCATCCGCTTAAAGACGAGCTCAGGGTATTTCGGTAACTTCGGTGCCCAAGGGGGCATTAACATGTGAGCACAATCTCAGGCAGACAGCCAGGGGAGCTCTCACGAATGCACAGCTGCAAATACTGGTTTTCAAGTAGAGCAGCATTTCCAGGGGAAGCGGCAACGGTGAGAGCGTGGTGACAGAGCTACATGTGCCAGGGAAGGTCTCAGACACACGGGAGACTGAATCAGAGGATGCTGGACTTGCTGATGGAGGGGGGAAATAGCATGCCCCAGGGAGAAAAGGGAAGAGTGAGATCAAGGGGTAAGGACCCCAGAGCCCAAGTCTCCTCAGCCTTCTGGAGCTGCAAGGCTGAACTCTACATACAGCAGATGCGAACACAAATGTGACACTGAATGTATACAAGTGAAGTTGCCATAAGCCATTTGTTTGACGTGAATATAAGCATCACGTTGAATGCAGCGGCCTTACATCACCACCTTGTGCGAATGTGCTAACAGAAGATGCTCCTAGTCTGTGCTCTGACAGAATCAGCATCTGATACCTCTGTGCCCATCCGTTACATCACATGCTCCAAAGAGTATGTGTGCACGATGGGTGTTTGCTGCCAGCTCGCCCACGTGTGTCATCTCGTTTGGCCGTTTCTTCCCATCAGCATGGGAAGAAATACTCAAGCGGCTCTCAGGATCCAGGAGCATTTCAGGCACATGTTTTTAGGTAACTGTGCACCTCACTTCCTCTCTCTTTAATGAGCTGAGTAATAAGTCAACATAAGTCTTCCCCCCAAGGATTGATTCTTGTGTCTACGCTGAACGCAATAAAAACAACCTGGGTTGTTGTGATAAAAAAAGAAAGCATCTGGCTCTGTGACATGATTTATTTACTTTAATAAATATTTTTAAGGTGATGGGGAAATGTTGCTTTACTCTGAGCCATTTTAACCATCTTCGAGTTTCACTTAATAACTCCCTCTGGCCATCACTGGATGTATTAATAATTCTGGCGGCCAGGCAGGGGCTGTCAGTTGAGGGCAGGGGGAGATAAGTGCCAGAAATTAAGTAGGTGTTTGTTCAAAACATGTCATCATGAGATTGAAGTTAAATGGAGGGCACAGCAAGGACACACGTTCCCTTACTGTGACAGAAATGAACACCTCATGCAATCATCATGCAATAATGTGCCACAGTAAAATGTTATTACAACTAAACTCCCCTTCATGAGCAACCTGTTGCATTTTTCGGGAAATAAATAGACAAAACAGCATTAAGATATTTTTTCCTTCATATCCCATATGTGTATAATAAAAATATCAAAATAGTTTGAAATACCACTGCTATCAAAGATGATAACGATAACAACGCGGGGGCGGGGGGGGGGGGCGGGGGAATCTACATTCTAAAAATTCTCCTAAACTTTTATTTACACTTGGGGAAGGAAAAGTTTAAAAAAGGATGGTTTCAATTGCTCAAATGCACAGTTATATATATATATTTTTTTACAGTTATATTTTTAATCTGAGTAAACTCATTTTTTCATACTGGGCATAAATATTATAAAGTATAGACTGGCACCTATATGCCCTACACCACAGTACAAATTAGCTAAACGTAGTATATATGAGTTAGAGGATTTTTTTCAATTTTTTGCTTCTTCTAGAAATCTTTCAGAAAAACAATTCTGCTTTAGAAGAATCTTTTGTTCTCAAAACAGAGTACAGGATGTTATAATTACGTAGAAGACAAAAGAGCGGCATATTTCACAGATCTACCCTGAGTGTCTTTGAGACTTTTCACAGTACAATGTCTTCGAAGGCTCTGGATGCCTTGTACTAAGATAATGCATACTTCACATTCCTTCACATACAAAGCTACCACGGAATAAAAACTTTTGTTCCATACCTGAAGATGAACTGCTTATGTTTAAAAAAAGACAAAACCAAAAAAACCCACTGACACTCTCTTTCTAAGGAACACACACACACACACACACACACACACACACACACATATATATATTTTTTATGTGAACTGCTATGAATACATATGGCTGGCAGTTTAGAAGGGTGGGCTGTGAACTTTTCACACCATCAGGTTAAGACATATAGTATATTAGGCAACCAGGCAGAACATGACGGGGAAGCTTCAGACTTTCATCTACAAGTCCAAAGAGTGAAATTAATCTGTAAACATATTTCCATTACAATGAAACAAGGGCCTGATTTAACTTAAAGCTTGCTATCAAATGACAAAGTCCATCATTGTTCCTCAATATTATATTTTAAAAATAAGTTCTACAAGCTCTCTTCGAATCTTTTAAAATGGTTGGATTTAAGTATCATGGTATTTTAGGACTCTGAGACTATCAAATCTTAACATAAATTGCTGGAAAGAGAGAGAGAGCACAAGAAAGATAAAAGGAAAAATAAGTCCACTGAACTGAAATATGTGTAACAAATATTAGACCAAAGGAACTTTAAAATTTGGGGGTAGTTAGAATTATATATATATGTTAGCATACACACACACACATATATATGTATATATAATCATGTCATATAAACATACAAATATAATATATACATAAGTGTAATATACATATGATGTATGTGTATATACTATGTAGATCTTATATATGATGTATACATATATAATCATATACCCATGACACTATATATATTTATATAATACAATATAAACCTATGATATGTATTAGTGTTTCCACTGTGTACAGAGTATTATTTCACTAATTCAGCACTTTCAGGGACCATAAACTGAGAAAAGTAGTCTGAGTTCACCCATTTAATGAGTTTCTTTTTAACAAGATCCCAAATTTATGAAAACTAAGTTGGCCTCATTATGTAACTCATCACTACAGAGAGTATTGTTTCCACCTGGAAAGGGGACGGCACAAAGATTAACAGACAAAAAAAAAGCCTCTGTAGAATCTTCTCCTTAACACTGGGTCCCTCTCAGGAGTTTCTTTCATTTTTTTCAAATCTCACTGACTCCAGGAATATCTGGAAAAGGAAGTTCAGACATAAGCTCTCATAACAGTAACTAGTGACTCAGGTGTGGGGTGGGCCTGATGAATAGCTATCTGGTTATTCACAGAGAAGTTCTTGCACTGGAATTTTCCCCTAAGTTTGCTAAAAGCAAGAGGGTTTTCCTTCTACACAGCCATATTAATAACAAAACCCAAGAGCTCCACACATTTATTGAGATAAACAAATGTAAGCACCAGGGAGGAAAATTTTCATCATTTATCTCATCGTTCCAATAAAAATATTCTTATCACATGCATTATTACATATTCATGACCTAACAAATACGGCTCTATAGTAAGAGTGCCAAAATGGGGATCTTTCAATACAGAATAATAATTATTCTGTATTTGGGATCTTAAATTCTTATATGTGCAAGAACATCTAAAGTTTCACATCACAAACTATGTGATTAAGAACAAAAAATTCCAGGCAAAATGAAATCCAGCAGAAATCACTTCTCCAAATTTAACTCATCCTCACCTTACCTGTAATGTCATATTTTTGTGAGACCAGTTATGGTTTTCACACCTCAATCTCCTTTTCTAGACCCAATCCTGTTTCAATTTAAAGATATTGATGAAAGAAACTGAAGAGGACACAAACAAATGGAAAGGTATACCATGCTCATGAATTGGAAGAATCAGTATTGTTAAAATGACCATTGTACCAAAGGCAATCTACAGATTCAGTGCAATCCCTATCAAAATGCCAATGGCACTTGTCATAGATGTAGAACAAATAATTCTAAAATTTATAAGGACACATAAAAGATCCCCAAATAGTCAAAACAATCTTGAGAAAGGTGAACATAGCTGGAGGCATCACATGCCCTGATTTCAAACTATGCTACAAAGCTACAGTAATCAAAACAATATGATACTGGCACAAAAACACATACACAGATTAATGGAACAGAACAGAGAGCCCAGAAATGAACCCAAACTTACACGATCAATTAGTCTATGATAAAGGAGGCAAGAATATACAATGGAGAAAAGACAATCTCTTCAATAGTGTTGGGAAAACTGGACAGCTACACATAAAAGAATCAAACTGGACAATGTTCTCACACTGTACACAAAAATAAATTCTCGAAATGGATTAAAGTCTTAAGTGTAAGACCTGAAACCACCAAACTTCTAGAAGAAAACACAGGCAGTAAGATCTTTGACCTCAGTCTCAGCAATATTTTTTTCTATGTCTCCTCAGGCAAAGGAAATGAAAGCAAAAATAAACAAATGGGACTACATCAAACTAAAAAGATTTTTTTTTGCACAATAAGGAAACTATCAACAAAACAAAAAGGCCGCCTACTAAACGGAAGAAGTTATTTGCAAACGATATATCCAAGAAGGGGTTAATATCCAAAAGATACCAAAAAAAAAAAAAAATACCCATACAACTAAACCTCAAAAAAACAAACAATCCAATTTTAAAATGGGTAGAGGATCTGAATAGACATTTTTCCAAAGAAGACATACAGAAGGACAGCAAGCCTGTGAAAAGATGCTCAACATCACTAATCATCAGGGAAATGCAAATCAAAACCACAACGATATCACCTCACATCTGTCAGAATGGCTATCATCAAAAAGACCACAAATCACAAAAGGTGGAAGGATGTGGAGAAAAGGGAACCCTCCTACACTGTTGGTGGGAATGTAAATTGGTGCAGCCACTGTGGAAAACAGTATAGCGGTCCCTCAAGAAAATAGAAATAGAACTACCATACGATCCACCAATTACAATTCTGGGTATTTTTCTGAAGAAAACAAAACACTAATTTGAAAAGATATATGCACCCCTATGTTCACTGCAGTGTTATTTACAATAGCTGAGATATGAAAACAACCTAAGTGTCCATCAACAGATAAATGGATACAGAAGATGTGATATATAAATATTAGTAATATTTCATTATATATGTATATAAAATGGAATATTAGCCATAAAAAGATGAAAATTTGCCACTTGCGACAACTTGGATGAACCTACAGGGTACTACACTAAATGAAATACGTCAGACAGAGAAAGACAAATATTGTATGATTTCACTTAAATGTGGAATCTAAAAAAATCAAAACAAATGAACAAACATAAAACAGAAACAGGCATATAGGTAAAGAGAACAAACAAACGGTTGCCAGGGTTGGGGAAGGGGGTGAGGGAAATAGGTGAGTGAGATCAAGAGGTACAAACTTCCACTTATAAAATAAACAAGTCACAGGGATGAAATGTATAGCATGGGAAATAGTCCATTATAATGTAATATCTTTGTATGGTGACCCATGGTAACTAGACTTAATTACATGTGGTGCATTTTGTAATGTACAGGAACATTGAATCACTATGTTGCACACCTGGAAATAACACAGTGTTGGGTCAATTATACTTCAATTACACACACACACACAAAATATGTTGACGCTGAGAGGAAATGCACCAAAATGTTAATGGTGGTTATCTCTGGGGGGTGGGCATTATGGGTAATTGTTATCTTCTACTTTATGCTTTTATGTATTTCCAGTTGTCTGCAGTGAACATGTTTTGCATGTAAAATTAGAAAGAAAACAATAACTGCCATTAAAAATGAAAGAAAAAGATACAAGTAAGATGAAATCAAATGTATTTGAAATTTCTACCTTATTATTATTTTAAAAGAATTAATCAAGAGTGTCTTAAGTCAAATCCTTATTGAGTGCCTTTTTTTTTCTGACTTGTTATTACAAGACCAAAGAACATGATTAAGAAACATATTCTTGGAAGTAGAAAATATTGCAGATAAAAAGGATCGTGAGATTTACTTACTTTATGGTGATGATTATGATCAATTTGTACAAAATGAATGCCTTTTGTGAATTTTTATTTAAGAAAGCATTTATGGTTCTTTTTTTTTTGGCTGTGCCCTATGGCTTGCAGGATCTTAGTTCTTCAACCAAGGATCAAACCCGTGCCCCCTGTAGTGAAAGCGCAGAGCCCTAACCACTGGACTGCCAGGGAATTCCCTATATATGGTTCTAAATAGCTGTAGATTTTGTGTTCCAAAGGAAAACAGAGAAAAGGGAATATTGCTTATTTTAGGGCTAAGGTTCCTAATAGGTAGGGTCAGTCCTTCTCCAGTGGATTTCCACGTTGCTGTGACAACCTGTACTCTTCCCAGGAAACAACTTGGGGAAAAGGTGACTGGAAATAGAAATGAAATGTGTCTCTAACTTCTTTATACGTATTGGATAAATATACAAATGTGAGCTCTGAAACAATTATCTAAGGCTGTCCACATCACTTGGAGTATGTTTCACTCCATCTTTAGGATTTGGTCACCTTAAAAATGGAGAGCGTTCTAGAATATTCCATACTAGCTGACTAACCACTGTAATTTCTTCTATTCCTAAACCTTAATGTTTTTTCTTAGCTGTCTTTGCAAGTCCAAATCCTGACTGTGTCCCTGTGTTACACACCAGGAGCCTGAAATTGCATGAGAAATAGTCACAGTAATGACGTTCAAATATTAAACTGATCTGTCAGGACTCAGTGACACCATGAAATGAGTCTAGTAATTTGGACCCTCTCCCTCCCTGGGATATTGTAATGCCATAAAAGACTCCTAATTCAAACATATAATAGGTATACTGTCTTTTAAACAACTTCCATCCTTCTGCAATAGATACATGGGATAATAATTTCTGTTTAGCAGAGAGTTGAGTACGTAGTACTACATAAAATAAAGCACTCATTAAACTCCATTACAAACCCACTCGTATCTGAATGATCTCTGCCTACTGTTACAGACTGAGCAGGCCTGGTTTCCTACACAATTAGCACGTCTCAAAACACACAAACCAGGGAGCCTAAAATGCCATTGACGACACGTCTAAAACAGAGGTGTAAATAACCTCTCATTTCAACAAGCTTTTGCCAAGGAACATACTTAATTAACTAAGAAGGATTTGTGAAGATAGGAAATACATAATCAGACTTTCATGACTTTTCTTGAGACCAACATGATCTAAATACAGTTTCTTCACATTTATTGAGTCTAATATTCTTTAGTCAGTTTGTCAGAGAAATCAATTAGCCACCAAAAAACCAAGAGGAGGAAAAAAAAGAAAAAAACTCTATGAGCTAAGAAGCAACACTGACATGTTATAATGAAAGACTAATTCTAATCTATTATTATTTTTCATTATTGAAAAATAAAAAAGTTTTAAATGTCTGACTTTTAAATGTCTGAATTCATTACTTGTCTAGCTGTAATCATCAATATTATAAATACATTAATCAAAATGTTCTATATATTACAAACACTAAGTTAGTAGAATACCTATGTCAAAGAGGTAACCAATTAAACAAAAATGAATTTTGTCCTCTATTAAAACCTTCGAATTAACAGTATGCTTATTTGGAACCACCTAATTTGATTGGCCAAATTTCTTTAGGTCTTCCTAAATCCCCAACACTATCAATCATCATGTGTTCTAAGAATCATTCTCTAACCAGTCACTCATTTTTGAGAAAAATTTATCTGAGAATCCATCTGCCAAAGGGCTTCTTATAATGACTTAATATTATTATTGTTATCGTTGTTATTATGCTTATTTGCAACTAGAAGGAGAGTTGGGAAGTTGCTAGTGGTTCTGAGTACTTAAACATGAGTAAGCACCGGTTATAAGGTTATTCTGTTTCGCATTTTTTGTGCCCGATGAGTACGAGAAAGCTTGGTGGACAGATTCATGCCCTTGCTCAGTGGACAGCAGTGCTGACCCTTTTCTTCAGGTGCTTGTCCCCAAGAATGTTGACTCATCCTGACACTTGCTCATGTTCATTTGTGCATTTTTCCCCACATAGATAAATCCATTTTCATGAAAGAAGTCCATAGGCTAGCTTACCCATACCCAATGGAGTCTACAGATTATTAGCTTATGCATATCCAGTGAAGTCTATGGACTAGTTTACCCATACCTAGTGGAGTTTATGAACTAGCTTACCCATACCCAGTTAACTCCATAGACTAGCTCACCCATGCCCAATGTAGTCTACAAACCAGCTTACTCATATCCAGTGAAGTCCATAGCCTAGCTTACCCATACCCAGTGGAGAATGCAGACTAGCTTACTCATATCCAGTGAAGTTCATAGCCTAGCTTACCCATACCCAATGGAGAATATAAACTACCTTACTCATACCCAGTAAAGTCTATGGACTAGCTTACCCATACCCAATTAAGTCCATAGACTAGCTTACCTATACCCAGTGGAGGATATAGACTAGCTTACCTTCACCCAGTGGAGTCTGAACTAGCTTACCCATACCCAATTAAGTCCATAGACTAGCTTACCTATATCCAATGGAGGATATAGACTAGCTTACCCTCACCCAGTGGAGTCTGAACTAGCTTACCCATACCCAATTAAGTCCATAGACTAGCTTACCTATACCCAATGGAGGATATAGACTAGCTTACCCTCACCCAGTGGAGGCTGAGAACTAGCTTACCTATATCCAATTAAGTCCATAGACTAGCTTACCAACACCCAATGGAGTCTATGAACCAGCTTACTCATATCCTGTGAACTCCACAGACTAGCTTACCCATACCCAATGTAGTCTATGAACTGGCTTACTCATATCCTGTGAAGTCCATAGACTAGCTTACCCATACCCAATTAAGTCCATAGACTAGCTTACCCATACCCAGTAAAGTCTACAGACTAGCTTACCCATACCCAATATAGTCTGTAGACTAGTTTACCCATACCCAAAATGTTGATCAAAAAGTCATTGCTCTCGGGCATCCAGTTACTTAGGGAAACTCTTTCTATGTGACAAGTAATTTGATTAAAAGCAGAAAGATTTCCATCATACTGTTAGATTAACACGACACACATAGGTCGCGCTAAGACTCTGTTCTCCTAAGTCTTTTGTCTGTTTCCTACAGTCCAGGACTAATCTAAATAGAAGCACCTGGGGCCCTCTTGAGGGACCTCGTTGACATCTTTGCCAGAGTCTCAGTGTAAGCTGGCAGCACACCTCCAGTGATCTACAGAAAGGTTCATGAGGACTAAATGTATTGTTCAATATTAGTGATTGGTTCACAGTGGTTCCTAATATAATTATATCCTGCTCTCCCTACATGGCTTCCAATGTCTTTTTATCTTTCTCTAACCATCATGCGATAATGGTTACATTGCTTTCATTATTTCCTTTTTATTTATTACTTGACAAATATTAATGAATTTCTTCTGTATCAGGAATATGCTTACTACTGGTGATAATGAAGTGAATAAGTGATATATAATCTGTGTCTGCCAAGACTTGATTAATATCTGGGAAAACTGTGAATTAATAATAAAATAAGAGTAATAATTTCAAGAATAATGATAAGAGTACTTACTGAACGTTTCTTAAGTGGTAGACACCACGAGAAATACAATTATGAAAATTACTCCAATATTTTTGGAGAACCGAATATAAATTGTAACCATGTTAATCCATGCTCTTTCTCAAATAGCATTATATTTATTAATACAGTTCCTATATTTAATATATTTTCATGTTTTTCTTACTTCTGCTTCCTGGTGACTTTCACCCATGAGATCTACATCTGGCCTCTGTAATCCAAAAGGGTGAGTTCATTCCCTCCACCATGTGACTTTCAAATATTTCAACAGCAACATAGTGTCTTTTCTCTAAAAGAAGTAGACTCACAGATCTAGAGAACAAAGTAGTGGTTCCCAGTGGGGAGAGGGAAGGGGGGAGGGGCTAGATAGCAGCTCAATATCAGAAAAGCAAACAACCCAATCAAAAAATGGGCAGAAGACCTAAATAGACATTTCTCCAAAGAAGACATACAGATGGCCAGTAGGCACCTGAAAAGCTGCTCAACATCACTAATTATTAGAGAAATGCAAATCAAAACTACAATGAGGTATCACCTCACACCGGTTCGAATGGGCATCATCAAAAAAATCTACAAACAATAAATGCTGGAGAGGGTATGGAGAAAAGGGAACCCTCTTGCACTGTTGGTGAGAACATAAATTGATATAGCCACTATGGAGAACAGTATGGAGGTTCCTTAAAAAACTAAAAATAGAACTACCATACGACCCAGCAATCCCACTACTGGGCATATACCCTGAGAAAACCATAATTCAAAAAGACACATGCACCCCAATGTTCATTGCAGCACTATTTACAATAGACAGGTCACGGAAGCAACCTAAACGTCCACTGACAGATGAATGTTTAAAGAAGATGTGGCACATATACACAATGGAATATTACTCAGCCATAGAAAGGAATGAAATTGGGTCATTTGTAGAGACGTGGGTGGATCTAGAGTCTGTCATACAGGGTGAAGTAAGTCAGAAAGAGAAAAACAAATATCGTATATTAACACATATATGTGGAATCTAGAAAAATGGTACAGATGAACCAGTTTGCAAGGCATAAATAGAGACACAGGTGTAGAGAACAAATGTATGGACACCAAGGGGGAAAACGGGGGGTGAGGGGTGGTGGTGGGATGAAATGGGAGATTGGGATTGACAGGTATACACGAATATGTATAAAATAGATAACGAATAAGAACCTGCTGTGTGGGGCTTCCCTGGTGGCGCAGTGGTTGAGAATCTGCCTGCCAATGCAGGGGACACGGGTTCGAGCCCTGGTCTGGGAAGATCCCACATGCCGCGGAGCCACTAGGCCCGTGAGCCACAACTACTGAGCCTGCGCGTCTGGAGCCTGTGCTCCGCAACAAGACAGGCCGTGATAGTGAGAGGCCCACGTACCGCAATGAAGAGTGGCCCCCGCTTGCCGCAACTAGAGAAAGCCCTCGCACAGAAACGAAGACCCAACACAGCCAAAAATAAATAAATTTAAAAAAAAAAAAAAAAAAGAACCTGCTGTGTAGCACGGGGAACTCCACTTCACTGTACAGTAGAAACTAACACAACATTGTAAAACAACTATACCCCAATTAAAAAATTTTTTTGAAAAAAAAAGAGAAAAACAAATATCGTACATTAACTCATATGTGGAACTAGAAAAATGGTACAGATGAGCTTATTTGCATGACAGGAATAGAGACGCAGATGTAGAGAATGGACATGTGAACACAGCAGGGGAAGGGGAGGGTGGGACAAATAGGGAGATTAGGTTTGACATAAATACACTACCACGTGTAAAACAGATAGCTAGTGGGAACCTGCTGTATAGCACAGGGAGCTCAGCTCGGTGCTCTGTGGTGACCTAGATGGGTGGGATGGGGGGGTGGGAGGGAGGTCCAAAAGGAAGGGGATATGTGTACATATATAGCTGATTCACTTTGTTGTACAACAGAAACTAACAGAACATTGTAAAGCAACTATACCCCAATAAAAAACAAATTTATTGACTGGACACAGGTTAAGAAGTGCCAAAACCATGGTGTGTTGATAGAAAAGACACAGAAGGACTCAAGTAGATACTCAGTTAATATATGGTAAAAACAAGGTATTGGCTAGAAAAAAATAGGATTATTAGGGCTCTGGATATTCCCTTTTAAAGCTGGTGATTTGGAACCTCCCTTCAGTACTTTTAATACCCGTTTGTAAATCCGAGTTAAGGCAATGATTGGCAGAGGGATTCCTCTGTCATCTGGCAGATGACCAGTCAGGCCTCTTCGTTAAGACTTATGGCTCTGCCAGGCACTGATTCATTGTTCTGTTACATTCTGCTGTATCTGTGGAAATTAACCCTACAGAGAACGAGAAGAGAAATTCACGTCTTCAGCACATGCACTGAAAAGTTCTCTTCAGTTGTTGCGTTGCGTCTGCAGGATGCAGGGGTGCGGATGACGAATAGGCATCTCCTGCCTTCATACGGCTTAAATCTTCGGTCACACAAGTGGTTCACTAGCAATTTCCCGTATGTTCTGGAAGGTTTGTTTGGTCCTCAGTGTTCTGGGCTGTGCACTCAGCCACAGAAGCACGTATGCACATGCAGGGCTGGCTAATTGAGACGCTGGGTGGATGTCCATCAAGCTGGAGACCTAGGAGTATATGGCATGACACAAGTTACATCACTCCAGGGCAAGATGCTGTTTTTATAAGGTCCCAGCGAGTCACTGTAGCTCAGGACATCTATTTCCATCCAATATCCACTGGGTTAGTCTCAAATCCTAAAAGAGCAATTGCCCCGTTAGCTTTCCAACAGCCTTCCCAGCTCGGGCCAGTCTGTACTGCATTCCACCTCCTTTTGGATCCATGACCTATCAGGGATCTGGACAGAACTTTGAGGCAACCAGTACAGCCTCATGTGCCTAATTAGAACGGCTATCAGGGAATCGAATAAACTTCTACCACTACGATCCATGGATTATGCTGATGGGAAGCGTTCTGGGATCATTTTCAAACACCCTAAGGAAGAAAAGAGATTAGTTGGAGTGCCCATAAACTCAAAACGGAAGCAAATTTCAGAGTTGTGCTTTGTTTCCAACAGAGAGACCCGAGTAAGTACTTTTCTTTTTTAGTCAAGGTATTGTGTTAGTTCTATTTCATCAGCATATTTCCAACCCACTAATATAGGGTCGTTTAATACCATCTTGCTTATGTCAGACACCTGTGCACATTTTCCTCTCACCTTTTAGTAGAACAAAGATTCAAAAATGCCGAGGTCTATTACAGCAATTTTAAGGGCGCAAACGGTAACTCTGATATTTTACTGAAATGCTTTTTTTGGAGTCTGATATTCATTGTTCAGCTTTCTCTGTCAGAGACAATGAAATAACACCTGTTTTGTTTTCAGGGGGGGAAAAAAAGTATCCTGTTTCTGTGAAATAATTTCCAATTTAGTTTGTGGCTCTCCTTTAAATGTCAAGAAGAATAAAGATTGGGAGACAATACACCATAATGTTGATGCTCTGAAAAAAGACATCTCTAGGTTTTTTTTCTTCTTGTTTTCACTTGTCTACATTTTCTGCATTTCCCCTAATGGATAATTATTTTTATCATTGTGATTATTTAACATATACCAAAGTTGGTGATTCCACAGTTCCTAAAGTCTTCGTGGGATTCCAAAAATCATTAATGATTTGGGAGCATCAGTAACTTTGCCTGCAGGGTCTGTTCTAATTTGTATGATTAATAACCTACCTGAGCATTGCTCTGGATGATCTCTTTTCTCCAGATGTGTCCACATCTGGTTTCCAATGAGACACCTCAATCCTTGCCGTGCTTCTTCTAACCCCTTGGGCCTGGGTCTCTTAGGATGACATTTTTTTTAAAAAATCTGCCCCATTTTCAAGGAGCGGCAACTCTCTATGTCACAAATACTGTGATTCATTATTTTTCTCCACAGCTCATCAGAATTCTACACTAATTTTGTTCCAAATAAACTGCTGCTCCTGAATTTTCAGGTTCATAGGAGCAGCGAGCCATCTTAATAATAATAACTACAATTTATTGAACAGTTAAATATCTGCCAGGTGCTCTGCTAGGCATTCTGAATATGCCGTTTGATTCAATTCTCAAAGCAACACTCTTATGGAAGCAATATTAATAGCCTCATTTTTTTTTTATGAGAAAGCTGATGTTTAGAGGATTTAAGAATCTTATCCACCTTCTCCAAACCAATTAATGATCATGCTAGGATTTGAACACAGGGCTCCTTTGCTGCAGAGCAAGGCAGGCCACACTGCCATGGGATTCGACAGCCGATGTCCATTTTATTGCTTTATCTTTCGGGCAAGAATGTAAGTTCCATAATTGCAGGTTCTCTATCGGCTTTGATTATGCAGCCAATTTCCTGGTGTTCTTAAGGATATTTGAAGATATCTTGAAGATTTTCCCCCTTTATTAGTTGATCTCCTCCATAGGACATCAGGATGCAGTAGTACCAGCATGCCTCAAAAGCGATAACCTCTAAACCCACTTTTCATCTCAGTGACACAGCTGTTAACCTCATAATGGTGTGAAATGATGGAACTCTGCCCCTCTTGTAGTAACATAATTGTTATAATTATTAACATATTATGTTAATATATGAGGGACGGAGGATGTTATACTAACTCATAATAACAAATTTATTAATTTAACCAAAAGATGGACTGACCGCATGCCCACATACAGGGCAAAAAATAAGATGCACATACTCTGTTCTAGGGGGGTGATTTCAGTGTATTGCCAATCAAACAAGGGCATGCTGAAGAAAAGATCAGTTATCTAGTACCACCATAAAGCCGCATAACAAACATCCCTTAGCTCAGCAGCTTAAAGTACAGTTATTTAGCTAATGAGGCAGAAGGGTGGACCTTTAGATTGTGTACAGTTGGGTTCTTTGTTGTCTACTGACTTCACTCACAGGGTCTGCCTAGGTCTGGTGGTCAGCTGAGAAATGTCACCATAGACGTCTTATTTCCAATAAGCTCGCTCAGGCACGCTCTCAGGACGGGTGAGCTGTGGCAGCAAACCGAAAAGCACAAGCTCTTTCAAAACCTCTGCTTATATCACAAGTGTGGACACCCACTGGCTAAAGCATGTAAACAGGGGCAAACTTATTACCAAGGGGTGCAGAACTCTGCCCCACCTTGTGCTAGAAGGAGCCACAAACTTGCATTGTGAAGGGTGTGTCTGCAGGAAAAGGATGACAGATCAGGGCGCTCATGCAATCTCTATACCTCAAGGAGCAGTTGAATATGGTGCAAAATAACTGTGAGAAAGAACAGCTACGTAGACCCTACAAAACGTAGTTTAGAAGCAGATGCTTCTCACAGTTTAATTCAACAGGAGTGCGGGCAACCCTGGGCGGACCTCATACCTAATTCATCCCGGCAGTTGCCTTGGGACACTGTAATGCACAAAACTGGAACCACCAAAGCACGACGCAGTTGCGCTTCTACATTTGTAACGATCCACGAGTAACCCACACACAATACTATCTAAGCCAAAACAGTATCTTCTTGCTCTAAGTCACAGAAATGAGAAGTCGCAAGTGAATAGCTGCACGCACTGTTGAACGGTTACCGTTTCATGAGATACATATTGATAAAAATCGGGTGTGTGGACAAAATTGGGATTGATTCTCTTTCTTGACAACCATGTAAGTAAAGATCTTTCTTTCAATAATAAAACATCAACTCCATCACCCGCAGAACAATTCTATTAGAGGCATTAATTCAGGGACAAACTGGACAATGTTGAATTTAGTATACAACTTCCTACAAAAACACAACTGAAATTATGCATCTGTTGGAGAAAGCATTTTAAGTGGCATATTATTACACATAACCTTTATACTTTCTAAGTGGTTCCTTTATCGAAATATGTCCTCAGAAATATTCACCCCTCTCACATTAGACTATCTCCCTTTGATTATTAAGCATCTGTTTTTAGAATGAGACACATAAAAACATTTTTTTTGGTATTTTCTTTAACATAGCTACTATATAAACTGCCCATGAGACAAATCCCTCTTAAAATCTGGCATCAGAAAGAGAAAATTTATCTGAGAAACTTGTTTGCTTCCTTGATCAGACTTATAAAAAAAGATAATTTTGTGCCTTATCTTACTGCAAAAGGAACAGAGCAAATATTAGCACATAACTGCAGTTTCTACATCAACTGAGGTCTGAATTAACGCTGTTATCTTTGATCAGCCTTTGCCTACATTTATTTTGTAATGAACTCTTTGGGCATGTTTGGTGAGGGATACTGTCTCATTTCCGTAGAGATGCAGAATCATACATTCGAAATGTAATGACTCAAAACAGCCATTGTTTATTTTTCTCGTGATACTGTGGGGTGATCATTTGGGCAGGGCTCAGAGGAGATGGCTCAACTCTGTGGCTTGTGGGATCTCTAGATCATATTTCTGGGGCCTCGGCTGGGACAGGTAAAATAGCTCTGCCCCTTGTCCTTATGGTCTCACTTCCTCCAGGAGGGTAGCCCGGGCTTGTTCACGTTACAACAGGGTCAAAGAAAGCAGAAGGGGAGTCTATGCAGCTTCTAGAAGTCCAGGCTTGGATTTTTAACAACATCACTTTGTTGCATTCTATTGGTGGAAGCAAACCATGAGGCCAGTCCCAATGGAAGGGTTAGGGAAAGAGCTTCCATCTCTTGGGAACTGCCAAAAATGTGTGACCATATCTTCACTCTACCATAGCTAGAGATAAAGTCTAAGTGATTCACCCCTACAGGCAATCACTGGTACAAACCCATACACTTTTCTTGTAATAAAATGTTAGATTTCTACCTAAGGAAATGAAAATCCAAACCCAGTCGGTGGCGGATCAAATATAAATAAAAGTAATTCATGTATATTTCAAGTGAATACAAGATTGATCAAGTAAGGAAACATCAGAGATTTCAGAGTATAAATGAATTATAGAGTCAGTGAAACAGCATTTAATTGCATATATTGACACAGCTTATGACATCCTCTCAAAATACTTAAAAGAGTGAATTGAATTATAGCTTTCCTAGGATTTAAAACAAGTTGTGATCTTGTTTTCCCTTATACTTTATCTTTCCATTAATGCTATACAGATGTTACAATAAATATGGGGTTGTGTGTGTGTGTCTGTTTCCAAGTCATCTACAAGATGTAGCATGACATTATCTAAGAAAACATTGAAAATATCAGACAAAGAACTACCTCAAAGTCATCTTTTTCTTCTTCTTCTTCTTCCCAGCAGCTACCTGCCTAGGGAAAAATAGTCAGGTCTAGAAATAGACAAAAATTTAAATTAACAAATTTGGTCACTGGAATTTAAAGAAAAGAGAAATATTTTATGGATTTGTTTCTTATTAAATATGCATTTCCAGAATCTCTTAAATTTTTCACTGAATGATAAAACTAATGTCCGCTTCCATCATCTCAGTTTTTCACCATCATCTCAAAGATAAGTAAGAGAGCACAAAGGCAACATTTTAAAGCAGAAATTTCTCCCCATCTCTCTTTCCCCTTGCTCCGATTCTACCTCCGAATGGATATAATTGTGGCTTTTCATCTGAAGTGATGCCCGTATCTTAGCACAAGAAGTGCAAAGACATCAGAGCTATCTTGACAGCGAGACCTTTTTGCAAAAAGGGAGCAAATGAAATGCACTCTCCAACGGCTTTGATGGGAGATGGAGTTCAGCCGGGAGTGTTGAGTTCAAGTACTTGGGTGCTTCGCTCAGACCCAAAAGGCAGAAGGGATTGTTCTACAAGGCTCATTATAGGGCCGCTGCCGCAGAGCAATCTCCGTAATCTCTGTATGATTTCCTGCCTCGCGTTGTGAGCGGGCACACCTAAGAACAGCTATCATGGAGTCCACCTCCTCTGTCCTTTTGCAGGTGATGCGTTATTTCACCAGGAACTCAGGGCTGCCGTTATTGTCATAAAAGGAGCCCACCCATGCGACAGCTGAGAGTTAGAATTTGATCCCTGTGGAGGTTTCATGAGGAAATACAGGGCTTCCCTGAGGATCTACACATGGCATGCTCTTCCTTCCATGGGACTGAGATAGAAAATACCCAGTGGATAACTCCTCATCGTGCTGGTATGAGACTTCCTTTGATAAATACTCATGGCTAGCCAGCGTGCTAGGGACCAAGGGGCTGGCACAGATATCTAGGTCTTATCCCAGCCGCATAGGGCACTAGCTATTCTAAGCATCTCGTCTACTGTCAAAGGTCCGAGTTACCTTACCGATTGCCCTACTGCTGATGCTGAACCTGAGCAGGGCCCTGTGAGGCCTCCTCAGAATAGGCCCCCACCCACCTCTGCCTGCCTTTGTCTGTAGAAAAACTTCAGTCAAAGAAGGGATAGATTGGGGGTTTGGGATTGACGTGTACACACTGCTATCTTTAAGATGGATAAGCAACAAGGACCTACTGCACAGCACAGGGAACTCTGCTCAATATTACGTAACAACCTAAATGGGAAAATAATATGAAAAAGAATAGACACATGTATATGTATTATATAACTGAATCATTTGGCTGTACACCTGGAACTATCACAACACTGCTAATCAACTATACTCCAATATAAAATAGTTAAAATAATTAATTAAAAACATAATACATTTAATCAGAGAAGTGAGAAAATGCAGAAAGAAAGGAGGACAGTCAAGCAAGACAAAATAATAATACTTTAGCCACTAAACAAAATCAAGGACGTTTAGTTCTATCTCAAGGACTATAGATCATATTCTGAGCCATGTCCTTTGTGCTGTTTTGCAGCTACTGAAAGCCCCACCAGGTGGAAGGTGGGAGAAGTTAACTGCATGCTGCCCACCAGCACACAGACCCCAGACCAGATGGAACCAGAAGGTTGATGATGCCGACTCCCGATGACCTCACCACCAACCAATCAGAAGAGTGTCCGTAAGCTGACCACGCCCTGCTCCTTGAACACTATAAGACTCCACACTACACCCTCCAGGGCGGGCCACACCAGTCTTGTGGGCATTAGCCCACTGTGGCCCCCTCTGCCTAGCAAAGCAATAAAGCTGTTTCTTTCTACTTCACCCAAAACTCTGTCTCCAAGACTTCATCCAGCACCGGTGTACAGAGGCCGAATTTCAGCAACCATAATCACATTGCATGACACGACCCAACAATAGAGGAGACGCTTCTGGCTCAGAAGAGGTGGTCCTCAGATGTCCGCATTGGGATCTGCTGGCAGGAGGAAGGCTCCAGCGTCATGAATGCACGACTACACATGGCGGGGCTCACAGAATCTTGGATCTGGTGTGACCCTCATTCATGCGAGAGGTCGCCCACCACAGAGCACCCACTCTGGGAAAAACCCTGGTTTGTCGAAATGCACAATACTGTCTGCCACGTACGGTGATGGGGACTTCTCAGCCAGGGATCTGGGCTGTACAGGCCTCCTTTCCTCAGATAATTCATAGTAGTAATTTTTCCTATGTGGATCTCAAACCTTAGTGGATCCTGAAATCGCAGCGGATATCCTGAAGCAGAGAGCAGGCAGCCTTCTTAAAAATGAGGGGCCAGATTAAACCTGCAGACTGTACTTCGTGGCCGCCTGCTCGCAGTAAGGCCACAGGTGTGGAGAAAAGGAGGATGGGGAGGTGGGAGGGGCAGGCTCTATGCCCTTCAAAATGCCTTCAGGCTGATTCTTTCAAAGACGCCCTCACAGACACACTCAGAAATCATGTTTTAGCAGCTATCTGAGCATCTCTTAGCCTGCTCAGGTTGACCTAAAGTTAACCATCACAGGGTTTCAACATGAAATCATTCTGTGTTTATACAAACTGGGAAGGTGAATTAGCTCGGGCTGCTGTAACAAAATACCACAGCCAGGGGGGCTTACACAACAGAAATCTCTTTTCTCACAGTTCTGCAGGCCACAAGTCTAAGATCAAGGTTGCTTTGTCCGGAGGCCTCTCTCCTTGGCTTGCAGACGGCTGTCTTCTGCCTCTGTCCTCACATGGTCTTACTCTGTGCGAGGTGCCCCTGGTGTCTCTTTGTGTGTTTCAATTTCCTCTTCTTATAAGGACATCGGTCAGATTGGAGTAGCGTCCACCCAGTAACCTCTTCGTACCTTAATCAGCTCTCTAAAGGCTTCATCTCCAAATACAGTCACACTCTGAGGTCCTGTGCGTGACATTTTATATTAGGGACTTGCGCATCCACGGATTATGGTGTCTGAGGGGATTCTGAAGACAATCCCAATGTGGGTAGAGAGGTGACTGTACTGGGCATCAGGGCTTCAACGTCTGGGTTTTGGGGGAAACTCTTCAGCCCATCACAGAATTTCCCCCTATAACAACATCTCGGTATAATTCCGTATTTTGCAGGACTACCAGTGTTGGAACAATCTTATCTGTCTCCACCCAGAGCACCACCATGACAATCAAGGAGGACTTTCAGGTCCAATACTATTAATAGTTCTTCTGATGTCCAGACAGAAAGGCAGGAAAGAAGCACTCAGATGTACCTTCACTGGATGGCCATGGTGAAGTTGCATTCCCCTTGTCTTCTCCTTGATTGGCTGTGTAGAGTATTCTACTTCACCAGGATGCAGGTGGCACCAAAAAGCCCCAAGGGGTTCTCTCCAAAGCAGAACTGGACCATATTTTCTGTTTGATCACCAGCTGGTGGCATCATAGCTCATACTTCGAGGTTGCATGTTTTTCTCCCTCAATTCCATACGATGACCGTAAAGATGGAGGGCCCCAGTGTTACCCAGTCTTGTTGAATCCCTGAACTTGGGCCTTCAGCACATGCAGAAACCATAATCTCACAGAAGGGCAGACAGGGGTTCAGACAGTTGAACAAAAATCCCCTATTACTTTTCACAGCAAGTTCAAAACCTAACAATAACTCACCTGGTGTTTTTGTTGTTGTTGTTTTTTACTTACCTGGTTTTTGTAAAGTTTTCCTCTTTGGAGAACAAGTCAGAAATATGCATGTTTTCTTAATTAAATCTCGTAACTCAAATTTAAGTTTGTATTGTATATGTTATTTTTTTTTAATCCTAATTCATTTATACCATTATCTGGAGTAGTTTCTTTTCATCTGCCGTCTGTAAAACAACCTTCCATGCAGTCACGTTTTCAGAAGGGTGAAATGGTGGTAAGGCCCAATAGCAATGAATAGACACCACACTCTACTTTTGGCATTGGTTCCTCTTGCTTTAGAACCTCAGAGGGTTACTCTACTTGAAACAAATCTGTACTGTTTTCCAGCTCACGTTTTCTTTTGGCTTGTCTGCAAAGAGGCAAGAAGGTATTGCAGTAATGACCTTGGCACTGGAGACCTTATTCCAGATATGTAGCTTCTCTGATCCTCACTTTCCTCAGCTGTGTGGTAGAGATGCTAATAGAAAGCAGTTACTGAGAACTTATCACATGTGAGGCACCATATTAAGATTTTTCACCTGCATTTAATTTTCAGAGTATTTAATCTTCACAAATACTAACTGAAGCAGGTCTTACCATTATCACTACCTTACAGATAGGAAAGCTGAGACTTGGGGGTTAGGTCACACACCCAAGCTCTCATAGTAGAAAGAGGCAGAGCTGAGATTTGAATGTAAATTTGCCTGGTTCCTGAATTCTGATTTGCAGAATCATGAGATTCAGATGGTATTTACAAAGTTCTTGACATAGGGGAGGTGCTCGAGAGACAGTGGATGTGATCATTACAAATTACACATATACAATGGAATATTACTCAGCCATAAAAAGGGACGAAATTGGGTCATTTGTAAAGACGTGGATGGACCTAGAGTCTGTCATACAGAGTGAAGTAAGTCAGAAAAAGAAAAACAAATATCGTATATTAACGCATGAATGTGGCATCTAGAAAAATGGTACAGAAGAACCTATTTGCACGGCAGGAATAGAGACACAGATGTAGAGAACAGATGTGTGGACATGGGGGAGGGGGTGGGTAGTGAACTGGGAGATTGGGATTGAAGTATGTGCACTACCATGTGTCAAATAGATAGTTAGTGGGAACCTGCTGTATAGCACAGGGAGCTCAGCTCAGTGCTCTGTGATGACCTAGATGGGTGGGATGGGGAGGGATGGGAGGGAGGTCCAAGAGGGAGGGGATATATGTATACCTATAGCTGATTCACTTCATTGTACAACAGAAACTAACACAACATTGTAAAGCAACTATATCCCAATAAGAAAAAAAAAAAAAAGGAAAATTATGCCACTTTCCTGAAATCCAGAAATAATGTAACTACAGGATTGCCCAGGATCACCAGAAACAATGTAGCTAAAGAATTACCTAGTCTGGCATCAAGAAAAAGAAATGGACAGAACCTTGCAAAATGTGTCCTTAATGAATCCATGCTAATGTTTAGCAAGTGCCTCTTAATTGTTGCTAAATGCTTACAAGACAATTCCTTAAGTAACTATTCTAGAATCTGGTGCAGAATTTGATATTTCTGTCACTCGTGCACAATTTAGTGTATGGAGAGGAATTCCATGTAAAAAGACACCAGGAAAAAACATTCTTCAAAACCTAGAATGTGGATATTCTACAGCAAATGGCTTGGCATCCCCAACAAATGGGTGGCATGGATAAAGGTAGAGGGGGAGGGAATAAAAGTTTAAAAAACAAAAGGATACATTTCAGCAATGTGTTCCTCTCTGTGCTCCCAGTTTGGAATACAGATAAAATGAAGAAAGGTTCTTACTGTACACAGTTCTTTTATTCCTCATGGAAATCTTTCATCTTATAGAAAATCAGAATTTCATCTTGAAAGCTTTCCAACACTTTTTAGCCACCCATCTTCCATTAAGATTGGGACCTTGCACTACGGAGATAAGTATATCCCCTGTAAACTTAAAAATTTTATTTAAAAAAAAATAAGCCTAACCTGAACCTAATCCTAAAGAGAGATCAAAGAAGCCTAAATTAAAGACATTCTGCAAAAGAGTTAACCTGCTCTCTTCAAAAGTGTCAAAGTCCTACCTTACCAGGAAAGATTCAGAAGTTATTCCAGATTAAAAGACAGGACAGCTGAAGGATAACGTGGACATTATTCTTACAATTGGCAGTATCTGAATAAGTCTCCAGAGAGACAATCGTATTACATCCATGTTAGGTTCCCAATATTGATCATTGCACTGTGGTTACGTAACACAAGGCCTCGCTTTAGTGTACTATTCCTACGGCTCTTATCTGCGCAAGTTTTGAACGTGTTTCAGGAAAGCGCTGTTGAATAATTCTGTAGGATTCAACTGTCTACATTATGTCTGAAAAATGTATCCCTTCCAACCTTGCAGTCTCCCATGCTTTCCCAGAGTTCTCCATTCTGAATTCACATTTATGTGCAACGATTCTCATTCAACTAAATATTTTTTGGTAATGAAGCACAGTTCCATCTCCCATCGTTGTAGCCTGGTTTATTTTCAAGACAACCTAGCAGCAACTTCAGAACACAGAGACGTATGAATGGCATAAACCAGGAACCACCCTTTTTCAGAAGTGGGCAAAACCTTCCTCTTCGACTACGCAGCAGAAGGAAATTCTCCAGAACAAGCTCGGAAAGCAGTGATACTCAAAGCGTGGTTTTCAGACCAGGCACACTAGCAACCTCTGGCACTGATACACAGGCAGATTCCTGGGACCCACTCCAGACCCACCAAATCAGAGTCTCTAAGGATTTGGCTGGGAAATGCACATTTTAAATACACAGCCCAGGTGCTTATCATTCAGTACTGAACAAATATTTATTAGTATCCTCTGTGCGCCAGATGCCATTCAAGGTCCTAAAGATAAAAGTGTATAAAACAGCAAAGAGGATGCAAAATGGTACAGACACTTTGGAAGACAGTTTGGTGGTTTCTTACAAAACTAAACATACTCTTACCAGACGACCCAGCAATCTCATTCCTTAATATTTACCCAAAGGAGATGAAAACTTACATCCATGTGGATGCTTGCAGCAGCTTTATTCATAATTGCCAAGACCTGAAAGCAACTAAGATGTCCCTCAGGAGATGAATGGATAAATAAACTGTAAAGCATCCAGACAATGGAATATTACTCAGCACTAAAAAGAAATGAGCTATCAAGCCAGGAAAAAGACATGGAGGAAACTTAATGCATATTCCTAAGCGAAGAAACCCATCTGTAAAGGATACACACTGTGTGATTCCAACTAGATGACATTCTGGAAAAGGCAAAACTATGGAGACAGTGAAGAGCTCAGTGCTTGCCAGGGGTTTGGGGGGAAAGAGGGATGAATAGGTGGAACACAGAGAATTTTTAGGGCAGTGAAATTACTCTTTATGATACTGTAATGGTGGATACATGTCATTATACATTTGTCCTAGGTATAATAGAAGGTATAATAGCAAGGTGAACCCAACGTAAACTATGGACTTCGGGTGATAATTTTTAAAAAAAGAGCATATCCTTGGATGCACATACAAAATTAAAAAACAAAATCCCACTTATCCTTGCATTCATGGAGCTTAGAGTGGCAATAAAGCTTGAGAACAAATATCCTAAGGGATGGGTGGGAATTCAACTGGGGGTTTGAAGACCTGGCCAGAGAAACACCTCCCAAACAGAAGTAATGCTACAGCTGCAAAACTGATGCAAAAGCCTCAGAGTCAAGGTTTCCTATTCTGTTTTTTTGTTGTTTTTTTTTAATGAACTTTTAATTTTGGAATACATTTAGATTTACGGGAAAGTTACAAAGATAGTGCAGTGTGTACCTCTCACCCATTTCTCTAATGTCAGCACCTTACATAGCTATGGTGCATTTGGCACAACTAAAAAGCCAACGTTGTATATTCGTGCTAACCAAATTCCGTACATTATTGGGACTTAACTAATTCCATATTTCTGTCCTTAGTCTCCTCTGCTCTGTGACCATTTCTCCAACTTTCCTTGGTTTTCGAACCTTTGACAGCCTTGAGAAGTAATGGGCAGGTATCCTGTAGAACATTTTTTATTTTGAGTTTTCCTGAAGGTTTTCTCATGATTAGACAGGGGTTAAGGGCTTCGGGTTGAAGACCATAGAGGTGAAGGGTCTTTCTGCTCACTTCATACCATGGGGGACAGAATAGCAACCTGACTTATATCTGGTAAGGACCTTGATCTTGTACTTGACCTTGACTATCTAGCCAAGGTAATGCTTGGGCTATTCTTGTTGATGTCAGGGTGGCCAGAGGATGGTAGGAATGCCCAGGGGACGATGCAGGTTGAACGGCCAATGGGACGTCCAGATGGAATCAGTGGCAACGGAGGTCTGTCTTTCAGGGGAAAGATCTGTGACAGATACTCACTCTAGTCACCTCCCAAGTGCCATGCAGACTACGGAAAGGGCATCAACAACCTGGTCATCATTCTCCAAGCAACTAATTATCTTCATTTTGCTCCACCCTCCTCATGGCAGTGTTTTATTTCACCCAAGGATAAAACGCCTCATTGATCAAACAACTTTCAGAATTTAGAATGACACTGCTCCCTCACAATATCAACACCTTTATTTGAACTGAAAAATGGAATCCTATTTTTTGGTAGACAATAGGTCCAATTTGGCTTTTGGATCAAACCATGAGGATTAGGGATTGGTTTTTACAAGTTTCATTATACACTGCACATTTTTCCATCAATATATCTGAATCTGCTGGTCCAGTACTTCTGCAGAAATATATCTGATATATGTATACATCCATACATAATATGCTGATAATGAAATGACTTGCCAGGGCCCAGCATGTGAACATTTTAGGTGGCAACATTAAAATAGGTGGGGGACTATGCTTTTCAAAACTATTTTAAAATAGTGGGTACTAGAGGAAAAGTTTTGAAGAAGTGTGTTTGGTTCACTATTCACGTTTAACATTTGAATTTGTATGGAGCTGAGTACAGACTAAAGAGAGTGTATAAAGAGATGAAGATGGGGTACTGAGGGTGAACATAAATTGCAATAAAATTGGAGGCAATTGAGAGAAAATCATGGGAAAGCATCCAGTAGAATTAACAGCTTACTTTCCTGCATGTAGTGAAACCTATTTTTATCATCACTTCAGAGAGGTAGTAAGGGAAAGAAAATGGAATCTCTATTCCAAATCTTGGAGCATTTACAAAGAAAGTGGTGGAGCAGAGAGAAGACTGCTTTACTTTACCTAGAAACATGTCTTGGATTTTGACACCCAGATTTTCAAGGCTCCATACATTACTTTTTACATTTCTCCCACCAAACTGCAGTTGTATAGCTCCATGTGGAGCACTCGGAACTGAAAGTTGGTCTCTGGAGAGAGGACTGAACAGGAGAAAACAGGAACTCAGTCTTAATCAGGATTGGAAATAGGACCGTGGAAGAATCCCTTAAATGGATGAATGGATAACATAGTGCCAGAGAGGCAGATGCGGTGGGATTACTGGGAGAGGCGGAGGCGGTGGGATTACTGGGAGAGGCAGATGCGGTGGGATTACTGGGAGAGGCGGATGTGTGGGTGGTGATCAGGAGGCTTGGGGGCAACCTTTAGTTGTAAGAAAAAAATATGAAACATGAAAAGAAAATCGTGGTAAAGAATATATACAGTACCAAACGTATAATAGATAGCTAGTGGGAAGCAACCACATAGCACAGGGAGATCAGCTCGGTGCTTTGTGACCACCTAGAGGGGTGGGATAGGGAGGGTGGGAGGGAGGGAGATGCAAGAGGGAGGGGATATGGGGACATATGTATAACTGATTCACTTTGTTATAAAGCAGAAACTAACACACCATTGTAAAGCAATTATACTCCAATAAAGATGTTAAAAAAAAAAAAAGAATGGGAGTGAGAGAAGTATGTAAGCTTAAATTACAGGGGACTCGACTGCTGTGTTCCCTAGTGAGAAATAAACAACTCAGAGCTGAGAAATGGGTAACATGGGTGAAAAAGAAAATGCATGGTAAGCTCAAGGAAGAGAGAAGGGCATGCATGATATGTATCAAAATTGTCAGTGCTACAAGAGAAGGGCTAGGAGAATAAAGTATGAGGTTGGGAGAAAATGATCAAGGAAGTGGAGATTGAAAAGGAAAGGGTGGCAGGAGATTGGAAGGCTTAATAAACAACTTCAAGAATAAGAATAGGAATAAGACCATGAGAGATCAGAAGAACGTGGTGTCTCTCTCAGGGTGGTGAATGAATAAAAGAGTGGGGAGATATTTCTGGGACATGAAAAGGCATGCCCTCACACTCTCTTCCATGCAAACCCCGCACACAATTACTGAAGGATCACAGACCAGGAAAACACTGTACAACTCAGATGAGACACAAGAATGAATAAAATGCCAGTAGAATAATGTCTTTCCTGTGTACAAACATTGTTTAAGTAGAACACGTTCCTTGAGTTTATCCAAATAAACTGAATTGGTCATTGCCAAATTGCCAAGGACAGGGGTGGGAGGGGGGGAGAGAGACAGGGAGGGGGAGAGAGGGGAGGGGAGAGACAGAGAGAGAGAGACAGGGAGGGAGGGAGAGGGAGGGAGAGGGAGGGAGAGGGAGAGGGAGGGAGAGGGAGAGGGAGAGGGAGGGAGAGGGAAGGAGGGAGGGATGGAGAGAGGCAGAGTTTTTCAATGTACTTTTCTCTTTAGAGAATATAAAAGGTATGTAATATTTACAATATTCTTCCGGTAATTTAAAGGTACATCATCCAGCCTTATAAATTTTACTCATCCCCAATTACGATACTGAGATGTCCTTTCATTTCAAGATCAAAATAAATATATTTTTAGAGATCACTGCCCTGAGTGGAAATTATTTCAGTTACCTATATGGTTTTTCATTTTAATGATGCTTTTCTGTGAATAAAATAAAGCTTGGGACATGTCAAGTGACAGAGATATTCACTCATACCAGAGGAGAAAGTTGCAAATGAATGAAAGGAGTCAGTATTTCATGTGTAAGTAAAATATTGATAGTTCCCTCTCAAATAAATAATCATGTAGATAATTAAATTTTATTTTATTTCATATATTTATTCATTTATTTGCTGCACCACGCGGCATGTGGGATCTTAGTTCCCCAACCAGGGATGGAAACTGCGCCCCCTGCAGTGGAAGCACAGAGTCTTAACCACTGGACAGCCAGGGAAGTCCCGATAATTAAATATTTTTTAACATCTTTATTGGAGTATAATTGCTTTACAATGGTGTTTAAGTTTCTGCTTTATAGCAAAGTGAATCAGCTATACATATACATATATCCCCATATCTCGTCACTCTTGCGTCTCCCTCCCACCCTCCCTATCCCACCCCTCTAGGTAGACACAAAGCACCAAGCTGATCTCCCTGTGCTATGCGGCTGCTTCCCACTAGCTATTTATTTTACATTTGGGAGTGTATATATGCCCATGCCACTCTCTAACTTCGTCCCAGCTTACCCTTCCCACTCCCCGTGTCCTCAAGTCCATTCTCTGCCTCTGTGTCTTTATTCGTGTCCTGCCCCGAGGTTCATCAGAATCTTTTTTTCTTTTTTTTTAGATTCCATATATATGTGTTAGCATATGGCATTTGTTTTTCTCTTTCTGACTTACTTCACTCTGTATGACAGACTCTAGGTCCATCCACCTCACTACAAATAACTCAATTTCATTTCTTTTTATGGCTGAGTAATATTCCATTGTATATATGTGCCACATCTTCTTTATCCATTCATCTGTTGATGGACACGTTGGTTGCTTCCATGTCCTGGCTATTGTAAATAGAGCTGCAATGAACATCTTGGTACATGAGTCTTTTTGAATTATGGTTTTCTCAGGGTATCTGCCCAGTAGTGGGATTGCTGGGTCATATGGTAGTTACATTTTTAGTTTTTTGAGGAATCTCCACACTGTTCTCCATAGTGGCTGTATCAATTTATATTCCCACCAACAGTGCAAGAGGGTTCCCTTTTCTCCACACCCTCTCCAGCATTTGTTTGTAGATTTTTTGATGATGGCCATTCTGACCAGTGTGAGGTGATACCTCATTGTAGTTTTGATTTGCATTTCTCTGATGATTACTGATGTTGAGCCTCCTTTCATGTGCTTCTTGGCCATCTGTATGTCTATTTAGGTCTTCTGCCCACTTTTGGATTGGGTTTTTTTGTTTTTTTTTTTTGATATTGAGCTGCATGAGCTGCTTGTATATTTTGGAAATTAATCCTTTGTCAGTTGCTTCATTTGCAAATATCTTCTCCCATTCTGAGGGTTGTCTTTTCGTCTTGTTTATGTTTTCCTTTGCTGTGCAAAAGCTTTGAAGTTTCATTAGGTCCCATTTGTTTATTTTTGTTTTTATTTCCCTTTCTCTAGGAGGTGGGTCAAAAAGGATCTTGCTGTGATTTATGTCATGGAGTGTTCTGCCTATGTTTTCCTCTAAGAGTTTTATAGTGTCTGGCCTTCCATTTAGGTCTTTAATCCATTTTGAGTTTATTTTTCTGAATGCTGTTAGGGAGTGTTCTAATATCATTCTTTTACATGTAGCTATCCAGTTTTCCTAGCACCACTTATTGAAGAGGCTGTCTTTTCTCCATTGTATGTTCTTGCCTCCTTTATCAAAGATAAGGTGACCATATGTGTGTGGGTTTATCTCTGGGCTCTCTATCCTGTTTTGTTGATCTATGCGTCTGTTTTCGTGCCAGTACCATACTGTTTTTATGACTGTACCTTTGTAGTAGAGTCTGAAGTCAGGGAGTCTGATTCCTCCAGCTCCTGGTTGTTGAGTGGATCTGGGTCTTAATGTTGAGATGGAGGTCTCTGGGAGAGCTCTCGCTGATTGATATTACGTGGGGCTGGCAGGTCTCTGGTGGTCCAATGTCCTGAACTCGGCTCTCCCACCTCTGAGGCTCAGGTCTGACACCTGGCCGGAGCACCAAGACCCTGTCAGCCACACGGCATTTGTGAACTCCTGAGATCCTAGTGGTACCGAACCAGCTTGGTTTCGTCTGATGGATAGCAAGCAAAACGCTGAGATGCCAAGGTTTGCAGCAAACAGAGGGCTTATTCACAAGGCAGCCAAGCAACAGGAGAATCTCAGATTTTCCTCCCTGAAGACAAGGGGCTCAAGGTATTTTGGGAATAAAGAATAAAAAAGCACAGTGGTCTGAGGTGCAGTGAGTGTGAAGCATGCGGGGATTGGAAAAAGGTGCAGAAGTTGTCCTTCCCCTGATAATTAAATTTTAAATGCCTTGTGGGGTGCTGTATGGGGAGGCACAGGGATAGGCATCTCCGAACAGATCAAATGTATGTTTCAGCATTACACATTTTCTAGCTATTACCTATAGTATGGAGATAATTATTTCAATATTGATGAATGAAACAAAATTTCACTGATGATGATGATGATGATGATGATGACAGCTTTAAAATCAGTTTTATCTCTCATCCATATTTATGTATCACATAGGTCAGAAGAAAACTTCCAGAAAGAAGCAGAGAAACAAAATGATAGGAAAATCAATCAATAGAAACTAACCCATGACTGACAATAGATTAAGACATTAAAGCAGTTACGGTAACTGTATTCTGTGTGTTTGACAAGTGAGGTAGTGACACTGAAGATATACAGATGACCCAAATCGTATTTATGGAGGTGAAAATGACAACATCTGAGATGAGAATACAGGAGATCAGGTTAACAGAAGATTAGGCACTGCATAAGAAGAAAAGATGAACAACCTTGATGGTATAGCAATAAAAAAAAACTGCACAAAATGAAACACAGAGAAAAAAATATTGAAAAAGAGAAAAAGAGCCTCCGTGAGCAGTCTAATATGTGTACAACTGGACTCACCAGTTTTTACATAGACTTTGAATGAAGCCTCATTTTATTACTGTTTCAAATCCAGAATATCTCTGGTTCAGACCCTCCAGAGAGCAATAGATTTATATCAGAATCACAGAGGGGAGTCATGGGAACCAGGTGATTCTGGAATCTATTTCATGTACAAACATTTGACCAATCTTACTTCTAGTCCAACTCTAGCCTTGCCTGGGGAGGTACCATTGTGTCTAAATTTTGAGCCTTTGGGGGGTTACCTTGTGCAAGATCAGCTTGCCTGCTTTAGGATAAGAGCTTCAACTTTGGTCTATTTCATGAGTTATGATTTATCCACATGCTTTAAGCTCCAAAAATATTTAACTCTTCATCGGCTAGTCATTATTTTTGTTTTAATCCCTATGGGCATATATCTTCTTTATCTCTCTAATCTTAGTACTGGAGTACCTTGATAAGTGAGCAGTTTGATCTATTATGAATATCCAGAAGTTACAGAATTTCTTGAAGTAGCTTTCAGGACAAAATACGTGGCTCTTAAACTTTATAAGTACCATCCTCTTTATGAACATGTTTTTATTAGCCTTATAAATGAGTATCTTAAATAAATATGGAAATTGCGTGTCATAATCATTTATTCTCCTAATCCTGTCTCTTGCTATATTGTGTTCTGGAATTGACTGTCAAAGGGAGAAGTTTCGTTATTTTTCCTCTGTGTACTATCTTCCATTAATATTTTTACCCTGTCAGAAAGCTTATAGGATCTTTTTCTTTGAAGTTGATATGAAGAAAGAAAATCACCAGGATACATGGATGTCTTTTACTTTGTTGGGCTCGCTATAAAATCTAAAAGTTCCTTTCTCAGGGGCTTTTGGCTCTATTATTCCTAAGGTTACTTTCCTTTTTCCTATTATCATCATGTTGAGTCTCTGGACTAGCTCTATAACACATCTCTCCCCTCACCAATTTCATCTCCTAATTTTTAAAACTCTGAATTATAGGATCATTTCTAGATTTCACCTTCCAATTCGCCTTTTTAAGTACCCCACATACACCTCCCTGCTCTAATTGTAATTTTAAATATTCAGACACCGTTTCCATTTAATCTCCCCCATTCTTGACCTATGGTTGCTCTCTTTCCATGACTGCTCTTGTTCCATAATCCCTCAAACCCTGTAATACCCTTGAGACAATACCCTTGAGAAGATTTCTTGTGGATATTTAAATGTCTGCACAGTCACTATTTTGATTGCTTATCACTATGGAAGGTGGTTTATGTTTCGTTTTCTCTTTCCTCTGTTTGGGGAGTTGGGCACTGACACACCTTAGTTGGCTCCCAACTTTAATCCAGTTTTCATAAGAAACAGGGAAAAAAGGACAAATCAGATTTTCTGCAACTTCACTTTTCTTTGTGGCAAAAGCCACATCTGGATTCCAGCCCTCTTCTCTTGTATTATAAAGGGTGTGTCTAGGGTGAAGCATTCCTTTACCTGTCAACTGCCCTTGGATGGAACTGTCCTTCCTTATCTATATTTTCCATATGAGAAGCACCAGTTGCCACTTTCCAGAAGTAGATTATTCTTTGGTTACATATGCTTTGGTCATTTTCATTGGATTTGGAAATGAGGAAGTTAAATTGAGGTGGTCAAGTTATCTTGAGCTGAAAATCTCTCTTGTTCAGTCATTCTTTAATCTGGGCTAATCAACTCTAGTTCCTTTAATCTGCCTGCATGTAGTTTATCCCTTTAATCTTCTTTAATAGTCTTCCCTAAGCCCTCTCTAATGTCATTAATGTTCTTTTATATAAGGTCACAAACACTGGAAAGAATTCTCTCAATAGGAAAGAATATTACCCAGGGATGCAACCGCATTTTCACCCAATAATTGTAAAGGCCTTATTCCACAACCTGCATTATGTACAGTACAGAGCAGAGGTTCAAAGCACTGCTATTATCAGTGTGACTTTGGCCTTGCAGAAGGATAACTGTATGTCCTCCAAACCCTGGTGGCCTTTGCATCCAGACACAAAGCTACCACCTGTCTCCTATAATTACATGGGGCCAATGGACAATGGAATATAGTCCTGGTGTAGTTCCAGACAATGGAATGTAGTCAGAAGTGACGGGCAGCATTTGTAAGTCTGGCTTCTAAAATTTTACTGCATAATCCTTTAAATAAACCCATTCCCAACTCAAATAGAAGTGATGGGTAAAACGTGGCATTCTACTCTTCAGCTCTCAGAACTTGTGTGTTTCTCCAGGTTCCTGTGACCTCCTGGACGATCCACTTCTTGTTCTAGTTCAGCCACTGCAACGGTCGAACGATTCTATGTACGAATGGGACCAAGGAGAACAATCCTATGTGCGAATGGGACCAAGGATAAACATTGTTTATCCTCCTGGCTAAACGATAAAGTGAGTTCCATTCTGTGGAGTAAATTTCCACCATTGGGAGACAGAAGACAGAAGGGGACTCAAGAGATGAATTCCTTCCAATCTTCCAGGGAATTCCCGGGTGGCCCAGTGGTTAGGACTCTGCGCTTTCACTGCCAAGGGCACGGGTTCCATCCCTGGTCAGGGAACTACAATCGCACAAGCCGCACAGCACGGCCAAAAACAAAATTTACAGTGTAACTTTCCAATAGCATCTCTGTTCTGCCTGCAGACGAGCCACCAGGCTGAGTAAGTACAACTATTTATCCAAGTGGTTATCTACACAAGATACAAGATGTTATCTATATATCTACATGATTTGTTGTGGAGTAGAAGCCCACACAGTAAAAGAGCCTCTTGCAACCTTCTCATCCTCACTTCCTTCTTCCCTCACCCTTACTTCCTTTTTCCCTCACCCTTCTGCACCTTCAGAATAAAACATCTAAACATAATCCTTTCCTCTGGCTCTGTTTTCCAGTGAAGACGGAATAAGACACACCATTTTCCGGAGAATATGCATTTTAAAAATTATTAAATCCTTAAGAAAAGGGAACAAGAATTTCATTGAGAATTCTCACTGATAATTATTTTCATTTCAGCAGAGAATTTCCAATAGCCTTGAACCCTACTGCCCTGCACAGTATGTTATCCATATGTTCACTCATTGCCAATGTTGGCCTGAACTACATTGGATCATCAATAATCACAGGGGTAGAACCATGAAAGCAACATGATCCTTTGAAACATGTCCCATAGTGCCCGCATGCCACAACTACTGAAGCCTGTACGCCCAGAGCCCGTGCTCCACAACAAGAGAAGCCACTGCAATGAGAAGCCCGCGCACTGCAAAGAAGAGTAGCCCCTGCTCGCCACAACTAGAGAAAGCCCACACACAGCAACGAAGACCCAATACAACCAAAACTAACTAACTAAATAAATTTATATTAAAAAAAAAAAGAGAGCAAAAGAGAACACTTCGGTATTTATGTGTGTCAGTTAAGGATCATTGGTTGTACGCAACACAACTATTCCAAACTTGAGAGAAAAGCTAAAATGATTAAAAAGGAATGGGTGTAGTGCATGAAATTCAAGGAATCACCAAAAATTCAGGGCAGAAATGAAAAGGCATAGGGCAGCTCCAGGGACTCTATGTAGCAGGAGATAATAATTTCCCTCATACATCCGTACCACTGCTGGGACAAAGGAGAATCAACTCTCTTCCTTTAGTCTAGACAGGATTTCGTGTCCCAGGGGAACATTCAACGGGTCTAGTCTTGGTTGATGCTCATTCTTCGACAAGGGTCAGAAAGGTCATTTGTATTCACAGCCCCACCAGAACCGCACACAGTCTAGCAGATGTGATTCCCCAAAAGAAAGTTACAGTGATGCTTCACTAAGAAAGAGAAATGGAGAGTTGGTGGCAAAAAAGGAAACAAAAGAACACCATGTCTCTCTAAATTGGCTTGCCTTGTTCCATCAGCTGGCTGATCACCATGATTCCCAGTGTGGACACACATCCCCGTCTCTGAAGCTGGGAAGGATTTACCCCCTGTGCCATTTCCCCTCTTGCCTCTGTATTTTATCCTCCACTAGGTTGGGCATTACATACCATTACTTCTTTGGCCACAGGCTACGAGAGCAGCAAGGACTCAGCTGAGTCAGCAGGTGGTCCAGGCGGGCGAGGTGCTCAGAGAGGCATGTCCCCTGCCATCAATTTTCTAGTTTTCGATTATTGCTCTCTGTTTCCACAATGTTGAAATGGTGCCATATTTTAGTTACAGCTCTTTCAAGAAACCTTTGCTGTTCTTTTTGCTGTTACAGCCTGCGAGTGGCTCTTTAAAAGAGCCAGTGTCTTTTAGAGGATGAAAACAATAGAACAGCAGATTTTAACATAACTGCTATGAAGAAATCTGCTATCTGGGGGAATATGGTTGTCACTTCTTGATTTTTGTTTCTACGGGAAGGACCATCTAACTAAAGAGGAGTTTTTTTTCCTCCTGTAATAAATCCATATATCATATTTCACATGTATGAGGACACCGTGTATAGATCCCATTTTACATAAATCTCATATCCGATCTGACCCAACATGTGGCCTGGGGGCTATTAAACTCTGGTGTCCTGGTCTCTCAGTTTTGCATCTGATTATCCTTTTGACAAATGTCACATGTTTCCCCCTCCCCGCAACCATAAAGGAGTCCAGATGCCCACGTGGCAAGTAAAATCACGGATATTCCCTCTCTCATCCCATATTAGACTAGGACACAGAACAGGAGTCACCCAGGATATTCTGTAAAAGGGTAGGAAATAAGTATTTGGGGCTTAGTGGGCCACAGGATCTCTGTGAAAACAGCCATAAAGATAGATAAAGGAATGAATTAGGCTATATTTCATTAAAACACTATTTACATAAACAGGCAAGAGGCCAGAGTTAGCCCAGGGGTTGTAGTTTACTGACCTATGGCCTAGAATTCTGCCTTCCTCACTAATACATTGAGTTCTGACCACTCCATCAACAATAATAACAAAAATAATTCCTATCTTTTAAACCTTATTGTATATCTATCTACTATATATCTATGCATCTTGTGCAAATGTATTCATCTCCATAACAGCCCAATAAGATAGTTATCTCCATTTTACAAAACAAGAACTAAGCTTAGTTAGCTAATGTGGTCAATATCTCCAAACCTTCCAAACGAAGATTTGGATTTTGCAGTTTTAGCCGTTTTAGTCAGGATGGGTTGGACTATGCCACAGTAATAAGCAATCCCCAAATCTCAGCAGTGCAAACCAACAAAAATCTATTTCTTCCTTAAGGAAAGTCCAGGCAATGCTCCAGGTCAGTTGCCCGCTGTGTAGCTGTCCGCTCCAGTCTGCTTGGGACTTATGTCACTTCTGCACCAACATCTTCTCCCATTTTCCCTACAGTAAGAGGGATCTAGAGAAGAACTTCTCAAACTTGAGCACACATACAAATCACCTGGGAGCTTATTCAAGTGAAGCTTCAGATACAAGAGTTTTGGGGGTAGGGTCTCAGATCTGAATATCCATCACTCCCTGGTGATGTTGGGGTCTGGTGACCACATTCCAAGCAGTAAATGGTACCCTGGCAAGAAAATGATTATATATGGAAAGACAGACATCTGGTCAGCATTATATTGGCCAAAACAAGTCACAGGGCTCTGCATAACCTGAAGAGCATAAGGGAGGGGCCTTTATTCCTTTCATAGGGTATAAAGGAAGCATGTCTCTTGGGATACAGTTGTAATATCTACTCAGTTCAGGCTTGGATGACTTCAAACTCTTTACCCATGTCACTGTGTTACACTGCTTATCCCGCTGACAGATGGAGATCAGTTCTGACCCCCATCCCGTTAGCCTGGAACGCTACCTTTCCCTTCGAGCCCTCTCCCTTCACACTGCATCCTTATGTCCTAACCCCGTGCTATGCAAAATGTGGTTCCTGGTCCAGGAGCATCAGAATCACAGGGAGATTGCTAGAAATACAGAATCTCAGGGTCCACTCATGACCAAATGAATCAGAATCTGCATTTTAACAAGATCCTTAGGTGACTTGCATGTACATTAAAGGATGAAAATCGTGCTCTATGAGTTAAGCTTTTATAAACAACAAGGTCCTACTGTATATCACAGTAGGACCATATTCAATAGTCCAACACAGAGAACTATATTCAATATCCTATAATAAACCATAATGGAAAAGAATATATAAAAAAAAGAATGCATGTATAATGGCATCACTTTGCTGTACAGCAGAAATCAACACATTGTAAATCAACTATACATCAATTAAAAATTGATTAAAAATAATTAAAAAGAAGAGAAAAGAAAATCATACTCTAATCCACCCCACAGACAGCAGACTTTCACCTGTGGGGAAATTGTCCAGCCTACGAATGTTGCCGAAAATGACCCTCATTTTCCACCATAGCCTGAATCCAGCACAGCAGGTACTTTAAAAATCACACTTGAAACCCAGGGAGCCTACTGAGAAAAGAGGCAATCCATCTAAGTAGACCCTAACGCTAACCCTAACCCTAAACCCTAACCCTAACCCCTAAACCCTAACCCTAAACCTAAACCCTAACCCTAACCCCTAACCCTAACCCTAGCCCTGACCCTAACCCTAAACCCTAGCCCTGACCCTAACCCTAAACCCCTAACCCTAACCCTAAACCCTAACCCTAACCCTAAACCCTAACCTTAACCCTAAACCCTAACCCTAACCCTAACCCTAAACCCTAACCCTAACCCTAAACCCTAACCCTAACCCTAAACCCTAACCCTAGCCCTGACCCTGACCCTAACCCTAACCCTAACCCTAAACCCTAGCCCTGACCCTAACCGTATATTCCATATATGTGTTATATATGTAACAGTTCATGATGTTCGTTTTAAATTAAAGTAACTTATCTTATGAAGAAGCATTTATTACCAGACAACTTTTACATGCCTTAATATCCTATGATATTCAAGTGTAGTCATATAACTTCATACCATTAATCTTTTATTTCTAAGGATAGCCATTAAATGCCACGCGCTGAGCTCTAGGCATATAGCAAATAGTAAATGAGCCTTTGGTATCCAGAAATGCATAATTTCATTTGTAAATAATGGAACCTCAATAGATGGAAAGAAGTGTTCTAGCAAAGAGGTGTTCCGTGTGCTATGAAAGCACGTGAGAGACTAAGAAAGGCGACCAACACTACTGAATGGCAGCTATAAATCACGCGTTCTACAAAGTACTTTCATATCTGCTTCTGCCTTTCCATCTGTCAGCAACCACCCTGTGATGTACGATTATCCTCGTAACGCCAAGGAGGACACTAGTCTCAAGGATATGAGGGAATTAAGACTCCCAAGCCCTCTGGTGGAAACATGCCAAACACTGGGGAGAGGTACAACCACTCTGGACATTAATTTGGCACCACCAAGAACTCGGAAGGTGCAAATACTCACGGCCCAGCAGCATATGCCCCTGCTCCCAAGAACTGCCTCATCTAAAGCAGGATGGAGACAGGCATTCAACTCTAGGCGTAGCCAACTCCCAAATCTCTGCTTTGCATGACCTCCTGCTTTGTCATCTTCCTTAATCACAGACCAAAGGGCCAGGAAATCCCTTTAAAAACTATTATCTTAACATCCCTGCCTTCAAACATGGAGGTCAAACTCTCCTTGTCATTTCGCTAGATCACTCTATTCCCGCAATAAATTCTTGCTTCTCTTTCTTATGCTCCTGCTGTACAGCTGGACCACACAATTACTTCATCTCCACTCTACCCTTTCCATAAATATTGCCATTTCTGCAAAATGGGAGGTCTCTTGGTGTTGAGAATGAAATTAAGGGAGAGATCTCCAAGTGCTACTTCCTGTGTCCCATATGTGACTTGGGCACTCCATGAAGTGAATTTCTAGGTGAGTCAAGTTTACAATTATTAGCCTTTTGAGACTATATTTGCATTGCCTTGGGCGGTCAAATGAGAATACCTCATTTGACTAGAAGTACATTTCAGGTGAAATGATGAACGTGGCATACCACTCCTGCTGTCAGTTGCTAGCCCTGTGTATGAGAGCCGCTGAAAAGCTCCAAGCATGTCAAGAGATGGCTTATTCTAGCAGGCATGTGTGAGGGTATAGCCTTGTGATTCACGATTACAGCCCTTTCCAAGAAGGACTAGCTCCTCTTTGGACCATGACTCCCAGACATCGGATCCACCTACACTCGCCATCTGATTGTTATATTATGCTGATATGGTGCCCCAGCAGTAGCAAAGCTTTGCCATGCTGTTAGATACCGAAAAATCAGCCTATCTTTGGATTGTCTCAATGCATGGACTTGCTCACACAGTTGGGACACGTCAGTTCCTGAGAACTGTTAGCACCCAGCATCTAGCCTTCAAGCACCAGTATGAACACCAGATGCACATTCCATGGTGCATCCAAGGATACATTTTCACTTCACTCTTACATCTCTTTAGGTTAAATTCAAAGTTGGGTTGAACTATCCTCTGGACTGGATAGATGCTATGGGTTTTTTTTTTTTAACATCTTTATTGGAGTATAATTGTTTTACAATGGCGTGTTAGTTTCTGCTTTAGAACAAAGTGAATTAGTTATACATATACATATGTCCCCATATCTCTTCCCTCTTGCATCTCCCTCCCTCCCACCCTCCCTATCCCACCCCTCTAGGTGGTCACAAAGCACCGAGCTGATCTCCCTGTGCTATGCGGCTGCTTCCCACTAGCTATCTATTTTATGTTTGGTAGTGTGCTATGTTGACAGCAGGTTCAGAAATGAACACTTCCATCCTTATGGACAACCTCATATCAGCTAGTCACCCGCTCTCTATCATCAATTCAGAGAATATTCTGCATTCAGCATCCATCTTCCAGAGACTATTCAGGCATCAGCAAAGATGGTGGAGTAGAAAGACCCTGAGTTCTCCTCCTCTCACAGGTACACCAAAATCACAACTATTTGCAAAACAGCCATCCATGAAAAAGGCCGAAACCTACCAGAAAAGATCTTCTACAGCTAAAGATATAAAGAAGGAATTACAACCAGATGGGTAAGAGGAGTGGAGTTGCAACATTGTCAAGTCCGATACCCCTGGGTGGGTGACCCAGATAAAGGAGAATGATTTCAATTGTACAGGTTCTCCCAAAGGAGTGAGAGGTCCAAGCCCCATGTAGGGCTCCACAGACTGGGGGTCCTGCACTGGGAAGAGGAGCTACCAGACGGTTGGACTTTAAAGGCCAGTCGGGCTTACTTTCAGGCGTCCCAGAGGTAGGGGGAGGGGAGTAAGAGGAACAAACTACTATGAATGAAATAAATAAGCTACAAGGATATATGATACAAGACGAGGAATACAGCTCATATTTTATAATAATTAGAAATGGAGTATAACCTTTAAAATTGTGAATCACTATCTTGTATACCTGAAACTTACATAATATTGTAAATCAACTATACCTCAATAAAAGAAACAAACAAGAGTATTCGAGTTCAAAAAAATAATAATGCACCTCCCTCTTAACGTATCATCAGAGAGGTGTTCTGGTTTGGTGATAAAATTCAATTCTAATGGGTAGGATGCTTTTTTGAAACCATATTTCCCTGGTGTGGATTTGTAGAGTAGAAATGGCCAAATCGGGGAGGGGGGGAGCAGGGGGTGGGACAGAGATCCAAGTTTAGCTCCCAGGGCGAGCATGTATAAGCAAGCTGGACTTGGACAAGTTACTTATTTTCTGTGGAACTTTGAGTCCTCATCAAAGATTCCTACTCACGGGGTTCCTTTAGGATTCAGTGAAGAGCTTCCCTATCTTCCCTATCTCAGACACAACCTCATAGGGTCTGTGTGAGGATTCACTGATGTGAAACCTTCTCTCACCCCAAACAGGTGACACACTCTATCACAGAATCTGACCGCGGGCTAGATATTTGAACACAGGATTGTTAGAGAGAAATGGAAATACACGCTTACCGAACGCATGGTAAAAACCCTCGGTAAACTGTAAAGTATTACGGGTGTTAGTTATTGCTGTTCAGACACACAGCCACGAGCTCTGCTGATTCTGTGAAGCAGACCATAATTGGCTCTGGGCCCGCTGGAAGGTGCACTTGGGACAGGAGAGCAGTCCCATGGGACAGTATGAATATGGCAAATATGTTTAGGTGAATTTACAGTCTCTTGATTTCCCTGGACGCCAGAAAGTATGTTGTGAACAGTTTCCCAAACACCTATTTGAATGGCAACGGAAACTAGGCAAAATAAATGGACATACTTGGCTTTATGCTACAACCCTGATTTATGTATGTGTTTAGATGCCTACATGCAAGGTGCAGGACTCCTCACCTACGACCTAGGAGGTGATCACGGAAAAATTCGATGACAAAGCTCTTCTGATTGGTCAGCAATACCACTCTTCTAACTGACTGACAGGCAGACGCTTTCATTGTGTTAATGGTGACTCCTAGTCCTCCGTATCAAATTCCACCTATAGCAGTAAGAATGCCAGACAGCACCGTCCTTGATCGTCCATTTAATGTCTTAAAATAAAAACACTATGTGTTCATCAGGAAAATATAATTTAACAAGCAAACCCACATTTTAGATAATTTCCCTAACACAGATGATTCATTAGAAGGAAGCAATGTAATGCCTCCATAAATAATGATTAAATGAAGATATACAAGGGAGAATTATTGATTATGGTAAAAAACAAACAAACAAACAAACAAAAACAACTGAGATCAAGACAAGTGACCGATGTCGAGTATTGTTTAATAAAATAGTCCTAGTGTCAGATCATTTTAAGTTCCCTCTAATTTTACATATTTTCTTATCTAGGAAAAAAGGGAGAGTGGGGATATATTCTGACAGACTTGAATTAACCTGAAAAAACTGTTTTAATCAGCACAAAAGTTTTGATTGGAACTTTTAGGCCTTTAACATTGCCTTCAGGAGGACAAATTCCCAAGCGAGTTGAGAGTACTTTTAGAACATTCCTAAAAAAAGCAAACCAAAAAACTGTAATACTTGAGAAGAGGTGCAAATTTCAACTTTACTACAATACTTGAATGAGTAAAAGTTAATAGGTTACAATGAAAATATTTAACTTAAAACAGTATTATATGTGGTAATAATTTTATGTTGTGTTCCGAAAGATTTCTTTGGTGTTTTACATATTCTTCACACTAAAAATTAAAGCAAATGGTACTTTTCATTGTTTTACATAATTGGCATGCTTCTTCTCATAATCCTGTACATAACCCCATACATTAATTGTGTTTACATGTCAACTAGACATATATTAGTGCAAAGAAAACCTAACAGAGGGCTGGTCCCCACAGCACTTTTAAGCCAAGACAGAAGACCCTCAGTAACCTCTGCCAAATAAGCTGCAAGCTACAGTACAATGACTAAGGCAGAAATTAACAGTCACTGGATACACAGGTCAATGCCATGAGCTCTCACAGACTCTCCTGCCCTTCCCAATCTCCCATAACTTTCTGCTCACGTGGTAGACCCGCATGATCCCACCACCTGAGACTGACAGCCACACACCCAATCTCAGGCCTCTCCCAGCAGTTGAAGACCTGGTAGAACCATCAGGCCCCAGCAGCTCCTAAAAGAGGCCAGGGTAGCAACATAGAGATGCAGATGTCAACACCCTACAGGGCACCTTGGAGCAGTGGGAGATGGAAGACAGTCAGCACACAAAGTTCTCTCTCCTCCTGTTCCAAAGCACACACCGGCCACACCGGCCACCCTGAGCCATCCTGAGCCATCGCTGTCCCGCAGCTTCATCTCTTGGGCAGGTAGAGAAGCAGTGGTGAGAAAACCCAGCTACCTCTGCTTCCTGTTCTCTGCTGCGTCCGTTCCCTATAGCTCCTCCCTCAGGGGCCGTGATTGCTGCTTCCAACAAAGCATCAGCCAGCACTGTGCCTAAGCTTTGTTTTTAGAGAACCAGGGCTAAGACACTTGGGGGTCTGTCTGTTTATTTTTCTTTGTCTCCACGGCAGGTACAAAAGCATGGATGAAAAGATGAGAGGGTCTACTTTGAAATCATAGGATTATATCTGCAGCATTTGGCCTCAAAGTCTGGGCCTGAGGCTCTTTGACATATATGGCCTGTACCTTCAATACCTAATTATTGTTTACCCTAACAATATCCACGCATGCTAGGTTTTTATTGTTTTTATTTCACACTTCTGAGAGTCACGACATGGAGTTTCTTTCCCAACGGAGCAAATTTAGCAGGTTATAGAGTCAGATCTTCTTATTCTGCCTGTCATGTTCTTTTGGTTGTGTGGGTCTCTCAGTTGAAGATGGATGAGGAAAAACTAGAACACATCCAAAAAAGAGTGTCCTGCATACCATTTCAGAAATGACATCAAACTGCCACAAAAAAAGGCCAGCCAAGATGCACAGGTTAGACTCAATAGTTGTTTTACAATATAGGAAGTGTCACAGCCTCAGTCTTATTATTTAGCATTTTGTAATGCCAACCTACACACTCAAAGAAATTTAGAGAAATTGTGTTGCTTTATACCCAATAAAAGACTAAACAATATGAAAGTTATATGTGAGCCTCATTTATGACCCAATCCATCCTGAAAAAAAACAAAACAAACAAACAAACAAACAAAAAACAGTCTAAAGTAGAAACTCTCTACCATATGATCCTGCAATCCCACTCCTGGGCATATATCCAGAAGAGAGGGAAACTCTAATTAGAAAAGATACATGTGCCCAATGGTCACAGCAGAACTATTTAAAAGAGCCGAGACGTGGAAGCAACCTAAATGTCCATCAACACATAAATGGATAAAGAAGATGTGGTACATATATACAATGGAATATTACCCAGCCATAAAAAGAATGAAATTTTGCCATTTGCAGCAACATGGATGGATCTAGAGACTGTCATAGTGAGTGAGGTAAGTCAGAAAGAGAAATACAAATATCACATGATATCACTTATATGGAGAATCTAAAAAAATGATACAAATGAACTTATTTACAAAACAGAAACAGACTCACAGACATAGAAAACAAACTTATGGTTACCAAAGAGGGGGCGGATAAATTGGGAGTTTGGCATTAGCAGATTCAAACTACTATATATAAAAGAGACGAACAACAAGGTCCTACTGTATATGTATAGCACAGGGAACTATATTCAGTATCTTGTAATAAACTATAATGGAAAAGAAAAAAAAAGAAGAAACTTTCAAATAGCTTCTATTTTTTGTACTTCTAATAAAATTGCAACAGGTTTGCATTGTTGGTAGCCTTTAAAGAGACGTAAGCGGTATAGTCCTCAGAATTGTGAATTTTAAGATAGAAAAAAAGCAAGCCAGTTCTCCAGAAAGAACAAGAGTAAAGTGTCTAAAATTGCCCTGCAGTCTTTAATTCGATGCTCAGAGGAGCTATCTGTATTATTTATGTTTTTGTCATAGCTAAAAATTCATTGCCATCTCCAGTGTCACGAAGCTTTTCCTTTACATCTTCCTCTAGGAATTTTATAGCTTTAAGTGTTAGGTTAATCCAGCTGGAGTTAATTTTTGTGTATGGTATAAGATAAGGGGTCAAGTTCTTTCTTCTGCAAGGGGATATCCAGTTTTCACAGCACAATTTGTTGAAGAGACTGTCCTTTCCCCATATCATGTGTATTTGTATCAGTACCACACTGTTTTTTTTTAAACATCTTTATTGGAGTATAATTGCTTTACAATGGTGTGTTAGTTTCTGCTTTATAACAAAGTGAATCAGTTATACATATACATATGTTCCCATATCTCTTCCCTCTTGCATCTCCCTCCCTCCCACCCTCCCTATCCCACCCCTCTAGGTGGTCACAAAGCACCGAGCTGATCTCCCTGTGCTATGCGGCTGTTTCCCACTAGCTATCTATTTTACATTTGGTAGTGTATATATTTCCATGACACTCTCTCACCCTGTCACATCTCACCCCTCCCCCTCCCCATATCCTCAAGTCCATTCTCTAGTAGGTCTGTGTCTTTATTCCCGTCTTGCCACTAGGTTCTTCATGACTTTTTTTTTTTTCCCTTAGATTCCATATATATGTGTTAGCATACTGTATTTGTTTTTCTGTTTCTGACTTACTTCACTCTGTATGACACACTGTTTTGACTACTGTACCTTTGTAGTATGTCTTGAAATTAGGAAGCATGAGACCTCAAAATTTGTTCTTTTTCAAGGTTGAAATCTTTTTTCAAGATTTGTTCTTCTTCAAGATTGTTGCTACTCAAGGTCTCTTGTGATCCCATATGATGTGAATTTTAGAATTTGTTTTTCCTACTTCTACAAAAAAAACACCATTGGAATTCTGATAGGAGTTGCACTGAATCTGTAGACCGTAGACTGCTTTGTGTTGTATGAACATTTTAACAATATTAAGTCTTCCAATTCTTGAGCATGGGAGATCTTTCCATTTTTGTGTGTCTTCTTTAACTTCTTTCATCAATGCTTTGTCCTTTTCAGTACACAAAGTTGTCCACTTCCTTAAGTTTATTCTTAAAGTATTTTATTCTTTTCGATGTGATTTTAAATGAGGTTGTTTTCTTAATTTCCTTTTCAGAGTGTTCATTGTCAACATATAGAAAGCATCTGATTTTTCCACGTTGATTTTATATCCTGCAACTTTGCTGAATTCATGTATTTGTTCTCATAGTTTCTGTGACAAACCTTGAAGGTTTTCTATGTATAAGAGCAACATTTGCATTTTTTATCCAGCATCTTTGTGTTACCACACTTGTCCCTGTGGTCCCTGAAGAGACACTGTTTCTGTAGTACACAGCCCTACAAAGGCACCTGCATAATTGATTCATTACTTTAAAAAAATCACAGCAACAGGGTGAATGAGATTAGCACAAACCCAAACGGTTGGATGGCTGAGGCTTCAGAGCCCTTCACTGAGACCTTTGTATAACGATCCAGAGCTGGGAGAAGGGCTCCTGCCTGCCTGCCTGGCTGATTCCCCACCAGCTGGCAATGATGGGCTTTTATTCACATCCCAGGATCAGAAACAGAAAATGTATTCAGAGAGCGCCATGGGGAAAAGGGAAAGCAAAAACACTCTAGCATCTTTGGCAGGCTCATCTATTCTCCAAGTCACTTGTTCAAATGAGCCAATTTTCTTCTAGTGCTGGCTACTTAACAGCTAGACTTTTTCTCTTGCAGTCATGGGTTTTTAACCTGCAGCACGGATGGAATGCCTGAACTTGCCTGTAGATCTTCCGAAAGCAGCTCCTCCCCTCAGGAAAATTTAAACTGGCGTCAGAACCGTGACACTAAAATTCCCGAGGGGCTGAAATATTACAAGTTCCGCTAGCTGATACAAAATTGGCTGGGAGATTAAAACAAAGATCATATTCCCAGCGTGGGAAGAAATATTACCCTGAATAATTTAAAGAGCGCTATCATAAACTGGCAGGAAATGAAATTCAGAATTGCCCATCTCCTGGCACTGAAATTAAAAGAAGCTGCAGAGGGATAAAGGAGGGTAGAAAGGCAGAAAAAGAGTATTATCACCTAAATCCTTGATCTTGCTGATCTTTTCCTTTGGGGTAGAACTTGGTGAGTGTAGACATTAAAAAGATTAGAAAGGGTCCAGTCAAAGAGGAGAGAAAGGAAACCTAAAGGATGCTAGCCTGAGTAGTAAGTAACCTTTCTCTTGTTGGTAACAGGCAAGACCCACTCCCGGACTCCTCCTCCAGGTGGGGGCCACGTGACTGAGTTCCAGCTGAGTGTAAGGAGACTTGCTGGGCGACACCAAGAAAACCTTCCAGATGACCAACCCCCCCGCCCCGCCCCATACCCTTTGCACTACACCCACTTGAAGCCACAGCACTGAGAACTTTGAAGCTACACATGGACGACCAGTGGTTTCCTAAGATGCAAGGTCTGTGGGTCCCGAATGCCTGCTTGGGGAGAAGCTGCCTGCCCATCAAGCACACCCGCTGTGGTCTTTACAGGAATGAGAAATGAAGTTCCATCATGCATTGGAGTCATTACACGTGTTTGGATGTGCTTTAGTAGCTAGAATTCCCTAACTAATGCAGTATCTGAGTACCCTCAGATAGGATATCCCACGTGTGGGAGATTCTGTTTACTCATCAGCAAATAACTTTATTAGGAGGAAATAAAGCAAGGAAAAAAAAGATGTTTCTTAAGCCAGAATCAGTATCACCATAACCTTCATGCACATGAATGTAAAAATTAGATAATTCTCACGTAAGTGTGCACCTGAGATTTAAATACTATAGTTCATTGATTCTAAGCACCATATATGAAATTAGTATGTGTCTTAACAATTGATGGGCATAGTCAAAGTGATATTTAAAATTTTTTTCTTAGCGGTATTTTAAATAAAGCTACAACTCTCAATCTGCGGTCTTAGATTTGATCAAGTGGCATGCTGTCTGCTGGATTCCAAGACTGTAATGGCCATAGTCTCTGTTCCTACAGGATTAAGCCATGCTTCTCTGCGTCCTCCAAGCTACATTACCCCAGAAAGCTAGGATGCTACACGGTCAACGTCAAAGGAATGAAATCTGGCTTGGTCTGGTCCCACTGCTACATCCTCAGGGTAGGAGACTGTCAAGACATCACAGGACAATAGGACCGTCTGATTTCCCTAAGCTAAGTGTACTCTGAGACTCAAAATTTTAATATAATGATTTACAGAAAGGTATAATTTTGTCCTAGCAGTAGCAGTGCGGACACATGGAAATACTGCGTAAGGATAAATCACGGTCATCTCATAAAGCTCCAATCACACACTGTAATTAGACAATGACTCATTTCTATAAATCTGGCTATGAGTATTTTATATGTTTTACTGATCATACCATAATATTAAATATACAACACTTCAACCGATGGTTGATATCTGCTCTAAACATAATTTCTAGGAGTGAAGATAAATATGTAGAAATACAAATGTGGCCTTATTATCTACTCTCCCAGGACAGATAATCAGGATAACTTTTTTTTTTAATGTACAAGAAATCTTTTACTCCTTCAGAGAACTCCTCGAAGCAAATCCCATCTGGAGATGGCACAGAAAGCAATGCTCCTTGCCCAGGCCTGCTGCAGTTCTTGCTGACAACTCAACCTAACACCCAATACTGACAAAACAGACATCATCAGGACTACGGCCCCAGGCCAAATCTGGCATGCTGCCTGCTTCTAAACAGTGCATGAGCGGAGGATTTTTTTTTTTTTTTTTTGCATTTTCAAATGTTTGGGGAAAATCAAAAAGAATAACATTTTGTGACATGTGAAAATTCTGTGAAATTCAAATTAGTGTCCATAAATAAAAGCAGACTGAAATACAGCCATATTTGTTTCTGCCTTGTCTCTGGCTGCTTTTGGACCATAAAGCCTGAAATGTTTAATATCTGATGCTTTACAGACAAAGACCTAAGCCTTGCTACTCCAAGGAACTGAAGCAACGTCACCTGGGAACTTGTGTGAAATACTGAATCTCAGGCCAGGCCCCAGAACTGATTTAGAATCTGTGATTTAAGGAGATCCTCAGGTGACTCACGCCAACATTAAAATTTGACAAGTCCACCCTAAAGAGAATGGATATCCTACACATTCATCAAGAAAGGGATGTCCATTTGAGGCAATGCAAACAAACTGATTCATATCTCACAGGAGTCATAGGTATTTTAGTTAAAAAATAAATAGTAAATGATGAGACGTTAGTTTTCATGCGGCAAAAAATCTGAGAAAATTTTAGATTTAACCCTGAACACCTTATATTGTCCAATACAAAATGGAAAGAGAGAATAAATATAAGCCTAGATGAGTTTTCTAAAGTGGACACTAGTTTAATCACAGTTGGGTGTTTTTTTGTTTTTCTTTTTTTTCAATTGACCTAAACTGTTCCTTGTGGTAAAGATGTGAATAATTAACCAACAGAGCCATATAAACAACTTCATCTGTGTGACGGCAGAATTTACAGGAGAATGTATGTTCTAAGGTTGTGAGCCTCAACAAAACGCACTTCCATGGGCCATGGATCAATAAGACCTATCAGTCAACATCCATTTATCCCAATAAGCAGTCTATTAGGCTTTTCCCTTTGACACTTCAGCTGGTCATTTCATTACCACTGGACAAGGATTTCTTACAGATGACCCAAAGATTCGTGAGGAGTGCAATTTAAACATTTAACATTCTGTTTTTCTTAGATTTAAGCCCCTGTTTCTTCTGACGGTGACCCAGGAATTTCTTCTCTGGTCATTAATCACAGAGGAACAGCTGACAAGATGAGGACTGTTAACTTTTCCTGCTATAACTGTTAACGCATTCCCTAGACAAGGCTGGTATTTAGCCCAGATTATAAGGGATGACCTCCAAAAATTTTCACTTACCAGGCTTATTATTCACCAATACCTATGTTTCCTGTTTCTACATTAGGTGAGCAACTCCAAAAGGCCAAACCTTCAAAATACTGGGGAGGAAAAATGTTTGTAGAAGATAGTAAGAATCTAAAAAAGAGTGGATATATGTATAACTGATTCACTTTGCTGTACAGTAGAAAGTAACACAACATCGTAAATCAATTATACTCCAATAAAAATTTTAAAATAACAACAAAAAAATAATGACATCCTGTGAAATCTCCCAAGATAAAGCAGTCATACTTAACCAATCAAGTCCACTCACGTAACAGTCATTAAATTGATTTGCATAGAAATCAGCTGTCACGCACTATTGACAAACTTAATCAGTCATCCATATCTTTCCTTAATTCATGACAGTGTGGTGATGTATGCCCACACGGGGGTTTTCTGATTCAATTTTTACCAGTGGTGATGGCACCATCAGTTTGGGTCTAGATCACTATGGCCTCATTTATGATACATCGCAGTGAGTTTGCCCTGCAATCATTCTTCCTATCCCTCCTGTTACCAGAATGACCGTTGTTCTGCCTCTGACTTAATGCCGAGCCCTACCTCATTCCGCGGGGGTGACTTGGAGACAAGAATACTAATGCTGTCCATCACCACAGCTGTTTCCCCTACAGTGTTAAAGAAATCCCCATGGCTTCTACTGAGTCATTTGTTGGAAAAACATGTATTACTAAGTGTTCTGATTTCCATTTTAAACCTTTACAGTTATTAATGCAATTCCTGTAATAAATAAAAGATTTATAAGAATAACCATACTCTACACTGGCTCTCCCTCAATGGAAAAAAATACAAGAAGGAAATGGACAGTCCAATGTTTTCAACCAGATTGAAAATTGATGTGAAGTAATTCATATTCACCTAACTAACCGTGATATGTTGAAATCCGTGACGAGGACTGTAAATTCAGATTTATGGATTAGTCCCAGTGATGGAAACCAATGCTAGCTAACTTAGGATAAAAAAGAAAAATAATCATCCATATGATCCAGCAATCCCACTCCTGGACATATATCTGGAGAAAACCACAATTCGCAAAGATACACGCACCCCAATGTTCACTGCAGCTCTATTTACAATAGCCAGGACATGGAAGCAACCTAAATGTCCGTCTACAGAGGAATGGATAAAGAAGATGTGGGGGGGGTGTGTGTGTGTGTGTATATATATATATATATATATATATATATATACACACACACACACACATACATACACACACACACAAACATAATGGAATATTACTGAGCCATAGAAAAGAACAAAATAATGCCATTCACAGCAACATGGATGGACCTAGAGATCATCATCCTGAGTGAAGTAAGTCAGAAAGAGAAGGACAAATAACATATGATATTACTTATACATGGAATCTAAAAAAAAAGGTAAAAATGAACTTATTTACAAAACAGAAGTAGAGTCACAGATGCAGAAACAAACTTATGGTTACCAGGCGGTAAGGGGAGGGAGGGATAAATTGAGAGATTGGGATTGACTCATACACGCCACTATATATAAAACAGATAACTAATGAGGACCTACTGTATAGCACAGGGAAGTCTACTCAATACTCTGTAATGAGCTATATGGGAAAAGACTCTTATAAAGAGTGGCTATATGTATAACTGATTCACTTTGCTGTACACCTGAAACTAACACGACATTGTAAATCAACTATACTCCAATAAAAATTAAAAAAAATAAATAAATAAAGTAAGTAAAGTAAAATAAAGTAAGGTCAGAGAGAATTAGAGCCAATGCCCAACAAGGAGTGAAGGCATCTCAAACATGCCAGCGGCAGGGACTGGATGACTGCTTCCTTTGGGTACAGCTCCTGGGACGAATCCACTGCAGCCCTTTCTGTGCTCTGTTTAATATCCAAAGTCCCTAAAGAGAGACTCCAACCACCCTAACTTAAGTTACTTGTTCACCCTCTCATGATCCCATGAAGGTTAAGGGGGCTGTCTTAGCTCATCCCCCGCAAAAAAGAAGCCAGGATGCTATCACTGAGAGAGCAACAAGTGAATGGATGACAGGTGATCAAAACAAAAACTCCCAGAAAATTCCTTGCCTCTCTACCATCCAGAAAACCCACGTCTTCAGAGACACACTTTCAAAATTGTCCACCGCCTAACATGTAGTAGTCATGCACGATAAGAACGGCTCCGGAAGAGAAACATCACAGCCTCGCCACCTGGCCAAGAGTCCTGAGATGTGGCTGTGCTCCCCGGCTTTATCTAGATCCCACAGCGACGTTCAACAACACAGGTGGTAAGTGAGACAGTAACCACCACGGCCAACGTACCCTACCATTTAATGTATTTAATTAACACATGCAACTGTATTTAATGTTTTCAATTAAAACATGCAACTGTGTAAGACAGAGCATGCATTTAATTAAAACAGGCAACTGTATAAGACAGAGCAAGACAGGAAATAGGAATGGAACCTACAGGCCCACGTGGTATCTTTCGCCTGCATCTTTTCCTACTGTTCAAGTCCCTCTTGATGGTAGGCAGCACTCGTATTCACGAGGGCTCATTACTTGGTGGAAGGAGGCCACCGGAAGCCACCCGAGCCCTGCTACCCAGGCAGGGGGAGGCTGTCGTCATTCATCCGGACCAGGCTGCCGTTCCAGGGATCCCACTGGGCTCCTCCCTGTCCCCTTATACAAGAATCACATGTCGCCGTAAGCGTCCAAGTCAGCGACCCCATACAACACTCCAAACACCCAAAACAGAGACACGATAGCCCCAACCCCAACAGGTAGACATGGAAACCTTACCTTCACGATGTCTGCTAAAAGTGTGTCTAGTCGGAGAGGCAGTTCATCACTGCGTCCGGAGTTCAGTGTCTGCTTCAGACAAGCTCAGAGCCAACTGGAGGAAAGACAGATATTTTCTGAATGGGTCTTTAGAGAGTCTCATGAACAGAGAGAAAAAGAGTGAAAGTGAGAGAGAGACAGAAAGAGGCTGATAAAGAAAAGCATACACTAGTTTGATGATTATCAAGGTAGAGAAAATATCTGGTTAGAAATATTTTGAGCATTTGCAAAACGTTACGCGTTCTTACCTAAAATTTTGCAATTCCTTCTCACCTTAATTTTAACGTATATTTCCTTTCATTTTACATTTTATTGAGTGTTGTGTGTACTATATGGTAGAAACTTTACTTTTCTTTGTACAAAAATTTTGTGCATTCTTTCTCCAAGACGCTTTCTCACCTTTTTTAAGGAAGAGTCTCCTGTTACAGTGGTGCAGTTTTTCACGTGACACTTTGAAGTGGAGTTGTTCCTCTGTATTGGGAATTTCCCAGAGTCCTCTGTAGAAGGAAAAATAATGTATGTTTATTTTTTATTTTATTAACCATTTTTTAAAATTGAAGTATAGTTAAATTACTATAAATGGTGTCTTAGTTTCTGGTGTACAGCAAAATGATTCAGTCATATATATATATATATATATATATGTGTCTGTGTTCTTTTTCAGATTCTTTTCCATTATAGGTTATTATAAGATATTGAATATATTTCCCTGTGCTATACAGTAGGTCCTTGTTGTTTACCTTCTTTATATATATATTAGTGTGTATATGTTAATCCCAAACCCCTAATTTATCCCCCCCTTTCCCCTTTCATAACCATAAGTTTATTTTCTATGTCTGTGAGTCTATTTCTGCTTTGTAAATAAGTTCATTTGTATCATTTTTTTTTTAGATCCACATATAAGTGGTATCATATGATATTTGTCTTTCTCTGTCTGGCTTACTTAATATGAGAATCTCTAGGTCCATCCATGTTGCTGCAAATGGCATTATTTCATTCTTTTTATGGCTGAGTTAGTATTCCATTGTGTATATGTACCATATCTTTTGTTTTTGGGCCATGCCATGGGGTATGTGGGATCTTAGTTCCCCAACCAGGGATCGAACCCATAACCCCTGCAGTGGAAGCACAGAGTCTTAACCACTTGACCCCCAGGGAACTCCCTGTACCACATCTTCTTTATCTGATCATCTGTTGATGGACACTTAGGTTGCTTCCATATCTTAGCTATTGTAAATATTGCTGCAATGAACATTGGGGTGTGTGTATTTTTTTCAGTTAGAGTTTTCTCTGGATATGTGCCCAGGAGTGGGATTGTAGGATCATACGGTAACTCTGTTTTTAGTTTTTTGAGGAACCTGCATAATGTCCTCCATAGTGGCTGCACCAATTTACATTCCTTCCAACAGTATAGGAGGGTCCCTTTTTCTCCATACCCTGTCCAGTATTTATAAAATGATGAATCTTAGATGGTAAGTACACTTATAGGATTAAAGAAGTAATTAATGGTAATAAATATAACAAAGGACTTATACCATATACAAGAAGCAAAAATATCTTTGCTAAGTTTGTTGTGATTATTTTGGCTATGCTCTATGACAAAGAAGGAAAGATGAGGAGTTAAACTAATGGAAAATTTATAATAAACCATAAGCCTATGGATTTATATGTGATTATTGCAAAGAGTGATATAAAAAGAGTATAACAGGACAAAACCAATTACCTGTTTATTACTAGAGAGATGTGCTGAGCAGGAAAAAGGATATTTGTGTTTTGCAAGGCTCATAAAGAGGCAAACAGTACTGATTCATGGGTGCAGGATTTGAGTTAGCTGATGTAAACGACCAAAAACGCTCTTTTGGGATACCTAGAATTCTTCATGTTTGATTTATCACAACTGCATTCTTTATTTTATAGCAGTGTTTACAGTTTACTGATTTACTAGTAAACAGGTTCTTCCATTTGGGGACAGCATTCTGCTTATAAATAAACCATAAAAATCATAAAATTAATAAAAAGAACAATAGCAAGGGAAATTTGGGCACAAAATTGAGGTAATAAATTAAGCCACATTTATCCTTTGACGTGTTTTTATGACCCAGACTGTGTTTTATGACCCAGAACCCTGACCTTTTGTTGTAAATGAAATACTTCTCCAGTTGATATTCAACCAGTGCACGTGAAATAAAGTTAAGTATTAACATCGCTAACAGGATTCTGTGCCTAAAGGTGATAAGCCCTTGTTTGAAATATTAATTCAGTGTTTGATTTACTATCTCTTGCAGGTTCCATCATTGCATCTGTGTATTGCATCTGCTTCATCAAATGCCTAAATACTCAATCCCCAATTTTTCCTATAATCCCCTTGCAGACAAGAACTGTACCAACTTATTATTAAGACAACTAATACAACAGCTACTTAGAGATGGGGACAAAATTATTTGAGAAAGTTTCTGATCCATTCCTGATTCCTTTCGCTGAGTAATATGCATGATCCTAATTCAGAGTCTATGTTTTGAGCATATCTATAGGTTATTCATGTGTGTCCCTATTGGAAGACCTGCACTTGCAAAATATGTCCTTTCTAGAAAGAGATGTCTCTAGATTACCGTAATTCAGGATTTCTCAGCTTTGGTACTATTAATATTTGGGGCTGATAATGCTTTGATGTAGGGAAATGTCCTGTGCATTGTAGGATGTTTAGCAGCGTCTCTGGCCTCTATCCACTAGATGCCAGTGACATTCCTCTCCCTGAGGTCACGGTCATGGCAGCCAACAATGTCTCCAGACATTGAAAGATGTCCCCTGGGTGAAAAGCCCTCCGTTGACAAACACGGCCAGAATTGGAGTTAAACACAATCTAGAAACTCCACTGCTACAGCTTGGCAAAGAGACAGAGAGAAAGAGCGAGACAGACAGACAGACAGACAGAGAGAGAGAGAGAGAGCGCACGAGAGCGAGACTGTTACTTATTGCTGCATTATCTTTTTATTCTTATTATTAATACCTTCCATTTTTGCATCTCCACTATGTGCTAAGCATTTCACATGCCTTTTTGTAGCCCTCCTATCTCTACAGGTAGACCATTTTTCCTTTATTTATTTATTTTTTATAACAATTAAGGAAGCTAAAGTTCAGTGAGCCTAGGCGTGTCTCTCCAAATACAATGTGCACACACATCACCCGGGTGTATAGGCGCAATTTAGATTGTGTTTCAGGAGGTCTGGGGTGGAGCTGACAGTCTGCATTTCTGACAAGCTCTCTCCCAGGTGAGGTGAAGCCTGCTGGCCCATAGAAACTACACTTTGCTGAAACTGGCCCAACCCCCGCGGCTAGAAAATTGGGGAGTCAGAGTCAGAATTGGGAGCCGAGTCTACTTCTCACCCAGGCTGCAGCCTTCCTCTCTCATCACGCCAGCTTTCCACGCATGTCTGTGCCATGCGGTCAGCCATGCTCTTCTTTGGATGGTCTTGGGCTCTCATATTTCACCTCTACTTTCCTGCTTACCCACAGTGCGGCAGGTCTGGGGAAACACAGAATGAGGGTGGTCAGTCTAAACGAATGAGCACCAGTTGGAAAGTAACTCCATCACTCTCTCCCTTTTCATACATTCATCTGATGAGCTCTTATGACATCACCTTCTAGCTGCCACACAGGGAGGGGACTAGAGCTTGAATTCAAAGTGAAGGAAACATAATCCTTTTCTCTTGAAGTTCATGTTTAATGGGGGTTTCAATGCATAGACAGATCACCACGAATCAGCATCCTAGATGTATCCCTGAAGAGGAACAGAGAAATTACTGGGTCACAGACTGAAACTGACATCATACCATCTCATCTGTGATAAGCCCCAAACCCAGTCCCAACCCCTCTCATTCTGTGGCCATTGCAAATATGGGGCCATCTTTCTGCAATTGGGGTAACTGTTCTTTGAAGGAAGCTAACTGATTCTGCCTGACAAGCTGGAGATGATAATTAAATTTATTCTTGAACAAGATATGTCACCAACAATAGAAAAGATAGAAAATCTCACTTAGAAGGGATCATCATGAAATCATCTACTGATAGCTTTTATACTCATCACATTATGATTTTCCCATACCTATAGTACATCCATGGCTTTGTGAGCTATGGACTGAAAATGTAGGAAAATGGTAGATAATGATTTCAACAATTGAAAATGTTGCCAAGTAACCATGGGAACTAAAGTTGAGAACATGTAAGTTACTGAATATGGTCCTTTTGTAAAATTGTGGAGTAGACCTCGATGCCTCCTAATAAGAAGAGTTCAGGCGTAAGGAATTAATCACAACTACCGGTATGGGCTCTATCTGATGCTACATTATTTGGGATTTCACTGCATCAAACTTTTCTCTTCTGCAACTTTTAGATCATTCTTTCTACTGATACACACCTATTTCTGTATCATGAATTAGCTCGTATGCCATTGACCACCAGAGGAATGATGTCAGTAGAATGTGGAAGGTGCATTGGTTCATATAAATTTTATTTCAGAGATTAATGCCTCATACCAGCGAGTCACAGCCATGGAATACAAAGTACGCGAACATAGTTGAAATCATCCACCACACAGGAAAAAAGAGAAATGTACACAAGCTCCATTCACTCTGTATTCTCTTTCTGGCCCATGGAGCCAGCCATTCACTCACCTGGGACATGCTGATTACTTGTTTCTCCCTGACTTCTGTACATTTTTCTTCATCTCCCAAAACCTTCTATACATCCCCCCCTCCACCAGCAAGCTACCATTCTTTAAGATAATATTCTACACTCATCCCGGCATCCTTTTAAAATGAACACTGTAAATGTCTTTTTCATTTGCTGGTGGGTTTGATATAATTGTATTTATTTGTTATTATTCAGGTTGCAAAGTTCAAAAGGTTTTGAGAAACATGCTCCCAACTATTTTCCCCAAGTCCCGTTATTTTTAAATGACACTTTGGCTGATTACTAAATTTATTTTTCAGGTGTGTCTATATCATGTAATAGCAAAACAAAAACAAAACTCAAGAACAAAAACCTTGTATTCACCCTTAGATCATCCACCAGCTCAAATACCCCTTATCTTCCTATAATAAAACTAACAAAAATCTTCATTTCACCCTGTTTCTCACTGGAACTACAGATCTCTGGCTATCCCTCACTTCACAGCCAAATCTCATGAAATATTCATCTCTAATTGCCATAGTGTCCTCACAACTCCCACGGCTGGCTTTCACGTCCTCCACTGCACTAAAACATCTTCTGTGCTGGTTACCAGTAAGGTTTTCGTAATTAAATTTAACAGACAGAAAACCAGACGCAGTCCACATGCCCCTGGACTCGGGGGGGATGGATACATAGACTGTGGCGCATTCGCATGACGGCAGAAATAAAGCAGAAGGAGAAAGTGATGTATGCGACACTGCGGACCCAACTCACATGCACAATACTGAGTGGGAGAAGCCACATTCAAAGGCTAAATCCTCTGTAACTGCATTTACGTGACAGTCTTGCAAAGACAAAACTGCACGGACAGTGAACAGGTCAACGGTGGCCCCGTGTAGTCTGGGGGGGCAGGAGTGGTTATGGAATCATTCTATATCTTGATGGAGTGGTGTTGTACAACGGTATGTGTTTGTCAATATCACACAACCAAACACTTCGATGAGCTTTTAACAGTATGCAAATTATACCATAATAAAATAAATGAATAACACAGATATATTTTGCTCCTCGCTCAGTGTATTTGAAGCGATGGCTGCCTACGACACTGGTTTTCCTTTCTCTGTGGTCTGTGTGTCCTCATTTTCTCCCTTCTGCCCTGATGGCTCCATTCTGGTCTCTCATAGCTGTCTCTCTTCCATACACCCCTTCCCATCAAGCTGTCCAAACCCTCCGAAATGACACAGTTCTGCGGCATTCTGTTCTGACTCTTTTCTGGCCCTACTCTCCTGTTCACTGGTTTCTTCAGCCTACAGGTTGATGACTCACCCATCTCCCAAGACGTGTCACCTGACCTACGGGCTCACCTATGATGTTATCTTTGGACGTCTCGCCAATACCTGTCCTGTGTGCTGGAAACTTCACCTCCCTACAGTGTCCTCTGGATTGGCAGAAAGCATCCCAATTTCACCCTGAATGCAGGAGAAACTCAGACCTTGTCCTTTGACATCTTTCCCTCCACCTCTCTCCACACTTCTTGACAAATTAACAGCCAGGATTGATTCTACTTTCTACTCTTTGGATGAGCCCTGGAACCTGCTCCCTCCTCTCTGCATGTACTCTGCTGCCTGGGTCCAGATCCCATCCTTCTCTCCGGGGTCCCTGTGCTAACTTCCAGCTCTTCTCTCCCCGTCTCTCATCTTGCTCTTTCCCATCAGCCTCTTATTCGTTGGAATAACATGCACAGAGTCCCTTGGGTGTCTCACTCCTTAACGCTTGATTTCAAGGGCCTCCCAACCCAGTCAGTAGACGCCGAACTCCTCGCAAGTACTTCAGCCAGAAGATGCTGATGAGAACAGCTCTTCAAGTGTTGAGTTAGAAAAAGAATCATTTATTGTTATTAAGTGCTGGAGACTGAGTCTACAAAGATGAATCATATTCTGTGCTGTCCTCAAGGAACCCGGGAAGTAAATACATTTAATAAAACGCTCCTCACCCCTCGCCCTCAGAGGCAGCCTCTGCTACACCAGCACTTTTGAAATAAATGGGTCGGTAAAGAGAGTGTGTGTCGTCGGGAAGTGGTTTGCCTGTCTTTATCTTTGATTTTCCCTGAAGTAAGGCTGTAATTTTGCTGTCTTTTTCAAGTTGAAAAAATCGATGCTGAATTTAAGTCATTCCTCTATGTTGACTCAAACAAACAAACAAAATCACCGTTTATAGTGAGGAATAAACACAAATCAAACGTTCAAGAAGTACACTGGTCAACACTACCCCAAATGTACTTATTTATTCTATTTTTCTCAGCATTACCAAGGTATCATTGACAAATAAAATTGTAAAATATTTATGAAAGAGCACAATGTGAAGATTTGACACACGTATACCTTGAGAAAGGATTTCCCCCACATCCATCACAGAAATATTTACCTTTTTAATTATTTTGGTGACAACATTCAAGTTCTACTCTTCTGTCAAATTTCAGTTATACAGTACCGTGGTGTCAACTATAGTCACCATGTTATATGTTGAATCCACAAAACTTTTTCATCTTACAGCTGAAAAGTTTGTACCCTTTAACCAACCCTTCCCTACTTCCCACACCCCCTGGCCCTGGGCAACCACCATTCTACTCTGTGTTTCTGTGAGTTTAACTTTTTTGGTTTTTAGATTCCACATATAAGTGAGACCCTACAGTATTTGTCTTTCCTTTTCTGGCTTATTTCACTTAGCATAATATCCTCCAAGTCCAACCATGTTGTCACAAATGACAAGATTTCCTTTTATTTAAAGGCTGGATAATATTCCATGGACTATGGTGTATATATATATATATATATATATATATATATATATTTCTATATATATATATATATATATATATATATATATACATCATATTTTTTGATCCTTTCTTCTGTTGATGGACATGTAGGTTGCTTCCATACCATGGCTATTGTGAATAATACTGCAATGAACATGGGGGTGCAGGTGTCTCTTAGAGATATGATTTGTTTCCTTTAGATACAGACCCAGAAGTGGGATTGTTGGATCATATGTTAATTCTATTCCAAATTTTTGATAGGTTAAGAAAATGGAAGGAAGGAGGGATTAAGATAAAGATGGTTAAAGAAAAACAATTATTCGTGACATTTGTTAAAATGGCAAGGCAGACTTTAAGGACTGTCTTGAATATATAGGGACCACTGCAATGGGGTCTTGTAGCAGGGGAGAGAGATTGGCGTCAACTCCAAACACAACAAGGAAAGCTGAGAAGCGGAGTGTTTGGGGGTGGCAGGGGTGGGGTCAGGGGTGGATGGAAAATCACCAAGAGGGTAGGGGAATCCTTTGTAAACAGACCTAATGGGTATCATGCTGAAGGCAGGCAAGGGTGATCAGATAGCACCTGTGGGCTGGCGGGGGTTGGGAGTTGAGGGAAGTGATCAGATACCAAGGGTGGGAGATTCTAGCTTAACCAACTTGACAGATTTTTGCTAAAACTGTGCTCCTGGAGGACCTGCCCAAGGATGGAGCCCAGTCCGATTCAGAGGGGTCTGACTAGAGTTTGGCCAAGAAGAGAATCTTTGTCAAGATTTCCTACATTTGCAAAGCAAAGGTCAGAAAGGTGCATTATGAAATAACAATAATAGCAAACTCTTTCTGCAGCGCTCACAGCACCCCATGTGATGTTTGATGCACGTCATATATATTCCTGAAATTCTCACTGCAGCCATAAAATAGTTCCTTGTCGTATCCCTATTTTACAGCAAAAGAAAATAACCTAGAACGTAAGTCACCTGCCTGAGATCATACATTTAGTAAGGGCAAAACTAACATTACTAACCAGGCAGCCTAACGCCATAGCTTACCTTGTAATCATTGTAATACCTTAAGAAACTGGTCAAAGTGAAAAAAAAAATGAAATTTTAATATTTAATGCCAGGAATCTTATAATTGCAAAAAAATTTTTTTAAAAAGAGAGGAGAATAATGGTTTCTTAAAACCACTTCACAGAGGAAAAGGGTATTATGAACAGAAACAATTCTGTAAAGAGTAATCTTTAAAAAGGACATTTATATTGACAAAAAGAGATCTCTTTGGCGCTTACTAAATACGGACAAAACAGGATGGACACATGAGTGTCCCCAATCTTTGGGCCAACAGTCTCTCCCTTAGAAGGCCTCTTGCCTTAGAATGGAGTGCATTCACGCATAATGACTTCAAAACTTGGAAATCATATTTCAAGGAAACTCACTCCGTTTTTAAACTAAGCACACATAAAATATGGCCACTTCTATTTCCAAAAGTACTTCACTTTGACAGACCTGGCAAAGTATGTGGTATATGAGGTTGTTTGTCAAAAACTCACAAACTGTATCCTAATAATCTTTGTTTTTTTCCCTTTTACCAGAGAAAATATGGGGTGCCATATATCGGAGAATGTTAAATAAGTACCGTCCGGGTTTCTGTTTTTGTTTCCCCATGAGAAAGAGAAAAAGTAGGAATGCTCTTTCTTATGCCAAGTACTTCTTCATTATCTTTCAACACTTAACAAACACACAACAGAACAGAGGCAAGAAGATAATTCTGTACCTTCAGCTTCCAGGGGATCTCATACCAAGTATGGAATGACCTTGGGCCGCTGAATCCAGTTTCTTGAAATGAAAATATATGGAGGAAAATCACTGCAGTACCTTCAGGATGGACCTTCTCTAACTGAGCAGGACCCTATGCGGCCTTCAGAGGACAGACACCCACCCCCGGACACACACACACACACAAACCGTGCCCTCCGCCTGCCTCTAGTGTGTAGAAAAACTTTACCTCCTAGACCTTCCCCGAGTTCCAAAGAATAAATTTAATCGGAGAAGTGAGAAAATGCAGAAGCAAAGGAAAAGTCAGCAAGAGAAAATAACACCAGTGTAGCCATTCAACAAAGTCAAGGACCTTTGGTTCCTCCTCAAGGGCTATAGATCATCTTCTGAGCCACGTCCTTTGAGCTGTTTTGCAGATACTGAAAGCCCCACCAGGCGGAAGAAGTTAACTGTATGCTGCCCACAAGCACGCAGACCCCAGACCGGTTGGAACCAGAGGGCTCATGATGTCAATGGCCTTAAAACTGCCTGTTTTTAAAATTTATCGTATCAGAAATCATATTCAGGTAATATGACTGTGAACGATTTTATGGTAATTAATACTTCAAAAAGGAGAATCAGCAGAGTGATAAACCTTTTCTGTATGTGTTATTTCACTTTCTGTTGCAGTATTTGTATCACTATAGCAACATAATCTGGAGAGTCACCCTTTGCAAGTAAAAGATTCTTCCCAGGGAAAAAAAAAAAAAAAAAATCCGTGTGTGGGCAAAGATTCTAGTAGAACTGTGGATCAGTAATACTGTACCTGGCTTTTTCCCCTGAACTTCTAAATGTTTGTCTAGAGCTTGAACATCAAGAGAGGCATGCTAATAAAACAGGGTAGGAGTATGGTCACTTGTCAGACTCAAAACCATAACTGCACTTGATCAAGAGTCCTTATACCTCATGCTACAAAAAGAAAACAAAATCTCCACTGACTAGAGAGTGGCTGTCCCCACGAGTGTGACAGTGAGTCAGGACAGGAACACACGGAGGCCCTAGAAAAGCCCTCACTGGTCACTTTAAGTGACCACTGCGTGGTGTGACTGTCCGTCAATCTCCTACAGCCCGAGGGGAGAGTATCCACTCACATCTTTGTGTGATTTACCGTCTTGCTTTGAGTCCCTGAATCCCTTGCTTGAGGAACTGCTTTGTGACAAGGAGGGCCAACTGGAAGGTACGTGCGGGGGACCCACCCTTTTCCTGTGTGAAATGTGTCCCTCGGACGGAAGATGGTAGACACGTGGTCTTCCCCGCCGCGATGACTCAGTGGGTTACATTTTCCAAGGTGCGACGTTATCCCTGGACCAGGGTCAGGGTGACAACATCTCTACAGAGACATGAACTAGGGAATGTAACGACGACGGAACTTCTGAGCCTCTTCCTGATACAACTTAAAACCTGAGCTCCATCAAATCACAAACATTTTGCTTGAGCTGCTGGCATTTTAACCTCCAGCTACACGATCTCAGAGAAAGGAAGGTTTTTGCCAAGTAGGTGGAAGTCACCACGGACAGAAGGAAGAGAAAGAACCTTCCACTTCACCTAAGACATTCCCCCTAGCGCTCCTTAGAGCCACAGTGAGACTTCTTATAGGCACAGAGTATGAGCTACAAGTAACAAAATGACCTGGGACAGTCTTTATGGAGAAGACCAGTTTCATGTAGTCTTGGGAATTCACCATTTGCTGGATAGCCAGGAGGCTTCCTTGTGCATCTGAGTTCAGCACTAGCCTGTGCGGGGACTCGGGGCTAATTAGAGAAAGTGTCTCCTCTTATGCAAAGCCTCCTGACTCAAGAGACAACGTGGGCCCCTCGCCAGGCGTGCAGCCCCTCACCCCACCCCCGCTATGCAGCAGGGTCTACAGTGCCCACGTCTGCCCTTTGCTCAGGGCATGGAGCTGAGCATCACGCTGCGTGTGACTTCTGCCCTGGGGTAGCCTGTGACGGTCCTGGTATGCATGGAAGTGCCTTTTCCCTTACGCTGTTTGAAGGTTGCCAGGACACACCACCCCAGAGTCAGCCTCTTTGGCATAGCGATTATGGTGAGCTACAGGCAACCGAGAACCAGCCGACACAGGAAAAGCTCTTTCCATCCCTCTAAGCGCCTCCAAACAGAGTATATAAGCTCCCCCCTTTGGATAGGAGGTTTACGTTGATAAAGAAAATTCCCACTTGTAAATACGTTTCAGACCAGGAAGAGAGGTGCTCCTGGAGACGTTGCTTGCCCCTGAGAGGCTCCAATCTGCATAGGAGACCCGACCTTGTTTATCATACGTGCCCTCCCCTCCCCCGCCCAGAGCCTGCCTACCAGAAGATCAAACCCCTTTTTCTCAGTTTAGCCTAAAATGCTGTAAAGTCCTCAATCATCTTGCCGCTTCCTCAACCCGTGCTCCTCGTTGTGAAACACCAGTGCGTTAAAACTGGGGTTTTTTCCCTCTTGTTAATCTGTCTTTATCAGTTTGATTCACAGCCATTGAAACTAGGGTGGAAGGAAAAAAGATCTGTCCTCCCCTACATGTTCAAAAAAAGCATCCTTTAAGAAGAGAGAGAAAAGGGACTGTACGTGTATGTGTATATGCACGTGTATGTGTGCATGTGTGTGCGCGCGCGTGTGTGCATGTGTGTGTGCGTGTGCATGTGTGCGCGCGTGTGTATGTGTGCATGTGTGTGCGTGTGCATGTGTGTGCGTGTGTATGTGTGCATGTGTGTGCGTGTGTATGTGTGCATGTGTGTGCATGTGCATGTGTGTGCGCGTGTGTATGTGTGCGTGTGTGTGCGTGTGTATGTGCGTGTATGTGTGTGTGTGTGCAAGTGTGCATGCTTCACTGTTGTCCCCAGGCTCTCTGTATTACTCAGAAGCTCTCCTGCTCTGTGCTTAGATCCTGTCTGTGATGGCGAATGTCTTTATTGGGAAGGAACCACCTGCTCCGTGGACCTATTTTGGTCCCGTTGGCTGAGCCAGCACTTCTGTATTAACTGTGTAGTTCCCACCTTCCCTCTCACCTCCTCAGCAGGAGAGACACTGCTGGACAAAATCCATCATGAACACGTCCAAGCCTAAAATGTGTTCTTACACCATGAGAACGGACTTACGTGTGTCCAAGCATAAAATGTGTTCTTATACCATGAACACGGATTTAGGCGTCAGTGCGTTAGTGAACTACTTCTATACAGAAACACATTACACCCAACTGACCATGCTTTTACCCTGTCTGCTTCCCTTTCTGAAAACAACAGGCAGATACCTCTCCGTTACACAGTTAGGGAATGGAACTCACCTCCAAAATAGACCTAAGCCTTTTCAACTGGGAAACAACTCTTGTTATACTGCAGCAGAAGGGGAGCCAACGTACAAGTAATTGGTACAAGATACACAACAGTTTTTTACAAAGTGATCTGATCAGAAACAGTAGCCACATACTGGCTGTAGGTCTTAGTGGGCAACTGCAGAGAAGATTAGTTTAGAGCTTAAAACACTGACTCTTCACTGAGATCATCTAATTGGTTCAGATTCCCTCCCCACCCCGCTTCCCCATCTTTCTCTTTTATGTTCATCCTCAGGTGTAGGTGGACCCAGCGCTAACCGAAGAAGCTTCCAGCTCCTACGCAATCCACCCCACCCCCACTGTACGCCACTGCTGTTCAGATTCCCACACTTTAGTTATCTTTGCCTTTCAGGTACATGGGAAGGGACTGCAGGAGCTCAGCCTCCCTGAAATGTGCCACTTTTGCGTGGGGATTATTTTGTGCCAGAGGCAATCAAGGCCCTGCAGGTTCAAGGGAAACTACTACCCCTCCCTAACTACTTAGAATAATTTAAATGGTTTATTTTTTCCCCCAAAGAGTTATTCCCAGAGATAAATGTTAGCTAAGCAACCCCATCTACCTGGCAGGGCAAACATCTAATTACCCAACATCCACTCTGCTTCTTCTCATCCTGTGACTGGCCCTCCTGTCTTTGGAAGGGCAGACCCCATCCCATTCCTTCACCCACGGCGGTGCACAGACCTCCTTCGACCCATCTGTCTCTGAGCCTCTCGGGAATGTGGGGTCTCTGAATCTCATGTGAGTGGGAGTATGTACACAGTTAAATTTGACTTTCCCCTGTCCATCTGTCTCATGTCCATTTAATTCTTAGACCGGTCAGAAGAACCTAGAAGGGTAAAATTTTCTTCCTCCCCGACAGGACTCGATAAATATTTTCTTCAATTCACCTAACCTTTGTTAAGTATCACCTTGAACGACTGTTTCCAAACTCTGTCCCGGAAGAAGTAATGCTTTATTCACAAGAGCTCACTGTTGATGAGATTATCCAATTATTATTCTTCCCCTGAAAGAAAGAAAAAACGGGGATCCCTGGGCAGCTGGTGGGGTGGGTGTGGGTGTGTGTGTGTGTGTGTGTGTGTGTGTGTGTTTTTTCGAGAGAGAGAGAGAGAGAGAGAGAGAGAGAGAAGGGAGGAGGGGAGAAGGAAGCAGGTGCTAATTTGACGGAAGCTGAATGCAGAAAGAAAAGATGGCAAACACATAAGCCCCCACTATAATTTTTCCTGGTGGTAGAACTGGTTGTTCTGGAATGTGAGGCTGGGGTCAGGAATATCCACTTCTCCCTCTCAAGTCAGCCCATCTGATGCTGCTGGCCACGTCTGACAGAGGAATGACCCACACCCTGGTACTGACCTAGCTAGTCCTACCTTGGGGCACCCTGGTCATGTCTGTCCAGTTTCATCCAACACTTTCTGTCAAGTGCTCCTTTTTGGACTTAAATTGCTGGAGTAATTCACACATTATAGCTCTGATTCCTCCACATGTTACCTAAGAAAAGAGACTATTCCACCCACCACCCCCCAACACACATACACAGAGTACAGGCAGAGTCTACACTCTGCAGAGCAAACATGGTGCGCAATTTAGGCTAGGAAAAGATCTCCAAACTTTCACAAGTTTTCATTGCTGTTTGTTTGCTTTCATATGTCAGTTCTCCAACAAGATAAATGAGGGCTGGTGGTGGGGCTTGAAACTGGTGGTCCTTAACTGGGGATGATTATGCCCCCTTCCCCCTGGGACATCTGGCAATTCCTGGACACATAACTTGATGGGAAAGGGGTACTACTGGCATCTAGTAAGTAGAGACCAGGGTTGCTATGAAACACCCCACAGAGCACAGAACAGTCCCTCAACAACCAAGAATGATCCAGCCCCAAATGTCAGCAGTGCCACGGGTAAAAAAAACCATGCCCTATGTCTATATATGGAAAACTCACCAGTATCAACTGGGCACAGGTAGCAGGACACCAGTGCTTGAGAAAGAAGCAATCACCGTATCCCTGAAACCTCAGCTATCCATTTTACTAGCACACATCAGATATTTCACAGTGGAATGAAATCCATTCTGTTACTTCCTAACTCCCATGACTTCAATGCTCTATTTTTTTTTAATAGATCTTTATTGGAGTATAATTGCTTCACAATACTGTGTTAGACGTCAAACTATACTACAAAGCTACAGTAATGAAGACAGTACGGTACTGGCACAAAAACAGAAATATAGATCAATGGTACAGGATAGAAAGCCCAGAGATAAACCCACACACATATGGTCACCTTATCTTTGATAACGGAGCCAAGGATATACAATGGAGAAAAGACAGGCCCTTCAGTAAGTGGTGCTGGGAAAACTGGACAGCTACATGTAAAAGAATGAAATTAGAACACTCCCTAACACCATACACAAAAATAAACTCCATAAGACCTAAATGTAAGACCAGACACTATAAAACTCTTAGAGGAAAACACTCTTTGACATAAAGCACGGAAGATCTTTTTTGACCCACCTCCTAGAGTAATGAAAATAAAAACAAAAATAAACAAATGGGACCTAATTAAACGTCACTGCTCTATTCATAGACCGTTGACCCCAAGACAGTGAATCAGAGAAAACCCCTATAGAAATGTCAGATGGCAACATTCTATGATGGCTTATGGAAATATGGGTATCATCTCCTAGAGAGGAAAGTGGCCTCACCTACCACAGACCTTAAGAAATGTTCATATCTTCTGACACAGCCAGTGTATCTCTACGAATTACATTCATTCTAACACTTAATTACATTTAACTTTCTGTAAACTGTCAGGCCTGACCGAGTAACAAGTTTTCTAAAACGCCTTCCAGGGTGAACATTCTATCATTAATACCCAGGAATGTGAGTTTATATAGCTCTAGAGGAAACAAAAGATCTTTAAGGGGTGAATGTAGACATTCTTAATGGTCTCCTCCCGACACAAGACAGAACAGTGTCAGTTTGGAGTCTGTATGTTGGTTTGTTTGGTTGATTGATGGGTTAGCTATACTTTAAAAAGTCAAGAGCCTGTTTCTTTAAGACTTCAAAACGATGGAGGTGTGGACCTCAGACATTTATCTTCCCACTCCCCATCGACAGGACTGTTCTCTTCCAAATCTCTTGAATGATTTCCCAGCCTCTGTCTCCTTCCCAACCTCTGTCTCTGATCAGCTCTATTTAGCTGACTCATTTGACTACTCTCCTAGCCACTATATCTCAACACCAAATTTCCTTCCTCAGTGGGAAAAACAAACATTTACAAAGAAGTAGGTGTCCGGCAACAGGAAAGCTACAGGAGCGAGTTTGGGTCAGCTTCCACACAGACCACAGACCACTCAGAACACACACTCCGCCCCTGCACCCAGACTCAGCTGTTTGCAATCCACAGGCATTGTACTGAGCCTGCGCTCTAGAGCCCGCGAGCCAGAACTACTGAAGCCCGCGCGCCTAGAGCCCGTGCTCGGCAACAAGAGACGCCACCGCAATGAGAAGCCTGCGCACCGAAACGAAGAGTAGCCCCCGCTCGCCGCAACTAGAGAAAGCTCGTCTGCAGCAACAAAGACCCAACGCAGCCAAAAATAAATAATATAAATTAATTTTTTTTAAAAGATTTTTTAAAAATTTAAAAATTTAAAAATGCATCTATACATCAATGTGAAGGTATTTGCATTCACTGCCACAGAGCTGAGTGACATTTTTCTTGTTGTGCCATGTTACGTTTTGTTCTATTTGAAGTTTGTTTTCTGCTACTACTACTACTACTACTAATGTATAGCTTCACTGCTTGGTCCTATAGAAGAGTAGGCATGGACGAGGTTCAGAAGTACTGACCAAAGGAGTCCCCGTTTCTACTACAGAGAACAATTTCCCTTGTCTTGGAAGATACAAGAAAAAAGCACTTCAAGTGATACAGAAAAGGTAAGGATTGAGGGGACAGTGTCTTCAGGAAGAACTGATAGGCATGAAGGGTACAGAATGCACTTTTTTTTTTGAGTAAGACTGTCACTTTATTTTTTTTATATTTTTTAAATTAATTTTTATTGGATTATAGTTGCTTTACAATGTTGTCTTAGTTTCTGCTGTACAGCAAAGTGACTAAGTAATACGTACACAGAATGCACTTACTGATAAAGGAATTGGACAAGGCTGTTTTCCTAACATGATAATCGGGACCCAGGAAGTCTTTGTCTTTTTTTTTTTTTTTTTTTAATCAGCCTTCCTTCACTTGGGGGCAAGGACAGTGAAATGACCTAAACATGAGTCCCACTTCAAATGGCGCTGTGGGCTATAAGTCACTTGAGCTGTTGGTCTGACGGAAAAGTGCTGAGGATTTCCTGTGCAGGCTGAATCCAGGGAGAGGATTAAGGAGAATCCAGGCTGATCATCTCAAGTCCATCCTAAATGACCCCTTTTCTGCAACGATGCCCCCTCGTGTCTGTAGCGGGTGGTTCAGAGCCCTTGCCATTACACTCCCAGGGCACTCCACACCCACTGCTGTCAGGTGTGACACTTCAGTACTGGTCATTTAGAAAAGCATCTTCCCCACAAACGTGAGAACCACAGAGACAGTGGCAGGACCTTCCTCACTTGTACATCCTTCATATCCAGCTCTTATTAGTTGCTCAACAAACCTCATTAAATCCAAGAGTGATTGAACATATGAATGAGAGTAGAGCTCACATTGTTACCATATACTTGGCAGGGTTCTAAGCCCTATCAGCAAGAAGGAGGGTAATTCAACCTGGACCGCCCAACTAGGAAGCATTGGAGCCTGTGCATAAACTCAGGACGTCTTAGAGGCGTTTGCTAAAGACACCGCAATAACAGTTCAAGACTAACTATTATGGATGGAAATAATCCAAGTGTACATTGATGGGTGAATGGATAAAGAAAATGTGGTACACACACACACACACACACACACACACACACACACACACACACACAGAGGAATATTATTCAGCCATGAGAAAGACGAAATACTCCCATTTGTGACAATATGTGAGGTGACAGATGTTAACTATATTTATTATGGTGACCTTTCACAATAAATACAAATACTGAGTCATTATGTTCTACACCTGAAACTAATATAATGTTATAGATCAATTATATATCAATAAAAAAGCAGCTTTTTTTTTTTAAGTTTGAGACTCATGTTTTTTCCCATGTGTACAACTGATAAAATATCTCACACACTTAACAATTATGGAAAGCTCCTAAGAACAGAGCAATTGACACTCGGAAGCTGTATGTAAATCAAAATAATCCACAGCATTAAACAAACCCTACCAGGTGTCAGCAAACAAGTATATGGGCCCTCTTATTATGCAATCACCAAATAAAACACAAGACATAAGCTATTACAGCAAGGAGTCCAAGGCAGACGATTCTATGTCTAGGCAGCTAGGAGAAGGGAATTTAAAGCATGTCACATGGTCATGAATGCTCAAATTCTAAGGACTAGATTCTGTAAGAACCGGCAGTTAAAATTCACAGAGTGAGCTGAGTGAGCCTTCATCTGCGTGTCGGACGACAAGGCTCAGAGAAGGCACCCAGCTCCATCACCAGCGCCCAAGTGGTCCAGTCGGGAAAGAAGCCTGGTGGGGAACAGGAAGCCCTTCCTTTAAGAGAAGCCTGATGCAAAAGCCAGCAACGTAGCCTGTGAATTTAAGCATTCTGAACAAGAGTAAAGAAAGACCTACAATTCGCTAGTTCTTAATCGCTCCACTTATTCAATTATTTATTCATGTATACCTTTATTCACTCTTTCTGCAAATGATTATTGATCACCAGGTAGAGCAGCGCTTCTCAAACTTTGATGAGCATACAAGTCACCCAAGGATCTCATTAGAATGCAGGTCTGACTCAGGAGGTCTGGGGCAGGGCGTGAGATTCTGCACTTCTCACAGCCTCCTGCGTGATGCAGACATTTCTGGTCTGTGGACAACCCTGTCCCAGGCACAGGAGATACTAAGAGGAAGAGGTCACAGTCCTTCTGGTTCAAGGACGGCCTCTACTAGACTAGGAAAAAAAAAAGAAAATCAGTGAGGTTTTCCTCAAAAGTTCTCACACTCTCCACCTGACTAGGGAGACTCAGCAAAAAAGTATATCCTTTTTGTTCTCTCATATTGTATGATATTATGCTATATTCTATCATAACGTATATATGCACACGTACCCACGTGGTTGCAGAGGAAAATTATCCTTTAATCCAATCTGGTTTGGAATGTGTTAGGAGGGCCTCCTCCCTCCCTCCCAACAGTCTATTCTCTGAACAGCACCACTGTATGAGTATCTAGGAGTGTGTGTGTGTGTGTGTGTGTGTGTGTGTGTGTGTGTGTGTGTGTGTGTGTGTGTGTGTGTGTGTGTGTGAGAGAGAGAGAGAGACAGAGAGACAGAGAGACAGAGAGAGACAGAGAGAGAGATTTATCCTAGCTCAGGATGGACAGGAATAGTCAAGGTGCCTGGAAACAGCCTCTTCTGGCTCCCATGGTCTCCTGGGCAGTGCATTCTGAATATCTGCCAGGTCCCTACTGCCCTGCTGGCATTCTCCAAGGAAACGTGGAGAGCTGGTCACTCCAGCCCCAGCCAGGATCTGGTAGTCCTCTCCAGCTGGCTTGGCCTCAATTTACCCTTCCTGGTACTATGGACCCTGTCCTCCCTCTGGCCCCTTCGCCAGGAAGGCTAGCCCCGTCTTTGCAAGTGTGTTGGGGGAAGGAGTGATCACAGCCCTCACCACAGGGACACCCACGAAAGCCCAAAGATAATCAGTCCGGCTCTCTTCCTCCTGTAAGAGAGGAAGAAAACATTTCCGCTACCCTTTTAGGTTCAGTAGCTGGCACATGCAAATTAAGCCAACAAAACCCAAATTAACAAAAGGAAATGTATACAGATTTTATTGATGTTAGTAATTTTACCTGTATGCGGAGCTTCACAGAAAAGAAATGAAAACCCCAAAGAGTGAGTTAGACCCAGGAGCTTTTATATGTGTGTATATATATATCTTGTTTGTTTTGGCCGCACTGTGCAGCATGCGGGATCTTAGTTCCCCAACCAGGGATCGAACCTGTACCCCCTGCAGTGGAAGCATGGAGTCCTAACCACTGGACTACCAGGGAAGTCCATATCTACCTACCTACCTACCTACCTACCTATCTATCTATCTATCTGTCTATCTATCTATCATCTATCTATCTATATATATATATCTATATATATATCATTTTAACCAAGGACGATAAACTGTGAATAAGTGACTAGATACTGAAAGAAGAGTTTTAACTTCTAGGGGTGGTAATACATGGGAAGGTAAATATCTGAGGGAAACTTAAGGGTTGTTTAGTAAGGTTTGTTATACAGAATCAAGCTGGTACCCTCTGCAGTAATGAGTCATCTCCCAGGATTAAGAGTTGTTTTCTTCATCTGGGAGAAGAGTTTTACAAAGGAAAATGTGTTACCCTTATAAAGATAATGTATGGCCTGCTTTTGGGCAGAAAGGAAGACGGCAGATTTCCTCCTGTGTCTACTGTTTTTTGTTTTTGTTTTTGTTTTGTTTTTATTTTGTTTTTGGCTTGGAGCGCGGCATGTGGGATCTTAGTTCCCTGACCAAGGACCACAGGACTGCCAGGGACATCCTGTGTCTACTGTTCTTAACTGCCTTCAGCTCCAAATAATCCTTATGCCAATGTGGCATGTTTTGGGGCGGCATAGTCTGATCCTCTTCGTTTGCAATGTTGGAAGCTGAATATGATTAACTCTTTTTTTCTTACTATTCTCTGGTAAGAAACACGCTCTTCTTCAGCCCAAAATATCTTCGTCTGGCATTTTGTGGGTGTGACTAAGGACCTCCAGCTCTTGAAAGTTTCAGGCACCAGAGGTCAGCTTAGCTTCCCCCATTATGTACACAGCCATCACCCAGAAAAATTCCTAACCGTTTCAAATTTAAAGTAGCTGTACTCGCGCTCATTTGCTCGGAGGCTGTCTTTTCCTCCAGACCGTATGTGCTGGGAGACTGAAGACGAACGTCCAGCCCTAGCAGGCTCCGTGACCCAAGAGGCACGTCTGTGGGTTACGTATCACAGTGATGGGTGACATCTGTCAAATGCTCACCACGTCCTCGTCCACGCCGCCTTCTAGGCACTTGATCTGTGTTAATTTATTTAATCCTCCCAACAACTGACAAAGTGAAATGAGGTCTGGCACCATCTGCATTTGAGAGTTGAGGAAACAGTATTACCCAGGCGGGCAGGATTCAGGCTTAAGCAGTCGGCTGTCACCCCAAGGGGACTAAACTGAGGGGTGGGGCAGAGGAGAAAAAGGTGCTCAAGCAATGAACTATCCACAATTCTTCCAAGTCTTCTGTTTCATACGTAAATGTCACATATATTTTGCATTCTACTCCCTTTCTCAGAGTTTAAAACCTTTTTCTGCAGGAAAATCAAAGCCTCAGGATGATCTCCCTTTTTTATTTCCAGCTCAGTGTCCTGACTGCTGCTGACTGGGGGGCTTGGGACAGGGTATGAGAGCCCAGGTGATTGTGGAATAGGAAAAATAATAAAAATTTGGGTCTGATATGAAAGATTTATTTCCTTGTTTCACATAGTTTTTGAGAAAGGCATTACTTCCCCTGGATTTCCCCCAGATTTTTGGCCACGATTTTCAGACTGTTTTTTTTTTTTGATGTAGACCATTTTTTAAGTCTTTATTGAATTTGTTACAATATTGCTTCTGTTTTATGTTTTGGTTTTTTGGCCACGAGGCATGTGGGATCTTAGCTCCCCGACCGGGGATTGAACCTGCACCCTCTGCACGGGAAGGCAGAGTCTTAACCACTGGACCACCAGGGAAGTCCCCAGACTCTTTCTATCCATTTCCTATATAAGGGAACAACTGCCAAGACTGTGTGAGGAGAGCAAAACTTGCCATCCCTACCCTATGTCTCTCAGGCAAGTGGATTATTTTGAGCTGAATACAATCAAGGCCCAAAAGACTAAGGAAGAAACTTTGACCACCCCCTTAGCTGCCTAAAATAATTTAGATAAAGGGGCTCTTTCTGGAACAGAGCATCACCAAATATGTCTGCAAAGACTATGGACCAGGTGGGGTAAGGGAAACTCAGCAGGGCCTGGAGATCAGGGTCCACTGTGTGTCCCACTGTCTCTGCAGGCCCAGCAAACACTTGTTTACAAACGTTGGCTTCTCCCTCCCCTTTGAAGTCCCAAACCACTCTCCGCAATATGCTCTTTTGTCTTTAGCTGAAGATGGCACTTAAAGGGAGGGTTAGGGCCATTTCAGTTTCCCTGGGTCTCACCTATGCATACATGTTATTCAACTTTTGTTTCATTTTCTCCTGTTAATCTGTCTCATGTCCGTTTAATTCCGAGACCAGCCAGAATAGCCAACAACTGCAAGGCCATGTTTCTGATAGTGCAATTTCATTAAGATCATCGTAAACAGTTGAGATGAGCTTGGGTGCAGAACCTTACCACACACGATTAAAGATGCTTGTCATGCATTTTGTATACACAGATATAGGTATACTATATAGATAATATAGATAATATATTGCCATGCATATGTGTATACACATATGTAATGAGTGCATAACAGAAATAAATATCCTAACTTCCATGTGCACTCTCTCTGGACTCAAACCCTCAGGGAATCTCTTGACCTGGTGTGTTTTAATTTGGTTTTATATCAGCACTCAATTTAGCATTGAGGCCAGGTCAGACTGAGTGATGTGGTTAAGCCACCCACAACTGAAAAAAAAAATCTTTGTCTTCATTGATCAGGAATTTTTAAATCTGTTGAATACATACTACTCTCCAATGCCATAATGTGGCCATAATGCCATACTACTCTCCAATGCTAATCCACTCCTGGAACACAGAACTCTTCTCCTCTGTTCTATTTACTTCATTCCCTTTTCAAGCCATGATGCCCTCAGCAACTGACAAACGAATGTCATTGTGTTCTGAACAAATACACTTCAATTTCAATCGCACTGCACAAACAGAGGATAATCCCAAAGATGGCAAAACGTAGCTGGAGAGGTAAAAGCAAATAAACACTTGTGTAACCTTTTAAAACACAACACAAAAGCAAAACACTCTTAGTTAGAAACGTGGAGAAATTTCCTTAGCCTACCCTATCGTTTTTAAATTCCACCACCTGTTTCTTTCTCCTTCAACATAATGCAAACAGTACAATAATCAATGTTTTTTGAGCCTGGTATTAAACAAACCATTATGGCTTTGATGATGATAGCAAAAATAAGTTACCCTTACTATCACATAATTTTTCTAAATGACCAAATAATTCGTGGCCAACAAGTTATGGACAAAACTGTGAAAACTGAAAATCATGATTTATGGGGACCTCCCTGGCGGTCCAGTGGTTAAGACCCCGCACTTCTACTGCAGGCGGCAGGGGTTCCATCCCTGGTCAGGGAACTGAGATCCCACGTGCCACCTGGTGCGCCACCCCGCACCCCCAAAAAATCATGATTTATGAGGAATTTTCAGTCACATGGGACAATATTTGTGACGAAATATTCAGAAGGAAAACAGTATACTGTGAATGTATGCATCATGTTTATACCATTTTATTATAATTAGACAATGGATAGATGTATGATTAATAGACATGGATAGATACATACTCAGAGGCATAAACATAATTTAAAAAAAAAACAGAAAAAAGGAAAAGCTGTAGGAGAGATACCAAAATCATAGCTATTTAGTGACGTATGGAGGAATTTTCCTAAAGAATCATTTTACTAAAGAGTTCACGGAACCTGGAAGCATCAATTCATCTTGATCACTTGCGTTACAATTCATGACTTTCCCCCCAGTAGGAAATTTAGGTGGGTGTATGTGCACATCTGTGCATGTGTGCCTGCCCACCAGGATTTTCTCCTCAAAGTGGTTCAGACTAATAATACGCAGGGAATATTAAGGTCAAATACTTGATACCTTTTTTCCCACTTCCAGGGTCACATGCTGTTTAAATATTCAAGGCTATTGTAGTCACAATGATGAGTAAATAAAATTCAGGCCCCATGGGAATGACAATAAATAGTACTTGTAAATAGATGTCATATATACACATGCACACACATATACACACAGAGACATATATACACATATATGTACATGCACATATCTACTTATGTGTATATGTCACATGCTGTATAACACTCAAGGCTCTGTTAGTCACAATGATGCTTGATAAATAAAATTTAGCAATTAAGCCACGTGGGAATAACTATAGAATACTACTTGTAAATACAATATATATACACCCACATATATACACAGACACAAAGAGACATATAGGGACTTCCCTGGTGGCACAGTGTTAAGAATTGCCTGCCAGTGCAGGGGACAAGGGTTCGACCCCTGGTCCTGGAAGTTCCCACATGCCGCAGAGCAACTAAGCCCGTGCGCCACAACTACTGAGCCTGTGCTCTAGAGCCCGTGAGCTACAACTACTGAGCCCTCATGTCACAACTACTGAAGCCCGCGCACCTAGAGCCCGTGCTCTGCAACAAGAGAAGTCACCACAACGAGAAGCCCATGCACCGCAACAAAGAGTAGCCCCCGCTCGCCGCAACTAGAGAAAGCCCGCGTGCAGCAACCTAATGCAGCCAGAAATAAATAAATAAATTTGTTTTAAAAAGAGACACATACAGATATGTATGCGCATATACGTACATGCATACATACGTGTATATATGCATAGATATGATCATAATGATAAACATTACCAACTTGGCTAGAAAAACAATTCCAAAGGACAGGCTAGTGTGGAGGAGCTAACCCACAGCTTGTGGTCTCTCTGCCCATCGTGTTCGCTGGGCATCGGATGTCGTGCTTGAAATCCTACTCCCCCCACCCCTCACGATCTCCTATCTCTATACACAGACAGTCACCTCTCACCCGTGTGATTTGTGATTTCGAAAGAACTACTCAGTGCCGCTTTGCCTCAGCTTCTCAGTCTGTACAATGGGATCAATAATTGTAAGACCTGCTCTGTATTTCTGGGGGGAGACCTGAGTCTCAGGACCCAGTCTGCTGCTTATGAAGTAATTAGCAACCATTAGCTAGACTTGTTGCCATTCCATCCCAGTACATGACCCCAAAGAGTTCAACTTCCCAGAGTCTTTCTAAGCCAGTCATTGCAGAAGTTCAGAGGCGGCCCCTGAAGGGACATTTAGCTTCTATCCTGGGGCTACAGCAGGGGTTGGATTGGCAAACTGCAGCCCGGGGGCCACACCCGGCCAGCACCTTTTCTGAGCTCCCCGGAATGCAGCCACACCTCATTCATCTCCGCACTGTCTGGGATGCTTTCACCAACAGATACACAGCATGAGGCTCCTGGACTAGCAAACCCTAAAAAATGTACAATCTGGTCCTTTACAGAAGCAGTTTGGACTTGAATCTTGATGAGGCCTGGAGAACGTTTTTATTCTAGGTTCAAGGTTTTCCTCATATGTATATATTGACAGAGGACAGTGCTTCATGTATGACAACAAACACAATGTCTTTGTCCACTGGAAGTGCTCTGGGATGAAGAACTGGTTAACTGTAAATGATGATTTATGAGTCACGGGCTGAAGTAACTACGAAAAAATGTAATTACAAAAGACGTAAGTGAGGAAACAGCACTGGCTTCACAATACATTCCCCGGCTGAGTCAATAATGCCATTTTTAAAAGGAAAAAAAAGACCAAAATGGGAACATGTTCATTTTCCCCAGAATCACCTCCTGTTTCATTGGCTACGTAATTATAAGTCTCCATGATTTCATTTCATTTCACCATGGAACTTTCACTTTATAACCACTCTGGTAGAATTCCCAGGGATCGGGGTTTCTGCTAGGACAAGGTCTCTGTCATAAAATTGCTTCTTCCAACACGGCTCGTCCCTGGCTTTAGGAACAACTCAAATGCACGGAGTAAAAGGTGTGGACAGGGATTGACAGAGCAGTTTAGGATGCAAGCCACAGGTGAAAGCATCTTTGATACTCCTGACCCTGGAAGACGGCAATGTGCGTTGTAAACTACTTTTGCAGGTGCTATAATTTTTCTTTCCCAAGTGGAGACCAGGGTCCACATTTTTCTCATTGTGTGCTTGACAACCCTGAGCCCACAGGCCTGGTTTTAAAGGAGAACGTTCCCCACGCTGCCTCAAAGCTGCAAATGTGCACCACTGTCACTCGGGGTCTGCAGCTCCCTTTATAACGGGGCAGTCATGTCTTGCTAATCATCCCAGGCTTGGCAAGTCTTCAAGACCAATACAGCCCCTCAAAAGAGCGTGCTTAAACGTGAGGTGCAATTCACGGACTCCTCATTGAAATGGACTTGCAGGTTCCGAACAGTAGGAAATAAAACTGAATTCTAAAAGCAGGCTGGGATTGGTCAGCGCATAATGACGCTCCAGGGCCCGAAGTTTGAAGCTCGTGGCCTGAGTTTGAAAAGGTTCCCCTGTCTAATGCTGCTTCTCTGTCTTCTCCCTACCCTCCACCCACTGCCCCCGAACCCCCATGCCAAGTGGTTTATTTGCTCTTTTGTTTGGCCTTCAATGACTTACATGTCTGGGAAGCACCTCTCTGCAAAATGTAATAACTCCTGCCATGGAAACAGACTGTTTTTTAATGACAATAACTTGCTATTACAGGTGGTTCCATCAATTACTGAGAAATTGCCATCAGGTCATAAAAGGTCTGTAGACCTAAAACCTGATACAATGGTGGCTAAGAGGGAGGAAAAGACACTCCTGGGAAACCATGATAATAAAAATGTCCAACCTAGCGGTAAATTGGGACAAGGAAAAGACCCCCTGGGCGACAAAGTTCCTACTTGAGGGGATAAAAGTCCACTCCAGGCTGCCAAACATCAGCAATCGTCTGATAGCTATGCCAACTGCCTCTCCCATCCTGGTGGAAAATAGGATTAGTCTTTCTTTTCTATTTTTTTCTACAGGAAAATAAAAGATTCCATCATCATTAAAATCAAACCTAGGGGGCTATAGTGGGAACTCTCTGTACTTTCTGCTTAATTTTTCTAAAAAATAAGTCTACATAAAAACAAAATCAAACCTCAAAATCAAAAGCAGTCAGGGGCTTCCCTGGTGGCGCAGTGGTTGAGAATCTGCCTGCCAATGCAGGGGACACGGGTTCGAGCCCTGGTCTGGGAAGATCCCACATGCCGCGGAGCAACTAGGCCCGTGAGCCACAACTGCTGAGCCTGCGCGTCTGGAACTTGTGCTCCACAACGGGAGAGACCGTGATAGTGAGAGGCCCGTGCACCGCGATGAAGAGTGGTCCCCGCTTGCCACAACTAGAGAAAGCCCTTGCACAGAAATGAAGACCCAACACAGCCAAAAATAAATAAATAAATAATAAAAATAAAGGAATTCCTAAAACAAAAACAAACACAAAACAAAAAAAAAAACCTGCCATGATCATAAATGGCCCTATAATCCTCTCTGAGGCTTCGAAGCTTTTTTAAAAAAAAGAAAAGCAGTCAGAAAGTCAAGGAAACAGTGAAGGAAGCACTGCGGTTTTTTGCTGGTTCTAAGCATAAGCTCAAGGCTCCTTTCCCATGGCGTTTGCTGAAAATCTGGACAGATTCCAGGAAAAAAAAACAAGTGAAGTCCACGTAACATGCTTTTGTCTTTCTTCTGTGTGTTTTAATGACAGAGAAATGTCACCTGCTGTGAGAGAGCCAAGTGCAAGGGAAGGTGAGCAGGATTGCCACCCAAGGAGGAGATGGGAAACGTGTAAGATTGGAAAGCCTCTCAGACCATCAGGACGAAGGGCTGAATCCAGTTTCATCTTATTCAAGTGTGGACAGAAAACGCTGTCTGCCATTTCAGTAAACAAAGGATGTTGTGGCCATCAGGTCATCAGCTACTGTACCGTGAGGGGAATCCAGGCCGGAGAAAAACAGGATACTACTGACCCTAGATAGTTAAGATGCATATCAAAGGAATGATTTCAATGAGCCTAGACTCTTCCCATACGTGGAAAAGAACTAAAATCATTAACTTGAGAGGTCTGGGTTTTTTTGCAATTAGCAGTAATCTTTTGATGTTCAACTACATGTGTTTTTTGTTGTTGTTGTTTTAATTTGTTTGTTTGTTTGATTTTTTCCAGCAAACACTCCTATATAGCCTGGCTCTTCCCTTACCTCTTTGGAACAGTTTCTCAGAGCTATCTGAGAAACACCGTCTCCCAGGCTATAGTCCTCATTAAGGTCCCCAAATAAAACATAACTCTCAACTTTTTAGGCTGTGCAGTTTTCTTTTTCAGTTGACACAAGTTATCACCCTCTCCCTTCTAGATGTTCTATTTGTTTCCTAAAAATAAATGGCAGCAACAGACTAGGATATTCCTTAGATCCTGCTGGTGTTGGAGAAATACAGGAGCAAGGAATGGAGGAACTGAATTCCACAGGGGGAATTTCTCAGGGTACAGCTCGGGCTCTTTCTACTAAGACTAATACACTAAGCAGAATATGGCATCTGAGAACATCACCTACATTCTCACTATGAGCAAAGATCCCATACTTGCAGCAGACATTCAGGCGATCGACTCTGAACGTCTACTTTGGGCTTTGGTGGTAGTGTAAGCAGATAAGGCAGGGGGTCCTTGGAAAAAGAGAACCAGGCGTGGCTTTCTTGACATAAGAGAAGCCATATTTGGCCTACGCCATTTTGTGATCTAAGCCTGGCCAAAATGCTTGTCCTTGAACAGGTCTCAGTAATCAATGATCTTAAGAGGACAAAAGGGGCTTCCCTGGTGGCGCAGTGGTTGAGAGTCTGCCTGCCAGTGCAGGGGACACGGGTTCGAGCCCTGGTCTGGGAAGATCCCACGTGCCGCAGAGCAACTGGGCCCTTGAGCCACAATTGCTGAGCCTGCGCGTCTGGAGCCTGTGCTCTGCAACAGGAGAGGCCGCGATAGTGAGAGGCCCGCGCGCCGCGACAGTGAGAGGTCCACGCACCGCGATGAAGAGTGGCCCCCGCTTGCCACAACTAGAAGAAAGCCCTCGCACAGAAACGAAGACCCAACACAGCCATAAATAAATTAATTAATTAATTTAAAAAAAAAAGAGGACAAAAGAATGCAGAAACAAAGGAAAAGCAGTCAAACAATAGTTCAGCGATAAAACAGTCCTAGTTCCTCAAGGGATACACATCACAATCCGATACCCATCTTTGAGTTCTGCAGGAACGAAGGTCCCCACCCAGGTGGAGGATGGTAACTTCACACTGAGACCCCAGACTGCTCAGAGCCTAAGTGATGATGATGTTGACCTTTTCTGACACCCAGGTGACTTCAATCAACTAAAGCTTGGACAGTCAACCTTTGTCCCAGCTCCATGCTGAATTCTCCTCTGCTCAAGCCCCTTCATGCATATGCATGTACCTTTAGCTCAATACTTCTCCAACTTTGCTGTCTGGGGAGACATGCTTTGGGAAAGGTCCCCGGTGTTCTCCTTACTTGCTGCAAGTAATAAATCCTTCCTTCTCCTGAACTTTGGCCTGGGTGTGTCTTTTGGCTCCACACTCACCAAGACGTGAACCCAGTTTTCGGGTAACAGTAGTGAAACCGAGAAGGACCCCGTGGGGCTCCCGGGCATGGTAGCCTTTCTGCCCCCCTGTTTCTTGACTCCAGACTCTATGACCATCCCTGAGTTTCAAAGGGCAGGTTCAAACAGTTGTTAGTCCAGGAAGGGAGGGGATGCAGAGAGTAGCAGTCAGCAAACAATAGTGCAGCCTTGGGGCAGGGTCCTGGTTCCCCCTCAAGGGATACACATAACAGTGTCTTTAAACTCTTTTAAGAGGTCAGCATTCTTCATACCAGAGAAAGATGACCTGAGGCTACATTAAAGGAACCAGAGAAGGTCATCAAGAAGATTACCTGCGACCAGATTAGAGGATTGAAAGCCCTGCACACACCCCACCCTTGAACCCTTGCCAAACTCCTCACCAAACTCCCCTGGGTTGGGACACATAGTTTTCCAGAGCAGGAACCCGCTGTGTCCCCCTTTGCCTGGCAAGGCAATAAAGCTATTCTTTTCTACTTCACCTAAACCCCGTCTCTGAGATTCGATTCAACACCAGCGCACAGAGGTCGAGCTTTCGGCATCAGTAGGGAGAAAGTGTGTCCTTTGGCAAGTTTGGACTCCAGGACACTTGGGTTTCCTCGCCTGGGTTAAAGAAGTGGGTTACGGTCTGTTCTTTCTGAACCAAAATAGCTTCCCGTAGTTTTGTTTTATTAGTTCAAATCTAAAAATGTCGTTGATTACAAAATATCTGTACAAATCTTTTCACGTGTTCCCCACCCTTCCCCACCCACCGCTGCCCCAAAACACACGGGGAACAGAGCGTGGCTGGGAACAGGATCCTTGTGTCCATGTTCAAGGTGGTTGGAAAAACGCAGGGTCTTTTGTCCACACCCCTTAGTCCTCTGCCATGAACACGCCTCATCAGATCATTGAAGGATGATTCTCCTCCTTGAATTAAATGACTGTGGCAGTCATAATATAATATCTATTTTGTTTTAATATTCTAAAATAAAACATCAACCTCCCCTCCAACTTCCCCACGTACCTGCGTGAAGTGCACCTTTTTCTTGGAAAATACATCAACGTAAGGATGGCTGCCTCAAGCACTGTATGAGTCATGCGCTGGTGAGCAGTTTAGATCCATTTAAACTGCTCCTGGCTTCCTTACTGAGAGGAGGAGCTGAGGGCTTTTGCTTCCACTTTAGTGAGACATTTTTCTCTGCATTTGTGCCTATTATCTCACTAATGAGTGATCATGTTTGGTTTAAATTCAATGCAGCGTTTCCTTTCCTAAAATTCTCTGGTGGTTAGGGCCTCTGCTATCTACAATTTCACTGATGCTGTGTTCTCAACATTTATTTATTTAATGACAAACGCATTTATCTACTCCCTAGTGAGAGATTATGAAAATAAAATTAGTTTAGCAGTTAGGACCATGGAGAGTGGAATCAAAGGATCTTAAGTCTGATTGTGGCTTTGCCACTTGGTAACTGTGTGAGCTTGAGAAATGTACATCGTCCCTCTAGGTCACGAGTTTTCTGCATTTCATGGGGTCACAGTGAGGGTTTGACTACAACAGTGCTAGTCATATAGTAAGTGCTACATCATGTCTGCTATGAGGGTGTGAAGACGATGATGTCATCTATTCAACTTTAAAATTCGGGGAGAAGCAAAGAAACAAAGCTGGAGTTAACTCTCCCTGGTCCTGCCAAGAACAAGCTTTCTTTCTACTTGGGAGAACTTTCTGATGCCAGGAGTTACGTGGTAAAAACAGTTTTAACAGAGTTGCTGTCTTTTGAACAAAGGGAAATATATCCATGAGAGGTTTGGTTTTAGGGAGTGGGTCATGTCTCCAGGTCACTTAAGTAAAACTGAATTTAATTCCAAGTTACATCATCAATAGAACTACCATATATGATCCAGCAATTCCATTCCCGAGTATGTATCCAGAAAAAAAATAAAAACACTAGTTGGAAAATATACATGCATCCCAACGTTCATAGCAACGTTCGCAGCGGCACCGTTTACGATAGCCAGTATATGGAAGCAACTCAAGTATCCATCAACAGACGAATGGATAAAGATGATGTGGTTTATGTATGTATATATACATACATACACACACACACATACATATATAATGGAATATTACTCAGTCATAAAAAAGAACAAAATTCTAAAATCAACTATACTCCAATAAAAATTTAAAAAAAAAAAAGAAATTCTAAAATCTGCAAAAACATGGATGGACTTAGAGAATATTATGCTTAGTGAAATAAGTCAGAAAAATGATATCTATATGATATCACATATATGGAATCCAAAAAATAAAACAAATGTATATAACGAAACAGAAGCAGACTCACAGATATAGAAAACAAGCTAGTATTTACCAGTGGGGAGAGGGAAAGAGGAGAAGGGCAAAATAGGGTTGGGGGTTAAGAGATACAAACTACTATGTATAAAATAGATAAGCAACAAAGATACATTGTACAGCACAAGGAATTATAGCCATTATTTTGTAATAATTTTTAATGGAGTATAATCTATAGAAATACTGAATCACTATGCTGCACACCTGAAACTAATATGGTTAATTATTATTAAACTAATAATTAATCAACTATACTTCAATTAAAAAAAAAAAAAGAACTGTGAACACCAAGAACCTAACTTCGAGGTACCTGCTGAGACCAGACAGAAGCATGGAAAGGATGGGATTGACCACACAGCTGGAGGGGGCGCCGCTGGGGAAGGGGAGGACCAGCTAAGGCTTCAACATCCAATGGGCTGGCGGGATGGATAGGAATGTGCCCTTACCTTACTCTGGAGGAGCTGGCCTGAGTCAGAAAGCAGAGTGGGGACCTCCACAGCCTTTCCACGCTTAGCACCCCAAATCCTGCCACAGGGGAAGGTTCATAAAACACTTATCAGGCCACACCTCTCAGGAAGAAAGTCAAAGGAACAAAAGCTGCCACCCATCCCCATCCCGGTTCAACAAATCAATGGGTAGAAGTGAGCATCGCATAGCTCCATCTGCCGTCTCTAGGGAAAAAGTGTTCAACCATAGTCATGAAGAACCATTCTGAAAATGTAAGTTCTGACCCTTTCAACGGAGTGCACAAAACGTAATTTCACCTACTTTTCATACCCCAGGTATCTTTAAGAACAGCCTTCCTCACATTTTATGTTGATAAGCCTGTGTGTTCCCTTCCCCATCTGTTTTACCTGACCCCAAGTTTGCTCTTAAACTAGAAATCCAGCTTTGTTTAAAAGAGTTGGCTAAACAAAATTAAGTAAAGCTCTGTCCTAGAGTGGGAGGGGGAAAGCAAAATATTTCATAAAGATAAATTCTGTGGCTTAAACAAGTTTCTCCTTTCAAATTTTAGAATATATTATGATACACGGTAGTTTATTAAATAAATATTATTGGAGAAAAGGAAGGAAAGAAGGGAGGAAGGAAAAAGTTAGGGAGAGAGAGATGACAAAACTTCCAGTTCCCATACAGTAATATAAAAGATAGCATCCTTCCCTAGCACCAGACAAGGAATTCACAAGCAATACTTTAAAAATTATCAAACGTATTTAAATGATAATCAGAGAAAAGTAAAGGTCACGTGTTTGCAAGAATATTTTACTCAACAGTGCTTTAAAATTCACTGTATTTCATTGACTAATTCTCCTGAAATGTATTTGAAAATGGATTCTTTTGTCAACATTCTTTTATCAGCAACTCTAAAAATGAAATTTCATTTGATTTTTTTAAACTTGAGATCTAATTGACATATAACATTATATTAGTTTCAGGTGCACAACATAATGATTCGCTACTTGTATAAATTAGGAAAGGATCACCACAGTAAGTCAACATCCATCACTACAAATTTCACTTGATTTCTCAAAATTTAAAAATCTCCTTCCCTGCCAAGATTTTCAAAAGAATAACCCTGTCATATTCTCCACCATTAACGCGAACAGGGCTTCTACCCAACGTGTTAACTTCTGTACATCTGAATCAACAGTGGTTTCACCTTTTAATTAAACTAGGCTCTTCAGAAGCCTGGACCTCTTTGGGAATGATCCTTTTAATTACATGCCCCGTCTCTTCTCTTAAGAATGCTGCTCAAATTTTGCCAGCATGATCTCTTAGATCTTCTAATAACTCTAGGAGCCAGAATAAGTTTCCTTTTATAATCTATCAAGTGCTGAAAGTTTAACCAATGTCTGGCTTTGTCCAAGGGTTTCCTGCTTTCTTTGATTATGCAAATCTTTGCTGTAGATGAGAACTGGAGACTAGTTTTGTCCTAGGTTGTTGAAGAATAGCTATTTCAGCTGACTTCTGATTCACAGCTGCTCTACTCATCACTGGCAATTCACCTTAAGATTTTGTAGAAAAGGTGAGATTGGAAGATCTTATATAGATAGATATGTAGATATCTGGATAACATTAATTATAATATGTATTATCTACTGATATATATTAGCTATCATATACACCATTATATATAATATAAGCAGCCTATATAATGTATAAAGATACAATTAGTTATAATACATATTATATACTGATATACATTGGTTATTATATATATTATATATAGACTATATATACATTATATATATATATATATATATATATATACTGAAATTTTAATTACAAAGCAACCTTTAAGTGAAACAAGTATTCAAATTTACATTCAAGAACGAAATATTTCGTTAAGAATTGGGTAAACCATGTAGAGTCTAAGAGTTGTTTTTAAAACACAAACTTCATTAGCAGAAAATGCCAACGAGATCGTCAGAGTGTGCAGTCTCATGGAAAATGTTCATGCCATTATCTTTAAAGTTTATTAAAAATCTCTACCTTGGAAGGGTTTTAAAGCCAGATTACTATAAACGTTCATTTTTTCATAGCTGTATGTTTCCAAATGTACATGCCCGTAACTAATGTCTTTGTATAACTCTCTAAATGGATGAAGGGTGGCGGTGAGACCGGTGGTTTACGCACACGGATATGCATATCATTAAAAATGCCTTTAATTTAGGTGCAAAATATTATTTGAAAGAGGATGATATTTTGACTATAAGTGGAGAATACCAGGGAGAGAATTTTAGAAAGGGGCATGAATTCGGCCAGCAGTCTCTGCCTAATATTTCCAATTTATGTACAAAATTAGGTATCTTGCATAATTTCATCAGAAACTCCCTGTGAACAGACTTTTGCCTATGACTGGTTATATTAGTAAATGCTCTATACTGACTTTTTTTATCTAATGAGACCCAAAATAAAATTGAAACAATATTTTATTTTTGGTCCTTGGCCAGAACAAGAGGATGAAAGTGGCAGAGAATCTTAGTAAATGAAATAAGAGGACCACAAGATGATTGTTGGGCAGCTTATTTCAACAGCTCTTTACCAAGAGAGTGTCACGTCTGGAGAACAGGTTGTGAAATAAATCCAGTGGTCGAGTCCAGACCAGCAAAGGTGAAATTAATTCAGGGACGCCGCTGTAGTTGGGCAACTCAGTGAATTACTTTGTAAAAATGTTCTTAGACTACAACAGAAAATATTCTTTATCGGGGGTGGTGGGGTTGGGGGAGACCCGTGGTTCTTAACTGCCGTTTTATTTTAAAGACATCAAAGAAGTTTTCATTTGATTCTGTAATCAAAGCAAAATAATTAATATAAGTAGAGAGAAGAGAACAGAAGGTCAATGGAAAAGCAGTGATGGCTAATCCAAAGCAATCTCCTTTAGAACCTAAGTCCTCACTTAGAGATGGCTTTCAAGACCACTATTTCGGGAGAATCTGAGAAATAACCCGTTACGTCGGGTCTGGATATGGGGAGACAACTGAAGGAAAACTTATTTAGGTTACAAAGAAATTATAATACTGTTAGATTCTCAAATGAATTGTTTGAAAGGAAGCTAAAGTCTAAATGAAGATAAATAAAATCCAAAAAAGAAGTCTTTTCTCTTTTGGGTTCACTCCTGTATCCCTCACACCCAGAACTGTGTATGACACACACACAACATGAATGAACAAATTCAAAATGATTCACACACATTTCTGTAGCTAGGTAATATTACAGTGAAGCCGCAGAAAACATAATGATCAAATCAAATCAACCAAGCAGTGGCAGAAGGACAGTCTACCTCTTAACTCGCAAGACTTATATGATGATAATTTATAAAGTAAAGGTCCATGGCATTTTCTGAGTGAACAGCCTGTAGTCTTCCTGTCTACATAATTGCTATTTTTCTTTTTTTAAAGCATTGATTTCATGGAGGACAGAAGTAGGCCAGTTTGAAACGTTCGAACATCTTTTACGTTAAGTCAAAAAAAAAAAAGAAAGGCTCAAATCAGGTGGGAATGATCTCTTCCTTGACAAGTTATGAAGCTGACCACCACTGTTATAAAGTCCTTGGCGCAGAGACACTGGACCCTGCTGCCCATGGTTTTGCTGTTTTCCAGGGTCCTGGAACACAACCTCACCCAGACAAGGGCGGCAATCATCTCCCCTTAGCTGAAATCTGCCTTTTGGCATATCTGACAAAATCCAACTCTAGCTGCTGAAACAGCAGCTTTACATTTCTGGGTCCCAGCAGGAAGGCAATAAAACCACTGGGATTGTCCACCTTTGCCCGTTCCCCACGAGAAGGAGGGAAGAGAGAGAGAGAACTGAGGTCTGAGAACACAGGCAACCCTGTTAGAGGAGATTTCTCCCCCTGAGTCATCACACAGCCTCCCACAAGAATTGTAATCCCATCAGCCTGGCACACCGAATGGCCCACTGAGCGAGGCTACACCCACCCTGGCCCATTACAGAAGCAGCTTCCATAAGGCAACACTTACGATAAGCCTCTGGTATATTTCCAATAGCACCGAGGACCCAATGTCACGAAAAGAAAATACACAGTGCAGTGAAAGAGACTTACCACCACGGCAGTTGTTGGCTCAAGACTGGCAACACCCTGTAGGCGAGCTCTCATGGGGCGCAAACAATGTTCTCTCATTTCTCCCCCCGTAGGCTTCTCTGGATGATCTCATTCTTCCTTTTCAATCACACCCCGTCTACCTGAGCAGCCAGCTGGGTTTTCTAGTCTTGTTGTGACTTTTACTCAGTTTCCTTGAGCTCATCCTCCCACAAGCTCTGCCTCAGGCTCTGCTTTCTGGGGAATCCAAGCACAGACGAGAGGCGGTTTCCTGGGCCAGAGAAGATTCAGGATGGAGGCGGCCCACCTCTCTGTAGGAGTAGCGAGCGCACGGCTGGCGGTAAGCGGGTGGAGACGGCACTGCCCAAGCAGGGGCCTCCCAGTGCCAAATGCTCTCACCTGCAGGAAACTGCAATGGCTTGTGGGGTGGGGGGAAGGCACGGCTTTGGGAGATCGCACGGCTGCTGCCCTCCCCTGGAACGCGGACCAATCATCGTTGTTAAGGATCGGTCGGTAGGGCGGCTGCTTTCAACAACGTCAGGAGCCTTGCAAAAAGAAAATAAGCTCAGGGTGGCTAATCGGCAATCTACAGCAGGCCCTGAAAGCCAGGAGCCGGCGTGCAAAGCTCGAAGGAAGATTTATCTTCTGCAGCTGTCGGGCAGTTTTTGCTGGAAATCAGGACCAGGGCGGGTAATGAGGAACAGAGCGGCAAAGACGACTGGATGCTGACGGGTCTGCCGTGATGGGGAAAGAGCAGCACCTGTGTCCGTGGACCAGCCTGGGGACCCCAACACACCCACAGCCCCGGAACACCGCCAGGTGACACGGTGGCCCCAAATCCTTCTTTTGCAATGGCCTCTCCTGGAGTAGGTACCTCTGAAAACAAAGCTTATACTCCTCAGGACGCCCCGCCTTCTTTCTCTGAGCTCCTCAGAACTGTGGTTTGCAAACTTCAGCACAGAGAGCATCACTTACAAGGCGAGTTTAAAGCACAGATGGCTGCACCCCACGCTCCCAGCGTCTGACTCAGCCAGGCTGGGGCGGGTCCCGAGAACGCGTGCTTCTCCAACGTCCCCAGGCGATGTCGCTCCTGCTGGCTGAGGGACCACACTTGCAGGAGCCACTACACTGGGCCTATCCCCAGACCCCACCCCAGATGAGCTGGGTTGTACCAGCCCTTCTCTGCGGAAACGGGCGGCCTGTGTCCCAGAGGAGCTGCTCGCCCAGACCGGGTGTGGGCACGTGAGGGGAGATGGATCCTAAGACAGGACCGGGATGGGAGGAGCAGAGTAGAAGATCCCCCAGATACTAAGTCAGAGGATGCACTGGCACAGCGGCATTCACTCATGCCTTGGGATTCCAGTTGCTGAAGGATACTCAGAGCTGATCTTAAGATTGGATGTGACGGCACCTGGAATAGTGGACACAGAAACGGCCTTCAGTAAATCAAGTGGAGTTGCCAGACCTCGGTGTAGAACTGAGAGTGGGGTGAGAAGGATAAGAGAAGCTGGGGTGCTAGGATGAACTGCTCCTGGAAAACCAGATATCCATCCTCCACTTCCCTCCCTGGGAGGACTCAGAGGGCCCCCTTCACGAGAGCACTGAGGGATACACAGGGGACGGGGTGTCAGCACAATTCAGAAGCCACTCAGCGGCTCTTACCTGCAGGCCAGGGTGGAGAGTGGATGGTGTAGCCACACAACTAAACTCCCAAATAGTGATGTTATTGATTGGATTCTGGAACGGCAGAGGGAAGGGGCCAGCAGAAGCCTTCAGAAGCAAGGTGAACCTAATTACCGTAATTGGCATGACCCCAGAGTAGTAACAGGCATTGTGCCTGATGCCCGGGGAATCTGTAGCTCATAGATCACGGTGAGGCTTAGGGGTGTTTCTCAGTTTCTTTACTAAAAAGAAACTAGAACTTCTAGCCAAGCGGAAAGCTGCCATCAGCTGCTTCTTTAGAATAATCACAATCCCTTACGCAGTTTCCAGAGTTAGGGCAGCTCACAGACCAAACAGCCCACTGAATGGAGGAAAAACTCTGCAGTATGATGCAAAAAAAGTACAGTCAACCTTTCTGTTACTTTTCCACAACAGCATGCACAGATAATTGCCAGAACTGTGGAGAGAATGCAATACGTAGAAATTTTTAGGACTCCTAGATACGGACTTTTGACCCAGTTCTTCTCATGGTGTGTCTGATGGTTCCATAGACCTTCCTAAGTTATTCTCCCTAGTTCACAAGTATATAGCTGGGACGTATCTACTTACGGCTGGCACAGCCCTCATACGGGTTCTCTGATCTGCAGCGTAAAGGTCATCATAATAGGAAAAGCCACGTGGAATCCCCTGAATTGGCCAAGATCGTAGATCCGTAACGATAACACACTCAGGAGAAATTGCAAAGGTTGGTTCATGATTTAAAAACTTGAAGGATGCTGGAGCAGTGGGTGCCATTATAGCCTTGTTCAAATCACATGTCTAGTCTATACAAAAACCACGTGTCACAGAAAATAACTGGGAATAACCATGAACTTAACCAGACGATAGCCCCAATGGGAGCCGCTACTCTAGAAATGGTATATACAATGGAGCAGGTCAAAATGGTGTTGGCTGTATCACGTTTTGAGAATTATTCCATCATCAAGGATGATCAAAAACATTTCACCTTCCCATGTAGACTCTCCAGCTCTCTCTGTCGTCTTGGTCATCTTGGCATTCTGTACAGCAACACACTTGTCTGTTCACTGTACCTATGACATCTCATCCACTGTATCTATGACATCACATCCACTGTATTTATGACATCTCATTATGAGCAGGAGGTGACAAGTTCCTTTTGTGCCCTAGTAAGACATAGGCATGCCACAAGGTGGTAGAGTAACTCAACAAAGACTTCCTGGCTTGCCCTACTGGTAAGGTTTTAGGGATCCAGTGGTCTGGGGCATGCCAGAATGTTTCTTCTAAGGTAGGTGGAGGGCATGGATGGGAAGGGTCTGTCCCGGGAAGGCCCCACAGGGTCCTGCTCCCTTACACCCTAGTGGTTCTTTCCTGACCAAACTCCCCAGATGCAGCAGAAGCAAACATTTTAGGAGACAGTAAGATTGTTCAACAAGGAGCTTTTCACAGAACTGTCTAGGCAGGTTTCAATTGACCAAGGGAATAAGTGAGGATATTCTTAAAACTTCCAACCATTGCATACTTATAGAAAAACTTAAACAGCCTAGCATCCACTTGAATATTAACACTCCCTTTTCACAAGCCCTGTCATCCTTTGAGGAGATTCTAACTATGACTTACTTAGGAGTTGATGACACCGAAGGAAATCTGAGAGTGCTTTGAGCTCCTCAGTGTTGAGATGTATGCATTATATTATAGATGCTAAATTTTTCATACTTACAAAATGATTCTTCATTGCAGGTGATACAGAAAATATGCAAATCCATAATGAAAATCGCAAAACTGTCTCCTAAACCTACCTCCCAGATTTAAACCTTGATAACTTCAATCATGTTCAGTTCTAACCAAAACTTATGTTTCAATTTTCTCCAAAGAAAGAAGCCGTGATGCCTCCTTTAATAACATAACTGCTTCAAACGAAGCTGCCACGTATAGCAACTGCACAGTATTAACGCTTGAGCAAAGAGTTTGTAATGTAAAGTCTACAGCCATTTCACATGAATGAAATTTAAATGCATAAATAAATATATCTCCAGAAAGTCCTATAGTCATCAACGTGATTTAAGGACAACTCAGTTCAATGGGCACTGAGTTGACATCTCTTAGTTTAGGCTATTTACCAGGAATCAAGGGTGCAAGGATGAATAACACATGCATCTTATATTCAAGGATCTTACAGTGGAATAGGAGAACCAACACGTAAGCCTTAACTGCATGCACAGATCTGAAATACAGAGGGAGGGGAGAATAACTTGCAGTGGGGGTCTGGGAGGGAAGCCTTTACAGAGACGATACTAAGTAGGATTTTGAAGCGAGTCAACATCTGGTATTGATGCAAACAAGGGCGGGTAAATTACAAGAGGAGGAACAGTTTGCAGGAAGACCCATCCACAAAGGAGAGTTCATGGTTGCCTCTCAGCCATTGCATAGTTTCCATTCTCCTTTTAACCATCAATTTCAAGTGATCAGGATCAAATGAGATAGACTCTTTGGGAGAATAAACACATCCAGATTGGGATTTCTTTCCATGTGCCTTGCTCACAGTGAAACCCAACTCCTTTTCCAAGGAAAACCCAGTGTGTGATTTTTTCCAAGTATGTGAGTTCTCCGTCTTGGTTTCTGGTCATTGGACACCAAGCAGAGCACAACTGGGGTCTCCTTTTGTATTAAAAAAATAAACAAAGCTAGCGATGAGACGTCACCTCTGCCAACTTCTTAATTATATTTTGATGGCTTTTCAGGAATAACACCTTTCTGCAATCATACATCATGAGCAAACAAAATTAAACCCACACCTGAGGGCCCACCAAATCACAGACATCTTTACCAGAACGACACAAAATTAATTGGTGAAATGTTGAGTTTTGAGAACCTTTTTCCTCCCCTGACTATTGATTAAACAGTTCAAGGACCCAGGTCGGTAACAGTACCAAGATTCAGCATCTATCCTTGCCAAGGGAAAGACACGCGACTCCACGTCTGAATTGCTTCTACTTCTCATTACTTAACAACTACTTCCAACAATTTCTGAACTTTGCTACAAATACGAGCCCCCTAGTTGGAAACATACATTGTCGGGTCACAGCATCAAAAATAAAAGGATCATATGCCTTTCAGTCAGTCAACCCCTGGTTATAGGTGGGTAATATTATGAACTCTATATGAATTCATTTAACAAATATTTCCTGGGTACCACCATGCACGAAATCCCATGCTAGGTGCTGGGGGTTCACCATCCACACTTCTCTTCCTTTACTCAACAAGTGTTTATTAGGAACCAATTTTAGGCTCTGAATTTTAGGCAGTGAATACAACACATTTTATAAAAATCGCTCTAACAGGTTTGATAAAAGTTCCTATGAAGAACAACTAGCAAGGGATTGTTCTCCTGCTGTTTGCATTAAATGGATAAAGACTGTGGTGGTAACAGTATTTTAAAAAGATAATTATAACTATAATAAGCACAACAACAAAACTAATGCACGGTAAGCTCTTCATTTGAGCTGGATGCCACAACAAGACTTTTTTTTAAAATATTTCTTTATTTGGCCGCGCTGGGTCTTGGTTGTGGCACGTGGGATCTTCGTTGCGGCATGCTCCAGGATCTTTTAGTTGCGGCATACAAACTCTTAGTTGCGGCATGTGGGATCTAGTTCCCTGATCAGGGATCGAACCTGGGTCCCCTGCATTGGGAGTGTGGAGTCTTAGCCACTGGCCCTCCAGGGAAGTCCCCACACCATGACCCTTTGCGTGTGTTATTTTTTATCATGATCAAAATGACCTGAGATTGGTCCTATCAATACCTCCTCCATATACATGACAAATAAGGTGTCTCAAATAACCCACCCAATATTACCACATGGATAAAAAAGACACAAAGTGGATTAACTTCCAAAACATCATGCTGATTTTAAAAAAGCCAGACAAGAACCACTAGCTAGTGTTCGATTCCAGTACACTGAGAGTCCAGAACAGGCAAGTCTAGAGACACAGAGAGTAGATAAGTGGTTGCTGGGCGATGGGGGTTGGGCGGGGATTGACTACACTCAGGCACAGGTGATCCTTTTTGGGACGATGGAAACATTCTCCAGCTGGACTGTGGTGGTGATGGTTGCCACAACTCTATAAATGATGAAAAATCATCAAACACATGAGTTCTGTGGTATATAAATTACACCTCACTGAAGGTAGCAGAAGTTAAAAATGGCCCCAGCCCAGCAACAACGAAATACCTCCTCATCTTGAAGGACCACGGATGCACGGCCCACAGAGTTTAACGTTTCTCATCTTCCCTGTTTAGAAGAAGTACACTTCTGTGTTTCTGCTTTACTCGCCCTCGGCAACCAGACTCACAGCACTTCTGATACCAGATGGCGGGGGGTTGCCAACACCACGCGATTCTGGGACACCAGCTCGGTGTCCTATCGTTTAACTCAATTCTGACACCACCTCCCTGGAGATGGCATCAGATCCCACCGGTGAAGGGCTCTGTCCCACGAGACTTACCCCCGTTCAGATGTGGGAAGGGACGTGGAGCTGCCGTGTGTCCTACGAGTGTTCAAGTTCACCAGCCTGCAAGCTCCCCAGCCCCACACTCTTGGGATTCTTAAGGAGGCTGCATCACGAAGGCGTGATTGCTCATGAACTGCTTTTCCAGCCCCTCAACCCTTCCCCGAGAATGGAGGGTGGGGCTTCTTCAGTGGAGAAGCTGGAAGTTCCAAGCTTCTCATCATGGCTGGGTCTTTCTGATGACCAGTCCCCATCCAGAAGCCCACCAAGCACTGCCTCATTTGAAGAAAAGACTCTCCTATCACTCAGGAAGTTCCAAGGGATTTAGGAGCTCTGTGTCAGGAACCAGGGGATCCCACACCGTTCTCTAACAATATATATTTTTTTAACACCTCATTCTCCGGTACTAGGAAACTGCGGATCCTTTGCACGGCTTCCAGACCCAACTTTTTCCGTTGAAATCAAGCTGCCCTTCAGAATCTAGGCACCAATCACCTGTGACCTCTTCCACAGCCACCTGAGCGCTAAATGCCCGTGGTTGCAGCCACGTACAGGGCACAAGTCCTGTTCTGTCCAGTCCCTGACCCAGAACAAGTCAGAGAGCCTGCACATTGGCATATACCCACCCCACCCCTCCAAAAAAGTAGCATCTATCAAGCCCCTAATATGTTCCAAACACAGCCACTTTGCTCAGGTCTTTTATTATTTCTCATAAAACCTGGGAGAAGACACCTCATTATCTCACTTCTAAGATGCAGAAACTGATGCTTGGAGAGGTGAAATAACCTGGTCCAAGGTCAAGCAGACAATTAATGGCAGGGTCAAATTATGAACCCAGCCTCTACAGTTCCAGGAACTCTCACGGTAATTAATGCTGACTACTCAGATGGTTTGGCCCCTGATCTGCTTTGCACCACTCAATCTAACTGAGTATTCCCTTTCCTCATTGAGCTTAAAGGTACCAGCTGCACTGTGAAACCACAGAGCCCTCAGTGGCTGGACCAAGCGAAACGAGTATGTTTGCAATGGCTGGGTCTCCAATCGGATTGCAACTAGGCCATGCAGCACTCCTGAAGAAATGTAAACGCTAAGTGGCCTTTAAATACAACGTATCTTCAATTTCATTTTTATCACACCAATAAATTAGTGCCAAACACATTTCAGTTGTCATATATTGGTTTTTATTTCAAACTTCCAGGTAAACCTTTTTCTAAAAATAACCTTTCCATTGCTCAAGGGCATATGAGACAAGCCAGCAGAATCAACAGCATGGTGGTCTTCACAGAGGACAGAAAGAACCCAGATGAGGAGACTGGGATGCGGAGGATGAAAACCAAGTAACGCATCTTGGTTAACACCTTTAAACAACGCTCGAGTGTGTTTTATAGAAATTTAGCAGAGGAGAGTGACAAGGGGGCCATATTTTTGAGAAGAACTCATAAGACTGTATTTAATTTCAAGGATATCAGTAGTGGCATAAAAAATATGTTTCAACGGAAAGCATCACAGAACATGTGTTATTTTTATCAGTCATTCTCAAAGGGGGTAATTTTGCACTCACACACACACACACACACATACACCCCTTGTGGGGACAGCTGGCAATGCATGAAGACATTTTTTGTTTTCACTACTCGGGGAGAAGGGTGCTACTAGCAACCAGTGGGCAGAAGCCAGGGACTCTTCATCATCTCACAAAGCACAAGGCAGCCCCGCACAACCAAGAGATATCCAGCCCCAATGTCAATCATGCCCAGATTGGGAACACCTGGTTTATAGTGCGGCCACAACGAACTTCAGGTGCCGCTAAATAATAACCTTAGGAGTTTCACTAAACCAGTAATGATCTGGATTATATATTTTCTTAGTATCACTTGATACTGAGAATTTCTGGAATTCTCCAGACAAACTCCCAAATCAGCAAACAGGAGCATCATTTCAACTCCTCTTGAAGGAAAAGACTAACTTTTGTACAGTAAGTGGGCTACCAAAGTACAACACTATTGCAGGATGGGGAGATTCACACTTGAACTTGAATTGCAGATACTGTGATCCTTTTAAAATATGACAGAAATGGGGCTTCCCTGGTGGCGCAGTGGTTAAGAATCCGCCTGCCAATGCAGGGGACACGGGTTCGAGCCCTGGTCCGGGAAGATCCCACATGCCGCGGAGCAACGAAGCCTGTGCGCCACAACTACTGGGCCTGTGCTCTAGAGCCCACGAGACACAATTACTGAGACCGTGTGCCACAACTACTGAAGCCCATGTGCCTAGACCCCACGAGCCACAACTACTGAGCCCACATGCCACAACTACTGAAGCCTGCGTGCCTAGAGCCTGTGCTCTGCAACAAGAGAAGCCACCGCAATGAGAAGCCCACGCACCACAATGAAGAGTAGCCCCCGCTCGCCGCTACTAGAGAAAGCCTGCGCACAGCAACGAAGACCTAACGCAGCCAAAAATAAATAAATAAAATAAATAAATTTAAAATATGACACAAATGAACCTGTCTATGAAACAGAAACAGAATCACAGACACAAAGAATAGACTGGTGGTTGCCAAGTGGGAGAGGGATGGATTGGGAGTTTGGGGTTGGTAGATGCAAACTAGTATATGTAGAATGGATAAACAACAAGATCCTACTGTAGAGCACAGGGAACTGTATTCAATATCCTGTGATAAACCATCATGGAAAAGAATATGAAAAAGACTGTGTATATATGCATAACTTTGCTGTTATATGAGTCACTTTGCTGTACAGCAGTAATTAACACAACATTGTAAATCATCTATACTTCAATTAAAAAACATTCATCACTGTTTCTAGTACAAAATAATATACTGGAAATGGAGCCATTCAAACTAACCTTCAGAAAAATGTCCCCAGGATGAAATAAATGTCAGATTTTTAAAATTGCTGCTACAAACATGAAAGCGACCAAGGAGCTTCACTCCCAAGTTTCCTTCTGCTACGACATAGTAATTAAACTCTTCTCAGGGACTCTTGTTTAGAGACTGCTCAGCTATGGATGTTCTTGTGTTCAGGCTAAATTTCATGGGCCTGATCTCTGATTGAATGAAGTGGCTCGAAAGTGCTTCACACTGAAGGACTTAGAAATGAAGCTGCTCCAAGCTGTTCCATTCATTAATTTCCTGCAGTCATGGCAGCATCAATTAGATATTGATTTATTGGAGAAATTTCAGCTTCCTGGAGCTTCATTCCAGACTCCAACACTCATCAGAGCCATTTATGGTTTACCAGACAAAAAGTACTTTTCCATTTAATAAACTTCTTATTTATCTCTTAATCCTTACACACAGAGATGCTCATAAAACCATCAGTCAATGTTCTGAAGGCTCACTTCAGAGTTCTCAATGAAAGGTACCCACTGTGGGGAACCACATTTCTTGTACAACCCAGATTTTTTCTGATTCTATGCATTCCTGCATTCTGCCTACGGCCAAGGAGGTAATTAGTCCTCAAAGGCAATGCTTTAGCTGCAACCATCAATAGAAAACACAAAACGGGTAAGGCTTGTCCCACCTGAAGGTCATTACAGCTCCTGATTTCACGGTTTGGAAATCTTGCACCCCAAACCGTTCCCTGTCTGAAGAAGGGCCATGCGTGCTAGCTGAGATGTTTAAAAGAGAATGCCACAGGTGGGTTTTCAGTTCTGGCATTGGCTTTACAGGTTATGGTGGAGCACTGAAGAGTAAGGATTGACAAATCCTGCACATTAGAGTTACCTGGGGGGTGGTTACGAAGACTTGCATCCCCCAACCAACAGGAATGAACCAAGGTGTGCAGGGTATTTGCGGGGGGAGACACCAACGCCGTTGGCTCTACCTCTCTTTCTGCCTGCGTTCTTGCTTCTCCATCCAGTCTCGCCTGCCCTTCTCCGCTCCTACTTTCTCCTCCTCCTGATTCTTCCGGTACTTTCTTCCTCTTCCTTATCTTGCTGCTGCCTCATCTCCCCCCTCCTTGCCCCGACATGGTGCTGATGTTCGGGAACCAGGGGAAACCACTTCTTTACCAGTTCCCTTCTTTTCTGAGTGAACCTACATGCAAATGTGTAAGCGGTTTGCAACCAACAAGGAGGCTGACAGTCCTCTCTGCTTTCCCACTTCCTGTGGATGTTTGTATAATATTTAAGCATTAATTATGTGATGTTTGTCAAGTGTTTGAAGCCCCTAGGGAAAAGGCACTATATTAACAGCATAATTATTAGTGTTTTCTCAGCGAAATTTCCATTACCAAACGCATCAGGAAATGAGTAGCGGCCATCTGTCACCCAGTTTTTAAACGCTTCCCTTCGACAGGATTTTCTTTATTGCTAAAAGGAGGTACTTTGTATACAAAAATCATTTTTAAAAATGAGTTGAACAGCTGTTGTGCCCTACACTCATTTTAACACCTGGCTAGCAGCTATTATTTTCAACAACTTGAAAAACGAATCAGTTTCCATTCCTCGGTTTTAATAATGATCATGTAAGCATGCATTGTGTTAGACCATAAGCAGCTTTGTTGATAATGAGCAAAAACAGACTGGTACTTCACTTCTTAATGGATTGCAAGGTTTCTAAGGAAGTCAGATCTTGCCTAAGGCCCTGCATGACCTGAAGCATGAGCAGAGGATGGTCTCCAGGGCAGGCTCAAAAAGCAGAGACGGGGACTTCCCTGGTGGTCCAGTGGTTAAGACTTCTCGCTCCGCTGCAGAGAGTGCAGGTGCGAGCCCTGGTGGGGGAAATAAGATCCTACGTGCCACCTGGCCAGAAAGAAAAAGGCAGATGTCCTGGCCCAATCCAATCTTTACCTGCCCCTTCAGCAACACTGAGCATTTCCAACTTTCTGTTTCATATTTTCATGTTTTTTAAATAGTTAAATGTTTAAATTATATATAACTTATTTTTGTGCAAATCGTAAGGAAGGAATCCAGCTCTGCTATTTCACCATATGGCTTTTCAAGTTGCCCCACTACCACGTAAAAAAAAAAAAAAAAAAATTATCCCCCTTTCTGAAATATCACATTATCATAGACTCAATTCCTATGTCTGACAGGGCATTTTTCTGACATTCTACTAAGTTAACTGCATTCATCTCTCAATTATTAGGCCAATACCAAACCATTTAAATATGGTCTCTATAATGTATTTTTGTACTGAATTGCGCCTCCTCAGGAACTTGCATTTTCTTCCTGAATGACCTGGAATGGAGGCCATGCTAGTAATTGCACACATTTGCATGAGTCTTTACATAGAGAAAAAACAAAGTACCAATGCATCCCCCTGAAAACCCATTAATGCTTTTATAAAGTGAAGCAATTTATGTCTCTGAAAAAGTTTTCATCATCATAAATACAAAACTCTAAAAGGTGAATGGCCTAGGGTTTATCAGATGTGTTACAAAATATCTTTATGGATGGGTTCTTAAAAAGTACAATTGATACTTTTCAAATACCAGGATCTTTGAACTGTGTCTTTAAATGGGAAGAGCTGAATTCCGCCATAACTGCGTTCCTAAATGTAACAGTAGATGAGAACTAGCATTCTATCCTGATCCAAACATGGATGGACTGCAAATTGTGTGTCGGGATTTCCTCTGGCTGTGAAGACTCTGCTAGGGTAACTTACATAGGTAAGATCGGATTTATCTCTGGAAACACTGCAGGGATTGTAGGAACAACTCAAGAAATGCACCTATGACCCAGGATCCTTCTATCTCTGGTATGATGTGGCCTTTCTGTGTCTGGTCAGCAAACGGCAGCTGAAACTACAGACATTGTGTCAAATCTCCAAGTAGAAAGGAAAGGGAAAGAAAAAAAAGTGCCAGCGATAGATGATACAAAGTTTCACTGGCCAGGCTCATGTCACATGGACACTGTTAGCTGCAGAGAAGTTTGGCAAATCAAATTGCTTTCATAGCCTTTAGTACAGAGGTAAAGAGGAAGGAAGCTGGATGTATCAATTAACTCAGCTAAACTACAGTGCCATATTGTTAAAAAAGTTCACCTTCATGTCAGAGGGTACTCAGAATTAATTAAAATGGACATTTGGGCTTCTAAGACTATAACAACAACAACAAAAAACATCACAAAACAACAACAAAACACAAATAGAACAAAACAAAAAACAGAAAAAAATAACAGAAAAAAATAACAAAAACACACACACACATAAAACCAAAACAACAACAAAAAGACTATAACACACAAATTCTAAAACCAGCCAAGGAAAAATATTTAGTCATGCAAGGACTTCAAAAGTATATCAAATGCATGCACTTCTTTAAAAAAGGGAAAAAAAAATCTTCAAGAACACTAATAAGCTGATAAATGAATCAAATTAATACACACAGAAAAGCACTATGTATAATCAAAATGTCAATAGGCAATGAAACACTGAAACTCCTGGCTAATTTATAAACAGTTATCATGGTGATTAAGCTTAATTCAACAGTCAGAACTAAATCTTAAAAGAAAAGAAAAATAATGTTAACATATATACTACATGTTGCAATATATAACATTAATGTATATAACATACTATATTGTAACTAATATAGCTGCAATAATCTTGATCTAAGAAAACAATTCATTTTAACCAAAATCTATGCAGAAGGAAGTTAACTGGTGTTAAAAATGGTGCTAAATCATTACTAAGGGGCAGTGGGGGGCAGGTGATGTTATTTTAGAAATAAATATCTAAATATTTTCTCTTTGGTAGAATTTTCAAATACCCAGGGGAAAAAAGAGAAAGAAAATTTGAGCAACTAAGTAAAAGGCAGGAAATAACTGAGAAAATAACAAGAATAAAAACTCAGAATTTTTTAAATGGCAGAGAACCAAATATCACGTACTAATGGAATTTTACCTATGTTTACTTAGTGTAGACTTAAGTTACATGTACAAATACTTTAGACCTGTGGTTCTTGAACATTTTCCCCAGACAAACCTGCCTGAGAGACTCAAAGAGCCTCAATGATAATACAGGCTAATGCAACTGTTAGCTTCAAATCAGGGGTTACATGGTATATGCATACAGTGGAATATTACTCGCTCTTTTTTATTTTATTTTATAACAGTTATTTATTTATTTTTGGCTGCGTTGGGTCTTCGTTGCTGCGTGCCGGCTTTCTCTAGCTGCTGCAAGCGGGGGCTACTCTTCACTCTGGTGCGTGGGCTCCTCTTTGCAGTGGCTTCTCTTGTTGCGGAGCATGAGCTCTAGGCACACAGGCTTCAGTAGTTGTGGCTCGCAAGCTCTAGAGCGCAGGCTCAGTAGTTGTGGCGCACAGGCTTAGTTGCTCCGTGACATGTGGGATCTTCCCGGACCAGGGCTCGAACCCATGTCCCCTGCATTGGCAGGCGGATTCCTAACCACTGTGCCACCAGGGAAATGCATCGCTCTTTTTTAAAAAAGGAAATCCTTCCATTTGGAACACCATGGATGAACCTGGAGGACATTATACTAAATGAAGTGAGCCAGACTCTGAAGGACTAATACTGCATGATTCCACTTACATGTGATATCGAAAATACAGAATCAGAGAAGAGAGTGATTGTTACCAGGAACCGAGGGGGGGCGGAAATGGGGAGGTGTAGTTCAATGGGCATAAATTTCACTTATGCAAGATGTACAAACTCTGGAGATCTGCTGTACAACATAGCGTCTGTGGTTAACCATACAGGCTGTGCACTTAAAAGTTGGTTAAGAGGATAGATCTCACGTTAAGTGTTCTCAAAACAACCACCAAGGGCTTCCCTGGTGGCGCAGTGGTTAAGAATCCGCCTGCCAATGCAGGGGACACGGGTTCGTGCCCCGGTCCGGGAAGATCCCACATGCCACGGAGCGGCTAGGGCCGTGAGCCACAACTACTGAGCCTGCGCGTCTGGAGCCTGTGCTCCGCAACGGGAGAGGCCGCGACAGTGAGAGGCCCGCGCACCGCGATGAAGAGTGACCCCGGCTCTCCGCAACTGGAGAAAGCCCTCGCACAGAAACGAAGACCCAACACAGCCAAAATAAATAAATAAATAAATTTATTAAAAAAAAAAAAAAAAACCACCACCAAACAACAAAACCCCCCAGTAATTAGTTCAGCATACTCAAACATTCAGCAATTCTAGCTATCAGAATGGTCCTGGCCCAATGGGAAGAATCCAGAAATATCTGCTACCTGGGAGAGCCATCCACATACACAAGCTTTCCCCTCTTCTGCTGAATGCATTTTATATCACTCCAGCTGACTCCAAAGTCACACGGGTGGAATTTCAAATCCACTGCTTGCGAAGGCTATGTCTACGCTCGCATAAAGCGTCAGATTTTTCCCCGCTGTCCCCCGCCACTCCCTGTTCCATATAAATTCATGTTAGGACACGAATTCTGTTTGAAGGAGTCGTCCCTCCCACCTCTCGAGGAGTCACACATATTGGAACTTAGTAAAACGCTGGCGAAATATTAAATATCCTGGGGAAGTTCCCCACAGACTTTATGGGAAACATAACTCAGTGTGTAGGTGGTGATGTCTGACAACGTTCTAGCCAGTCATTTATAAGCAGAAGTGATGTGCGACACTCTGAGCCTGGCTCATAAAAGTCTTCCATGAATTTCCTTCATCTTTTTCTCCCTTTCTGCTGCCTGGGATGGAGATGTTCCCACCCCTCTCCCACGGGGGCCTCTCACTGTCGCTGCCTCTCTTGTCACGGAGCACAAGCTCCAGACGCGCAGGCTCGGTAGTTGTGGCTCACGGGCCTAGTTGCTCCGCGGCATGTGGGATCTTCCCAGACCAGAGCTTGAACCCGTGTCCCCTGCATTGGCAGGCAGTTTCTCAACACTGCGCCACCAGGGAAGCCCAATTTTTTTTTAAGTGTAAAAAATAAAAAATAAAAAATAAACCAGACTGTAGTAAGAATATTGTACCTGCTTAGATCTCAGCTTTTCAATAAAGTCCTAACAGAGCAGGAAGAGGTCCAGAGAAGGGAAGACAGAATGATTAAAGGTCCAGAGCTGCTGCTCTATGCAGAGAACCTTTAAGGATTCGTGGGATTTCACCTGCAAAGACCAGAGCTGCCAGGGGACATAACTGAAGTCTATAAACTCATAAAAGGCAGAACTGGGATGAACACAGACTTGTCCACCCAAACCCAGTTTACCATATCGACGCTCTTTCCCTCACATCTAGAAAGAAGGAAATTAGGATAAACAGAGAAAGGATAAGTTAACAAAACCGAGCAGGTAGCAAGGGGCTGATGTGCAGAAATTATAACCTGGAAGACCAGAGGCTGACTGCAAATATAAAAAACTTCAAATAAATGCTAGAAAAATTCACACATCACAGTTCTATTAAGGGAGCTAAAATGATGCCTAAAAAATTAAAGAGGCTTAAAACTGACCAAAAGTGAATGGCTTACAATTAGAAATATCTCTAGATTTTGAATCTTTTTAACAATGGCATTGCACACACATCCTCACCAGCTAGCTGTGCTGCTTTGCAAAGTGCCCCTGCCAATATTGTCTCTTCTGGTTAGTTGCAAAATACTTTTGCTGTTAGATTTATTTTGTATCAGCCAAAGTGCTGTTTTTATGGAATTGCCCATGGAGAGAAGCCCGTTATGGATTCTGAGTGACCTGAAGAAGCTCTGGTAAACTACTAAATTTAGGTAAGACTGAGCCTTACAATGAAATTCTTAAATGACCTCACTTTTCAAATCTCCTCCAGGCATGAAACAGACCCATTAGTATAATATGTAGTGTGGGCAGTTTTGAGAGATAAGGAGACATTCTGCTACCAGAGCAGGAATATAAATCAGAAGAGTCATTGATTCAATCCCTGGATGCTTGCAGATTAAATATAGTCACTTTTAAAAATCAAGTTCCACAAAATTGTTGCTTTCTACATGATTGCCGTCTAAAGCAAGTAACATGGTTTCTGGTTATTATAAGACCAACGAACACTCTCAATTTTTTTTTTTAAATTGAAGTATAGTTGATTTACAATGCTGTGATAGTTTCTGGGGTACAGCAAAGTAATTCAGTTATACAAACACACACATATATATCCTTTTTCAGATTCTTTTCCATTATAGGTTTTTACAAGATATTGAATATAGTTCCCTGTGCTATACAGTAGGTCCTTATTAGTTATTGATTTTAAATATGTATATATGTGAATCCCTATCTCCCAATTTATCCCTCTCCCTCACCTTTCCCCTTTGGTGACTGTAAGTTTGTTTTCTGTGTCCATGAGTCTGGTTTTGTTTTGTAAATAAGTACATTTATATCATTTTTTAGATTCCACATAGAAGAGATAGCATATGATATTTGTCTTTCTCTGTCTGACTTACTTCACTCAGTATGACAATATCTAGGTCCACTCATGTTGCTGCAAATGGCATTATTTCATTCTTTTTCATGGCTGAGTAGTATTCCATTGTATATATGTACCACATCTTCTTTATCCATTATCTGTCAATGGACATTTAGGGTGCTTCCATGTCTTGGCTATTGTAAATACTGCTGCTATGAACATTGGGGTGCATGTATCTTTTCAAATTAGAGTTTTCTCTGGATACATGTCCAGGAGTGGGATTGCTGGATCATATGGTAGCTCTGTGTTTAGTTTATTAAGGAACCTCCATACTGTTCTCCATAGTGGCTGTACCAATTTACATTCCCACCACCAGTGCAAGAGGGTTCCCTTTTCTCCACACCCTCTCCAGCATTTATTATTTGTAGACTTTTTGATGATGGCTGTTCTGACTGGATATCCCGTAGTTTTGATTTGCATTTATCTAATAATTAGCAATGTTGAGTATCTTTTCAGGTGCCTGTTGGCCATCTGTATGTCTTCTTTGAAGAAATGTCCATTTAAGTCTTCTGCCCATTTTTTGATTGGATTCTTTATTTTTTTGATATTGAGCTGTATGAGCTGTTTGTATGTTCTGGAAATTAAGCCCTTGTTGGTCGCATCGTTTGCAAATATTTTCTCCCATTCCATTTTGTTTATGGTTTCCTTTTTTGTGCAAAAGCCCATAAGTTTGATTAGGTCTCATTTGTTTACCTTTCATTGCATAATTTTTTAAAAAGAAGGCCAATGCTGCCCAGCTGGGAATTTAGTTAGTTTCTGATGCATTTCTGTGTGGTATTCCAAATTCATGGCACAAATATCATGAGTGACTATGGTGCTATGGCAGAAAATTGCTACCTTCTTACACCAATGGGCATTTTTTTAATACAAGGATGTAATTAAGTACTGCTCATGATTTATTGTTAAAATTTTGCCAAATCCCTGCTGGCTTCACTTGTATCTTTTAATAATTATGATCAAGGGACATTAACTCTCATGGCCAAACATTTTTTTTTTTTTTAAACTCTGGAGGTATGAATACAGACCTTTCCAGTAAAATGTTTTGTAATCATTCGAACGGTAACATTTCAGAACCACTGTCATTTGTTTATCCCTAAATCTAACCCTAACTTCCCTCCTTGATCTCACCCCTCCCTCCATGGCCCCCTCTCTCCTTCTGTCACTTCCTGTCCCCTCCCCTACTTGTATTTCACTTCCTGTCCCCTCCCCTACTTGTATTTCACTTCCTGTCCCCTCCCCCTACTCCTATATCACTTCCTATGCCCTCTCGCTACTCCTATGTCACTTCCTGCCCCCTCCCCCTACTCCTATATCACTTCCTATGCCCTCTCCCTACTCCTATGTCACTTCCTGTCCCCTCCCCCACTCCTGTATCACCGCCTATGCCCTCTCCCTACTCCTATGTCACTTCCTGTCCCCTCCCCCACTCCTGTATCACCGCCTATGCCCTCTCCCTACTCCTATGTCACTTCCTGTCCCCTCTCCCTACTCCTATGTCACTTCCTGTCCCCTCCCCTACTTGTATTTCACTTCCTGTCCCCTCCCCCTACTCCTATATCACTTCCTATGCCCTCTCCCTACTCCTATGTCACTTCCTGTCCCCTCTCCCTACTCCTATGTCACTTCCTGTCCCCTCCCCTACTTGTATTTCACTTCCTGTGTCCTCCCCCTACTCCTATATCACTTCCTATGCCCTCTCCCTACTCCTATATCACTTCCTATACCCTCCCCCTACTTCTATGTCACTTCCTGTCCCCTCTCCCTACTTCTATGTCACATCCTGTCCCCCCCATGTCAATTTGTGGCACCACCCTCTCTTTCTATGATACTTCCTGACCCCTCTCCTTTATGTCACTTCCTGTCCCCTCCCATCAACTACCTGTGTCACCAAAATTCATACTCAAATCTCCCAGTTAAGGAGCATCCTTGAGATGAAGGATATAGGACCAGGCAGAGAAAGAAGTTGACGGAAAAGGTCTTCATCAATGGGCTCAGCTGATCTGATGGAGATCTCTAGGACTGGGATGGCCCCTCAGTGTGATCCACTCTTGAAGTGAGGGGGAGGATCAGCTTTTATACCCCTGCTAGGACCAGGTATTAAATGCAGGCTGCCTGTGAAGTGGGAGCTCTACCTTGGGTGAGGCAGCTCTCTTCAAATGAGGTCTATCCTGGAAGAGAGATTCAACCAAGATCTGTGAATACAACACACAGAAGATGGGAGATGAGATGCCTTGATCCTGATGGGGTCTCTGGGCAGGATGGCATAGCTTCACCACCCTAACCCTCTCTACTGAATTGTGCTGTCACTGAAAAGGGTACAAAGAACATGAAAATGTAATTTGTACCCTTAGGCAGCTTAAAATTCCACTAGAGAAACAAGACACAGATGCATCTCTGAGTAGTACTCATTGACTCTCCTCATCAGAGATAGTTCATAAAACTTGAATTTTAATTCTTTTAAAATGTTTCACTATCAATAGAAATAGAGCAATGCACTGATAATGTTAGACGAGGAATGCATGTGCTATGATCCAGAGGACAAATCCTGTCACCACCTGCTTTAGTAAATAAAGCATTATTGAAGCACAATCACACAAATTATCAATTACCTATTGGACTGAGTGTCTAACCAGGACCACAAGGGACAGAACAGACATAGATCCCAAAGAACTGACAGAAGAAAGAGGAAGTATCCTGAGCTAAAAACACATGAAGAGACTACTACATGAAGTTCATGGTCCTACTCAATAAAAGAATGGGGTAATTGACTTCTTATTCCATAAGAAAAATTAGAAAGGGCTGGGGAATTAGTTCGGAATAGACAGTCTAGAAATAATTTTATCCAGTAGCTAAAAACTAGATTTTTAATAAAGTTACGTAGATTCCAGATAGAAAGAGCAATTCAAAATACAGTACCCCTATTCATAGGACATTCAGCATTTAGTGTCGGGTCATCTTGAAAATCAGTCATTCACCATGCATGCTTCTGAACTGCATGGAGAAAGAAAAGTGCAAGCAACCAACAAGCATTAGATTCAAGAAGTACAGGATAGGTGTGAGAAGCTAAGGCAGTGCTGCCAAGTTCATAGGCTCTTGCCATGACAGCATATAATTCAGAGGCCTCCCGTGGAGGGAGATGTGATGGGGCAGCTGAGGAAATTTAAGTGGAGTCTAGGATCTTATCATACTGACAGCTCATTATTCCTGGTACCCAGAGAGGAGAATAAACACATCAGCCAGCATCCTTTTATAAGCAAGCCCAAAGGACCCAACGGGAACTTATGTACCAACAGACTTTTCCAGAGGTGACACCAGAGCCATTAGAGACAAAACCTAAGCTTAAGGCTGAGTGGCACAAACAGACATTTGTATTCCAACTGTGCATCCAAAGCCACTTCCCTAAATGACACTTGAGGGTTCTCATTTAGATCTTTTGAATTATAATTTCTGGCTTTATTGCGTATTTCATCTGGGCCACTTCCAAATGGATCTTCTGGCATGGTTATATACTATGATAGAGTGATATTCACTTTAAAAGTCATTACGTTAATCATCTCTGCTACTTTGATTTAGTGTGAGGGATGGCTGATTTCGTTTTCTTGCTTATTGTAAGAACTTTACTCAGGGTAAAGTGAGTTTTATTTTTAAACTGAAACTGTGGATCACAGAGCAAAAGTTTAAAGCACAGAGGCTTACGGTTTTGTTTTCTATACACATACACAGGTGTTAAGCCAAATTTGACTGTGTAACTTTGCCTGAGCTGAACCAGCCACAAAAATGCAGTGTTTGCTTGGGATGAGAGAATAGGAGAACTGAATTTATTGGGTATCTTCTGAATCTAGTTTGAAAACATTGTACCATCAGTGGTTACAATGCCCACCCACTAGGAGGGAGGCTGTAACGTGCCATGCACTCAAATCAGTGATTTGACTTCTTAATATTATTCAACTTAGACTGATGACTACATTTTGAAGTATCTTCTGATCTCCTAAAAACAGTTTCTCACGGGCAATACAATTAAACATAGATACATTGGATTACAACAAAATTAAAGATTTCTGAGCAACTTTGGGCATAATCAACAGGGTGAAAGGCAACCTACGAAATGGGAGAAAATAATGGCAAATCATATATCTGATAAGGGGTTAATATCCAACATACATAAAGAACTCCTACAACTCCACAATGAAAAAAACCCAAATAATCCAATTAAAATATGAACAAAGGATGTGAATACACATTTCTCCAATGATATACAGCTGGCCAACAAGCATATTAAAAGATTCTCAGCAACACTAATCATTCAGAAAATGCAAATTAAAACCACAATGAGATACCACCTCATACCTATTAGGATGGCTACTATCAAAAAACAGAAAATAAGTGTTGGCACGGAGGTGGAGAAATTGGAACCCTTGTGCACTGTTGGTAGGATAATGTAAAACAGTGCAGGCCCTATGAAAAACATTATGGGGATTCCACAAAAAAATTAAAAAGTAGCACTACCATGTGATCCAGCAATTCCACTTCTGGGTATATACCTAAGAGAAATGAAAGCAGGGTCTTGAAGAGGTATTTGTATATACATGTTCACAGCCACAGTTTTCACAGTAGCCAAGAGGTGGAAGCAACCCAAGTGTATATCAGCAGATGAATGGATACACAAAATGTGGTCCATCATACAATGGAATATTGTAAGCCTTAAAAAGGAAGAAAATTCTGACACATGCTACAACATGCATGAACCCTGAGGACATTATACTAAGTGAAATAAGCCAGTCATAAAAAAATACTGTATAATTCCACATATATGAGCTATTTAGAGTAGTCAAATTCATTGAGACAGAAAGTAGAATGGTGGTCGCCAGGGGCTGAGGGGAGAGGCATGTGGAGAGTTTTTATTTAGAATTTCAGTTGTGCAAAATGAAAAAAGTTCTGGAGATTGGTTGCACAACTGTGTGAATATTCTTAATGCTAATGAACTGTAGATTTTAAAGTGGTTAAGATGGCAAATTTAATGTTTTATCACAATTTTTAGAAATGTTAATTCAAGAATGGTTTCTTAACATCAAGAGCTTTGTACTTTTTTGTTTGCTTTCAATCAAAAACTCCTAAATCGCAGGTAGAAAGTCTTGTGTATCTACCTAAAAATGTAAATTGGACAACTTTCTTCAAACAAAATAATTGGATTGTTCAAGAAGCCACTCTACTTCTATAAAATGTTTCCGAACCAGACGGAAATGTTGGGAGTCGATGTGACATGTCTGAAGCCCCCTTTATTAGTCCTGCTTTTGAACACCAATGTACTGATTGTAAACTGTGGCGATCAGCCAACAAGCCTTCCATTAAAACCAGCGTTAAACTTGTATGTTTCCTAAGCTGTTTCAACTGATGATCGAAATGGATGGGGAGAGGTGTTGAAGGAGGGGTTTCTATCCATCTGAGGTTTGAATGCACATTCCAGTTTCTGAAAGCTAACATTTACAAAGAGACTTCCTAAGATAACAGATTATTTCATGTTCTCAGCAAATACTGATCCAGCACTTTCAGGGATGCTGGGTAGCTACAACATGTCCTGTTCATTGTCCCCCAGCAGATACAAGATGACTCCCAGGAAATAATGACAAATTCTAGGTGGTTATGTCATGATGTATAAATGTCACAGCACGAAATACAAACACAATGCTTCCTAACCCAGTTTACCTTTTCTAGGATATGGGCTCAGGAAGAGCCTGCAGGAGTGGTCATGGGGCCCCCACTATGGGGTAGAGCAAGGAGCCTGAGGTTGGGAAATTGGTCGCTCAATGTGTAGGTGAAAAACATGGAAACTAGAACGCACCAGGTCAAGAACCATTGCTGCGGTGATGGAGACAAAACCAGCAAGCCAACAGGAAAGAGTAAATCCTCTCTCCCCTCTTCCTGCCTTCCAAGAGCTTCTGGTGCCCCCCATGGGGACCACTAAATAGGGAGCCAGCTGATAAAGAAGCAGCAGCTCCAGCATCCCAATGGAGAATAAAGATGATGGATTTGGAACTAAGACATATATGCTTAAACACCAGCCCAGAAACCTTCCTGAATTCCTTTAGATTCCTTCCTGAATGGGCATGATAGGCTCCACACCCCCGGAGGGACTTAACTGCTTGCTGACTGAAGACAGAAGCGCCTGGCTTGGGCTGATTACTGACACTGAGAGGATAAACATCTACATTGAGAAGCAGCAGGGCTGGGTCCTGCTCCACGGTTGGGCTACACTGGGTCCCGTGGGCTGTCGCTCCTGACAAGTGTATTCAGGTGACACCAGGTTAACGTGGCCAACAATGAGCGCAGGCTCGTGAGAGCTGTCTGAGCTGAGAGCCAAATGGCGCAGATGGCAGATGAATCGAGGAACCGTGGACAGCTTGGACTGAAGGGACTTTTTTTCACCATTTGGCGGACGAATCTCCATCCTTTGCCTCATTACTCAGCCCAGTAAGACCTCCCAGACCTCAGCATCTAGAAGAAGAATCCTGAATGGCTCTCCTCTCCTGATGGGCCTTCTTGCATTTGTTCACGTGCTGTCATTCACTGAGTGACTCAACAGAGTGTTAGTAACTCTGAGGCACCCCATTCTGTTCTAGATGCCTGTCCTCTAATTAATAGCAGATCCGACAGCTAATTCCCTCTTTTTACAGCCTTAACTCTTCTAATTTTTTTATTGGAGTATAGTTGACTTACAATGTTGCATTACTTTCTGCTGTGCAGCAAAGTGAATCAGTTATACATATACATATATCCACTCTTTTTTAGATTATATTCCCCTATAGGTCATTACAGAGTATTGAATAGAGTTCCCTGGGCTGCACAGTAGTTCCTTATTAGTTATCTATTGTATATTCAGTAGTGTGTATATGTCAATCCCAATCTCCCAGTTTATCCCCCCTCCTTCCCCTTTGGTAACCATAAATTTGTTTTTTACATCTGTTACAACCTTCAAAGTACCTTATTTAAAATATCAGGGGCAGAGTATCACTCCTATGAGACTCTCCACTATTTATCTAGAGGTGTTTGATCACCTGCATTTGACAAGGGTTGTCAGCTATGGACGCTAAAGATGGCTTGTGTTCAGAGTCAGGCAGGCAAGGCAGCTACAAAAGCAGACATTCCAGCTGACCAGCCACTGGGTGTGCCATGCACTGTTAAAGGAGAAATGATTTGGCTTCTGTTCAAGAACTGCGTTTTTGGAAATGCTTGTTTTTTGTTTGTTTTGTGTGTGGAGGGGGGGCGCTTGTTTTTAAGATGGCATGGATTCTTGTGATGGTTAGATTTTGTGCCAGCTTGGCTAGACTATGGTGCCTAGTGGTTTGGTTCAACATTAGTCTAGATGTTGCTAAGAAGGTACTTTGTAGATGTGTGAACATCTACCATCTGCCAACTTTAAGCAAAAGAGATTATCCTCTTTAATATGGGTGAAACTTATCCAATTAGTTGAGGGCTCTACCTGCTCAAACACTGAGGTTTCCTGGAGAAGAAGAAATTCTGCCTCAAGATTGTAACATAGAACTCCTGTCTCAGTTTCCAGACTGCCAGCCGGCCCTACAGATTTCAGACTCAAGACCACAATGTCAATTCCCTGTCTGAGTTTCCAGCCTGAAAGCCTGCCCTAAAAAGGCACAATTCAGACTCAAGAAGACTCAAGATTACAATGTCAACTCTTGCCAGAGTTTCCAGCCTGCATATCCTACCCTACGGAATTTGGACCTGCCAGGCCCTACAATTGCATGAACCAATTCCTCAAAATAAATCATATATATATATATATATAT